>NC_133449.1:297298446-297900232 GCF_048565385.1 Saimiri boliviensis
GCTGTGCAATTCTCTCCTTGCTTATTTGACATGATTATTATAATTTTATATACTGTTGAATATTTACTAACATGACTATTCGATATATATGAATCATTGTAACACATTCTCTGTATTCTTCCAATAGTCCTAATATCTCCTTTCTTTCCCTGCCACTCACTCAGTATTCCTCTTTTCCTCCTCTTCTTCAAAGTCTCTGTGATGTTCCTGGAGTAACTATTTTACTATAATCTTTCTTTCTTCTTCAGGGTCATTTTGTCTGAGACACCCAGCAAAATTTCTTAATAAAGCAACCAGTCCTCTTCTACATTACTGACTCTCAACCAAATCCTCAGGAGAGAGCTCTGTCATCAAAAGACTTTCAATCTATTGGAGGAATCATAATGTGAAGCATTTAATGAATGGTGCAAGACAGCGTGTAATAGCTCATAACAGTTTGCACTAAAATCTGTGTTACAGGTGCCTAAAGAAGGCTGGGATTGACGGTAAGTAATCAGGAAGGTGGACACTGGGCAAAGTCCCAGGGGTTTAGTGGTGACACACATGATCAGGAGCAGTGAGACATGGTAGCTCAGGTGAAGAAGGCCATGCATGTGGGAAGCAGGAAGAGATGTAAAGGTGGCACAGGTGTGCTGGAATCAGATCAGGAGGAAGCTGGAAACACAATTTGTTTAGGTACATTTGGAACTGAATGTATTCACCGGTGATGTTGCACCTTTGCCCCTGAGTTTAGCAGAGACCAGATGACTAGGTTACCATTTTCGCTTGGTTGTTTTGGAAGAACAGTGCAGGTGTTTGAGTACGCCATTCCAGATTTCACCCTTCAACTCAATGGCACAGGAGAGGTTCAGGTCAAGAGCCAAGGACAGGAGATTCTAAATGTCTTTCTTTCATTCTTTCTTTTTTTTTTTTTTAATTGCATTTTGGGTTTTGGGGTACATGTGGAGAACATGCAAGATTGTTGCATAGGTACACACACGGCAGTGTGGTTTGCTGCCTTCCGTCCCCTCACCTGTATCTGGCATTTCTCTCCATGCTATCTCTTCCCACCTCCCCACCCTCCCCCGTCCCTCCCCCATTTCCCCCCAACGGACCCCAGTGTGTAGTGCTCCCCTCCCTGTGCCCATGTGTTCTCATTGTTCAACACCCGCCTATGAGTGAGAACATGCGGTGTTTGATTTTCTGCTCTTGTGTCAGTTTGCTGAGAATGATGTTTTCCAGGTTCATCCATGTCCCTACAAAGGACACAAACTCATCATTTTTGATGACTGCGTAATATTCCATGGTGTATATGTACCACATTTTCTCTATCCGGTATATATCCAAAGGATTATAAATCATTCTACTATAAGGACACATGCACACAAATGTTCATTGCAGCACTGTTTACAATAGCAAAGACCTGGAACCAACCCAAATGCCCATCAATGATAGACTGGATAGGTAAATGTCTTTCTTTACATATCCCTAAAAGGGAGCAGATTTGTTTATCTAGGGGTGATCTAACTGGAATCACCCTCTTATCAAGCAGTATGAATGGAAAGAGAAAAAATGAATTTTTTTTTTTTTATTGGTCACTGTTGTGGCTAAAAGAGCCTTGATCCTATCTTCTCTATATGCATGCAGAATTTTAATTTGTTTTAATAGTTATAGGACTTAAAATCAACAGTTTTTATTCTTCAATTAGTGATTAACATTTTAAAAATAAAATGACACTGTGTTTATCTTTCTGGCCAGAAACCTACATGGAGTTGAGGATGGGGAAGGATGGGAGAAGTGTGATAATACTTTACCATTAAAGTAAGATGCATGGTGCGGAGTGTATGATGAAAATGGTCGCAAATGAAATGTAAGGTGGAGACAATCCCATCTCTGTAGCTGGAGCATATTCACCTTCCCCGCAACTCATCTTAAAGTTATGTCCATGGGAGCTTTATAAAGATGCTGCTTCCATGTCATGATGTTTCTCATCCCTCTTATTTAGCGGGACCACCTGAAGCCAACCCATCTCTTTGGGGTAATTTTACAATGTGGGTAGACCCACTAGTTATGCTCAGTAGACCAACAGAATGAAAGTATCACTGAAGTTAATAAACCGGATGAAGAGATGTACTTTTGTCTCTGTCTTTGCTCAAACTAGGTTGTCCAGAGTGGCAGGGCTGAGATCCAACCAGCCACACAAAGAAAGGTATCACAGCTGGGTTGTGTGGGAACGCAGGTGTGGTTTGATATTTAAGCCATAACACATGTTTAAGTCCATAATTCTTTTTCCTTTCTTTAATTCCATAAAAGGAAATATGCAGTATAAAAAATCAGAAGGCTGTAACTCCAAAATCCATTGGCAGGAAAAATTATTTGGTACTGCTGAGAAAGGGAGCAAATTCTAGAGATTATGCTATTAAGTTACAGCTGGGTTGTTATTTGTCTGCAATTTAAAAATCTGGATGTTGAAGTTAGTTACATTCAAGGAGAGTTTATCAGAATAAAAGTCTCAGAAGTGATATTTTTAGTCTCTGGAATTAAAGTGGCACCCATGAGCCAACAGACCACAGTAAAAACAGCCAGCCTTGCCGTTTAGAGTTTTTTAAACAGACTTATTCTGATTGTAACAAAAACACCCATAAATCTATGCACATATATATTGATCTTGGCTTCCTCTTAAAAATGACTCTGTCCTGGTAAGTTGGCATATTTCATAAACAAACCAACAAATTATTGATCTATCATATACTCTAAAAGTCCTGTGAAGAATCTAGGTTGCTTTTAAGTTCATACTGCACCTAAGGGAATGAGAAACTCTGAAATGAAAAATAGATATTTTAAAAAGAAGCACGGAAGATATATAGCTGTCTCTTTCTGCTTCTTTGGAGCCTCCTATTGTGATTCCATCTGTGTATCCCTCATCCCACATGTGTCCACTGATGTGACATTTAGTGTGCTAATGCCATTCCCTCCCAGAGGCTTCAGAAATTAACTTACTCACAGCCCTACATCTAATAATTGATTTGTAAAATATACTGTCTAGGGTTTTTTTGTTTGTTTGTTTAAACAAATTAGGTATAAATTAATATATTTATAGGATATGTTCTATTAAAGCCTCACTGTGAAAGTAGATTTAAAAATAATAGTTTCTATTAAGTTAGTTTAAAAGAAATCTACTGTGAAATATTTTACTGATAAAATTAAAATGGTGCCTGACATGTTAACCATTGCAGTGAATGAAAGAAGGACCTTTATATGTTATATTATCTGTTTTAATATTCATTGCAGTGAATGAAAGAAGCACCTTTAAATATTATTTCATCAGGGTGCTGCTCGGGACATGAATAAGAAAGGCTCTAGCATAGACTCAGGAACATGAAGCACATTGATTGCAAAGATTGAAACTAATATGTGGGGAGTCATTTTGTTCCCGCTAAAAGCTGATGTAATTGCACAGGGCTTAGGCCAGTATTACCAATTAGCAGATAGTACATTTTTTTTAACACTAAATAATGTCTTCCATCTTTCTGGAGAAGGAGATAGAAGGTAAATGATAAACAAGATGACTAAATAAATATTAACATACAATACAACGTGAAATGAAGAAAAATTAGAAGTAGGTGCAAGTCAGGGCTCCCAGCAGAAATTGGGGAGGGCTAGTTAGGCTGCAGCCTAAGTTGCTGTATTCAGGGTGGGGGTGTCCTGTCAGGTGAGGTCCAGGACACACCAGGGACCACTGTGGGATCCATTGTGAGTGGGAGACATGGTAGGGGGCTGAAATGAGGGGGCATATGGGGTGCCTTGCTGAGGATCATCTGATATGGTTTGGCAATGTTCCCAGTCAAATTTTATCTTGAACTGTGGTTCCCATAATCCCCATGTGCCATGGGAAGGACCAGGTAGGAGGTAATTGATTCGTGGGGTTGGGATTTCCTGCACTGTTCTGGTGATAGTGAACAAGTCTCAAAAGAGCTGGTGGTTTGCTAAAGGGCAGTTCCCCCGTACACGTCCTCTCACCTGCCACCATGTAAGGTGCACCTTTTCTCCTCCTTAACCTTCTGCCATGATTGCAAGTCCTCCCCGGCCATGCTGAACTTGAGTCAATTAAACCTTTTTCCTTTATAAATTACCCAGTCTCAGGTATGGCTTTACTACCAATATGAGAATGAACGACTACACCTTCTTTCTTTTCTTTTTTTTTTTTTTTTAACTGTACTTTAGGTTCTGGAGTACATATGCAGAAAATGCAGGACTGTTGCACAGGTACACACATGGCAATGTGGTTTGCTGCCTCCATCCCCCCATCACCTACATCTGGCATTTCTCCCCATGTTATCCCTCCCCTACCTTCCCATCTCCCTGCTGTCCCTCCCTTGAACCCCCCAACAGACCCCAGTGTGTGATGATCCTCTCCCTGTGTCCATGCATTCTCATTCTTCAACATCCATCTATGAGTGAGAACATGTGGTGTTTGACTTTCTGTTCTTGTGTCAGTTTGCTGAGAATGATGGTTTCCAGATTCATCCATGTCCCTACAAAAGACACAAACTACTACACCTTCTTATGGACTTAAGCTTCCACAGAGACACTTGAGAGAGTTTGGCTGCTGAGGGTTCAGCTTGGAAGCAGGGCAGCTTGCTGGAGAGATGACGGTTCAGTCTGAGTGAACGCTCTGGTGTGGTGACAAGGGGTCAGATTCTGAAGATATGGAAGGCTGAGCAAGCCAGATTTCCTCACCTCCTGTCTGTGGGACACAAGGAAAGCACAAGAGTCAACGCTGACTTCAAGCTTTTTGGTCTGAGCAGCCTGAAAGACCATAGCCATCTGCTGAGAAGACATAGAAAAGGTTTAAATGGGGGTTAATTGAGGATCTGAGCGTTCAGTTTGGACCTGTCCATTTTGAAATGTCTGTCAGGCATCCACATGGGAGCAGGGCAGGCAGTGGAGCTGACACGTGAGTCTTCAGTTCAGGAGAGAGGTTGCAGTAGAAAGAAGTGGAGTTCTTTGGCATTCAGGTGCAACCAAAGCCAAAAGAAAGGGTGAGACGAACAGGAACCAGGTATTGAAGAGAAGCATGTGGAGACTCCATAATATGTTTGAAATCAGTTTTATCCACATTTGCACAAAATCAGTCATATTTGTGTTTAATGAAGAATGTTACCAAGGAATGCAGGTTATTGGAATGATGACTGTTATTCCTCATGAGCATAAATGTGAATTAACTCAATGTCCAGTCCTTATGACCTACACTTCCTCTCCTCACCATATACGTTAACATAACCTCCTCCTAACTCAAAGGTGATAGCAGGTAGGTTATTATAGGGCCTGCATATAATCGCAACAATGAACCAAGCCAATCTTCAAAGAATCAGTTTATGAATATGAACTTTATTACTTAAAACAACATATTTGTTAGTGTTATTAATAACATTACTTATTTTATGTGCAGGCTTATAAAAGCATCAAAAAGAAGACAGTTTCTTGAATCAGAAGATTTGACTTTAATTTCTGGTTTTGGCATTACTTAGTCCATCCTTGGGCAAAGAATTAAAGCATGGTTGTTAATTCTACCTCCGTGAGTGTGAAATAGATTAATAATACATCTACTAAGTTATGGTGGAAATCACATTTTTATAACTTAATGGAGGATACACTAATAATTTAGAAATGGGCTTGTATATTACCATAATATGGAATGTTTGGGGTTATTTTTTAAGTTTGGGTTTATAATTATGTCAAACATTTACCATTAAGGAACAAGGTAGATGTAATGCAGATGTCTTAATTGTTTTGTGATATGTCTTAAAAAATATAGTGTGTTAAATTTTTGTAATTTTCTACATTTGTTTTTTGGTTTTGCTAGCTCTTTGCTTTATTTGGTCTATCAATTTCTGAGAAGGTTATGTTAAATATAGACACAATAATGGTGGAATTATATATTTCTTTTTATAATTCTTTTCTGCCTTTCATAATTTTTGTCAGGTACATACAGAGCCACGAAATCTATGCATCTTTCCGATATAGCCCTATTAATATTTATTCTCATTGAATAGTTATTTAAAGGTTTAAACTAAATGAAGTTCTTGAATGAAACTTTTTAGTTACTATAGTAATAGTGTGATATTGGCTTTTTTCTCAATTTCATTGGGGAAAAAGATAACAAGTATCTTATTCTCCTTATAAAAAACAAAACAAAACAACAACAACAAAAAACTTCCCTTCCTAGCTTCTTCCAAATGTATGCCTGAAACCTTTTTTTACTGTTAACATCTTCCATTTCCTGAAATTTTATTCTCTTTAACTCATAAAATACGCTTAAACTTTCCAATTTTTTTTCTCCTTGGAAACTAAAAATGAGAGTTTCATGTGGGATTATTTTAGATGAGAAACAGATTTTGAGCACTGATGTCCAATAATTCACCACATTCACATTTTTTGTTACATTTGGAGAAAATATGTCAGCAATTTGACAACGATTTGAACTACAGTCAGTGTTTGAGACTTTGAATTAAGGCCAACACTTTCGATACAAGAGAAGGCGGGACACCTTGTGCTTCAGTGGCCAGAGACCTTTCCACAGGCAATGACACTTTACTAGGAGATGTTTGCATCCCTTTTGGAGTGTATGTCTTAATTTGCAACCTGTCCTGCGATGGACTTTGTCACAATTTTCAGCCAAGTCCCTTCTCTTTACTTAGAAACTCACCATCAGGCAAAATGAGAAAAGATGTTAACATCTACTTGAGGTAGTATGCAGGACTCAACTCTGGATTAGACTGAAGACTGGATGCAACAGGGAAGAGGTACCACAGTTTACCATGTCATGGAAATGCCCAGAAGTTACTGCCCATTTCCATGGCAAAAACCAGGAAGTTACTTCCCTTTTCTGGTAAGTTTCTGAATAACCTGATCCTTAATTGGCATGTAGTTAAAAGTGAGCATAAACATGGCAGCAGACCTGCCCTGAGCTGCTGCTCTCAGCACACTGCCTGTGGGGTAGCCCTGCTCTGCAGGAGCAGTCAGGGATCTGTAACATCACTGCCTCATGAAGCTGTGATCCTCTACCACTGGCTCACTCTTGAAATCCTTCCTGAGCAAAGCCAAAAACCTCCCCAGGCAAAGTCCCAATTTTGGTGCTCGCCTGCCCTGCGTCACATTGATTGCCTAATGCATATCAGACACAGTGGATTTGGAGACTTAGGTAACACAAGAAAGGTAAAACATTTCAATTACCTGTAAGTCTGATATTGACTGTTAGAGGAAATCATGACAAATAGACATAGAAAGTAAGTAATCAAGGACAGGTGCATTCACAAAAAGAAAACTTATCTTTATGAGGGTAGAAGGATGAAAATGAAATTCACTTGTTTTCCTTTTATTGACGTTGAATGCAGCAGTCAAGAGCACCCTCAGAATTCTTCTGTTTCCTCCTGCTGTGAAAGCTGAGCACCACGAACATGTCAGAGACCTCACGTCATGTGGCAGCCACGTATTTGATACCTTGAAGGTTATGATTCTGCAAACCTGAAATGCAGGCTCTGGCTACAGAGCCACAGCAAAGTCTGCGTTTCAGTTTCCCACTTTGAAACGCAAATGATAAGACTTATATGTATAGTTTAACGGAAGCACTTACACCTAATGATCAAAGTTTAGAGAAAATTAAGTCATGTGGGACATTGTGGAATTCTGAGAGTGACTTCTAAGCTTGGCTATGTTTGGAATTGTCAATTTTTTTTTTTTTTTTTTTACCAACTTCAAGCTTTTAATTTTTTCCTAGATTATACTGGCATTGCATTCCTAGATTATACAGACATCACTCTTTTAGGTAAGTTCCTTTATACGAAAAAAAAAAAAGTTTCACCCAGCCCTTTGGATTGGCTGTGAATGCCCTTTTCAGTCATTATAAATTATCTTTCCTGATCTCACTGTATCAATTTTCCTCTGCAAGACACTGCGAGGTCCTGCTATATTAACTTAGGTTGCAAAGCTAAAAGAGAAGGTTTAATCCGGCAGGGTGTGTGCTGCACTCTCCAAGGGGAAAGTTCCTCACAGCAAGAAAGAATAAGAGCCTTTAAAATCTCCTTCTACTTTTGGATGAAGGTAGATTAATTGAGTATAACGTTGAGTTAGAGGTAGAAATATTAAGCCTGAAACAATCTCAGAGGTCCCTCAAGGCTGACCTAAATGTGTGATTTTTGTTTTCCCTGCAGAATGCAGCCTTAAAACAACTCATTTTTCAAATGATGAATATCCCGTCTTTGCTTCTTTCTAGACTTCCAACTCATCTGCTCTTTCAGCTGCTTCCAACAAACACTTATTATCTACATTCTGTTCTTTTTATCCACTATTTATGCTTGTTTTCGATATAGGCTCATCAGGAGCTGTTTCTTTATATTTCTCAGAAATAGATGCTCCTTGACAAGCAGAGTTTAAAGAAAAATGACTGTGTATGCCTTTGTCCTTAACATGCACTTTAAACTGAACCACCCCCCGCACACATATGAAAATGCCTATGTGGGCAGAGGCCCATCATGAAGCTCTTTCATCTAGTTCCCCGCCTGTGTTCAACCTGTGGGCGGATAATGATCATCTGCCTATTGTTCTGCTGCAAATGCAATGGAAACACTCAGCTTGTGCAAAGCATTGAAGACATGGTTTCTAAAATACTTGATCTAAAGCGGTGTTCAAAACAGTCGTGACTGAGAGAGTGCGTCTGATTCATTAAACAGGAGCCTCAAGTTCGCTGTTCGTGGACTAGCATGCGTAAATTAGAATATTTGTCACCAGATGTTTCTTCACAGTGTCTGATATATGCAGTGTTTGACACCAGTGTTGTCACCAAACAGAATACTGGGCTCCTCGGGACCTGGTACCTTTCCTGAAAAGGATTTAAAGAGAAGCTTTAAGCATAACCTTCTGTATAAATAATACAACAAAGCTCAGAGAAGAACTGAGCTTGAGCTTTTCAATAAACTGATCAACTTACTATGTGTAGATAGATACAGAAACTACAGAAAAATATGGCATGTTTCTATGCTCAACTTACTTGATTAGTACTATTTTGAGTTTTTAAGTGAGAAAAATCTGTAACTATATCAAATGCCCTTTTTTTCTCATGAGAAAATATGATAAAATATTACTGAAAAGGCAAATAAATTAAACACAAATTGTTTAAACAATAAATACAATTTATTATGGTTAAATATACATAAATAACAATATTACTGATGATTGTGTTAGATAAGAAATTAAAATTTTTCAGGTTTTAAAAGAGCTGTGGACATTCTCTTTGTAATGCAGTCAATTTCAATTTTTTTTATGACAACAAGTAAACAAATTCTTAAGGACGTACTTCAGCAAATGGTGTTGTTAGTATTTTGGCCAGAAAAAGGGAGGTCAATTTAAGAAGTACCTAGATCTTCTAAGATCCCAGGGTTAAAGTTTTGTCATACCATTCCTTTTGTCTTCCATTTAATTACTTTATTTTTGCAGGTTTCTATGCCTTTAATGCAGACACACATTTTATTTGAAAAGTTATCAACAAGGTAACAAATTTACAAAATATATCTTCAAAGTTTTAAGAAAGCTAAAGATTTCCTCTTCTAGAAAACTGACCAGAATATTTTTATGTGAAAGTTTACATGATCATTATTTTAAATTATTCTTTAAGTTCTGGGATGCATGTGCAGAACATGCAGGTTTGTTACATAGGCATACATATGCCGTGGTGGTTTGCTGCACCCATAAACCTGTCTCTACATTAAGTATTTCTCCTAATGCTATGCCTTCCCTTGTCCTCCATCCCCCAACAGGCCCTGTATAAGATGTTCCCTTCCCTATGCTGATATGTTCTCATTGTTTGACTCCCCATTATGAGTGAGAACAAGTGGTGTTTGGTTTTCTGTCCCTGTGTTAGTTTGCTGAGAATGATGGTTTTCAGCTTCATCCAAAGTCTCTGTAAAGGACATGAACTCATTCGTTTTTATAGCTGCATAGTATTCTATGGTGTATATGTGCCACGTTTTCTTTATCCAGTCTATCATTAATGGACATTTGTATTGGTTCTAAGTCTTCACTATTATGCATAGTGCTGTAATAAACTTAACGTGTCATCTCTCTTTAGAGGAGA
Source organism: Saimiri boliviensis (assembly GCF_048565385.1). NCBI lineage: Eukaryota > Metazoa > Chordata > Mammalia > Primates > Cebidae > Saimiri > Saimiri boliviensis. The sequence goes on from NC_133449.1 coordinate 297,308,558, forward strand.
ATAATTTACAATCCTTTGAGTAGATACACAGTAATGAAATTGCTGAGTCAAATGGTATTTCTAGTTCTAGATCCTTGAGGAATCACCACCCTGTCTTCCACAGTGGCTGGACTAATTTACACTCCCACCAACAGTGTGAAAGCATTTCTTTTTCTCCACATCCTCTCCAGCATCTGTTGTTTCCTGACTTTTTAATGATCGCCATTCCAGCTGGGATGAGATGGTATCTCAATGTGGTTTTGATTCGCATTTCTCTGGTGACCAGTGATGATGAGCTTTTTCTCATATGTTTATTGGCCACATAGTGTCTTTTTTTGAAAAGTATCTGTTCATATGCTTTGCCCACGTTTTGATGGGGTTGTTTTTTACTTGTAAATTTGTTTAAGTTCCTTTTTTTTCTCAAGTAAACATTCTGTAGTTTGCTTATTCACTCTGGTGATAGTTTTTTTTTTTTTTTTTTTTTTTTTTTGCTGTACAGAAGCTCGTTAGTTTAATTAGATTCTATTTGTTAATTTTGGCTTTTGTTGCAATTGCTTTTGGTGTTTTAGTCATTAAGTCTTTGCCCATGCCTATATAGTAAATGATATTGCCTAGATTTTCTTCTAGGGTTTTTAAGGTTTTAGGTCTCATGCTTAAATCTTTAATCCATCTTAAGTTAATTTTTGTATAAGGTGTAAGGAATGGGTCCAGTTTCAGTTTTCTGCCTATGGGTAGCCAGTGTTCCCAATGCCATTTGTTAAACAGAATTTCTTTTTCCCCCACTGCTTGTTTTTGCCAGGTTTGTCAAAGATCTGATGGTGATAGATGTGTGGTATCATTCCTGAGGCCTCTGTTCTATTCCCTTGGTTAATATATCTTTTGTGGTATCAGTACCATGCTGTTTTGGTTGCTGTAGCCTTGTACTATAGTTTGAGGAGTGTGACGCCTCGAGCCTTGCTCTTTTTGCTTAGGATTGTCTTGGCTATATAGGCTCTTTATTGGTTGCCTATGAAATTTAAAATAGTTTTTTTTTTTTTAATTCTGCAAATAAAGTAAATGGTAGCTTGATGGGAATAGCAACAAATCTATAAATCACCTTGGGCAGTATGACCATTTTCACAATATTAATTCTTTCTATCCATGAGCATGGAATGATTTTCCCTTTCTTATTTCCTTGAACAGTGGTTTGTAGTTCTCCTTGAAGAGGTCATACACATCCCTCATAAGTTGTATTTCTAGATATTTTATTCTCTTTATAGCAACTGCGAATGGGAGTTCACTCGTGATTTGGCTCTCTGTTAGTCTATTATTGGTGTATAGGAATGCTTGTGATTTTTGCACATTCATCTTGTATCGCACGACTTTGCTGAAGTTGCTTATCAGCTTAAGGAGTTTGGGGGTTGAGACAATGAGGTTTTCTAAATATACAATCATGTCATCTGCAAATACAGACGATTTGACTTCCTGTCTTCCTATTCAAATACCCTTTATTTCTTTCTCTTGCCTAATTTCCCTGGCCAGAACTTCAATATTGTTGAACAAGAGTGGTTAGAGAAGGCATCCTTGTCTTGTGCCAGTTTTCAAAGGAAATGCTTCCAGCTTTTGCTCATTCAGTATGATATGCACTGTGGGTTTGTCATAAATACCTCTTATTGTTTTGAGATACATTCCATCAATACCTATTTTATTGAGTGTTTTTAGCATGAAGGGGTGTTGAATTTTATTAAAGGCCTTTTCTGCATCTACTGAGATAATCATGTGGATTTTGTCATTGGTTCTGTTTATGTGATGGATTACGTTTATTGATTTGCGTATGTTGAACCAGCCTTCTCTCCTAGGGATGAGGCCAACTTGACAGTGGTGGATAAAGTTTTTGATGGGCTTCTGGATTTTGTTTGCCAGTGTTTTATTGAGGATTTTCACGTCGATGTTCATCAGGAATATTGGCCTGAAATTTTCTTTTTTTTTTTTGTTGTGTCTCTGCCAGGTTTTGGTATCAGGATGATGCTGGCCTCATAAAATGAGTTAGGGAGGATTCCCTCTTTTTTTCTGTTGTTTGGAATAGTTTTAGAGGAATGGTACTAGCTCCTTTTTGTACCTCTGGTAAGATTTGGCTGTGAATCCACCTGGTCTGGGGATTTTTTGATTAGTATGCTAATCATTATTGCCTCAATTTCAGAACTTATTATTGGTCTATTCAGGAATTCGTCTTCTTTCTGGTTTAGTCTTGGGAGGGTGTATGTGTTCAGGAATTTATCAATTGCTTTTAGATTTCCTAGTTTATTTGTATAGAGGTGTTTATAGTATTCAGACAGTAGCTTCAATTTCTGTGGGATCAGTCGTGGTATCCCCTGTATCATTTTTTTATTGTGACTTTCGGTTTCTTCTCTCTTTTCTCTAACAGTCTGGTTAGCAGTTTATCTATTTTGTTAATCTTTTCTAAAAACCAGCTCCTGAATTCATTTATTTTTTGAAGAGTTTTTTGTGTCCCTGACTCCTTCACTTCTGCTCTGATCTTAGTTATTTCTTGTCTCCTGCCAGCTTTTGAATTTCTTTGCTTTTGCTTCTCTAATTCTTTTAATTATGATGTTAGGGTGTCAGTTTTAGATCTTGTCCATTTTCTCATGTGGACATTTAATACTATAAATTTTCTTGTAAACAATGCTTTAGCTGTGTCCCAGAAATATGTTGGGTCTTTGTTCTCATTGGTTTTAAACACATTATTTATTTCTGCCTTAATTTTGTTATTTTCCCAGTAGTCGTTCCAGAGCAGGTTGTTCAGTTTCCATGTGGTTGTGCAGTTTTGAATGAATTTCTTAATCCTGAGTTCTAACTTGACTGCACCAGGGTCTGAGAGACTGTTTGAAATGATTTCCATGCTTTTGCATTTCCTGAGGAGTGCTTTACTTCCAATTATGTGGCTGATTTTAGAAAAAGTATAATGTGGTGCTAAGAAGAACGTATATTCTGTTGATTTGGGGTGAAGTGTTTTGTAGATGTCTGTTAGGTCCACTTGGTTCGGAGCTGAGTTCAAGTCCTGAATATCCTTGTGAATTTTCTGTCTCATTGATCTGTCGACTATTGACAGTAGTGTGTTCAAGTCTCCCACTATTATTATGTACGAGTCTAAGTCTTTTTGTAGATCTCTAAGAACTTGTTTTATGAATTTGGGTGCTCCTGTATTGGGTGCATATATTTTTAGGATAGTTAGCTCTTCTTGTTGCCTTGATCCTTTACCGTTATGTAATGGCCTTCTTTGTCTTTTTTGATCTTTGTGGGTTTAAAGTATGTTTTTATCAGAGACTAGGATTACAGCACCTGTTTTTTTTTTTTGTTTTTTTTTTTTTTCCTTTCCATTTGCTTGATAAATGTTCCTTCATCCCTTTATTTTGAGCCTACGTGCATCTTTGCAAGTGAGATGGGTCTCCTGAACACATCACTCCGATAGGTGGGTCTTAACTCTTTATCCTATTTACTAGTCTGTGTCTTTTTATTGGGGCATTTAACCTGTTTGCATTTAAGGTTAATATTGTTATTTGTGAATTTGACTCTGTCGTTATGATGCTAGCTGGTTACTTTGCCCGTTAGTTAATGTAGTTTCTTCATAATGTTGATGGTCTTTACATTTTGGTATGTTTTTGAAGTGGCTGGTACCAGTTTTTTCTTTCCATATTTAGTGCTTCTTTCAGGAGCTCTTGTAAGTCAGGCTAGTGGTGACAAAATCATTCAGCATTTGCTTGTTTGCGAAGGATTTTATTTCTTTTTTTATTGAATTTTATGTTTTGGAGTACATGTGAAGAACAGGCAAGATTGTTGCATAGGTACACACATGGCAGTGTGATTTGCTGCCTTCCTCCCCTTCACCTATATCTGACATTTCTCCCCATGCTATCTCTCACCACCTCCCCACCCCCATCCCTCCCCCATTTCCCCCCAACAGACCCCAGTGTGTAGTGCTCCCCTCCCTGTGTCCATGTGTTCTCATTGTTCAACACCCACCTATGAGTGAGAACATGCAGTGTTTGATTTCCTGCTCTTGTGTCAGTTTGCTGAGAATGATGGTTTCTAGGTTCATCCATGTCCCTATAAAGGACATGAACTCATCATTTTTGACGGCTGCATAATATTCCATGGTGTATATGTACCACATTTTCCCTGTCCAGTATATCATCGATGGGCATTTGGGTTGGATTTCTCTTTCACTTATGAAACTTAGTTGGCTGTATATGAAATTCTGGGTTCAAAATTCTTTTCTTTAAGAATGTTGAATATTGGCCCCTACTCTCTTCTGGCTTTTAATGTTTCTTCAGAGAGATCTGCTGTGAGTCTGATGGGCTTCACTTTGTGGATAACCTGACCTTTCTCTCTCGTGGCCCTTAACATTTTTTCTTCATTTCTACCTCGATGAATCTGACTATCATGTGTCTTCTTCTCTTCTTCTGAAAGGAGAAGTTGCTCTTCTTGAGGATTATCTTTGTGGCATTCTCTGTTCTAAATTTGAGGGTTGGCAGTTCTCCTGGATAAGTTTTGCAACTTGGTTCCATTCTCCCCATCACTTTCAGGTACACCAATCAAACATAGGTTTTGTCTGTTCACATAGTCCCATATTTCTTGGAACCTTTGTCTCTTCCTTTTTATTCTTTTTCCTCTAATCTTGTCTTCATGTTTTATTTCATTAAATTGATCTTAAATCTCTGATATCCTTTCTTCTGCTTGATCAATTCAGCTGTTGATACTTGTCTACGATTCACAAAGTTCTCGTGCTGTGTTTTTTCAGCTCAATTAGGTCATTTATATTATTCTATAAACTGGCTATTCTAGTTAGGAGTTCCTGTAACTTTTTATCAAGGTTCTTAGCTTCCTTGCATTGGGTTAGAACATGCTCCTTTAGCTCAGCTGTTATTACCCATCTTCTGAAGCCTACTTCTGTCAATTCATCCATCTCATTCTCTGTCCAATTTTGTTCCCTTGCTGGTGGGGAGTTGTGATCCTTTGGAGAAGAGGCTTTCTGAGTTTTGGCAATTTCAGCCTTTTTGTGCTGGTATTTCCTCATCTTCATCGATTTATCTGCCTTTGGTCTTTGATATTGGTGACCTTCAGATAGGGGTTTTTTTGTGGACATCCTCTTGGTTGATGTTGTTGCTATTCCTTTCTGTTTGTTAGTTCTCCTTCTAACAGAACTCTCTGCTGCAGGTCTGCTGGAGCTTGCTGGAGGTCCATTCCAAATCCTGTTTGCCTGGGTATCACCAGCAGAGGCTGTAGAATAGCAAAGATTGCTGCCTGATTATTCCTTTGGAAGCTTTGTCCCAGAGGGGCACCCGCCAGATGACAGCTGGAGTTCTCCTGTATGAGGTGTTCGTCGACCCCTGCTAGGAGGTGTCTCCCAGTCAGGAGGCACAGGGGTCAGGAACCCACTTGAGGAGGCAGTCTGTTCCTCAGCATGGCTTGAGCACTGTGCTGGGAGATCCACTGCTCTCTTCAGAACTGGCAGGAAGGAAGGTTTATGTTTGTTGAAGCTGCACCCACAACAGCTCTTCCCCCAGGTGCTCCGTTCGAGGGAGATGGGAATTTTATCTATAACACCCTGACGGGGGCTGCTGCCTTTCTTTCAGAGATGCCCTGCCCAGAGAGGAGGAATCTAGAGAGGCAGTCTGGCTACAGAGGCTTTGCCAGGCTGTGAGTGGTTCAGCCCAGTTCAAACTTCCTAGTGACTTTGTTTACACTGTGAGGGGAAAACAGTCTACTCAAGTCTCAGTAATGGCAGATTCCCCTCCCCACGCCAAGCTCAAGCATCCCAGTTCGACTTCAGACTGCTTTGATGGTGGCAAAAATTTCAATCCAGTGGATCTTAGCTTGTTAGGCTCCATGGGGGTAGGATCCGCTGAGCTAAACCACTCGGCACTGTGGCATCAGTCCCCTTTCCAGGAGAGTGAATGGTTCTATCTCACTGGCATTCCAGGCACCACTGGGGTATAGGGGGAAAAAAACAAACAAACAAAAAAAACTCCTGCAGCTAGGTTGGTGTCTGCCCAAATGGCCACCGAGTTTTGTGTTTGAAACCCAAGGCCCTGGTGATGTAGGCATCTGAGAGAATCTCTTGTTCTGGGAGTTGCAAAGACTGTGAGAAAATGGTAGTATCCGGGGCAGAGTGCACCATCTGTCCCTCATGGCACAATCCCTCACGTCTTCTCTTGGCTAAGGGAGGGAGTCTCCAACCTCTTGTGCTTCCTGGGTGAGGCAACGCCCCACCCTGCTTCTGCTCGCCCTCTGTGGGCTACACTCACTCTCTGACCAGTCCCAATGAGATGAACTGGGTACCTCAGTTGGAAATGCAAAAATCACTCACCTTCTGCACTGGTCTCGCTGGGAGCTGCCAATCAGGGCTGTTCATATTTAGCCATCTTGCTCCCCCACTTTTTTTTTTCCAAACAGACCCTTCACTGCATTTTTCTAAGCCCTGAAGTGTTCACACCGTTCTGTGCCCCCAGCCTCTTCTATGAGATTTCTGTCTAGGGCAGACATTTGTGCATAATGAGACCAAAGGGCCTTTGAATCAAAGCCTTTGCCTTATTCACACATCTAGAAATACTTCCAGCATATTAGCTTATGAATGGCTTCTTGTGTCTTCAACAGTTCATAAAATCGGCTTCTTCCTGTTTTTCTTATTGCTTAGCATTTCAATCAAACACTTAAAGATGCCCTCTGGGATCTTCCATTTCCTCAGTAAATTGCCTTGAAAAGATGATGGTTGAAAGTCTCAGCTTTGATGAACTTAACTATTTGTACAGCATTGAACACACTACTTTGGGGATATGGGGCACAGCTCTTGTCAACTCATGCAGTCGTTTACAGAAGGCAAGATTTGCTGTGAGATATGAGGCATCTGTCTTTGTCAAAGTGGCAAAACTAGGTGTCAAGTGAAAGCATATGATTAATTAATAAGCAAAATTAATGCATTAATAAATTTATTAATTTAAGCTTGATATTCTGCCTTGCAAAAGAAATTTTTCTGGTTTGGAAGATATTAACGTATTCGAATTTTACAAAATATAAGAATTTGTCTTTGATGCCATTTGAGTTTCTTCATAAAATGAAATGCAGGAGTTGGGCCACTGCCCTCATCAGCCTTTCCTCTAGGTTGTAACCTGGAGGGATGTGATAGTGCTGTCATTTCTTCTGTGACCTGCAGCAAAAAACCTGCATAAATGTCAGTGACACCAGATCTCATTTCATCAATTGACTGAGGCACCACTTTCTTAGATCACGCATTAACTTCTTTAATAAATATTTGCTGAGGGTCTAACAGGTTCTAGATACTGGGGATGTCATGGTGGAAAAGGGAAGTGTGAATAGCCACATAGAGCAAAATGTACATTATGAAGAAGAAAGAGAATGAGAAACCAAACCTTAATATGATGTCAAGGGGTACAAAGTGCAATGAAGAAGAATTTAGTTGAGCAAGAAGGAAGGTAAAAGAGATGGAGTACAATTTGTCATTTCTGATAGCTTCATTTCTTTGCTTTGCTCTAAGACGTAATAATGAATTTTAACTCTTCTAGAATATGTGGCTACACAAATAATTCTTAAATTATGTCCAATTGGTTTTGTTTGGAAATAGGAGAGGTAGCTATTTCAGATGCTTTCTAAAAAGATTGGGATGGGAGAAAATGTAGGTCCTGATAATATAGTAATAATTACAATCTGACTGTGCTCCCCACAAAACTATGTGAATCATCCAGTATGTTTTCAGGAGGCATGAGTATGAGATGCTTTTACAGCTAATGTTGCTTCATGTTAGAAGTCAAGAACTTTGCCACAACAGAGGAACCAATTCTTCTGTACTAAGCACAAAAGACAACAAAGTTAATGTGAAAAGATACATATGCATTATTATACTTTCCTTGAACTCTGACATGGGGTCTATCCTAAAGTAATAGACATAATTGTGACAGTGAACATATCCTCATGTGAGAAAGAGTTCATTTTAGGGGCTTCTCTAATCTCTTTGACCCAATTAATGATAATTTCATTAAACCTATTTAGATCATTCTTGTTATAAGTTATTTTTTCAAAAATTTCTAGAATTGCAAATATCAGAGTTACATTTCTGTTTCCAAGTATGCATTCTCTAATAATGTCTTCAGTAACACTATTCTCTGCTTTTCTAAGTATAAGAAATTCTATATGAAGGAAGATACACTACATCCAGCACAATAGTAGGCAATGAAAGAAGAGAGTGAAATAAAAGGCATATCTTATAGAGATCAGCAAGGTTCTGGAAGAGATTGTAGGTTCAGATGTATTGCTGTGGCTGTTTGGAAAAATATGCAATCTGCTAGAAATGAACATAGCAAGTTGTTAACCTGATACCTCAGATGAGGATGTCTGTTCTCACACCGCTATAAAGACATGCCTGAGACTGGGTAATTTATAAAGAAAAGAGGGTTTCATTGACTCAGAGTTCCACATGGCTTGGGAAGCCTCAGGAAACGTACGGTCTTGGTGGAAGGTACCTCTTCACATGGTGGCGGGAAAGAGAATGAGTGCAGAGTGAAGGGGAGAAAAACCTCTTATAAAACCATCAGATCTAGTGACAACTCACTGTCATGAGAACAGCATGGTGAAGACCACCCTTATGATTTACTTGCCTCCCACAAAGTCCTTCCCCCAACTCATGGGGCATACAATTTAAGATGAGATTTGGGTGGAGACACAGAGCCAGGTCACATCAGGGATGAAGAATAAAATTAGCCTTTCCTTTATATTTTACACATGTGTGTGTATTATTTCATCTATACAGCAAACATATATTAGTTTAATTTAAAAAATGTCCAAAGGAACATTTTTTTAAAGAAATAAAGACAATTGGAAACATCAAGAACTAGAAAATGCATAGAACCATGGGTTCAATTCATAATAAAATAAAAGACAATGATAAAGTACAGATACAAATATAAAATTATAACCAATAATTGCTCCATTTGAAGGCAAATGTAGCCTACATATGAAAATCCTTATAAAATATCCCAAAAAAGGGAGAGTCTTAAAAATTCAAACATATATGAATGTTTTTTTAAAGTAGTGGTAATTTTTCTTTGCTATACTTTATATAATTTTAGGGATAAAAATAATTTTGGAAGTATATGTTAAGAATATAGACAAAATAGAACATTTATTGTATAATGGGTAGGAAAGACATCAAATCAGTAAATTGTTCAATTCATGAGAAATTAGTATGTTCAGCAGATACCATGGAGTCAGAAAGATAGAAAAATAGCAGGAATATGATGCAAGAGTATGAAATAATGTGAATAATTTAAGCTATAAAAACAGAAGTATTCAAAAATTCTAAAGACTACATAATAAGAAGAATAATAGTAATACAGCATTTCCCTTGAATTTGGCACTATTCTAAGAACTTTAACTTATTTAATATCCAACTTTAGTTAAACAAATGTCAGCAGAAATTTCTCTCAGCCCCTTGGGACCATGTAACACAATTCACTCTTTTCTAGTCTTACCACAGTGAACCACTCCACCTTAAGAAACCAGTAGAAGAAGAACAAATTAAAGCCAAAACAATCAAAGCAAGGAAATAATGAAGATGAGAACTGAATTCAATTATATTGAAAACAGAAAAGCAATAGAGACCATTATTGAAATGAAAACCTGGGTCTTTGATGACCCCCTAGCTAGACTGATCAGGATAAAAGAGAAGGGCCATAAATTACCAATATCAAAAACAAAAGAGAGAGTTTTGGCAAACTGTGCAGATATTAAAATGATAACAACAGTATTATGACCAACTTAGTACATACAAATTTACCAACTTAGATCAAATGGTCAAATTATTTGAAAGATATAAACCACCAAACTCATTCAAAAAGAAATAGACAAACTGCAGTCACCCACCCTTTGAAGAAATTTAATTTGCAATTAAAAAGTTTCCAACAAAGGAACTCCAGGGCTAGTTGGCTTCATTGGAAAATTCTACCATTTGTCTATTGTCTTTCAATCTCCCTTGGTCCAGAAAAGTTCCATAAAGGGCTGAACCCCTTGAACTTGTAGGTTTGGGTCTGAGTCAAAAATGGCTGAAGTTTAACAGAAGGACATGTTATACATTATATACATATACATATATTACATACTTTTTTTTTTTTTTTTTTTTTTTTTGAGATTAAGCATCACTCTGTATCCCAGGCTGGAGTGCAGTGGCATGATCATGGCTCACTGCAACCTCTTCCTCCCATGTTCAAGTGATACTCCTGCCTCAATCTCCTGAGTAGCTGAAATTACAGGCATGTCCCACCATGCCTGGCCAATTTTTGTATTATTATTATTATTATTATTATTATTATTATTATTTTGTAGAGATGGGATTTCACCATGTTGGCCAGGCTGGCCTTGAACTCCTGACCCCAAGTGATCTGCCCGTCTTGGCTTCCCCAAGTGTTGGGATTACAGGCATGACCCACCGTTCCTGGCCCACTTCACACATATTTTTGCATGTAATTGCAATGAGTTTATCTACACCATGGTCTAGTTGTACATTGAAAGACACTATTATTCATTCTCCTGTAACTGAGCATTTCAGTTATTTCCAGTTGCTGCTATTGCGTAGGTGCTACTATGAATGTCCACGTGCATATTTCTTTGTCCTCAAGTTTCCCTAGAGACTAGAAACAATGTCAATTCACAAGATAGTGGAAAGCTGGAACTTTGCCAGTGACTCCAGCTCCAGCCAACACTGCAAGAAGCTGGAAATCATGTACCTGAGTTCACTAACTCTGTAGAATTACCATGCTGTTGTAACATTATGAAGTTTCTTTTGCAGCAACAGAGAATAAAACTGGAAATAATACTATTTCTGGAACTCCTGTAAAATAAATATTAGAGTTACCTAAACTATTTTCTAAAATTTATGTAACATCTATTAATTACTTTTAAAATGAAGAAGATATCTCTGCAAAAGGTTCTTATGAGATTTAGCTAATAGAGTGCTCAAAAGTAATCTTAAAGTCTTGATTAGTTTCATAATTAAATCAAAAAAATTAAGTTAAATTAAATGTACTAACATTTCTAGTAAATAATATATTAAACTCTAAGAAATCGTAGTATAGATTTAATGACATGAGCTGTAGAAAAGTGGAGTAGAATACAAATAATGTTGGTAAATCCCTCATGTGGTCTATATGCATATAGTGATAATTCCAATAGAGCTAAAGAGTAATTTGATTATCTTCAATATTCCTTCCTGATTAAAACAAACAAAAAAAGCAAGTAAATGAAGATCACTCGGGAAACTCACAGTAGAAAGTTCTTTAACATAAATCACTTCTATTAAGGCAAATAATTGAAATCTCACAAAATAGCTGACTTAGAACAATTTTATGAAAATAAAAATAATCTTTTTATCATCTTTTTTAAAGTTTTTTAGAAAATTATATAAAATATGCAATAAGAATGAAGTAATTTTCTATAAACATGAAAAGTACATGTAAGTATCTTCAGACTCTGTGATTCCAGTTGACAAACTACAGAAAAATGACTAAACATAATTTAAAATAGTGTAAAAATTTAATCAGGTCATCCATTGTATATAATCACGAGCATTCTTTAATATAGAATATTATAATTTATACAACTACAATGGTGACTAGCATTCTGTTTACAATGGCCACAAGAGTAAAAATTATCTGTAAAAATGTTTTTTAAAAATGCAGGGAATGCACATGAAGAAAATGTCAAATCTTATCTGAAGGTTGAGTGTATTTTAAATAAACAGGCATGACATGCTTTGAAATATTTGACATGCCTTAAAATGTTATTTTAAAATTTTTTTTTTTTTACTTTTTAAACTTAAGATTTAATTGCATCCAGAGAAAATTATAACCCTTTTTACTGATGTCTATTCAAATGTGATTATACAAGAGAAGTATAAAGGGACAGAAAACTACATGTAAAACCAATGATCAAGAACTCCTGCCTCTATAACAATTATCAGAAAGATGTTACTGATATAAAAAATTACAATAGATGAACAGAAGATATTAGTGAAACAAAACACATTAGAAAACCAACTTTCCTAGTTCAATTCGTGAAAAAACCATAAACATAGAATCATGTTTTAAAAAGTGTTAAATTGGTGATAAAACATGATACTTTCTGTTAACTCCTTAGAAAAATAAATTTAGATATTTTTGAGAGGTCCAAAATAAATTTCAGCTATAATACATATTTAACGAATCCATTAATGAACCACAAAAGGCAGTTGAATGAATATATATATATATATATATATATATATATATGAAGTTGCTAACTCAAAACAAAAGAGAGAGAAAAAGAAAACCTTGAAAATATTTTGATAAATTTGTCTATGTGATTTTTCATTCCAGAGCATCAAAAAAGGAATCATATTTAAACAAGGAAGCATCAATATTTGCAAAGTTGACCAAAGATTATCAAAATCAGTATTTACATTAAAATTTTATGCAGAATGTAAAAAATAGAATCCACAAGGCCTTTTTTGAAGACCCCAGTAGACACTGATGACAGAGCCTGAGCCCACACATCACATGTGCACGCGCATCTCTCACACACACACGCGCGCACACACACACACACACACACACACACACACACACAGAGCCATGCTCATACTTGGAATAGTCGATCCCAAGTGAAAAGACCCTGAAAATCCTGTGCCTTTCAAATCCAGAAAATGTGTAAACTTCTCACAGTACTTTTTGGAAATTATGTTTTTTCACTTTTTATATTTCTATATAGGTTAGAAAATGTTCTGAAGTAAGGAAGTTTTTCAGTAGTCACCATGAGCTTACCTTATTTATCATGAGGAAAGCAATATGGATGAGTTAGAGATTGAAAGGAGAAGGAGAAAGAAGGAGAGAGAGAGAGATTCTGGGAAGTATACCAAAATTGTAATTTGATTTTGTTTGGACATGCTTCATAACAGAGTTATTGATGACTTCATTATATTTTTCACACTTTGAAATACGTTTGCCTATAGAAGAAACTAAGAATGAACAGACATTGATTTTATCATGAAGACAAAATTTAACAAATGATTCATCTTAAAGTTCATAATCCTGGTTATTTTGTGGTTACCTACAATTTGTTTTGCAGACAACAGTGTTAAACTGCAAATTGTCAGGACTTTGAAATCTATCAGTCAGCAGCAAGAAGTCCGTGGCAATTTCAGACTTAAGAACAATATCATATTTACAGTCATGAAAGCAGAAGCAGCATTCTGAATTTATAAATTTTATAACCTAAGGTATTTTATTTGCTTTTGACTTCTGCACCATATGTCTAAAGAGGTAGATTTCCCCCGACCTCCTTAGAAAGTATATTTTTATTTTTAGTATAAATTATAATATACTCATGTATATGAGCACATAAATATTAATATTTCATTGAGAGGCGTGTAGTGAAGGCGAAAAGACCACTCAACTGAGAACCAAAAATCTATCTCTTTCCCCAGTTCCATCATTACCCAGCTGTGTAATCTGACTGGATTCAACATTTAACTCCTCTGAGCTTCGATGTTCTGAAATACAAAATTTAGAAACAAGGTTTAGGATTTTCCAGCTCGTATTTTACAACAAGGGACACAGAGGTTATATTTAAGTTAGAAACTTTCACCAGTGCAGCTATATGAGGCATCTGAATCAAGAAAAGCATTTTTTTCCTTTCAATTTAAACTAAACATTAGCCTGGAATTGTTTTCCTTCTGTAATGCTAGGGAATAGAAATGAAAGTCTACAGTTAAAATGTAACTAGAAAGAATTTATGTGGTTCACTGGGTAATAATTGCAACATTTTCCATGGCCTATTAAAGAGCAATTTCTTTGGTTTTATTAGGTGTTCCAGAATAGTTTGGAGGGTTTTTCCTAGGGTATCTTTTCTTTTTCAATTCTAGTTTGAGTGGCATGATATTCCTTTATTTCGATGGAGAAAGTGGAACTAACATACTAAAATAAAAATTTCCAATGCACTTCTTTTAATTCTTATTTTATCCATTGTGAATGAAGAAAAATGAATCCTACAATATTCTTATGATATACTATTTTTTAAACACATTGATTTACATTTGTTGATGCATAGAAGAAAAAAAATACTGGTTAGCTTCTCACTCCTCAGGGGTTTAATGAAAACATGCCTTCCGAAATGTATCTGACCATAATATATATATATATATATATTTTTGAACCATTGTAAACCTAACTTAGTTGTTGGCCAAAGACTTTAAAAGCCATCAAGCTTTTAGAGAGATCATTTTCCTCCGGGAGCTGCATGAATTTCACAGTCACCACTGCGGGGACGGGAAGCGAGCTGTGAGTGCCTCTGGTGGCGGTGTCTCCTCCGGAGAGCCACCGAGCCTGCAGCGGCACCGTCGGCCGGTGGGTGGCGCCACGAGACCGCAGTGACAGCTGCCACCGTGGGAATCTCATCTCAGCAACTGCAGCGGATAAAAACCAGCGTTGGGGGGAAATGGGGGAGGGATGGGGGGTGGGGAGGTGGGAAGAGATAGCATGGGGAGAAATGACAGATACAGGTGAGGGGACGGAAGGCAGCAAACCACACTGCCATGTGTGTACCTATGCAACAATCTTGCATGTTCTTCGCATGTACCCCAAAACCTAAAATGCAATTTAAAAAAAAAGAAAGAAATACACAATACATTATTGTTAACTATAAAAAAAAATCAGCTTTTCTCCTTCATGACTGCTAAGTGAATACCTTCTGATAGAGCAGTCAGATGGGAAGGCTGATGACTGAGTGAAAACTAACACTTCTTGAGAGCCAGAAATTCCCGGGGCTCTCTGCTAGAGTATTTTCCCATCCACATAATACTTCTTCATGCAATCGTGGCAATACTGTGGCCAAAGCAATGCACAGTTTTAAAAACGGAGAGGCTGAAACTCAGAAATTTCGCCTCGTGGACAGGCTGCTGTAGGCCTCAGAGCCACATCTTGATCTGGGGGCAGGAGCGGTGAAAACATATTCACACAAATACTGGTTAGCTTCTCACTACTCAGGGGTTTAATGAAAACATGTCTTCTGAAATGTATCTGACCATAATACAGACATAAACTGAGACCATTTCTCTTCCCTTTTTTGCTTTTTTTTTTTTTTTTTTTTTTTTGAACCATTATAAAACTAACTTAGTTCTTGGCCAACGACTTTAAAAGCCATCAAGCTTTTAGAGAAATCATTTTCCTCTGGGAGCTGCATTTACCTGTTTCCCAGACCCAGCTAATCTCAAGATCTGCCCTGTCAACCAAGAATGATTCCTTGGAAGTCACCATAATGTCACAAAACAATAAGACATTCGGAATACAGAAGGAGCCAGTGTTTATCAGCGAGAAAGTTCCAGAAACTGCATCGCCATTGCTCTTCTGAGTGGAACGAATGAGCTGGTCTGGGAAGACAGGTGTGTCCAAGGGGGGCAAGCTGCCCTTCTGCCATGGTGGACTCCCATCGCTGAGGAAAAGGAAGCAAGGTTCTTTCCAAGCAAGACACACACATTAAGAAATAAAGTCGATGTTAGTTAATAAAGAGCTCACCTGACTAAAAACAGACCCTCCACAGCAGAAAAAAAAGCAACTCTGCCTTTTTTTTTTTTTTTTTTTTTTTTGCATATTTCTGAAGGGGACATGCTTTGTTGCAAGATGTCTGCTCTGAGAAAGGCTGCCCTGCAGGTTTCTTTCAGATACTGACATCACTGGGATGTTGTCAGCATCTTGCTTTGTTCACGGAGTAAGCAAAGACACCTACACTTAATCCTAAGGAAATCAGCACACGCTGAACACCGAGACTTGCCCATATCAAATGGGCAGGTTCCTTAGGTTCCAATTCCACGTTCATGTCACATCTAACCTGTCAATATGTGCTTCCTGGGTATCTGGGAACATTCCACTGGGATGGGCTTCACTTTGCCAGTGGCAAGAACAGGGACAAGTGGGAAGCGATGACTCAGCCGCTTCCTGCAGCCTTGCGTGATAGGAGGAAATAAAAGAAAATACGTGTTTAAATGTGGAAGCTGGAATGGTTATTAAGCTAATTGATGTGATGTGATGATCAAAGTCTTATTAAAGACTTTGAAAATCAGCTTTATTTAGGTCTAGTTGACGTAAAATTGACTGCACCATATTTAAAGTGTTCTGTTTGATGAGCTTTGACATAAGTTCTGATCCATGAAACTATCACCACAATCAAGATAATGAACATATTAATCATCTCCAAAAATGTCACTGTGATTCCTGTCTGCCACCCTCCATGTGATCCTTAAATGACTACTGATCTGCTTTCTAGCTCTACAAATGAGTTTACATTTTGTAGAAATGTGTAGGAATCATACAACGTATTGTTTTTTCTGACTCCTTTCACTCAGAATAATCGTTTTGACATCCATCCATGCCATACTGTGTATCCCTAGTTCATTCTTTTTCATGGCTGAGTAGTATTCCATTGGGTGCATATAACCCAGCTGGTTTATCTGTTCACCTCTTGATGAGCACCTGAGCTATATCTAGTTGTTGACTAGTACTAATACCATTGTAATAAGTACACATTGTGCAGATGTAAGTGTGCACACATTTGGTTAAATTTCTAGGAATGGAATGGCCAAATCGTATTGGGAGGGCATGTTTAACTTTTGCAGAAATACATTTCCAAACTTTTTGTCATTTTACATTCCTGTCAGCATTATACACATGCTTGCATTCCTCCACATCTTCCCTGACACTTGTAGGCTTACTCTTATTTTATTTTTCTCCACCTTGATCACCCTAACAGGTATGCAGTAGTATCGCTGTGGTCTTAATTTGCACATTCCCTAATGACATAGAACGCTGAGTATCTTTGATGTGATCATTTTCCATTTGTGTGATTTCTTTGGCAATGTGTTTGTTCACATCATTTGCTCATTTTTAAATTGGACTCTGCTTGTTTATTATCAAGTTTTTGTTTATCTTCACTTTCTTGGTAGAAGTTCTTTATTAGACACATGATTTACAAGTAGTTTACTCAGTCGTTAGTTCTGTTTCATTCTCTGAACAACTGTGTTTTGAAGAGAGAACTTTTTAATTTTAGGTCACTTTGCAGTCTTTTTATTTTTCAGACTGGGATTTGGCGTCATGTCTAACACATACTGATCTATACCAATGTCACGAGGTTTCCTGTGTTTTCTTCTTGATATTTTATGCTTTTAGATTTTGTATTTAGTTCTATGATCTCTTTTTAGACAAATTTTAAATATGCTATAAAGTCATAGTTCAGAGTTTATTTTTATTTTACAAATGGATTTTAAAATATTCCAGCAAAATTTGTTCACAAAACTATCCCAACATCACCGAATAGTCTTTGCCGCTTTTCCAAAAATCATTTGTTCATACATGTGCTGATGCATTCCTTGACTCCGTCTTCTGTTCCAGTGATCTGTCCGTCCATCTGGATACCACAAGGGCTTGATCAGTGGGCTTTTTAATAAGTCTTGAAGTCAGGGAATATGATTTCTAGAATTTGTTATTTCTCAATATTAGTTAGTGTATGTCTTTTGCATTCCCCTATAAATTTTAGAGTCAGTTTGCCAATTTATACCAAATATATCAGATGAAATTTTGATTGGGATTCAATTTAAACTTCAAGCCAATTTGGAAATAATAGACATCTTAACAAGATTAAATCTGCCAACCCAAGATCACAGTTTATCACTTCATTTATTCGGTCTTTTTTTAAGTTCTTTCGTAAATGTTTTGTTGTTTTCAGTGCTCTGCTTCTTGCAAGGCATTTGTCTCACGTCTATTTTTGATGCTATTGATATTTACAATTTAACTTTTGGTTATTCATTTTATTGCTGGTGGAAATAGGATCAGCATTTGTTTATTGATCCAATATTTTGCAAACTTGCTAAACTCACTTACTAGTTTCCATAGCTTTTGGAGATTACCTCAGATTTCCTACATAGATAATCTTATTATTTTTTAATGAAGACAGTTTTACTTTATTCTTCCTAATTAGAATGATTTTTTCTTTATTGCACTGGATAAAATTTCTGAAAGTGGGTGAGAACAGATATCCTAATCATGGGAGGGGATGTTAAATAAATCACCATTAAATAAATATTAGCTGTAGATTTAAAAAAAAATCAGTTTGAGAATCCTTCTTTCTATTCTTTCATTTCTGAAAGAATTAATAGAAATTGGCTATTGTCATTTTTTGCATCTATTTAGATGATCATATTATCTTTATTTTTTTCAGTCTGTTAATATGATGAACTATATTGGTTAATGTTGAAGTGCTGAGCCAATCTGGAATTGCTGGGACCAGCTCCACCTGGTTATGATATATCGTTCCTTTTTACATATTGTTAAATTTTATTTGCATGATTTTGTTTAATATTTTTGTACCTGTGTTTATGGGGCTATTGGATTATAGTTTTCTTTTCTTGCAATGTCTTTTTCTTGATTTTGGGTATCAGGCTATTCCTTGCCTCAAACAATTATTCGAAAAATACTTTCTGGGTTTTTTTTTTTTTTTTTTTTTTTTTTTTTCTTTTTTTAGACAGTCTCATTCTGTCACCCAGGCTGGACTGCAATGGAACAATACCAGCTCAGTGCAACCTCCACCTCCCCAGTTCGAGTGATTCTCCTGCCTGAGCTTCCTAAGTAGAGGATTCCAGGCACATGCCATAATGCCTGGCTGGTTTGGTTTGGTTTTGTTCTTTGTGTGTCTGTGTGTGTGTGTGTGTGTGTGTGTGTGTGTGTGTGTGTGTGTGTTTAAATATAGATGGTGTTTGGCCATGTTGGCCAGGCTGGTCTCAAACTTTTGACTTCAGATGATCCACGTGCCTTGACATCCCAAAGTGCTGGAATAATAGGCATGAGCTAACACACCCAGCCAATGCTTTATATTTTTAACAGAGATGAGGTTTCACCCTGTTACTCAGGCCAGCCTCCCTCGGAACTCCTAACCTGAAGTGATCCACCCGCCTTGGCCTCCCAAAGTGCTAGGATTACAGGCATGACAATTGATCCATTTCATCTAAGTTGTTGAATTTGTCAGCAAAAGTTTATTCCTAACAGTTCTTTATTATGCTTTTGGTGCTGGAAGTCCTCACCCTCTTCCTCTCTCTCTCTTTCTTGATTACTAGTTTAGTAATTTTGTTGCCATTCTAAAAGAATCAGCTTTGGGTTTTATTGTTTTTTATTGTTTCTCCATTTTCTATTTTATATATTTACTCACTGATTTTTTTCTTTTTTTTTACTCAGTTAGTATATAGTTTGATTTTCCTTTTTTTTCCCAAGGTGAAGGCTGAGGTCATTGATATGTGAACTTCTTTCTCTCTAAGACTGCTGTGTGGTACTCACCGTGTCTGTGGGGCTAGGATCTGAGTCATCCCTGACTCATCAGCAGTTGTGAACTTCCTTCTCTCTAATGCTGCTGTGTGGTACTCACCGTGTCTGCGGGGCTAGGATGTGAGTCATTCTTGACTCATCAGCAACTGTGAGGGTAAAGTCTGAGATCTTAAACGAAATATTGCTTTTAAAAATAAGTAGATCAATAAATATAAAAAAGTACTGTTTTAAACAAAGTTACATGACAATATTGCTGTATTTTTACTAAAGATCTCTGAAACAAGTATACCAGCCTCTTGCAAAGCCTTCGTCACTTCAGTTTTCCCTCCTGAAACCAATCACATTAAACATGTATGAGCTTTAATTTGGAGGTAGCCCTAGAGACCCTGGTTTGTGAAAGCTTTCTTAATAACATTTCTCTTGTTCTTGACATGTTTTTTTGAAATAACTTCTCTGTTTGGAGTTCTGGCAAAACACACAGGGTGATTGTTGTAGGGAGACCTTCCCCCACGTTCATGGGTGGGCATCGGCTGACTTGCTACTCCCTCAGCTGGAGAACAAGGTAGTCCTAGCTCCATTCCTGTGAATGAGGGATGCTCTTTGTTACTCCTGGCTTTGTCAGAGGATGGGTGTCAGCTCCCTACCTCTCAATGACGTGTGGTCATGCTGCCTGTTCTGCCATGGGTGTGAAATGCAAAGGCCAAACCTGCCTCTACCCCGCGGCCTGCATAAGCACCAGCTCTAGACTTTTTCCCTGGCTGTAAATGATTTCTACAGTTTTAGCTCTTGTGAGTTTCTGTCTACACTTTCTCTTTTCTTCCTCCCCGCCTCTTCTGCCTCCCATTTTTTTTCTCTTACTTCTTTCTCTCCTTTTTTGTCTTGCTTCTAAAAATAAAATATTTTCTATTACTCTTAAACACACAATTCATAGAAAAACATTACAGACATCCATAGACCCATCACCAAAATTAAACCAATAATTTGTTTTTAGTAGCCCCAGATTTCTCTATTGCTGGGTTTTTGTTTTGTTTTGTTTTTGTTTTTTTGAGACGGAGTTTCGCTCTTGCTACCCAGGCTGGAGTGCAATGGCGCGATCTCGGCTCACCGCAACCTCTGCCTCCTGGGTTCAGGCAATTCTCCTGCCTCAGCCTCCTGAGTAGCTGGGATTACAGGCACGCGCCACCATGCCCAGCTAATTTTTTGTATTTTTAGTAGAGACGGGGTTTCACCATGTTGACCAGGATGGTCTTAATCTCCTGACCTCGTGATCCACCCGCCTCGGCCTCCCAAAGTGCTGGGATTACAGGCTTGAGCCACCGCGCCCGGCCTCTATTGCTGTTTTTAATTTAAAAGTCATTATTTTATATGTATAACTAAAACTTTAACCCATATCCATTCCTTTTCTGTACTTTATCCCACAAAAATAATAATTTCTAGTTTAGTAGGTATGTGTTTACTTACATTTTTATGCTTTTAGAAGATAAATTTGCACATATAATGTAAATTTCATCTTCTATTTTCCAACACATAAATAATAGCACAATACTTACATATTTGTTTTCAATTTTATTTTTAAACTCAACAGTATGCTGTTGAAATTTTAACAATGGTGATATGTATATACAGCTCATCCATTGATCTGTTGTGTAGTGTTTCACTGAATTAAATGAACGAAACTTGCCTACGAATTCAGCTTCTGAGGGAAAGTTGTTTTTGTGTCTCATTATTACAAATAATCCTGTAATAAGCGTGCTTCTGCCTGTGGCCTTGCGAGCATAGTTCAGGACTGTGGAATATGTATTTAGAACGAATCTACCTGTTTGGGTGAGGGCATCCTCACCTTCACCAGTTATTACCCAGGTATTTTCCAAAGTTGTTGAACCAATTTGTATTCCCACCAGCAATCCAGATTTTCTGCAATTTCCCGTAATCTTCTTCCACACACAACATTATTAGGCTCTTCAACTTTTGCCGATGTCATTTTTATGGTAGTTTTAATTTATGTTTTCTGTTTAAGACTGGTATGATATGTTTCCGTATGTTTGTTAGTGACTCAAGTTCCTTCCTTTGTAAATTGTCTGCTCCTCTCTGGGAAGGGAGCTCAAACCTGGAGTCAGATGTGTCCTGGGATTCTGTGGCAAAGAAGAGAGCTCTATTCACCCAGTCTTCAGTAAACATGTGAATGCATTTGGATTGGTTTTTCTTCCACAGTTGCTTAACCCTGTGAGCCTAGAGACATGGAGGTAACATCTCCAAAGAATCTGGGGACAGACTGATAAGTAGGCGAGATAAATCTCCCCTTGAGAATAGCAGCTGAGATTCTCCACTCTGGGTGGATTATCACACAGTTGCATCTAATTACTGCCAGGGCCTCTGTGCTCTTGAAAGGAAACTTGGCTTTGGTAGGCCTGGAACACACCATAAAAGTAAGCTGACTTTCCCACTGATGAACTCCAGATGGAAGTTTCTATTCATTTCTGAGTGAGGATATTACACCCGCTGTTTCTGATGCACGTTTCCATCAATTACATGTGACCACTGATGAAACAAATTAAAATGGACACCAGGCCAGAAAAGTACCTGAGCACATAAAGACAATTAGGTCTCATGAGCCACCTTCACCTTGCTCGATTCATGAAACAGTGTGAATCTATGTCCCCACCAAATCTCTTGTCAATTTGTCATCCCCAATATCGGAAGTGATGCCTGGTGTGAGGTGATTGGATCATGGGGGCAGGTGTTTCATAAATGGTTTAGCACCATCTCCTTCTTTGTGCTGTCCTTGTGATAATAAGAGTTCTTGTGACATTGGTTCTTTTCTTTTCTTTTTCTTTTTCTTTCTTTCTTTTTTTTTTTTTTTTTATTTTGAGACAGAGTTTCACTCTTGTCGCCCAGGCTGGAGTGCAATGGCACGATCTCGGTTTACCGCAACCTCCCTCTCCTGGGTTCAAGCAATTCTCCTGCCTCAGCCTCCCGAGTAGCTGGGACTACAGGCATGCACCACCATGCCCAGCTAATTTTTGTATTTTTAGTAGAGACACGGTTTCATCATGTTGACCAGGATGGTCTCGATCTCTTGACCTTATGATCCACCCGCCTCTGCCTCCCAAAGTGCTGGGATTACAGGTGTGAGCTACTGTACCTGGCCAATTTTGGTTATTTTCACAGTGTGTGGCACCTTCCCTGCCTCTCTCTTGCTACAGTTCTCTCCACGTGAGATGTCGCCCCCACCCCATTCACTTTCCGTCATGAGTAGAAGCTCCTGGAGGCCTCCCCAGAAACAGAGCAGATACCTGTCCCATGTTTCCTGTACCGCCTGCAGAACTGTGTGCCAATTAAACCTCTTTTCACTATAAATTACCCAGTCTCAGGCATTTCTTTATAGTAACACAAATATGGCCTAATAAAATTGACAAGCATAAGCAAAACTTAACTTGCAATATATTATAAATGCCTATGTTTTTAAAAAATGAAGTTAAAGCTAACCAATGAGAAGCCACCAACTAACTTGATGCTGTTAAGGCTAACCAATGAGAAGCCACAACTAACTGACAAAACTAGGACCTGTCCAGCAAAACAGACCAAATAAGGCAACTGCAGAACTATAACCAATCAATAATACATTGGCTTCACTCCATGTTTGTCCTAGAAAAGCCTCCCCTTGAGTTCCCTTGTGGAACCCCCAAACCACATCTGGATTTTGAGCTGCCCAGTTCATTAATCACTCTTTGCTCAAACCCTCTAATTATGGGGTGCCTTGGTTTACCTTTTAATACAACAAAACCTTAACTTCTTCCTCTAAGGTTTCCCGATTTTATTTTTTCTCAATAATTTGTTGGAATTTTAAGATATTCTAGAGAGTGTTCTTTTGGTTTGCTATGTTGTTTGTCATTAATTTGTATGTGCATTTATTCATTTAAAAGGCTCTAAATCTTTGGTTCACCTTTTAATTAAATTAATTAAATTAAACTAGTTGTTTAATCTTGAGGAAATTACTTAATCTGCCATACCTCAGTATCATCTCAGGAAAAATTATGATGACAACATTGTCTACCTGAGAGATATTTTGGAGATCAAGTGAGTTAATATTAACAGAGAGAAGAGAAAAAGGCTAGGTGCAAAATAAGCACTGTATAACTATTTGTCGTCATTATTATTAATGGAGTCATTTGGAACAAAGAAGTTTTAATGTTAATGGAGTCAAAACATACAACTGAATTGAGGACAGTATGTGGATCTTTTGTAATTACTTAAAAAGTACTTCCTCACCCTGATATTAGATCAATATTTTCTATGCTATTCTCTGAAAGTTGTAGTTGTGCATTTATCTTATTCTCCTTTCATTAATTCTTGAAAAGAAGTCACCCATGCTTTTGTGCATTTGGCCTTTCTGTGCTCTCTGTTTTCTCCATGCTGGTTATGAGTCCCACATCTTCATGCCCTTCTCCAGCATCCTCCTACCGTCTCATTTCTACTTTCCATCTTCTATTCTCTTCATTTGTTCCTGGTAATTTTCTTTATTCTATCTTTCAGCTTACCATTTCTCTCTTCCTGAAGCAAACTGTGGGTGTTAAATCATCTATTGGGTTATACATTTTGCTTATTGTGTTTTCACTTCTCAATGTTGTTATTTTAATATTTTTCATTTTCTTAGTATCTTTGGATTCTTTTATTAGATTTTAAATTTTTATAATTTTAATTATTTAAAAGCTCTACCAAGTTATTATATTGTTTTGAATGCCTAGATGTGTGCATGTGTGCGTGTGTGTGTGGGTGTATGTGTGTCTCTAGGTCCAAGAGCAGTTCAGAAAAGACTAGTTACTGTTATTTGGATTTTATTGTAATGTGCTGTGTGTTAATATAAAAGTTTCATAACCTTACTTTTATTTAAGCAGTTAATAACTATTTACAAATCTTGCTGTTCAGTTTATTAATCTAGTAACCTTTTCTCTTTTTAAATGATCAGTAATTAAATCTAATGTGCTGACAAAGATAACTTTAAAACACTCAGGACCATTTAATTATTTATTTGAATACATTTTCTTAAATATTTCAACTCTATTTTTGAGTTTAATGTATTTGGAATCTCTCTTTGAACACTTTACATTTCTGACAAGGTGAAAATATACAATCCAATGAATAAAATATTCTCAGAATATAAGATCTTGTGAATCTTTAAAATTAGATGCATGCTTTAATACATCAAGTGATCATAAATATATTATACTCTCAAAATTTCTTAACATTTGTAGTTCAAAATTGTCTTCCAGCAGTCTTTAACCAGGAGCCTGCAAGGGAAAACACAGAGTGACACCAGCCTGTTGAGACTAGGCTCCACACCCACCATCCTGCATTTCCCAGGATCCCTTCGCATACCCTGCTCTGAGTTGGTCACTCTGGGATCCCTGTCTTTTCAGTACCCTGTGTGCTGGATTGGGAAGTGACCACAGAGCATGGCTGCTACATACCGAGCCTGGCAGAAGTTGCCAGAAAAGGCACTAGTGTGATAGTGCTGCAAGTTAAACGATATGTGTTCTACATTGAACACCATATTTAATTGAAACAACATCTGACAGACAAACTATAATTATTCAGACATTGGTAGACATTTTGTAGACATTTTCTTGAAAACAAATCAAATGTGCTTGACACTTCAAGGAAAACAACTGACAGTATTTGTAGCCAAGGATAAAATTTAAGTTTTTAGGCCTGAGCTTGACAGCTTCTCAATACTTAAAGGCTTTTCTGATGAGATTGGTGATTGTATTAATAAAGGCAATTTTTTTTATATTTTAAAATGAAATGTGTCAAGATGTGGAAGATCTGTAAAACTCAGTGAACCAGTATTTTCCAAATGACCAATGCAGGATGTTGCAATTTCATATATGGGTAAAAGATCTATCATTCAAAGTACAAAATAGACCAGTGGATTTTAATGTAACAGGGTATGAACAATTGATTTATTTGTTTCAGATTCACATTGCAAGAAACTACTGCCTGTCTAGTTTTAGTAGTATTACAGAAAAATATCCACAATTATACTAAAAGGTTATTACATTTTTTTCTCTTTTCTGTGAGCCAGATTTTCTTCATATGCTTCAACTAAAGCCACATATCACAACAGAGTGAAATGTAGAAGCAGTTATTGATATCCACTTGTCTCCTAGAAAGCCAGGCATTCGAGAGATTTGCAAAAGGTAAAAACAAAACATGCCTCTTCTCTCACTGTCTTTTCTTTTTAAAAATGAAATTACTTTTTAAAAAATATACATTATGTATACACACATGCATTGAGCTGGTTGTTTTTAAATAAATAGTACCCAATTTCAAATTTTATTTCTAAAATAGTAAATGTTAATAGATATAATCTACATACATAAAAGTGTTATGTTTCTCAGCTTTATTGAGACACAGCTGATGAATAAAAATTATATATATTAATGGTGTATAATGTAGTGTTTTGATACATGCATACATTACAAAATGATTAGAATAAAGCTAATTAATATATTCATCACCTCAAATATTTATCATTTTTTGTTATGGGAACATGCAAGATCTACTCTCTTAATCACTTTAAGCATACAATACCTTGTTGTTAACCATAATCACTGTGCCATAAAATAGATTTTCACAAGTTATTCATGTTTTATAATGAAAATTCAGTACTTTGATGAACATCTCCCCATTCCCTACCAGCCACTTCCCAGTCCCTGGTAACCACCATTCTACTCTTTGTTTCCATGAGTTCAACATTTTAAAATTGTATCTATAGGTGAGATCGTGTGGTATTTGCCTGTCTGTACATGACTTATTTCACTTAGCACAATGTCCTCCATGTTCACTGATGTTGTTGCAA
The DNA here is from genome assembly GCF_048565385.1 of Saimiri boliviensis. Taxonomy (NCBI): domain Eukaryota; kingdom Metazoa; phylum Chordata; class Mammalia; order Primates; family Cebidae; genus Saimiri; species Saimiri boliviensis. The sequence goes on from NC_133449.1 coordinate 297,334,778, forward strand.
ATGGTGAGATTTCCCTCTGTTTAAGGGCTAAGTAGTGTATTCCGTGTGTGTGTGTGTGTGTGTGTGTGTGTGTGTGTGTGTATACATTTTTTCCTTATTCATTCATCCATTGATGGACACTTAGGTTGATTCCATGTCTTGGCTACTTTAGGAGGTACCTGCAGTATCTCCTAAAGACATGAATTTCATTTTCTTTACATATATATCCAGAAAGAGGATTGCTGAAGCCTATGATAGGTGTATTTTTAATTTGCTCAGGAGCCTTCGTACTGTTCTGCATGGCGACTATACTAATTTATTTTCTTACATACACTGCGGTGTTCCCTTTTGTCTCCACCCTCGCCCTCACTTGTTATCGTTTGCCTTTTTGGTAACAGCCACTTTACCAAACATGAAGTGCTATCTCATGGTGGTTTTGATTTGCATTTCCCTGATGATTACCGCTGTTGAGCATTTAAAAACTATACCTGTTGACCATTTGTATGTCTTTTTTGTAGAAAGACCTTTTCATGTTTTATGCCCACTTTTTAAACTGGGTTATTGTTTTTTTGCTACTGAGCAAATTGAGTTTTTTATGTATTTTGTCAGATGTATGGCTTGAAGGTAGTTTCTTCTCTTCTGTAGGTTGTCTCTTCACTCTGTTGATTGTTTCTTTTGCTGTGCAGAAGATTATTAGTTTGATGAAATCCCATTTGTCTATTTTTGCTTTTGTTACCTGTGCTTTGGGGGTCATATTCCAAAAAAAATTATTGCCCAGACCAATGTCCAAAAGCTTTTTCCCCATGATTTCTTCTAATAGTCTTACAATTTCAGGTCTTATGGTTAAATCTTTAATTTATTTTGATCTGATTTTTGTATATGATGTGAGATAAGGGTCCAATTACATTTCTCTTCATGTGTATATACAGTTTTCTTAATATCATTTATTGAAGAGATTGTCTTTACTCATTGTGTGTTCCTGGCACCTTTGTTGAGGAAGAATTGAACACAAAAGTGTAGATTTATTTCTGGCTTTTCTATTGTGTGCTATTGTTCTATATGTGTGTTTTTATGTCAGTACAGTGCTGTTTTAATTATTGTAGCCCTGTAGTATATTTTGAAATCAGATAGTGTGGTATCTCCAGCTTTGTCCTTTTTGCTCAAGATTGCTTTGGCTATTCATGGTCTTTTGTTGTTCCAGACAAATTATTGATTTTTTTCTGTTTTTCTTTCTTTTTTTTTTTAATGAAAATGCCATTAGATTTTTAATATGGAGTGTACTAAATTTATAGATGTCTTCGTGTAGTGTGGACATTTTAATATTAATTCTTCCAACTCTAAATGTGGGATACAATTCCATTTGTTTTTATCTTCAATTTCTATCATCAGTGTTTAATAGTTTTCAGTATGTAGGTAATTAATCTCTGTTTTTAAATTTATTTCTAAGAATTTTTTGATGCTTAGGATCAAAATAAGTAAAGCTACTGCAAATGAGTTGCTTTACTTGATTTCTCTTTTGGGTAGTTAATGGTTAGCACGTATACATGCTATTGATTTTTGTATGTTGATTTTGTATTCTACAACTTTACTGAATTTCTTTATCAATTCTCACCTTTTTGGAGAGTCTTTTGACTTTTCTGTATAAGAACGTGTTATGTTCAAAAGAGAATTCTTTCTTTCCAATTTGGATGGCTTTTGTTTATTTTACTTGTCTAACTACTTTAGCTAGAATTTTCAGTACTATGTTGAATGAAAGGGATTATTATTGTCTTATTCCTGAACTAAGAGAAAACATTTTTAGATTTTTCCTGTTCAGTAGAATGTTAGCTGTGGACTTGTCATTTACAGTTTTTATTATGTTGAGGTACATTCCTTCTATTTCCAACTTGCTTAGAGTTTTTATCATGAAAAGATGTTAAAATTTTTCAGATACTTTTCTTCATCTATTGAAATTGTAATGTATTTTTATCTGCCTTCTTTTAATTATTGATTTGCATATATTGAACCATCCTTGCACCCCAGGAACAAATGACACTTAAACTTTTTAATGAACCATTGAATTTGGTTTGTATTTTATTGAGGACATTTGCATCTATGTTGATCAGGGATATTGGCTTATTATTTTCTTTTCTTGTAGCATTCTTGTCTGATTTTGGTAACAGGCATTATAAAAATGAGTCTGAGAATGTTTTCTCTTTTTTAACGTTTTCTAAGAGTTTGAGAAGGATTAATATTAATTTTTATTTCAGTGTCTGATAAACTCCACTAATGAAATTATAGAGTCCTGGGCTTTTCTTCTTGCAGAGATTTTTGATTACTGGTTCAACCTCTTTGATCACTATTGGTTTGTTTATATTTTCTGTTTCTTAATGATTCAGTCCTTGTAGATTGCATATTTTTAGGAATATGGTCATGTTACTTTAATAATTTTTAAGAGGATAGGGTTCTGAAGTGAAAATATTTGAGACCTGTAGTTCTAATTAACGACAAATCTAATATCCACTGTTGCCTCTAAAATGCTGGACCTATTTTAATTTATTTTTTATAAGTGATCTTATTTCTTTCTGTGTATTTTGGAATTTGTCTTTCAATCCTATGGTTATCTAATTGTATGGTGTTTTACCTTAGTGTACATATGTTTTATATTCAGGTCACTAGGCTTTGAATCAGTCCTCCCTCATGATATCTCCTGTTTATTTTTTTTAATATTATTCTTTCTACTGTTGCCTTTCTAATTTATTTCTGAATGTGTTTTTTTAAAAAGAACTTAAAAAATTTTTAAGACTAATTATCTTATGTTCTTATTATTTTTACTGTTTTCTACTTTGCTGTGCTTTTCTTCTACTTTTTGATAGCTTTCTTTGATTTTCTTTCATCCCTCTGTATTTTACCTTTAAATTTATTTCATCTTTAAATTTTACGAATTTCACCTTTAAATTTTATATTTTTTTTTATTTTTCCCATATTAATTCTTCCCAGTTTGTGACTTTATTTTTTAAGCATTATATCATGTTAATTCTATTATTCTTATTTTTTAATTTTTCTTTTATTTTTTAATATTTTTAAATACTTTAATTTTTCTTATGTTTTAATATTTTCTTAATTTTTCTTGCCTGGTTTCCTTCCATTACAGTTCTTTTTTCCTATGTGCCTCATTTTGGTGTCTCTTATGGTAGAGATTTTCCTCAAATACCTGGTAGTGCTTAGTTGTCTGTGAATTGGTTGTGTGTTTTTTTTCCTCCCATTCCTAAAACTCAATTAAAATTGTATAAAAGGAATAAAAATGTCCAAGACTTTTAAGAGCAAAGAGAATCAGAAATCACTGGACGTGAATTGTCAGCATCTTTGAACTGGCCCACAGAATAGTGCAATGGCACCAGATCACGGGACTGGAGCTTACATAACAGAATACTTAAGCCCTTAGAGTATCTGAATGCCTGCCTGATTAACACGTCAGCTGATCTCATGTTGCTTTTCCAAGTCCTAAGTGTTTATTCTCAAGTAAAACTGAACAGTTCGACTCCAGGCTTGTAGATCATGAACGCAGTGGGTGAGAAAGTTGAAGTGTGGGAAAAAAAGGGAGAATTCAGCGAAAGTCTGCATCTCTGGCTCCCAAACTGCAAATATATACCTTCCCATGCAGGGGAGTAGACGCTGTGTATGACTCAGGAAGACATAACTAAATAAGCAGATAGGTATATAAATCATCCTGGAGGAAAATCTCTCCACATGTCTTTGTGTTTTTGTGAATATTGGTGTTTATATTAACTATTGTTTTCACTGTCACTTTACTTTATCTCATGCAAATGAAATGATTAGCTATGTAATTCAAAGAGGTATTGTTACTGAACAAGAGCAAGCATGGATATCTTTTTGAGTTGGGTACATTAATACTTGGGGCTTGTGTCTCTCTTCTGGAAAGCCAGTGAGCGTGTCTTCAGTTGTACATGTAATAGTTGCAGAAACTTTGGTAGAAGCATCATTTTATTGTTTTTATTTGGAGGTTAATTATGGGTAAAGGGGGTATATTGATTCTCACTTGAAAAAAAAATTTAATGTTGAGCTTATACTTATTTGTTTCCAGTTGAACATCAGTGCCCTTTCCAAGGGCTCCTCTGCAGTTCAAGGACAACATTTCCCGGCATTCCCTTCCAAAGAGACACATGTTCATGAGGTTTAGACGGTTAGGAAGAAGGAGATGTCAGTATTCTCTGTTGGCAGTGGCAGCCCCATGTGCTGGTAAATGCACAATTTACCAGAGCTCCTCAGAGATGTTTTGAACACTAGCTTCAGGACTGAAGATTTAGAAAGTTCCTGGTAGCTTTGGAGAGCCTGTTAAAAACTGCAGCTGCCTCCTTTGGCCTGTTGTGGGGTTGGGGGTTAGGGGAGGGATAGCATTAGAAGAAATACCTAATGTAGATAATGAGTTGATGGGTGCAGCAAACCACAGTGGCATGTGTATACCTACGTAACAAACCTGCACATTCTGCACCTGTGTCGCAGAACTTAAACTATAACAATAAAACAAAACAAAACAAAACAAAACAAAACAAAACAAAACTGCAACAGCCTCCGGTAGTCTCTTGAGAACCATTCTCTTCAGTGCTACAGAGTCAGATCCTAAACATTATCTTCCTTAACCATTGAGGTAGACAGATTTCCTGAACTTTATCCACAATTTCTTCCAGTGGTTGTGTCAATCCCGAATTCCTACATTAAACAAGATTAAAGAAAGGGACTTCCACGTTCCTGATCCTCCTGTAACTATAATAGTATGATCTTAATTCTTTTTCTTGTGTGACATGCCAGTATACGTTTCTTCCAGTGTTTGTGCTCAGGCTTCTCTGACATTCAGGCCCCAACCTCTAGAGCCTTCCTTAGTCTTGGTCTTCTGGACTCCGCTAAAATCTAAGGATTTCCTAGATTTCTGATATGTGGTGCCCCTTTCTTAGATTATGCCACTGTATATCAAACTCTGATAAGGTTTGCAGTAAGGGTGCCTTGGACATGGAGATATTCAGGTCTGGTTAAATATGGTTGTATACATTCTTAATGTTGAGTCTCACTTTTTATGTAATTCTAATGACATATTTAATATCTAAGAATATATAACACAGAGGGGCAAGTGACTTATTGAAACATAAACCATATTAATTCTCAGTCTGCTTCGTATCCTATAATCAGTTAAAATGTGTGTTCCTGTCCTTTAATAACTTTAATTTTGCTGGACTGGCTATAACTGTAATGTCATAAAGACATATAATATCATTGGAAATAGCAATATCCATCATTTAAGCCATTATTTCAGTCACTCAGCCTTCTCTGGGAGTACAAAAGTGTTAATGTTTGATTTTTTGTTTGATCTTTCTCCAAAAATATAAACACTCACACACATAGAACTATACATCCATACACACACACATAGATGCATTCATACATATATATTGGTTGATCCAGTTGGAAAAGTTCAAATAAGTTCAAACCATGATGACATATCACCTCTACAACTCTAGCTTGCTTCACTTAAGAGTAAGTATGCTGGATTGCATAAACAAGGCATTAGCCCATCAAAAATAACTAATTCATTATGAACATCTAACATCTATCTATCTAATATCTCAACCACCTTACAATTGTTCCACTTGCCCACATGTTCCAACAATAAATAAAGTGGCATTGTTTGTCAGTTTGTTTTAACCAAGGCTGCATAGCTGCCATATATATCTATATATCTATATATCTATATATCTATATATCTATATCTATCTATCTATCTATCTATCTATCTATCTATCTATCTATCTATATATATATAGTCAAAATAGTCCCTAAACTTTGCTTGTTTGTTTCTTCTTAATATCCTTTAATTATCTGGTTCAAGTGTCTTGTTGAACACCCCACATTCTGGATTTGCTTGATTATTTCTTCATGATGTTGTTTCTGGTAATGCCTGTTTATTTCATGCAACTAGAATTTGGGGCAAGGGTTTGATTCAGTTCCAATTAAACTTATATTGGCAAACATGGCTCATTGGCAATAACGTATAATAAAATTATGACTATTCTATTAAGAAAAAATTAATGAAAAGGTTCAGTATTTTGGCCTACATTATTTAATCAAAATCATACACTATTAAATGAATGATTTAATTTGTTTTAGTTCGTATCTCTGCAGGAACTTTTCTCTCTGCGTAGTTGTCATTCAGTAGCACAGGAGATAATACGGTGCACAGCAATGATGTAAAAATGTATTTTGGCTATGTTATACATATAGGAGTTTTATAGAATGACTCATGATTTGTGCCAAATAAATTTCAGCTAGAACTCTGCAAAGACATTTACAGAAGGAAATAAAATAGTTTATTCAACATGTGAGTCCCTTCTAAATGCCACTAAACGGAAATTAATTGTGGATTTCTTTGTCTTTCTGTCCTTTCGTATAGACTTCAATATAACTTTGCTAAATGAATTAAAAGATGAACTCCTTTATATTCAAAAGCTTAATATTATTTCATTAATGATGACAAAGTGATTTTGGTAGAGATATGCTGGCCATTGTCATTGTAATCATCCTTAAGGCCAAAAATTATGTTGCCTGTATTAGCGGGAATATTCTAAGTGCCTTCACGTTTAATTCAAGTTTCATTGAACATGAAGAACCAATATCAACAGCATTAAAATAATGCCATGTAAGACGATTCTGGCCTTGTGTTGAAACTTGTTCCTTTTTAACTTATGGAGCTGAGTAGAACTCTGCAAAAGCATTTACGTAAGGAAATAATAATTTATTCAGCGTGTGAATCACCTCTGAATGTGACAAAATGGAAATTAATTGTGAATTTCTTTGTCTTTCTATCCTTTTGTATAGACTTCAATATAAATTTTCTAAGGGAATTAAAAGATGAATTTTTTCATATTCAATAGCTTAATATTTTATTAATGAGCATATGACAAAGTGATTTTGGTAGAGATATGCTTGCCATTGTCATTCTAATCATTGCTGAGGCCCAAAATGATGTTGCCTGTATTTGCTGGAAAATTCTGAGTGCCTTCAGGTTTTTTCAGAAGTTTCAATTAACATCAAGAACCAATATAAACAGTATTAAAATAATACCATGTAAGATAATTCTGGGCTTGTGTTGAGACTTATTGTTTTTTTACTTACGGAGCTGATTTGCTGTTGGACTTCAAGGAGGTCATAGGACATACTCTTTACCTCCTACAAAGCTCCTTAGGAATCATCTGACCCACTCTCTTGAGCTGTCCATGAAGAAACTCCAGCCTAGAGAGGTTAAGGCCAAGGCTTGTAGCATGGAGTCACAGAAGTGTCAGAAGATAGCATGGGGTCTGGGGGGCAGGCAGGCCCCAGCCACACCTGCTTTCCTCCCAGCATCCCCATCCCTGGGCCCTGACAGCCCACCAGTGAGTGTCCAGATTCCAGGTACTCTCTCTGCCCCTGTGGGTCTGCATATGCTGCTTTGTCAACTGCTCTCCATTCCTCATGTCTCCACCCGCAACAACCTTCTGTGGAGACCCACCCAAATGACCCTACCTTGCTTAAAGCTGGCACTGATGTCGCTCCCACAGGAGCTGAGAGTCCCACCCTGCTTCATCTCATTTCTACAGCTCTATTGCTTCTAACAGGCCCTATAGCAGCATACCTTGAAGGGGACAGGCTCTTGAGTAGACACCTATTCAAAGCCCTTCCTACTCCAGAAGGAGAGGAGGCCCAGACTGAGTTGGCAAGGGGCTGCCGGGCAATGTACTGGAAAGCATCACTACTCTGATGATTTTGTTCGTGACCCTTACCTTTAAATTCCCTCCTCGTGGACTCTAAGTTTCTCATTGCCAGGGACCTTATTTCATCTGCAATCCTCCCTTGAGTGTCAGAGAGAGAATAGGTACTAAATGTAGGCTAGATTGATGCATAGGTAAATGGAGATTTAAATAAGTTGGAGTTCTGATTCTTTAACTGAAGAATCTCTTAAGTGAGGAAACCTCATTTCTATCCTTACCAGTCCAGTATCCTTCCAAGAGCACATATCCTAGCATTTTTGGGAATCTGATTATTTAAGTAACAGCTGCCAGTGTTATTACATTTTACACAATTTGTTTTTGTCACCTTTTCTCATCCAATCCCATATAGATATTAGCAAGCTAGAAAGCAGGACGTTTTCCTAAGGGGGGAGAGCAGTTCCTGCCCATCTTACCTGCTAAAACTGGCACAGTACCATGTCAGTGCTTTCCAGCTTTAACTGCTACAGATGGTTCCTCAGATTTCTCTCACATATCACAGCCTTCTGTTAGGCTGATGCAAACATACTTGTGGGTCTTGCCATTACTTTTAATGGTAAAATTAGCAATTATGTTTTCACCAACCTAACAGATTTAGTAAGTCAACTAAACTTTCTTTTCTCACCAGTAAATACATTTCAGGGTAACCCATCATAAACTGGCAAAGGAAAAAAAGTAAAAGAAATAAAAGAAAACAAACTCTGACTTTATTTATAAACACTTTATCTAGGCAAACTAATCTCACAGTTAGACTGGACCATCTTAATATGCTGTTTGAGTCTTCGTGACATGAGTGCATTTCAGAAGAATGACGCTCCATGTTCTGTGTTGATGCTTCCTGTTCCTTTGGAATTGGTCCCAGTGATTGAAGTCACATCAGAGATAAGGAACATCTCCCAGCACACGTCACCACAAGTATGAACACATTTTGGTTGAAACTCTGATCTGGATCGGTTGAAAGAGCACTGTCTCAATCTTAGGTAAAAAGAGGGTGTGGTCAGGCTGCAGTTATGACTTTGATTTAAGCACACAGCTTTCTTCTGGGTTAGTTTGTGCTCTTGCTAAAGATTCAGGCTGGAATGAATAAATCATGCTTCAAATGCTTCTGCAGATATGGAAGGCCAGGCCGATGGGCAGTGCCTCTGATGGCCAGAGTGAAAAATCAGCCACAAACCCGACCCTTGCACTGCAGGATGTGCTCCCATTCCCAGGCCTCTACTCACTAGATGCCAAGAGCATTCCCTCTTCCCCAACTGTGACAATAAAAAATGTCTCCAGATTTTGACAGAAGTCTCCTTAGGGACAATTTATCCCTGTTGAGAACGGATGTAAAATATCTGAAAACTTTCTACAGATCATAAAACGGAGGCACTGCAGGGTAAATAATCGTGGTTTCTACCTTCACCCACGTACTGTGGACCTTCACGTTGTACCAGCGTGTCTTTGCAGCGGCTTCATAACATAACAATTCATTCCATTTATAAAAACACTCGGCACTTACCAACAACTACATGGATTGTTTTTTAAATTTAAAATATGGTTACATTTCCCTTTCATTTGCTTTCTCATAGACATTTGCAGTTAGAAGTGATCTTTCACCACCCTATCCAAGCAGAGGAGGAGCTAGAGAATTCCTGTGTGTCTGGGAATGCACAGAAGACATGCCTTTGAAGAAACAGCAAGTAAACTCAGCAGAGGATTAGGAAGCAGGGCAAGAAAATGCAAGAACGCAGTTCAGAGGCTTGGGACCAGTAATCTACAAGAAGTGAAAGGAACACTTGGGTGCCCTCTGCTTAGCCCCAGGCAGTGATAAGGCTGCTACCCTCACAGACTCTGGAGTCAGTGCGATACTCCCTGCCCAGTCAGAAAGCTCCCTTCACACTTTGTGGGAGGAGAAGCCCCTGTTCAATGAGAAACTAGGTGGGTGGGTTGGTTTACACAAGAGCTTTGGGGACAAGAATCATAACTGTCATTTTTGGTGTCTACTCTTCATTCTTGACAAGTAATAAGAACACGATGAAAAAAAATTGATGAATGAATAAACTTCAGTGAGATCACCCTAATAAAATCAAAAGTCAACATGAATTTGCTTCTGAGATCCAATTATAGTAATTTTGTGTCAATTTCTTAAAGCTTATACATTGAATAAATCTCTCAGGATGCATTTATTCCAAGTAGAAATGTGAAGAAGGGCTTACTAAAGTTTATTAAAATCCCCTTTACATTATATACAGATTAACAATTTTAACATACATGGATGTATTCCTTTTTATAAATCCTTATGCAGAAGTTTGAAAATAGAACACAAATGCAGAACGATACCGGTCATTATCTTATTAAAAGATATAGAAAAACGAAATATTTTGATTTTCATTATTGCATACATTTTGTTAGCAGGGCCCACCTGGGTGCTGAGGTGCATTTACGAGGCTGTCAGGGCACATGCAGGAAGGCTGATCAGGGCAAGGGACATAGCGAGGAATCTACATGAATAAGATGTGTTAAAGCCATTCGGAAAATGCCACACACCATGGAGGGTAAAGGAACCTGGGGCTTTGTTCAGGGGATACTTCCTGCGGTGGACACACCCTTGTGACCCCCTGTAAGTTGGACCCTGGGTAACTCTCTCCCCTTGAGTATGAGCAGAACCTTTGGCTTGCTTCCCATCCTATAACCTGGCAAAGGTGGTGGGGTCTCACACCCTCCATGACTATTCCATCTCAGCAAACTGGAGAAGGAAACTTCTCCTGCCCACAGAAGAAGATGGTTATCATGTTGTCATAGGGTTACACAACATGGAATTGCAGGGTCTGCTAGGGGCTGAGCATGGCCCCAGGCCAGCAGACAGCAAGAAGTGAGGACAACAGTCCTACAAACAAGAGAAGACAAATGCAGCCAACAATCTGAAAGAGCTAGAATGTGGATTCTCCAACATTTGAGCCTCCAGATGAAACTGTAGCTTAGCTGACGCCTTAGTTTTGATATGTGAGACCCTGAACAGCCCACCCAAACTGTGTGATATTAAAAATACGTAATTCAAACCCACTAAGAGTGTGGTGAATTGTTCTACAGCACTAGAAAATGAATATACTGAGTATAATTTGTGCTTGTCACTGACAAGAATATATTCCCCAGGGCAAAGATTTTGCAAAAAGAGAAAAAATAAAAAACTAAAGTGTTATTTTTCCCCAAATGTCTGGGAGGTTGAAAATTTAAGACACGCCCTGCTTGGATTCCAACACCATTAATAGCAGGAGAATACAATGATACAAGCAAAGTCTCATGCATCCTGAATAGCTGGCTTTGACCTACTTAACCCAAACGCAGTGGATTTCTTAGCAGAGGACCTTCAGTGGGGGATAGGTGTCCCCTTGGTGCATGCAGAGGCTCCACACTGGCAAGCCACCAGGCATGGTTATTGAGAGGCAGCTGTGGTGAGGAACTTCCTCAGCGGGTATTCTTGTGGGAATTTCAGCACCTGCACAGTATGTGTGTACTATTTTAGATCATGAAATGACTGAGTAAATCAGCTCACGGGTGGTAGTGAAAAAGGATTGTCAGTAGCAGGCTCCAGAGTGAGGACAGCAGAGCACAGGTGAGGTAGCACCTGAGGATTATAGGAATAAAACACTGGAGTTCCTACAGAAGCTGGAAATAATCCATTTTGGCCATTACCATCACATTATAAGAAAAAGGCAGGCATGGCCTGTGGAAAGGAGTCTCCAAATTAGTTCTACAAAAGGCATCTATCAGTAAGCATGGAAACTGATTTGAATGGGTCCCCTCAAGAGCTCATGATGAGACATTGTGTTCTTAGTTGTGAGTTTCATAAGAGCATACTTATGTTCTAGTGTATTGCCTTCCAATCACCTTAGCATATGTCGTTCGTACTTACTAATTGATGTATTTATTTAGGATCAGAACTAACTGACTTTGATGCTGATGTGGTTTTGATTTGTGTCCCTGCCCAAATCTCATGTTGAATTGCAGTCCCCACTGTTGGAGGAAAGATTTGGTGGGAGATGATTGAATCAAGGGGGCGGATTTCTCCCTTGCTGTTCTGGTGACAGTGAGTGAGTTCTCACAAGATCTGCTCATTTAAAAGTGTGTAGCACCTCCCCATTCACCCTCTTCCTGCTGCTCTGGCCGTGTAAGACATGCCTGCTTCCCCTTTGCCTTCCACCATGATTGTAAGTTTCCTGAGGCCCACCCAGAAGCAGAAGCTTGTACAGCCTGAAGAACCATGGGCCAACTAAACCTCTTTTCTTTGTAAATTACTCAGTTTCAGGTATTTATTTATAGCAGTGCAAGAACAGACTACTACAGATGGCTTAATGGTTCAAAACTAGGCAAATAAAATAACTGCTTCTTCAACCTATGTCCTAGTCAGGCCATGCTCCTCATGACTACCATGGAGGCTTACACTAAATGGTACTGCTTCTGAAACTCTAGACTCCACAGAAAAATTTCACATACTCTAGAACTTACATTTCTATTTGGAAGCCAAAATACTTTCTTATATCATGCTATGTATTAGCCACAGGTTTTCTTTTCTTTTCTTTGTGGAAAAACTGGACTTTGTCTCTTAAAGAGTTATGCCTGTTTATGAATTAAACTAGTTATTTGCCTTTGACGCTATGAAAATCTATTAAGATCATAAAATGTCATTTTTTTCTACATTTCCTCTTTCCATCGACAGAAAGATGAAAATAGTACTGTTTTAAAAGAATCAGCTAGTGATATAGGTTTTGTATTCTAGATTGTTTTTGAGTGGTTGGGTTGATTTCTGAAATTATTTCATGTTTCCAGTCTTCAGTAAGATTTTAGAATCAGAACAAATGGACTTTGATGGCTTGATAACATAGAATCACATGTAGAACATATGGGGCCTTATATTATTTTCTTTCTAAATTGGACTTTTAAAAAATTTAGTTCGATGAAAACAGGCAAGGAGGGAGAATGGGAGAAAAAGAGAGAGAATGAGAAGATGAAGATAATACGGTTGCCAATGTAAATAATTAGTGCTCACAAATATATGGTATAAATCTATTTATGTGAAAGTTTAAGTTCAATAAGAATTGTTCTATTTTGTGAAGTCATCTGCAGCCACCATACACAACTTTGCTAATCTGGTAATACTTCTTGAACCAGAAATTAAAACACGAGGAGAAGGAAGAAATGAATGTTCAGCATTCTGAGAGACAATACTTCATTATGCAATAATTTGTTGTGTTCAAGATCTCTCTGAAAGGGATTGATGGGTTAATTAATTTGTCTTTTATCTTACTTACATAACTACTCAAATCCTGCCTGTATTCCAAAAGAGTGTCTATCTCGGACATTGGCGGTATCTACCATACCTTCTTACATGGACTTCATACACAGTGACTTTACTGCAAGAACAGCGGGCAAGGGAAGTGGAGAACTGTTTCCCTGACTAACAGCAGTGTTAGGAGGGCAGACATTTAAGGAAACCAGCCACTCTGCCAAAGCTCAGTGTAGGACTCTTCAGTGCATGCATAAATGTTTTTTCTGTTTCTGATACGGAAAAGCCCTCTAAAATTTGGAGCCAAGGGTAAACAGATGTGAACTAAGTTGGCCATTTAAATGCACTGTTGCTTTTCCCTCTTGCTTCCTGGCACCTCCCACATCAACCCTAGAGCAATTAGGCTTGAGATGGAGAACCACAGCACACTACATTCACCCCACATTCTAAGCTGTAGCTCCAGTCCACACAAAGGTGAGGGAAGAAGAATTTCGAGCCAAAGGATATGTGAGTGGAGTCTTCTGCTGAACTCAACTGCAGTCAAGCACTGGAAAGAGTCTCACAGTGTTGGGAAATTATAGAATCTGGCAAAGGGAGCTACTGTCTAGCAGGAAAAGGAGACATTTTGGGTCCTTGAAATGCACATAAACACAGAAATAGGGGAAACCAAAACTGTGTCACATTGAAAACCCTGAACAAGTTGAACCATCCTAGTGTAGAGGGAGGAAGCCTTGCCTGTGCTGAGGGCCATGGGCCCATGGCTCATCATTCTCATACCTGTGGCACAGAGTCAGAACTATGTTACCACATAAATCAATGCATTATCCACAGAAAGACTCTCTTTACAAATGAGTTTCCTTGTATTGGTTGAAATCAGACATGATCTTACAAACAGAATCCTCTCTCATTATCACTGGATGTAGTAATAGCACAGTATTCACTTTAACTAGTGTTCCCAAGCCCAGGAAATATCCAACCAAGCATTACATCCTGCTAATTTTATTTTACATGCCTTTCCAATTAACCCACTGTGATCCATCACCATTATCACCACCACCACCACTGCCACCACCACCACCACTGCCACCACCCTCACCACCACCATCACTACCACTAGTATCACAATTACTACCACCACTGCCATTACCACCACCATCACCACCACCATTATCACCACCACCACAAGCACCACTGTTAGTACCTTCACCTCTACCTCCACCATTACCACCACCACCATCACCACCACCACCATTACTACCCTCACCACACCATTATCACCACCACCACCACCACCACCACCACCACCACCACCACCACCGCCACCACCACTGAAACCATGCTTGGCCATGCTTCCAGGGTTTTTAACTTCATAGGTGGGCTGCTGCATGGTTTCTGCCCTCTTTTCTATCCTCCTCCATCCAATCTCCATAATCCAGATGGTACCATCATTTCAAAATATACATATGAACATAAACATCCCCTTTTCCTCCTTACCCACTTTTCAGCCCCTCAGTCACTTCCTACTGCTTCTGAGAGAAAGACTATCTGCCCTTCAACTACATTCATAGTCTGGCTCTGTCTAGAGCCTTCATCTCTTTATATTTGATATGGTTTTGCTATGTCCCCACCCAAATCTCATCTTGAATTGTAGTTCTCACAATCCCCATATGTCATGGGAGGGGCCAAGTGGGAGGTAATTGAATCGTGGGAATGGTTCACTCCATGCTGTTCTCGTGATAGTGAGTTCTCACAATATCTGATGGTTTTATAAGGGGGATTTTCCCCTTTTCACTTGGCATTTCTTGCTGCCACCATGTGAAGAAGGATGTGTTTGTTTTTTTCTCCTTCTGCCATGATTGTAAGTTTCCTGAGGCCTCCCCAGTCCGTGGAACTGTGAGTTAATTAAACCTCTTTCCTTTGTAAATTACCCAGTCTTGTGTGTGTCTTTATTAGCAGCATGAGAATGGACTGATAAGTATTAATTGTGTTTACTCCATTTGCTCATCATTGCACTGTCTTGCACTGTACATAGTTGTTATTTTTCAGGAACTTGGCACAGGCTATTCTCTCTTTCTGGAATTGTTTCTTTTCAAGGCCAGCTTTAGGAACCCACATAAATTATTCAAACCTCAACTGAGAACTGCTCACTCAAGAAGGCTTCCTCAAGCTCCCTGAACAGCTCACATCTTCTCTCTGTAGATCTCAAAGCACTGGTCTTTTTGTGCAGCACTAATCACACTTGTGATTTACCATGTGTTGGTGTGGCTGCCAGCTCCAGGACCATAGGTCTGAAGCTGCTTGATTTCCTGCATTTTCCCCAGGACACCGCATAGAGCAGGTGCAGGTACCTGGTGAAGGCTTGTGAAATGAGAGGTGAAGGTGAAGACATCAAGGAGCCCAGCATTAAGGAACTGGACCAGAGTCTGGGAGCTGGGTAAGAGCAGCTTCCTGCCTCCACGCTTCCCTAGGCTTCCAATATAGACCAGTTATAATTTATTCTAACTCAAGGAAAAAATGAAAGGATAAGAAAGCAAACAATCATGTATTTAACAGTTTTAATTTCAAGTAGCTCACTGAACTATCTTAATTGCTTATTAAAATTGGGACAAATTGTGTAGGTGTATATCTGAAAAGTAAATACTTTCACACATGAGATAAATATCCATTACTAAAAAATGATGATTTGCTCTATGTCCTGAGTCAAGCAGTATTTATCAGGAGCATTGATTTAACTGGCGGCTATTGGCAGATACAAATGGATGATGACAGGAAACAAAAAACCACCTTCCATCGCCATAAGGGGGCTTTTCATTTTCATGCAATGCTCTTTGGAATTACTGATGCTCCAGCTACACTTCAAAGATGAATGAGCAGGTTCCTGCCAGGTTTAATACATCACACTTCTGGAGTTGACTTGGCCTGTGTGCTGCAGTCATTACTTTGGAGTTTAAAAACACCGTGAGGATTTACTGGAAGTTTCAGTCAAACACAAAAGCACATACACTACTAAAGCAGAAAAAGGGATAAAACACAATTTAACAGTGGTTAAAGTTTTTAAATAACTTCTCCTTTTAAAGCCTGTAAATATGAAGGATCATTATTTCCCATGTAAGGGGAAAAAAGGCACAAAACTGCTGAGAAATTCTATAGAAGCCACCACTGACAACTTAGTTCGTGTGTGGAGAGACTGAAACCAGTACGGGACCATGTGCTCCATTTGGCTGGACTTAAGAAATACAAGTCCACAAGTAGGCACCTTAAGAAATACGAGAAGAAAATTGCAGGCCAGGCATGGTGGCTCATGCCTGTAATTCCAGCCTTTTGGGAGATGGAAGTGGTCAGATCACCTCTGAGGTCAGGAGTTCGAGACAAACCCGGCTAACATGGTGAAACCCCGTCTCTACTGAAAACACAAAAACTAACCAGGAATGGTGGTGGGTGCCTGTAGTCCCAGCTGCTTGGGAGGCTGAGGCAGGAGAATCTCTTGAACCCGCAAGGCGGAGGTTGCCGTGAGCCAAGACTGTGCAGCTGCACTCCAGCCTGTGTGACAAAGCAAAACTCTGTCTCCCCTCAAAGAAAAAGAAGAAAATTGCAAGAATCAGATAATAAATTAAATCACAGAATGTAACTGACACTTAAAGGTTTCTTTCTTTTTGACTTTGAAAACGGAAGGAATAGAATTCGCACTTCATAAAGTCAGTAAACCCAGAACTTAGAGCCACATCTATCCATGGTTTGGGGCTTAAAATGGAGTTACGGGACTTAAAACAGGGGCGTACCAGAACTCACAATGTAAACCACATCACGGGAGATCCTAGAAGAAGGACCCTCTGCTCTCAATCTGGTTTTCCTTTCTGCCATCATCAGCCATGGTGTCTCAAAGCCTGCCTCTAGTTAACACATTTGGGATTCTACAATCAAAATCAAAACAGCATTAAGGGGCCAGGATGCTGATAGTGTGACCCAGATGGACTTCAGGTTGTCCCGTAGCTGGGGTTTAGCCACAGAGCCTCTCTGGTGGTCCTCACGGGAGTCTAGGAGTCCACCAGCAGAGATGAGGCAGGTGTCCTCAGCAATGGGAAATCCAGACCCAGCTGGCATTCTGCTTCCCTCGTCCATCCTGGGCAGTTGCATTGAAAAATCCATGCTGGTGTCTGTTTACAGACCTGGCCAGCATTGCTAACAGCCCTTGCTATACAGACAAATGCTCACTGAAGGCTTTTATTGTCCAACTCTAACAAGGAAGGGGACCTCCTTGCCTGACTACGTGGGTGCCATGTTCATGAGGAACAGAAGTTCAGTACATGAGTAATGAAAAACCCAGCCTTGAGCTGATAGGTGTTCTGCAGTCAAAATATGTCTTCACCATCTACTAGTGTGTTATAAAAAGGAAGTTACATATCTTCTCTGAGATTCCATGTCCTTCCCTTAAAATGGAATCAGTAGTGATCCTTAGCCCATCCTACTTCACAGAGTATTGGAGATGGGTTGAATGTGATAGTTCACACAAAAACAGTTATCCCAAAGCCTGGGAAGTTCTCAGCAAGCAGGACCCGATGAGACTGTCCTCATGCTTACCATTGTTACAATAAAGACAACTTGGGGATAAACAGAGAGGGCGTCCTCTAAAGAGACAAGGTCAGGATTGGGGAACGATCATTTATACCTGCTCTTTGTCTTGAAATCACACAAGACAACAGTTCTCATGGGCATTTAACCTTCCTGAAGGCCAAGGCAGCAATATTCTTCACTCCCGTCTTTTAATGCCTGTGAGTTAAATAATCCCCCAGGGCTGATTCCGCTTCCTGAGTAAAGGGTGGGGCCCCTGGAGTGAATTAATATTGCACACTCTTCAAGGGTCTGGATGATGCTTTTCCATTCTATCTCATGAATTTCTCGAAGGATATTGATCACAATGCCATAATTGATAGCTGCAGAACACTGACATATGCTACATTAAATGAATAAATAATTAATTAGACAGACAGGCCTCATGGTAGGAGCAAATACTCAAGAAAACTCAATTTGTAAAAATAAATAATTTTCTTAAATGTCAAAGATAAGAACATTTTCAGCCTTCTTAATCATACACATGCTGCATTTCAGATTGAGATAATCCTCTTCTGTTTCGCTCTAATCTACCCCCACCTTCTTGTTTCCATGTTAGTTCATATTTTCATTGTTTCCATGCATTTAGTGGATTAATTTGCTTCTAGCGCAGTGCATCGCTCCCCTCTAATACTCAAACCATAAAGTCTCCCTGGAAGGCTACAGAGCACACATCTGTCTCTATTGAATCTAACTTCGGGTTTACTTTGCTCCAAATGCAAGTTATTTTCACTCTTCTCACTGCCTGAATGATAACTTTGAGTTACCTGGAAGTTTGCATTCACATCCAGATTTTTATTAATCAAAGTCTGCTTCATTTTATCTGTTACCGAAATGCAAACATTAGTTATTTTCTTCCTATTTACTCAAAAGAGTTTGTGTATTCCTTCTTAAGGCAGACTCTCTAGATAGATGTGTTTGAGCTAATATAAAACATGTCAAATGCTTTATTCACACAGTAGGCATGCTTGCTCCTCTGGGGAGTTAACAGGATCTCCTGAGCTACGTGGATTTCTGAAATTGCACTAACAGACACAGCCATGGCACCACGGAGGACCAGGTGTCCCCGAAAAGAAAACTCACTGCATGGGGCCAGAGCTGTCGTGTTGTGGACCTGCCCTTTCCCACTGAGCTGCAGAAGCACAGGAGATGTGCCAGCTTTGGAGGAAGATGAGCATCTCATCTTAACTTTTCTTTGCATTGCATTTGTGTAATTATTTTATAAACAAGTACAGGATAAGAGAATTTAGGACCTATGATATTCACACACACACGAGTGTCCTCTGAGTTTTATTCTAAACACTCAGAAGAACAAAGAAGTCCAGTGGTCTCAGACATTACTTTGTCACACTTTCAATTTTTTTTTGTAACCTTCTGCCATAAAGGATCTGGGATGATTAAGAGAGCAGGTCAGGTGACCAAACAAGGAACTAAAGGCCCATCGGAGCCTGACGAGTCAGTGAGCCGTATGAAAACTAGCCCCGTCGTCATGCTTAGGAAAGACAGCTCATTTGCATGAGGCATTCACAAAATCACACATCACACTACTGGATATTTTGTTCACCAGGACACAATCCTACATGGAGCGCAGCCTGGTCACTCCCTCCCTGGGATGTGCTCAGAACTACTGTCATCCTCCTCGCTGGTTTTTGTTAATCCTCCCAGGGTGTAATTAGCACCATGTTTCCAAAGATCAAGCTATTACAGTTTCCCCCATCTGCTCCTTGATGCTTAAAACCCCTTCACAGAGCATGAAGCTTTTCATTCCATAAGCAGCCATACTGTTTAAAATGAAAGTATTCTTGGATGAGGCAACACGGTGACTTAACAGTATCACGGAGGCATAATTGACTCACACCACCTTTCTCTAGTGCTCAGGGTTTGTGTTGGAAGATGAGAAAGGGTGACCCGGAGAATTCTGGCTGAGGATGAAATGAGTTAATGCTCATAAAGGGTTTAGTATGGTGCCTGGTGTAATGTCCGCCAGGGAAGGGGTCTGCTATTATCTCCATTTGCGCAGGGAGAGATGACCCAGACAGGTTAAGGGCTGCAGTTCACACTGCAGCTGACTCCGGGCCTTGCTCCTTCTCCTGTAACAAGCTGTGATAAACGATGCCTCCCGTGAAGAAAGCCCAATTTAGTTCCTTTAAACTAGGTTATGGGAGACACCAGCAGGTGTGTTGTCTCCTCAGCCATCTTGGCCTCATTATGGTCCAGACAGCCAAGGTTTCAGCAAGTGGGAAAAGCCATGTAAATGCAGGCAGTGTGTGGACATCCTCTGGTTCTTTGATCCTTTGCTCAACAGCCTCAGGGAGTTTCCTTCGGTCCTGGTCTTCCACAGTGCTGCTCCAGTCGGTTCCACGGTGCCAAGCAGGCTTCGGAAAGCCATCAGGGACCCTAAACTTCTTGAAAATCGTTCCTGCCCTTTGTTCTCTCCTTTCTTGGGGGGACCAAAAGGAGTGAGAAATGATGACTGATCCTGAAAAATGGATCACGGTCCCAGGACCTTACAAAAACAGTTCACGACCAGGCGACATGGCTTTACCATGAAATTGTGACCATGAGAGCACGGCTAGGCTTTCTTCTCCAAGGTCTTGATTTTTTGAGGGTTTGTAACAGGACATCACCCTGAGTCTCCTACCATCCTCCGGGTTAGTTTTTAAAGCACCCACATTTGTTTGCGAAAATGCCCTCCCCAAGTTCACTCAGCATCGTATCTGCCCAAACAGAGCAGATCGATGTGTGAAAAAAGAAACACCAGAAACTAAATCTCCCCGGCAATACGATGCCACATAATTGAGTTTCTGTATATATTGTTGGGAGACCCTAACAAAGAAATGTAAGCCAGGATCCCTGAAGCTGGAACAGCTTGTAAAATCTGGTTAAGCTGTATTGAAAAATACTTGAATCCACCCATTAGAAAACACACACTATTTATTACTTCCTTTTCTTTAGCCCTATGAGGCATATGCTCCCTTTTATATGTATATATATATATATTTCTTTCTCCCCCCTTTCAAAGTGCACTCATTGAACTCCTGGCAATTAGCGTAATTGAAATTTATTGACAATGTGGCTGACGTGGAAACCCCATTGTCCCTAAGCGTGTGAGGCTGCCACTGCTCCCCAGCAGCATCCGGCAGCCCGGGCCTCGTGCAATCACATCAATGGGCCACTGGCTGCCAAGGGTTCCTCTGGGGGTATGAATGTTACTTAGTGATAAGAGCCTTTCGAAACAGGATCCCTGGACCCCATCTCTGGTGGGAGATAGAAATGAAATATGTATTTGGCTGCTGTGGAAAATTAATGTAATTGGCTCCCAAATAAAGCTTTGACAAGTTGACCTGTTTGAAATCCGAGGAGAGCTTCTAGCTCCGTATCATATTATCTTCAACTAACCCAACCATGCTTAGTGCCCCCCACCCCACACCCACTGGAGGTGAAATGAAATGGAATTTCGGGCCCAATGTTTAACAACACTTCTGTTGAACACAGTTATTATGTTTGCATGTGTAGGTTCAAGATGAAGGGGTTGAGATGATTGGATTTTTGCGTGCATGTGTCTGTGTTGATAGTCCTCAGTTTGAGTTTTCCTTTCATTGGCAAGGCAAGGGTTGAAATGTTTGGAAATGTGGGCACATCTTTCTTTAGACCAGTTTTCTCTCTCAAATATTCAATGTGACTCTAAAACATAGATGTGTAACTTGATTAAATTTAATTGGATTCATTTAGAGGTCAGTACAGACTTCCAGGTTTCTCTTCTGAGAGGATAGATATATTTTTATTTTAATGCACAGGGATTTAGGCATGTAAAACTAATAGAAGAGATATATTTAAATCTCTGCCCACAGAAATGGGCATATAATGTTTTCCCTCAGGGGAGTTTCTTAGGAGATTACTATGGTGAATTAATTTTAGCCGCTGTCCTGCCTGGTCCCTAATTTCAGATAACATACTCTTTTGATTTATTTAATAGGACCCTAAAATGCAACACCCCAGAGTTTAAGAGAAAACAATGATAAATTGGAGAGCATATGGGAAAGCATGTGTATGAAAATCTTCATGCTGTTGTTAAATCCTGAATTATTTGCATGCATTAATGTACATAGGCCCTTTCCTTGGTACCACTTTAAAGGTAACCTAGAAACAATAAGTTAGTCGGTTTTATTGATTACACATTTAAGAATGGATTGAGTAAGCACCTTATTATTTTTCTTCCCTTTTAGGTGGTAGAATTTGTTTCTCTGAAGGAGGTTTATTGCAGCTAAGAGAGTTTGGAAGTTTGTCTTTCTCAACGACTTTAAAAACTTCTAAGCATTTTTTGTTATTGTGGGTTCTGTACTGAAATAAGGACATTAT
Source organism: Saimiri boliviensis (assembly GCF_048565385.1). Taxonomy (NCBI): domain Eukaryota; kingdom Metazoa; phylum Chordata; class Mammalia; order Primates; family Cebidae; genus Saimiri; species Saimiri boliviensis. The sequence goes on from NC_133449.1 coordinate 297,356,783, forward strand.
CCTTAGGACATTATCCTAAAAGTCTTGGATAGCACAGGAAAAATGCCCAGAGAGGAGGCAAGGCAAAAGGAGGGATTGGGCAGAGGGGTTCCAGTGTGACAAATGTTTCCTAAAAGGTATGTCCAATAAAGTTTGTGGTATCTTTGTGATATCCTGTGGACAGAATAACAAGGCCTGGGTCTCTCTAGCCACTTGTGGTAAAATACAGAAAATTGTGAGAAGGAAGAAGTTGTGATCTACAGGAAGTTGTGAGTAGCAGGAAGGAAGTGAACGTAATAGATGCGTAGAGAGATTTGAAAGCTAGCAAGCGAAGACAGAACCCAGTTCACTGCTTTATTTCATTTTACTGTACATTTTTTAATCACAATGTTGAGCTGCTAATGTTTATAAATTCACTGAGGACGTGAGCTGACCTGGCAGGAACCCCAAACACAGCAAGCATAACATGCATGCAGAATGATTCTCCACTGTGGACTCAGTTTCTATAACTAGTCATCAGCAGGAGACACTGCTTTCTGAGAGGGAAGCTGAATTGTTCTCACTCCCCACAGGTGTAACACATATTCAGTTACCTTTAAACAGAAATTCTTACACTGTTCAGGCTTTACAACAGCCAGGGACCACCTGAAAGTTTTGTCAACACTTTCTAAGTGTATTTTCTCAAGGGTTAGAATCCATGATTTTTCTCTTTTTTTTTTTTCTTTAATTTTTTCAGTTCTATTCAGGTCTACATTGACAAAAAGGAATTCCACCGATTTCAGGTATACCACTTGGTGTTTTGATATTTGTAGACATTGTGAAATAGTCACCACAATCAAACTAATTCAAATCTTCCTCACCTTGTATTACCATTTCCTTTCTTTTTTTCTTGTGGTAAGAATACATTTAAGATCTACCCGATGAGTACATTTCAAGGATTTCATAGAGGATTGTTAACTGTGGGCACTGTGCTGCACATTAGCTCTCCAGGATGCATTCCTGTTGATTAACTGAAACTTTGGACCTTAGAATCCATGGCTGACACTTGAGTATCCAGAGCCGCATCTCCCTATTGTCCTCTGGGACATTTCTGAAGCTCCCTATTCTCTTTCCAGTGACCCTTTTGTGATCTTAAGTCTGTGTCCCATCAGATCCCAACTGAGGCAGCTTCATGACCCATTCATCCTGAGTGTCTCAGAGAGGGCTCAGACTCAGTACGAGCAAACTGGCTCCAGGCCTTGCCCCTGAATTTATTCTTCTATTCTGACCAGTGGTCTTCTCTCCACCAGCCAGCCAGGACAAGGATCTGAGCAATAGGCCCTCCTCATCTCCTCTCCCCATGACTCCTGTTACAGTTGTCCTAGAGTCCTGCATTTTTACGTCTTCAGTGGACTTGAGTCCCCTGCTCCATTTGCAGGCTTTAATTGCAGCTTTTCCCCATCTCTTTAAGATGACTGAAATTATCTCTTACCTGATCTCCTGCTCTCTGTCTTGCACTGCTCTGACCTAGCCTCCAAATGACTGCCCAAGTTATTTTTCCAAAACGAAAATCTGTTCATGTTTTCAACTGCTTGGGACCTCTTGAGTGTCCCTCAGTGTACATAAAGTTCAGCTGCACATGACATGTGACAAGCTCCTTCCTGACCAGGACAAGGCCCATCTCTCTGGCCTTGTTCTTCCTCCTATTGCACCTTGGCCAAGCCACCTACAATGTCCCAAGTGTGGCAACATAGCAGGGCCATACCATTCCTTTATACCTTCTAGTCACAATCCCAGCAATTCTCTTCTGACTCGGGCGTTGATCCGTCTGTGAAGGCATTATAACTTTTCCAAGCAGAGCCACCATATCCCTTGTACCTCAACTATAGCTAGTGAGAACCTCCTTCCCCGTTTTTCACCTGGGTTTACAGGCCACTTTGAAGAAATGAAAAACTAAAAAATAAAGTTTTGCACAAATACAATGTGATGGGCAGAGTAACGACCCTCAAAGATGTGAATTAAAAAGGAAAAGAGCCTTTGCAAATATGATTAAGTTAAAGACCTTCAGATGGGGAGATTATTCTGGACAATCCAGGTGGCTCCAATGTAATTACAGGATCTTTATAAGTGGAAACAGGAGGCAGAAGGGAAGGATGGAGGGAGGTGATCTGAGAGGAGCTCAGCCCAGCACTGCTGGCTTTGCTGATGGAGAAAGGACCCAGGAGCCAAGGAATTCAGCCAGAATGGGCAGAAATCAGGTTTTCCTTAAGAGCCTCTGGTGAGGAATGTTGCCCTGTGGACACCTAGGTTTTAGTCCAGCAAGACCCACACCAGACTCTGATCTCTGGAACAGTGACACAACCAATGTATGTGGCTTTAGCCCCTAAATCTGAGGTCATTTGTTACAGCCACAGAACAAAAATAGTGTATATAGTAAGTGACTAATTTCTATGCTCTTGAAAATGCTATTGGGCTCATTTATTTTTTAAATTTAGATGGAAAACTGTATGTTCTGGGCTTCAAGTATTTCATAGACTAGTCAACAGCCTGAAAATTTTTTGTAGAATTTTTAATGTGTGGAAAACTGTGATTCTTACTCATTACTGAAGATATTGCCTTATAATAAAAATCAAAATATAATCTATGATAATTATTTTAAATTATGGCTTACTTTTTTTTTTTTTTTTTTTTTTGAGACAGGGTCTCACTCTGTCACCCAGGCTGGTGTGCAATGGCACCATCTTGGCTCACTGCAACTTCCACTTCCCAAGTTCGAGTGATTCTACTTCCTCAGCCTCCTAAGTAGCCTGGACTACAGGCATGTACCACTACACCTGGCTAATTTTTGTATCTTTTCTTTAGTACAGACAGGCTTTCACCACGTTGGCAGGCTGGTCTTGAACTCTGGACCTCAAGTGATCTGCCCACCTTGGCCTCCAAAAGTGTTAGGATTACACATGTGAGCCCCTGTGCCTGGACATAAATTACTTTTTAGATGTAAACACACTGAGAACAAATAAGTCCTAATTAACTGACTATACAAATATGCATATGAATCAAACAAATTTGAAAGTATTTTAAACCTATTTGGTAGCTATTATAATATTGTACAATCTCTGAAAGGAAGCACAAAGCCTCAGGTATCATCAAATACCTGTGTCCCCACCCAAATTTCATCTTGAACTATACTACATAATTCCCATGTGGTGTGGGAAGAACCTGGTGGGAGATAATTCGGATCAGGGGAGTAGTTTTCACTATACTGTTCTCATGGTAGCGACTAGGTCTCACAAGATCCGATGGTTTCATCTGGGGTTTCCACTTTTGCATCTTTCTCGTTTTCTCTTGCTACCACCATACAAGAAATGCCTTTGGCCTCCTGTCATGATTCTGAGGCCTCCCCAGCCAAGTGGAATTGTAAGTCTGATTAACCTTTTTCTTTTGTAAAAATTGCCCAGTCTTAGGTATATATTTATCAGCAGCATAAAAATGAACTAATATAGCAAATTGGTACCAGGAGTGGGGCATTTTTGAATAGATATCTGAAAATGTGTAAGTGACTTTGAACTGAGTAACAGGCAGAGGTTGGAACAGTTTGGGAGGCTCAGAAAAAGAGAGGAAAATGTGGGAAAGTCTGGAACTTCCTAGAGACTTGTTGAATTGCTTTTACCGAAAGCCTGATAGCAATATGGACAATAAAGACTAGGCTGAGGTGGTCTAAGATGGAGATGAGGAACTTTTTGGGAACTGGAACAAAGGTGACTCTTATTGTTTTAGCAAAGAGACTGGAACGTCTTGTCCCTGTCCTAGAGATTTGTGGAGTATTGAACTTGAAAGAGATAATTTAGAATATCTGGCAGAAGAAATTTCTAAGCAGCAAAGCATTTGAGACGTGACTTGAGTGCTGTTAAAGGCATTCAGTTTTATAAGGGAAGCAGATTACAAAAGTTTGAAAAATTTGAAGCCTAACAATGTTATAGAGAAGAAACGCCCATTTTCTGTGGAAAAATTCAAGCTGGCTGCAGAAATTTGCATAAATAATGAAAAGCTAATATTAATCCTCAAGACGATTGGGAAATGTCTCCAGGGCATTTCAGAGGCCTTCATTGCAGCCCCTCCCATCACAGGCCTGGAGGCCTAGAACAAAATGGTTTGGTGGTCTGGCCCGAGGATCCCCATGCTGTGTGCAGCCTAGGGACTTAATGCCCTGTGTCCCAGCCACTCCAGCCAGCACTGAAAGGGACCAACATAGCACTGGGGTTGTGGCTTCAGAGAGTGCAAGCCTCAAGCCTTGGCAGCTTCCACATGGTGTTGAGCCTGTGAGTACACAGAAGTCAAGAACTAAGGTTTGGGAACGTCCACCTAGATTTCAGAGGATATATGGAAAAGTCTGGATACCAAGACAAATGTTTGCTCCAGGGTCAGGGTGAACCTCTGCTAGGGCAATGCTGAAGGGAAATGTGGGGTTGGAGCCCCCACACAAAGTCCCTGCTGGGGAACTGAGTAGTGGAACTGTGAGAAGACGGCCACTGTACTCCAGACACCAGCATGGTAGATCCATCGACAGCATACACCATTCCCCTGTAAAAGCCACAGACACTCAGTGCCAGCCCATGAAAGCATCTGGTGGGGAGCCTGTACCTTGCAAAGCCACAGAGGTGGAGCCTCCCACGACCAAGGAAACCCACCTCTTGCATCAGCATAACCTGAGTTTGAGACCTGGAGTCAAGGGAGATCATTCCAGAGATTTAAAATTTGACTGCCCCACTGGATTTCAGGCTTGAATGGGCTCTGTAACCCCTTTGTTTTAGACAATTTCTCCCATTCAAAACGGTCGTATTTACCCAATACCTCCACCCTCATTGCATCTAGGAAGTAATAGCTTGCTTTTGATTTTACAGGTTCATAGGCAGAAGGGACTTGCCTTGTCTCAGATGAGACTTTGGACTACAGACTTTTGAGTTAATGCTGAAATGACTTAAGACTTTGGGGGGCTCTCAGGAAGGCATGATTGGTTTTGAAATGTGAGGACATGAGATTCAAAGGGACCAGGGCATGAATGATATGGTTTGACTCCATTCCCCACCCAAATATCATCTTGAATTGTTCTCCCCTAATTCCCATATGTTGTGGGAGGGACCTGGTGGGAGATAACGTGAATCATGGGGGTGGTTCCCCTATACAGGTCTCATGAGATCTCATGGTTTTTTTTAGGGGTTTCCTCCTTTGCATCTTCCTCATTTTCTCTTGCTGCTACCATGCGAGAAGTGCCTTTCACCTCCCACCACGATTCTGAGGCCTCCCCAGCCATGTGGACCTGCAAGTCCAATTAAACCTCTTTTCCTTCCTAGTCTTGAGTATGTCTTTATCATTAGCATGAACATTTACTAATAACCAATCCAATTCCACTATGGTTGTAAAAATGTGAACATATAAACCCACAATAGCCAAATACGCACACGAGGAGGTGATTCTACTCCATCCAGTTAGAGTTGTGTTACCGAATGGAAAATATTAGCTAAAACCCAGAGATACTACAAAACATTAGATAAGACAAAACAGTTTTAGTTATTAATAATTATTTTATGAAGTCTGTTATTCAGCCAGGCAGCAAACCACCCTTTATTTAGAGCAGTGCTAAAATTGCAGAATCTAATTTTGGCCACTGGAGACAGAGAGAGAAAAAGTAGGTGCCTCTGTGTAGGACACTCTAAAATGCTGTTTCTTCTACAAGAATAAAGTTTTAAAGGCCCAGTGCTCAGTGCGTAGGCCTGGCAGAAACCTTAGAGAAGAGCGCTTTATGATCCAATGAGAAGTATTCCAACAGAAAGTCCAGTGAGCAGCATTCTAACAGAACATCAAATACACTCTTGTTCTGATAAATCGACAATGCTGTCATTTGTTTCAATTAACACAAACTTAACAGAGCTATTCCTGTTTGAAATTTTAAGTTAAAGATCAAAATTAGAGAAAGGTTTGGTCCATTGGAATGAACCAGAAGATTGAAGAAGAGAGAGTATTCTGTAAGTCATCCATTAAAAGGAGTTAGATAATCTTGGAACATAAATTTTATGCTTTTTTTTTTTCACTATAGCACCTTAAAGTCACCAGGTAGTCTGAAAAATGCATTGATTATGATTTAAAATATTAAATGAGAGATTTGGGCTACTGTCAAATCATGCCCATGATCCTTGGGGTCACAGCGACAAGGTGGTGTTTTTGTACTTTGTGCGCTGAAGCCTGTGGAAGCAGCTCAGGAATTGCACAGGTGAGGTGGCTGCAGGGGAGACACAGACAGACGATGCTATGGACTGGATGTGCGTGTTACCCAAATTCATACATTGAAATCCGAATCACCAGTGTGATGAAAATGAGGAGTGAGGGCTTTAGGGAGGCATAAGTCATGAGGGTTGGAGCCCTCATCAATGAGATCAGCACTCATAAATATTCACAGGAAAAAAAATGATCTCTCTCGACCATGTGAGGACACAGCAAGAAGTCACCCATCAGAAAGCAAAAAGAGGACTCTCTCCAGGAATTGAATGGACTGGCATCTAGATCTTAGACTTCCCAGCGTCCAGACCTGTGAGGAATAAATTTGTGTTGATTAAGCATCCAGTCTCTGCTATTTTTGCTATAGCAACCCAAACTAAGACAGATACGAACATGGATTTTAAGATGTGTGGGGCACTTTGAGAAACGTCCTTTGGGAGAATTATTTACCTTTACAAGATAGCAAGGGCAAAGGTTCTCAATAAGGTATATTTAAAAACAACGTGTTCATCTTGAGGAATTTTATAGTGGCCATTGTTTCATGCATTTTTTATCACTTGGGGAAAGGGAGAGATGTACCTGACCCCTTTACCTGGATCTTAAAAGTTGTTTACCAAATCCCAGCCTGCTTCTGGCATGGACGAATGAGGAAGCACTTTGCAAATCGTTAGCAAGCTGTATGTTTTACAGACTTCCTTTAGTGTCCATAGAGTTGAGTTAGGAGGGCATTACTGAAAGGCAGATTAAGGCAAAGTGGATCTGCCTTGTGAGCCCAGGGAATGTGAAGCTAGCTAGAGAGGAGAAATAAGGGAGAAAGAGGGATGGCCAATGATAAAGAGTTGGAAATGTATTTAACGAAACACTGCTGTTCGGTTTATTGCTCTTTGTCCAACACAGAATAATTTATCTGCTGGCTTGCATGTCCATGTCACCAAGTCTGACTTAGCAGAATGAAGACCTCTGGGTTTCAGAGCACATTCTATTTCTTTTGCTGCTAGACTTAGAGGACAGGGGAAACTCTCCCCCAGGACTGATAATGAAGACACAAGTGAGACACTGTTTAATTCTTGCTCAGAATCAGGAAAGAAAGAACTGACGATCACTTCTAAGGCAAATCCCTGATGTTTAGAATAGGACAAAATTTAACTAGATTGGTGTCTTCATTTTATATACATGAAAATTGGACTTACAGTTTAGAGAGGCCAGTGGAAAGGAAGACAGCAATAGTCCATGACAGGCAACAAACTTCTGGGAAAGGAAGAATCTGATTCACAAAATTGTCACGTTACAATATTTACAATTCCAACTTTTAATTAAAAAAAAAACTATAAGGCATGCAAATAAACAAGACAGTGTAGCCCAATCACAGAAAACCAAAATTAATAGGAACTGTCTATTAGGAATCCCGGCAGTGGATTTAACTAAAAAGATGTTAATATTCATCCACTTTATATGTGTGCTCATAAGACTAAAGGAAACCATAGACAAGGACTCACTAAATCAGCCTGAGTCGCGGAGTAACTTCCTCATTAAAGTGGACTCACCTTCATCACCTGCAACCCTGCTTTCAACTTCCTGGGACTCTGACTCAACATTTCTCTCTGACTTGCTAAAAAATTATATAAATTTCAGTTGTTATACATGCATGCATGCTCATGTTCTTAAACGCCCACATTTCCCAAGGACTAGGATCACAGTAAGTCATACTAATCTCTGTGCTGTACTTACCGAACAAGAACAATAGCTTGTGAGATTCTGCAATAAAAAAAGAGTCAAATGGAGACTCAATTAGTCTAAGATAATTCCTCTGTTCCTCAGTATAAGCCAAGAAAGAGGAAAAGATGAAACCTTCTAAGATGAAGGAGACATTTCTCCAGGTAGGAATTCAGGGGAATTCCAGCCCTTGAAGCATTCCCGAAACAACTAAAAGAAATGGTGTATGGTCTATTCTCATGCTGCTATAAAGACATGCCTGAGATAGGTAATTTATGATGAAAAGAGGTTTTAACTGACTCACAGCTCTGCATGGCTGCAGTGGCCTCAGGAAACTTAAAATCATGGCGAAAAGTGAGGAAGCAAGGCACATCTTCACTGGCCACACCAGGAGGAAGAGAGAGAGAGAGAAGGGAGAGGTGCTACACATTTTCAAACAACCAGAGCTCTATCATGAGAACAGCAGTGGGAAAGCCTACCCTATGATTTAATCACCTCCCACCAGGCCCCTCCTCCAACCCTGGGGATTATATAGTTCAACATGAGATTTGGGTGGGAACTCAGAGCCAAAGGATATCAGATGATGTCTCTAATATTTGAAAAGGCATTACAGAATCCAGTCCTTTGACAACTATTGAGCACCCATTTGTGCCAGTCACAGTGCCCAGAGATAGAGCAGAGAGATGGACACACCTGGCCTCTGCTCTTACAGGCCTGGGGAAGTCTTTGCTTCACCCTCCAATGGATGAAGGGAGTTAAAGGGTACCATTTTGATTTCATACGCATATCATTCAAAGGATTTCACAGCCAGATTATACATTTTTTACTTGCCAATTCCTCCACTGTAACATTTTCACTTTGGTGTAGGAGTCAGGAATTACCGTTGTAATGGGGCATGCATGTAAAGAACAATCCCTGAATTTTAGAAGCACAGCTAATAATCATCATTATAAATAGAACACCTGTTCTGTGACTGTTGCTTTGAATGTGCTTTGTGAAAGTTATCTTTTTTTAAGTCCTCACCTTATAGGGTGGGTATTTGATACATCCACAGATAATGAAACTGAGGCTTGAAGTGACTGTCACTTACTAAAGGTCCCAGGGCTAGTGAGCAGTGGAGGATATTTTCAACAATAAACTATGGAGGGTTAGTACCACCCCCAGGACTCTATGGACCATCCATGCAATATCCTCAGATGGATGAAATCGCAGTGACCTTGCCATGAATATTTGTTTTGCATTACACATCAATAAGAGAACAAGAATCCCACCAGACTTGTGTTTCAAGATATCTATTAAAATATTTCTCTTTCCTACTACTGAAAGATAAAAATATTTCCCCCCAAAACACAAATGGATATATATCCAGCATCCTACTCCTTTTTAGAAGTGATATAAAGAGGACCTGTTGGAGATGCCAATTATGAAAGAATAACTGGCATTTTGGCAAACACAGTGGTTCATGTTGGAAGAGAAATTCTGATAAAATAACTCTGAGTGAGCTCATGGGTAACACCTTTGAAGACCTTTTAACATCCTTTGGAACACATATACAGGCAACAGGCTACTAAAAGTCATCAGTGTGCTTAAGATACATTTTGAATTTAGATGTATTTCTTTATTATAACTTCATTAACTTCTAAAATAGCTTTAAGGTTTTCCATATGTCCCATTGTTGAGGGGGAAGTCATCTCCATGTTCAACGTGAAGGCAAGGGCTTGGCTTTTGCTCTGTTTGCATGTAAGGAAGGTGACAGATCTAAGTAGAGGAAGTATCACCTTGAACAGATACCGGCAGACAATGTCCCCACATCTGAGATGAGACACTCACTGAGTAGGCGAGAGCTGTTGGCAGAGAGGAAGCAGGGAATGGAGAGGAGGTGGCCCAGTGCAGCTGTCATTTGTCCTCTGACTTTGGAGACATGAAAATCACATTCAAAGGCCACCTTGTACTCTGAAACTCTCACTGCCCAACTCTCTTTTTTTTGATTCTTCATTTTCTTCCTCTGCTGTCTTTTTGTTTTACTTTGCCCAATTACTTTTTGCATGGCAGATGGTGCAGGGACGTAGAAGGATGGAAGGAGACCTTTCCAGTCCCAGCACCTGCTGCAAACACGGACGAAGATCGGCAGGGGCGGGTGCTCAGGGGATGCCCTGCCTCCAAGGAAATATGTTGCTCGACTTCTAGTGATCATCCCTCATGGGGATTCAGAGTCAATTGATTAATTAGGATTGAGTTTGGATCTTGATTCCAAAACAAACTTACGCAACTTTGAGTAATTCTCTCAACCTTCCCAACCTTGGCTTCCTCAATTCTAACCGAATAAACTAGATCATGCATGCAAAGCATTGACTGCCTGGCACCAAGCAGGTGTTCAGTGCTCAATACATGTGGCTTTGCCCTTCCCTTTCCCTTGCATAACCTCTTCTCCAAGGACAAGGCTTTTTCTCTTCTGCATTTCAGCACCAGCATTACCTCTGGTACAATAAGCATTTATTGGAGAAAGAGCAGCCGTGGCTTTCTTTAGGTTGCCTCTCCTGTGCCATTCTTTCACTGCATTAATGCACCCCAAATACCAAGTAAAGAAAAAGGAGATGAACAAAAGGGCAGGCATGCTAAAGTATTCCAGTTTACAGGAACCCACGAAGATTGGCCAGGCTTATGTCCACCTACAAGAATAAGAAAGCCATCTGTTCCCATTGCAGCAAATCCTCTCTGTTGAACTGACCCTAAATGAAGCATAAAGATACTGGCCAATGTTCCACACCTGCATTCCATCAGTCAGGACTTCCTGTGTTGAGTCCATTACCCTCAAGTCCTCAGGGGCCCCTGGCTCTATACTGTTGACGTGATACAGAGCAGGCTTTTACCAGGACAATTTTGTGATCATGGATTCCAGAATCTTGTCCTCCACAAGATTCTGAACTGTTGGAAGGCAGAGGCTAGCTCACCTTTTTTTTTTCTTTAATATCTTGCTCAGTTTATTGGTATTTGGTAGAAAATGAAAGTATGGAGTAAAGGTGTTTCATTATCTACTGCTGTATAACAAATGATCCCTGAAATTTATTTAATGTTTTACAACCAAACCCATATTATCTTACTGTTTCTGTGGGTGGAAAGGTGGGTGCCACTTCCGTGGGTGCCTCTGGCCGAAGATCCCTCTGGAGGCTGCAGGAAGGGTGTCATACAGCACTGTGGTCTCCTCTGAAAACTCACCTGCGAAGGGGGCGGTTCTACTTCCAAACTTATTCCTGCAGTTGCTGCAGCAAGAATATTGCAGCATTCAGTCCCTGGCTGGCTTTGGCCAGAGCCTGATCCTGGTTTCTTCTCTCCTGGGCCTCTTCACAGGGTGACTCACAGCCTGACATCTGCCTGCATCAGAATAATGACCCAGACAGAAGCAGCGTCTCTGGAGCCCGGGAATCCCCTGGCACCTCTGCTGCACGCTACTTAAATGAAGTGAGTCTCAGGTCCAGGAGGCTTTCAAGGGCAGGGCATTACAGAAGGGTATGAACTCCAGAATGGGGGCTGCAGGGGACCCTTCCAGAACAAATTCTTTTTCGACAGTGTGTGATTTGTTTTAGTTCGTATCCGTCTTTTGCATTGTGCAAACTTGTATCCACCTTCATCCCGTAGAGACGGATCGGAAGCCGGCTTGCTGATGGCTTCAACAGTGATCATGCCATTGCTGAGCCAGCACTGTGATGTTTCTCCCGATGTTTGAAGTTTCACCTCAGATATTCCTCATCTTTGCTTGGATGTAACTCCTTTCCTTTTGAAGGCATATTGGTGGATGTGCCACAGAACACGTTCTCCCTTCACATGTCCCTAGATTTTAACTGGGTCAGCGATTTACTTCTACTGGGTCCACGGACTCTCTACTTTAGGTGAATTATTTTATTTGATAGGACCAATGGCTACTGGAGATACAGAAAAATTTTACAGAAAAGACCTTCATGTAACATAATCCTCATAAACATAACATTTTGCAAAATACATTATTTTCTGAAACTGACACAGTATTCTGAAGTCAGCATAGCCTCATGAATATGCTCCAGATTCTGAAAAGTGGCTGCATAGGGTTGGCCCGCTGCTGTATCACCTGGTAGTGGCACAACCTTGGGTCAATTACCCCACCCCTCTCTGCCTCAGTTTCTTCATGTACAACACAGGAATAATATTAGTCTCTTTCTTACTAGGGATGTTGTGGGTATCAAAGGACTCACTATTTGGAGAATGCTTAAAACAATTCATGTCCTTTGTTACTCAGTTTAAAATTGTTTGTTAAATAAAATAAATGGCTTTGGAGAAAGGATTCAACATTTTCCTGGCAGATGTGCCTGGAGTACTTAATATTATTTCAGTCATTCTTTTGAATCTTAACTAATTCTTGTATCCTCAGGAGGAGTCACGTAGAATAAATAATTTGTCCTTCTTTGTGTCTCACCAACATGAGCCCAGCTCCCCTCAGGGATGGGAGCAGGGTCTTACTTCACCCTTTCTGGCTGGGGTTTCTTATTGTGCCTGGCACGTGGAAGGCATTCAATAAACAGTTGTTTAATTAATTTCATATTGTTTGGTGGTGACAATTTGCAATGAAAGAATGAAGGAGATATTGTCCTTTAAATAGAGTTTATTTTGGCCGCATTTGCCTGCAGTTTAGAAAAGCGAGGTATCTTCTTGTTCCATTACATCACCCAGCCAATTAATCAACACTTGAATGAATCCCCAGACAGACCCTTCATTTTGTCTACTTATTAACTTTCATTATGTGCAATAGCCAAAGTGTAATTGTGAACAGGATGGATTATGCCGTAAACTTTCTTCCTATTACACCATTCCTTCACAAATCCCCTTATTAAAGTGTACCAGGGGTGATATATTATGTTAAGAAGGTTTAAAACATAAGGTGACAATGACCTTCCTTTTAATTAACTATGACGGAAACAAAGGTGAGAACAATGATGATGAAGCTCGGCTGAAAACCATAAATCACCCTCCTCGCTGGAAGACAGGACACAGCTACAAAAATAACCTTGCAATTCACAGGTTAAGTGAGTGTTCCAATGTGCTGCTTCCACCATTATTTATTTACACGTAACTCCAGTGTCATAGGGAGCAGAGAACAGTCAAAAAACCTGCAAATGAAAGCCCAGCTGCTGCCCGCTGAGATCAGATTTTAGAGCTGAGGTTATTTTGTTTAAAAAAATAACCAACATTATCGAGTGCTAGTCTAGTAATATAGTAGATAAAGGAAGCACAGAGGTTTGCTATTGTTGTTGTTCAGGTATAATTTACATACAGTAAAAAGCACCGATCTTTGGTGTTCGGACAATGAGTATTGACAACTGCTTGCATCTAAGTAATCACCACCCAATATAAGACATGTGACAGTTCCTTCCTCCAGAAGGTCCCCTGGCACCCTTTTGCAATCAATCTCCCTTCAGTATCACTCTTCTGACTTTTACAGGTTCGTTTTGTCTGTCCTTTGATTTCATGTAAGTCGAATCATACAGTATGTATTTTTGTAACTATATAAAATCTGTTCTTTGTTTAGACACCATCTATTTTAATTTGTAAATACATTTTTCTCTTTTTATTTTCCTGGAGAGAGAGAAAGAGAGAGAGAGAGAGAGAGAGAGAGAGAGAGAGAGAGAGAGAGAGGAGAGCACGCCTTCCGTGGCGGCGCAGACCTGGCTCACTTGCTTTCTCTGCTGTTCTGTGCAGGCTCACTGAGTGGTTGAGAATTGCCGGCCTTCAGGAGCTATGGTGCCAGTCTTGGTCAACTGGCCAGCTGCTTGTCCTACCCTGTTTATCAGAGGAAACTGCTCACAGAGTCAATCTCATCTTTACTGCCCCTGGCCCACCTTCCAACTCCCATTGGCTCCACCATCCCTCTGTATCACAGTGGAGGAAGCTTTATCTTGACAGAAATCTCTCTACTCTTAGCTGCATGAGGTGGCTCACACCTGTGATCAGCACTTGGGAGGCTGAGGTGAGTACATCACTTGACTCTAGGAGTTTGAGACCAGCCTGGGCAATACAGTGAAACCCCATCTCTACAAAAAGTTAGCTGGGCATGATGGTACATAACTATAGTCCCACCTACTCAGGGGGCTGAGGTGGGAGAATCACTTGAGCCTGGGAGATTGAGGCTGCAGTGAGCCCTAATTGTGCCACTGCACTCTAGCTGGGGAAACAGAATTAGATCCTGCCAGAAAAAGAAAGAAGGAAAGAAAGAAAGAAAGAAAGAAAGAAAGAAAGAAAGAAAGAAAGAGAGAGAGAGAGAGAGAGAGAAAGAAAGAAAGAAAGAAAGAAAGAAAGAAAGAAAGAAAGAAAGAGAAAGAAGGAAAGAAGGAAGGAAGGAGAGAGAGAGAGAGAGAGAGAGAGAGAGAGAGAGAAAGGAAGAAAGAGAAAGGAAGGAATGACGGAAAAAAAGAAAGAGAAAATCACTTTAGAGTAAGAAATTTATTTCAATGAAGTGTTGGGGATGCATCCTGTGATGGTGGGTTAGAGTTTTTAAGAAGCCTGAAAGGTAAAAGAAAAGAAAAACTCAGGGCTCATCCCACTGGGCCTTGTTTCACTGGGGCAATTTGACAAGACAAGAAACAAGTCCCTGCTTCTCAGCATGGCTCTGCTTCCCAGAACGCATTTCTAGCCACTAAAGGCAGACTTCTGCCCTGAAGAGCTCTGCTTCTTATGTCTGCAGGCAGGCACCCAGTGGGATTAGAACAGAATTTGAGGAAGAACAGGAAGTTGTGATAATTAAGGGTTTCCTAATAAATACGTTTTATTATGGGCCCTTGTATTTAATACATTTGTCAGTTTGTAGATTGACACCCAGTCAGCCAGGGGCACATTTTATTTTAAAATCTTAGAACTTTTATTTTTCAAAAGCTCACCTGAAAGTGTGTTCTGATGGGTTTGGAGTCTGGGTTGTGAGTTGGAGGCTCAGAAACTGTGGTCACATAGGGCAGCCAGCTTTCACCTGCCACGTGGAGAGGCCCTAGAGCACAGAAGCTTGTGGCTCCATCTGAGTCCTTGTGGCTCCATCTGAGTCCTTGTGGCTCCATCTGAGTCCTTGTGGCTCCATCTGAGTCCTTGTGGATGAACTGTACCTACCTTAATAGTCAGACAAAACTGGCAACCTAACTTAGCAGTATGCACCTGCAACAATGGCTGACTGTTGGCCAGTCCCCGCGGCCATACTTCAACCACTCACGGGCTCTCGAATGTTCAGACTGCCTTCAAATAAGGCACACACCAAGCTGTGACCAGTCTCACTGTTTCTGCCCCTCAATTCTGATTCCTGTACCTCACTTTGCCTTCTTTTTTGTCTGTGGATTTGTTCTGCCCATGAGGCCCCCCTGTAGCCACTGTGAATCTGCTGTGACTCTGGGGTCTGCCCTATTCACAAATCATTCATTACTCAATTCAACTCCTTCACATTTGATTCAGCTGAAGTTTTTCTTCTATCAGCACTGACAGCCTGCACCCTTCAAGTGTAGGTAGGATTCTCCTACATCTGCAAAGACCTCAACTTTTCGTATTTCCAGTTCCTTCAAGTGAACTCCACCGTAGGGCATTTAATATGGTAAAGCAGGGGTGGAAGTTGATGCGTCCCATGACAGCATGAGACAGACAGACACCTGCCCCTGACCTTGTCCCTGGTGAAATCGGAGCAGAGGGATCTCCTGGAGGTTTGCTCTCTGTCTTCACCTTCTGACCGAGGAAGGAGCAGCAGGAAGGATTGTCTTTTAGTTGGTGCACTTTCCACTTCCAAACATTGTTGGTCTTGGGTGCTCAGCGAGAAGCCGGGGAATGGCACGGATTTTAATTCCACACGTGCCTGTCTCTGCCTTCTGCAGGATACCGGCATGGGGAATGCCTCTGCCTGCAGGACTGCACATTATCAGGGCGCTTCTGTCCTCAGTCCTGGCACCGCCACGATTATGTTTCTTAATAGCATTAGCTCATGTACAATATAAGAGGAAACTGAAGTTGAGCAGAATTAAGGAACTTGTCACAGTCTATAGAAAAAGTTGGGATTTCAAGGAAAACCTCCAGATCATGTAGTATAGTGATGAGTTTCCAAGAAAATCATGCAGGGCGGGGGCTGTGGAAATACCAGGGAGAGCTTGGGGAGAGATTCTGCAAAACATCACCCCGGGGGCCCAGAGGAGGCTGTGCCGAAGGGATGCTGTGGCTGCTCCTGCCCAAAGTGGTGGAACTGTGAGCTCTGAGTGAGGCTAGCTGGAGACCATATATATATGTAAAGTGAATTTCAAAAGTCATATTAATATAAAGTATTATAGTACCTGTTACTGGCTAAACGTTTGTTTCCCACTAAAATTCCTATGTTCAAGCCCTAGCTCCAAAAGTTATGGTATTTGGAGTTGGGCCTTCTAGGAGATGAGTAGATACAGATGAGGTCATGAGGGTGGGGTCCCCGTGATTGGATCAGTGCCCTTATAAAAAGAAGAGATCCCTCTCTATCTTTCTAAAAGTATAAACTGAGGAAAGGTCATGTGAGGATTCAGTGAAATGATGGCCAATCCAAACCAGGGAGCAGGCCTTCTCACCTGACATCAAATCTGCCTGCATGGACTTCCAGCCTCCAGAAGTGAGAAATAAATTTCAGTTGTCTAAGTCACCCAATCTGTGGCATTTTGTGATAGCTTTTCAAGCCAAGACAGTATCTGTTCAAATGGACTGGAAGGTTTAGGGACCAGGCAATAGGCTATGTGTTCTTTTGCCTCTCAGTTGGTGGGATTTACTATGTCTGAAATGCTGGATGTCAAGTGATGAGTGACTTAGCAGAGCCACCACGTGTCAGCTCTTGGTTCATTGACACAAACACAGGACATTGACAATTTCCAGGAGGAGAATCTCTGGGTGGCATGGTAGGATGAAGCTAGTCACCATTTTTCCTCCATTTGCTTAAATTTGGGCACAGAGATTCTTTGTAAATTAAAAAAAAAAAAAAAAAAAAAAAGATGTCAGCCTCAAAGACCATTGTCTTCCTGAACACAAACGATGCATTTTATCAGTCTTGCAGAGCTGGCAACAATTTATGCTGAACGAGTAGTAAAGAAATGCTGATTTAATTATATTTCCTCTCAGTGTACGTTGGGAGGATGGGGCGCTAATAAACTCATATTTTTTACAAGGCTATTTCTTTGTTAGTACTGCACAAGGTCTAAGTAATTTGGTTTTGTTTTAAATTGATGAATGATTGTATTACATTGAGTATGCATATGTATGTGTGTACAGTGAGGGGGGAATGAGAAAGGATTATACCATGGGAGATGGCATTTTTTTTAACTTAGGGTAATAGTTTTGTATCTTGTTTGCAAAAGTCAATACTCCCTAAATAAGCACATGAAGACATTAGACTACCAGCACACACACACACACACACACACACACACACACACAGTTAATTCAGGGCATGGTTGGCTTGTACACGAGCAATAAAGCCACAGTTGTATACCTGCGCCTCTCCTAGGCATGTTCATTTTTTGACATTCAGTTCCAACTCCAGACATGGAGCAGTCAAGGTACTTCTCCTTCCCAGAGCTCCCAGGCCTGTGTCCCAGGGCCCACTCAGACCACAGAAGGTCCTTAGTAATGTTAAATGGGTAAATGGGTAGGTGAATGAATGAATACCATACTTGCCAGGAAAAAAAAACTCAAAAGTGGAAGCTAACCCACAGTGAGATAGATTACTACTAGCAAGAGGTACCCTGGGAAAAGGATTTCAAGTGATAAGTGTGGTTTTAACTGGTAATAATTGCATGTTGAATCATTTTCCCAGAGGATACACGGTTTGAAAATGTTAAATATATGAATTAGATAGCATGTAATTAATTACCATAAGTGGTCTTTGTTTGGAGGAAATAAAACATGGAAAATGTTAACTAGAGTAAATAAATTTATCATAAATGTTTGATCTATACATATGCAAGTGATATATATATACACACACATATATACACAGACGTTTTGTATATATGCACATATATTTGAATGTTATATATATTATTTTTATATATAAGTATATATATAGGCAGGAACCAATATTTACATACATAAAAGAATATGTATATTATTGTGTGTGTGTGTGTGTGTGTGTGTGTGTGTGTGTGTGTGTGTGTGTGTATTTTCCCTGCAGTCTTATTTCCTTCAAACTGGAAGGCACTGGTATAAAGGGTAACATGGGAAAGTCAGCTTGATCTGGCAGATTTTTTATTGGGAGGTTGAGTTTATTGCTATTTTAATATTTTCCCATGCTTTTGCTAATAAGGCATGACAAATGGAGCCACCTTTGAATACTCTTTGCACTAATCATGCCATAAAATAACTCCCTTTAATTGTTACCTCCGGCCAGTCATCAAGGCAGCTAATGAAGAGAAACTCGTGGCAGGTTTTACCTGGATAGCGTTTATGGGAGGGTATCATCGGTTTCTGCCCAGGCTGTACTTACAAGGCCATTTTGGAGCTCTTGTGAGGAAACACGTGGATGTTCCTAAGCCTGGGCTGCTCACACATCGGCACAGCCCTGCTGTGATTAATATTTCCCTCTTGGAGGAGTAGAGGGAGCTGTTGGACCGTCCAGACGACTGCTCCAGAAAAGAGGCCTTTTCTAAATGTTAAACCTAGGGTCAGTATTTCAAATTACCATTTCTATTTAAAAGTTTCCCCTTTTTCTTTTGCTTTTTCTGGCCCTCGTTTATAAATTTCTGTCTGTCAGAAGTTTGGCACTATTATAAATGAGCAGCTCCCCAATGAATATTTTGGAATGGAGCTAAGAAATATTGTGACTGTCATTACAAAATTAAAAGAAAGGGGGGAAAAAAAAAACAGTTAACTGAGAAGAAACAATTTGGTCACAGAACTAATAATACCATCGTTTTAATGCATGCCCCCCTCATTCTGTGCATGTTTAAATTCCGGAACTGTATTCCATGATGTCAGATGCTGAGATAATTCAAGTAACAGTTTAGGAGTTGTTTAGTGTAAAATGCCAAATCTTCCTTCAGCGTCAGCGTCAGTATATCCTGAAGAATTGGAGAAGTGAGCTTTTCTCTCTTTTGTTCTCACATTCTTTAAGACAATAAATTATTTGATTATGTGATTTTGGTGGAATGTTCATGCTAATGATTGACACTTTCTCTGTTCCGATTTAAAGAAACACTGAAGAATTACATACATTTGTTAGACTTCAGAAGAGCACGCTCCACTCTGCAGTGCACGTGGATGTCCACGTGTGCGTGTTTATTATTCTCTCATGCAGGTGCTTTGGAAGCCGTGCTCTCGGCTAACCAGACAGCCCCCTTTCTCATCATAAAACCTCATCAGAGCTGCAATCTTCTCAGCTTGTGGAGCGTGAACCAAAGAAACCACAGTCAGGATGAATAGTTAGTTAGCGATTTGCATAGAGAAAATGCAAGAGTGGAGAGGAAACAAAAAGAGCAGCAATAAACCATCATCGACCCATGGTTGACTCTGTGATTGTCTCCGCAGAGGTGAAGATCCAGCTCTGAGAGCTCAATTTAAATCCAAGAGTGGAAAATCCCACATCCGCCTATGGCTGGTACAGTCCCGCACTGTCGGGCTGGATCTGCAAGATTTTCCCAGCATGCTCCTGATTTACAATGTTGGCCCTTTCTGAGGCGCATTAATTATTTTAGGTCACTAGGATCCCATTAGGGACACTGTGGTAGTCATTAAAATTCACTACCAGGAAGTAACTTAAATCTGGTCTTTAAAAAAAGATTAATGATAATAATTACAGCTTTAAGATACTTGAAAGCTGAAAACAATTACTTTATGGCACACAGAGGACATTTTTAAACCACATAACAAATTTACAGATTCCTAGACTTTTAGAACTTTTGTACCTAATATTTGAAAATTAGATGAATTAATTTGAAAAATTAGAACAGGCTTTTGCTCTCTCAGAGGAGCCAGTTTTCCTTTCGCTCTCCTGTTCCTTTTGCAGTTAATATGCAGACCATTAAATATCTTAATGGAAGGAGGGGCAATTTTAAGGCACTTCCAAATTTAGAAACAAGAGAAAAACAGTGTGCCTCTTGTCCAGAATTATTTAGTTAATTCATTTTAGGGTTACTTTATGATCAGTTGCAGACAAGTCTAAAATTAACCATCTGGAGGGATAGGGATTACGTGCAATATGTTATAATTAGAGATTATAAATAATATATTAAGTACTAATTCTTTTTCTAAACTTAAGAAAGTTAAGCACAAAGTTGACTCTCTTTAGCACTAACGTCATTTTAGTTTTCCTTAAAAATGTGCTTGCTTCTACTCTCCATTCAGAGGAAACTAGCCGGTGAAAATTATTTCATCCATTGTGAAGCAGTGAGTTATTTATTTATTGCATGCGTTTGACTGTCTTTAGGGTTAAATTAGTTTAGTCTGATTGCACTTCTATTTAATTGTGAAAACCGATCTTCATTTATCAAAGGCTGAGGCGTAACTAGTGGATGCTTAATGATAAATATTATTTCTTTCTATTAGTTTAATCAATTCTAGTCACATTTCAGATCAGAAATAAATATAGAACTGCCTTTAAGTCCTTCGAGACTGTGTTAATTGCATGTGTTAGTGACTGAAACAAAAATAATCAGACATAATGGCATTGTAATAAACATGCTGAATCATAATCTCACATTAGCAGTTATTATTCCCCTTTCAGATGAAATTGAAACAATAGATAGCCTGGTGTGCTTTGTGTATCCTTTTCCCTGACATAATTAACTACCAGGCACCTACTTAGTACAGAGGCTGGTGGATGAAGGGCTGGAGACCAGGGCGGTGCCGCTCAGCAGGTTCACTTGCCAAGATTTTTCAAACAAGTCATCCTAAAGAAACTGCAACAAATGTATTTCTGCTACGTAGAAACAGCAGCATTTCTTCTAAACTTAATAAAGAGTCATAAAGTGGATACTACAAAGAAAGAGTTGACCTAATAGTATATTTCATTTTTAATTGCTGAATATATTTCAGTGACAATTCAAAGAACATAATTTGCCGTGGTGACGTGAAGTTGCCAATTTCTTATGCCCTCGGATAAACTGCGCGGTGGAGAAATTAAAAAAAAGTTAATAGGTCATTATCTTCATTAACCTGAGAGAGAAGTTAATATATTCGTATGTGGGGATTTACCTGAATTACACAGAGTATTCTATCATTTCCTCTGGAGAACACAGGAGAAAAACTGAAAGAGTAAAGAATGTGGTAGAAATGGTTCTAATATTAGAGATGACATGTTTGTGCTGTTTTGTCTTATTTTGTCATATGCAGAGGTAAGAAGGGCTCCTGAGAGAGAAAGCTGAGGATAATTCTTGAGCCGAAAAGATGGAAGAAAATGATTCAAACTCTCTGTGCGTGTGTGTGCACCAGCATGCATACACTGGGTACATGAATTGGTACACACATGTATAGATCTTTCTTATAAAATCCTGGAAATTTATATATAATGTAGAATCCACTTGCCTTGATTGCAGTAATGAAAAAGGATCTCGTAGTTTCTTCTTATTCTGACTTATTCAATTGAAAGTGTGGTAGAAAAAGTGTGGTAAAAGGTTAAAATGGATTGTTTTGTTACACGATGAGATAATGAATTCCTACAATGTATAATTTAAAGGTGTTTCGTCTTTCCACCTTCAGAGGTGTTTTAGTCTAAACCACATCTGTTTTCTGGAGTCTTCTACAAATGGAATGCATGCTGTAATTTCTAACAGATTGTGTGTGTGTGTGTGTGTGTGTGTGTGAGAGAGAGAGAGAGAGAGAGAGAGAGAGAGAGAGAGAATGAAAGAGAGAGACACCAACTTCTTAGTTTTGGAGTCATTCTTTTACTGTCTTTTTTTTTTTCTTCCCATTGCAAAGTGCATGGACTGAAATAAATCTGATTTGTGGGAAGACATTATAATGAGACACTAATGAGGGCCCTGAGTCCAAAGAACGAATGTCACCTGGAAATTGTGATTGGGAAGAGCGGGCTGATGAGCAATCTCTGCAGCCCACAGCCCAGTAGCCCCTCTCTCCAGGCGGTCCTGGCTCATCCCCACAGGCCTGCTCTGAGGCAGGAGGCAGAGGATGCCCAGTGAGCACGCAGAAGACCCCGGGTGCCCTGCCTCAGGCCAGCGTGGGCCCTCTCTGCTCAGCATTACAGAAGTTGGAAAGAGCAACCCAAAAGCAAGGACAGAGCAAACAGAAAGCTTTTCTCTTCACTGGACATGGTGCAGGCTTTTAAAAACAAATTACCTTCTGAAACCTTTGAGTATCTCAACTTAAACACTGATTTCCTGGTTCCCTTTAACTCAAAACTACTCCAGACTTCTTTGGATTTAAAAAATTATGCTATATTCTTGCTTGTTGGGCAGACTGAAATGTTTTAGCAGGACTAAGACATCTATCAGTACCAAAAGTTTTCCTCTGTATTTATTTTAGTTGACCATTTGAATGTGTTTAATTTTTCCTTTTAGAAATAAAGCACTTCCGTCAGCAACCATTAAGACAAAAGCATTTCATCTTAAATCAACATATGTTTTCCTCATTTCGAAGCTCTACTGTTCATTTAAAAGTAATCATCCCTTTATTTAAAGGATTACATTGCGTCAATTGGTAACTTAAAAGATTATACCATTGAATGGATGAAGGAAACATGAAATCCCAAGCACATGTAAAAAATACATTTATTCTCTGGTTTCTTCTTTCACTGTTTTCTTCAAATGTCAGCAGCATTACACTGTGTCAATGAACATATGCTTCTGGTAGTTAAAACAAGATTGTGTTTTGTGACATTGGTTAGCCTTGCTAGTGCTAACATTTGAATTGTCCTGAGTGGCTGCCCCCCTTCCCGTGAGCACAAAAGAGGGCAGGCTTGCTTCACCCCATATTCAATGAGTTCCTCTCACAGCCATTCCCAGTTGAGAATGCAGAGGCCTCCTTCCATTGTTCTCCTGACAAATGGTGAATGTCCTCCATTTGCAGTGTCTGACCTTGACTAATTATGTAGAATTGCTGCAGCTGTCCCTTGCTTTACCAAGTGCTGTAGCCCAGAACATGCGAGCAAGTTCTTGCCGCCACCATAGAACTTCCATCTGAGAACTTCATCACCAGGGACAATGCCTGCTCTTTGTGCAGACTTGGGGTTCGGCAACGCCCTCCGCTACCATATGTTGACAAATAATTGATATTCATGTTGGGCTTTGTTCTTAATTTTTTTTTTCAACAGACTATTTTAAAACAGGTTAGAAAAGTTTCCTGAAAGTTGTCTATCAAAATAACTTTACTAAAATAAAGTTTTAAAAAGATTAATAGATACACAAAACGCACTTGACCGTAGTCTGTTTTAGGGGCACATTTTATGGCTCACTGTGAATATTGGCAGAAATGATTTCTAAAATAGCTATTCTTGACAGTGAGCTGGATGATCGCAAATGAAGGTAGCTGCCATAATTAATATAGTTTACAGGCTCTGCAAAAATAGAATTGTGTTGCCATGTGCTTATTTCATTATACAAAATTAAATGCAAAATACATTTTTATAATTTTACACGGAATGAATATGTCAATTCTGAAGGCACATTATTTACAAAAGGGTCATTTCTGTTATAACAGAAGTTGTCTGTTGTTTTCTTCTCTTCTGAGTTGCACTCTGTGTGAAGCATGATGCGGTGTTTTTAAACAAGGTATTTTTAGGAAAGAAAACCTTTTAAAAATGTTCTTGTGAACCACAGAGGGAGAGTTGGTGTTTTAAAAATGAAGAATTAAAGCAATTAAAAATTACAATTCAAAAATTATAAAATACAAAAATTATACAATATATTTAACCTAAATATTTCTAAACTTAGTGATATAGCTTATCATAAAATAACACCCTGGATTAAGTGATAAGTGGACTGAGTGTTACAACCTCTTGTTGCAGGGCTGTGAAATGTCCTGTATTTTGATCCTTACTGGGAGATGATTTCCAGACCACCTTCTGTTTTGAAGGTCTAACTTAACACCCCTATAGCAAACACATATGTCTGTCTTTGGATATGTATATGTAGGAGGTGGAGCCCTAGGTGTTTGTGGAAGAAGACGTGTATCCTCTGCAGCCCTGGCTAGCACATGGACTAAGGTGAGATTCTCCTGCATGCAGGAGCAGGGGAGAAACAGTTCCAGGGTTTCTGCCTTTCCCTGGAAGAACACAGAAGGAAAAATGTGGTTCCAAAAAGGAATACAAACTTTGAAAATAATATCTAATTTTGCAATGAAAATAGTTTGAAAGAAATTAGATCCTCAATGTTAAAAACGACTGAAATGCATAAGAAGAGCAGAATTCTGGAAGCAAGAGGGAACTAAAATCTTGAATACTTATATTTTTACATATATTTGATGATCAGCAGTTGCATATACTCTAAAGCCATGTATTTAAAAATTAAGTACTTAATATTCATAAGTGCAACTTATGTTTGCCCTTGATATTGAGGAAAAAATAATTGTCACTGCCAAAATAAGAAGAAAGAACACGTGGGAAAGAAACATTTCAACTTTGCTGAAAGAATAATGTGTTTTTAATATTTTTATACCCAAATCACAAACTATGAATAATAATTGTAAATTTGTTATGCTAAAAGCCCTACCAAACTTTCAAAGCAGTGTATTAGCGAAGGAAGGATTAAAACACATATCCTCAAAACTCATTCACACTGTAGGCCTCTCTTAACTTCTGCTTGACTGCACATTATTATGCAAACTTGATCCATAAGATGCTTTTATTTAGGGTTTTGAGCTGTTTTGGTTTTCATAGCACAAAAAAGTACCATTCTATATTAAATTGATGCAATAATCCAATAGCTTTTACATCTCTTATGCAGAGATTTTGTTTAACTTTGCCATCATTCTCAGCAAACTGACACAAGAGCAAAAAATCAAACACTGCCTGTTCTCACTCATAGGCGGGTGTTGAACAATGAGAACACGTGGACACAGGGAGGGGACCACTACACACTGGGGTCCGTTGGGGGGAAATAGGGGAGGGATGGGGGGTGGGGAGGTGGGAAGAGAGAGCATGGGGAGAAAGGACAGATATAGGTGAGGGGACAGAAGGCAGCAAACCACACTGCCATGTGTGTACCTATGCAATAATCTTGCATGTTCTTCACATGTACCCCAAAACCTAAAATGCAATTTAAAAAATAAAAAAGAAAAAAAAAACTTTGCTGAATATTGAGTCTTTACAGTACAGAGGCAACCTGTGCATGATTTTGCCCTGCCAGTGTTCCTGAAAAGCATGTTCTTTGCTTTCTTTCTCCTTAAAGCAAGATTTGCTTAAAAACCATGTCTGTCCAGATACCATCCATGAAGTTGCATAATAGAAGTTCCCATTTTGCTGTTTCCCGTGTATGCCTTCCCCTCCGTAATAGAAGGGGTGATGTTTGTTTTGCAAACCTCTCTCACAACTCTCACGCCTTCCAAGAAAAGCACAGTCATGACTTCTTTCTTTCTTTCTTTCTTTTTTTTTTCTTTTTTTAGAAAGTGATTTATTTAGAGAGAGAGAGAAAAAAAAAAAAAAAAACAGGAGAAGGAGAAAGAAAGAGCTAACTCTCACGCTGAGTTACAGAAAGAAAAGATGGAATCCAGGAAAGGAAAGACAGCTTTCACACTGAGTGGAAGGGAACATGCCTTCTTTTAATGCAAAATGAAGATAATTCTGAGGGCAGATTGGAATTATGCCTGCTAATATTTTAGACCGTCTAAATGCAATCCCAAGGGGGGAAAAAATGGTGGAGGTTTTCTTTAGGATTAGTCAGAATTTCAAGTAGGGTTAGTATGAAACAAAGCAGTCATACTTTCAGGTTGTGTGTAAAATTTGTCTTTTCATTTTTAAATCATAATTTTACATTACTGGCTTTCATGTAATATAGGGAGTTCTCGTTTGAAGTAAACTAGCATGGTAGAAGGTGATGAGTTTGTCTGTAAAGGATGAAGGAACGTGTGATTAAACATTTAGAGGTTTTTCCAGTTTACCAGCTGTTTACTACAAATAATCTGAAACTAATCTGAAAGGGGAAAATAGAAAAAAGGCCGGACCAGTGTGTCAGACTCCTTTTTGTTGTTTGTTCATAACTTAAAGCCTTTCTAAAATGTGACATCATAACCATGTCCACGTATACATTTCAAACATAGCCAAGGGTTCCCAGAAATTTATAATCCAGAATGTTCAGCTTTAAGCTTGAAGCAAAACTTTACATATAAACGATGTGTTTTAAGTGTGGTGGTTATCTTTTATGATCATTGTTTGGCATTTCTCCACAATGGACAGAGTGGAACTCTGTCTAACAGAATCCAGAAATATATATGACTACAGCTGACTGGCTGGTAGGGTTGGGAAGGTTCCCACCAGAATGTAGGGACTGAGGTGGAGGTTGATGATCTATGAAGAGATGTAAAAAGATTAAGTAAAAAGACTGCTCTTGTGTATGGCAAATTTAATATATTTGAAGAGATACTGAGTCCTTTCTCAGTTCACATGAATGAAAAATAATATTGTCATACTCAGCTAAATGATGCCATGAATGTGTGGTTTCAAAATCTCGAATTTCTTCACACTGGAAGACAATATCAGCAGAGGCTGTGTTTTGGTTACGCCCTGTATGACATCGCTAGTGGTTTACAGATCACCTTCACCAGGAGCTGGAATGGGAAGAAGGACTCTATGTTTGCAGAGAAAACTAACTTTCTTTACTTGTTTGTCCCACATCCTACCAGAGCCTAAGAATTTTGAGGGCAGCTCAACTTGCCTTCTCACCCAGTGTTTGGCAGAGTGAACTAACAATGTGAGTATCACTAGTTGTTCAGCAAACAAATGCTGACCAGAGGTGTGAACTTAAGACGGACAAGTTGACTTCTGCTTCTACAGAAGTGTTCAAGCCCTGTTTGATTATTGTAATACAACAGAAATACCGAAGATATGAGTAGTTTCCCATTTACAAATCAAAAACTAACCTCTGGCAGTTAGTAAGGAACACTTTATATGGATGGTTATCTAACATTTTTGTTTTAATGCAGACACATTTGAAGTTCTAGAATTAAGTGACATATGTTTACTAGGAAATATATTCCACTATAAAGAAAATGTGGTATATATACCATGGAATACCATGCAGCTGTTAAAAGGAACAGGATCATGTGCTTTGCAGGGAACGTGGATAAAGCTGGAAACCATTATCCTCAGCAAATTAACACAGGAACAGGAAACCAAACACTCATGTTCTCACTTACCAGTGGGAGCTGAACAATGAGAACACATGGACACAGGGAGGGGAATATCACACACTGGTGCCTACTGGGGTGAGCAGGCGGAGGGAGTGTGTTGGGAAAAACAGCAAAGGAGAAAGGACTTCAGAGTGCCTATGTGAATTGGTTATGAGTAACATGTAACCAAGGAACAGCAAAATGCATAAGGCCGCAGGAGGCCTCTGAGGAGGAAAGCCTCTCCATGCCTCCTGTTCTGGTGCAGGGTGACCTAGGCTCTGTTACCATAAACATTGTGCTCAAGGACCTAAAACCCTTTCACAGCACTACGATGTAGCCAGACTCGTAGGCCTCTTGTAAGGCCTGAATTTCATCAGCTGTACATAAATAATAAGCTAAAGATAGCCACATGTTCTTGTTTTGTGAAACTCCCAAACCGCCACTGTTATCAATTCTTAGGATGGCATACCAGTTCCAGCCACTGATTCACTTCTGACTCACTGATTCACTCCACCATCACACTCCACTCCTACACTATAGATCAAAGTGATTGTAATCAATAAATACTGTGGATGATCAGAGCTCAGGGCATTCACTGTCACCTCCAGAGTAATAAAGTGATGGCTCCCTGGTCCCACTTTTTTTCTTAATCTGTTTTTCTCTCATTCCTTTGTCACCACTGAATTCGGAGTACCCATGGGTGATATAGGGTTGGCTCTCTACATTCTGGTGCCCAATGTAGGGTTCATGGATCCCTGCATTCTGGTGCAACACCATGTGAGGCTCATGGATTCCCTACAGGAGAGTATCAGGATAAAGAGCGAATGCATACTGGGCTTAATACCTGGGTGATGTGTTGATAGACACAACAAACCGCCATGGCACACGTTTACCTATGTAAAAAACCTACACATCCTGCACATGTATCCTGGAAATATAAATGAAATAAAATTATTTTAAAAGAAAAAATATACCACGATAGGTGGTATCTTATATTACTCAAAACTGTGCATAAGGAATCAAATATAAATACAAAATAAGCTATGGGACCACAGTGACACTTGATTGGCACCTCAGAACAATGGGCACGACAGTGCCTTTCACAAGATTTGTTTTGAACTTTAAATACTCGATAGCTGTTTAGTATAACACATGGCACAGGGAAATGATTTTAGAATGCGTAAGAAAAATAAAAACTCTAAATTCTTCAAGACTAAATCTCTCCCTCAAACCCACTCCGAATTCTGAGACTAGGCTGAAGCTTAAAGGTGGACTTTCCCCAAACCCTGCAAGCTGCTGTCAGCCTTGCGGGGCTCTGACCTTTACCTATGGGGACATGGATGCCTGCTTTAGAAAGGCAAACTTGGCCAATCATGGTTTATTCAGAATCCCCTCCCCAGTGGCTCTGGGAGGCATGTCCTCAGGGCACCACCTTCCTTCTCCCGCCTCTCTCCCTTATATGCCTGTTTCCCACATTCCGGCCCCTCTGCTTGGCTTCATTGCTGGAAAACAAAATCTTCCTTTAGCCAGAAAAATAAGTGTTGAATAGACTCAGGCCATCACTCCGGACACAGCCACAGCATCACCTCCGGAGAACATGTCTTTAGCCCTCAGGTGAGCTGACTTTGTTTCTCGGCTCCAGTGTCCAGCTCCTGCCACACACCCGTGCTCTTGGCATTGCTTGAGCCACATCAAACTTCTGATCCCCTTCTCCCTGTGCCCTCCTTCTTTCATGTCCACACTCACAAACACACACACACACACACACACACACACACACACACAATCATGTCATGGGCGAAGCTGCCGACTTGGTGATGATTTAGACACAAGCTGCCACAAGTAGGTAGTAAAATTAAAAATGCTCCCCTTCGAATGGACTAAAAAGTGCAGTTTTCTTGTTCCCTGTAACTGAAATGGACCAAAGATAAGGTGCCAAACCCAACAGCTCACGTGGGGTATAGCTTGGGCATATTTGCTGAAACTAAGGCTTTTCCTGTTCAACATCTTCTTTCAGTCATCGCATGGAACCTAGAATGAATGCATCAATCTAGGTTTTTATTTACAAAAGCGCCTCTGTTTATTTCTATAAAAACAGTCACTGTTTTTTCCCAAAGTAAACACAAGTCATTGTTATAGGTTTTCCCAGACAATATTACTGTGAAACAGCTTTGGAGGACTGTAGCTGAATCACATAAACTAAAGTAGAAACATCACAGTGAAAATGCTGCAGGATTTCCTGAGTCCTTTCTCTGCCTCATTCCTGGGCTTCTAGGGCCCACAGCAGCAGCTGATTTTCTTTTTCTGACCTGCTACATCCAGGGATGTCCCATCCAGAGTGGAGGTACAGCCTTTGAGTGGCCCAGGGGTTCCCATGCTGCTTGATCTTGCTGCAAAAAACTCAGGAGCTTTTTTAAAGAACCCGTTATTAGGCAGGAAGGACACCAGGATAGAGAAGACTCAGCCTCCTGGATGAAACTCACTCCCTGCAGCAAGTCTAAGAACCTAAGTGTTAGGCAGGTGAATTGGTCAGAAATAGAGCTTAGGTTCTGTATCAGAATCATGCAGGCTCAACTTCCCACACTCTGAAATCCCCCAAGTTAGAAGTCATTCCAGGTTAAGATTTTTCTGCTTCTCTAGAATTTTCCAGGTCAGGTTGGAGCTGAAACACTTTCTCGGGAGGATGACTGCATGAACATCCTCAAGGTCATCTAGAGGCCAGGTGAGGGGGAAGATTTTCTGCAAAGCAGGACATGGCACCACAAAGAAGACATTGATAAGGCCAGCATCTTTATCTAAAGTGGACAGGCTGCCACTCCGCCTCCCTCCCTGGAAGCTCGATGTGCTTTTCATTTGATGTGGCAAATGTCCCACAGAGCACAACTCATCAAGGTGTCAGGATGTCAACCTGGGGTAAGGACGGTGATGTCCTGGTAAGTGATTAACCAGCAGCCAGTTCTCAGAGGGGTGAGACAAAGGCCCCAATAGGTCTCATTTGCCAATATCCATGGTGTAAATATTTCCACCACGGTCCATTTCAATCTACAAACATGACTCACTGAACACGGAGTGGGGCAGGCTAGGCAGCAGCAACACTATGCAGTATTGCATCACTCAGACGCAAGAGTTCTAACAGCCCCAAGACCCTAAGTGATAGCAGAAAGGCACTCAAGTAATTCAGAAGTGACATACATACAGTATTTGTCACTTTTTTCTGTAATAGAATATATTTAATTTTAAATGCACATAATTAAAATGTCAACCATGGCTGTGTTTAACAACCACCTCCCTGGTACAAGCTGGCTTTAGTATGCCATTGGAAATGGGCTTTTCTGACATTTCTCACCATTTATAGTATTGTTTTAATTTTCAAAAACACTCTATTGCCAATAACTGTGAAATGATGGATGTTTAAGCATGCATTTGCTGCATTCGCCACCTTCCTCCAAATGGCGTTCTTCACCCTGCTACACTGCGATATTTTTCCATTGCTTTGGTAGCACCCTACGGATGTATGCATTTATTATCTTTGCAGTGTAAAGTTCCCCTCCACTAGAATGTAAGTGCTGAGAGGCAGAAAGTTTGACTCTCATATCCCTTAAAGTATCACTGGTGTCTGCAACCTGGCACATAGTGTCAGAGTGGACTCTCAGTAAACACTCATTAGATGAAAAAGAGTTTTGTCAATTATTAACACGTCACTTTTCTATGCGAGTGCCATTGAGATCGGGAAAAGTACAAATCCTACCTCAAATAGTGCACTAAACAAAGACTGGCATGCAGAGCGGAGGCTTAAAGGGTGTCACCCTGCCACTCGGAAACAGGCTTTTCATCCTTGTGCTCTTCAGATGGGACAAAGGTGAAATCATTTTGTCCTAGCCATGACACGACTCCTCATTTCCACATCTAAGCCCTACATTAAACTAATTTAAGTCCTATCGCTTCTTTCAAAGAAGGCTCACGTTTTTGCTGTGTGCCTACCCAGTTGGAACGAAGTGCTGTCTTGGCAGACTGATACAGAGGCGCAGAGAGAAAAGAACTTGGAGGCCCCATCAGTACTGGGTGAGCCCTACACACACTCAGAGATGCCGCCCCTCGCCTGAGCTGGCACAGCCCTTCAGAGTCCCCGTCAGGGAGGGGATCTGCGAGGGGAAGGTAGCCCGTTTCCTGGGGAAATGTCAGTCTGGATTTCCCCAGTGAGGCTCAGCTTCAAACTGGGAAGTTTGTGTTTGAAGAAAGAAGGACATGGCAATTTTCAGTAAACAACATGCTTCCAGTATATATTATTGAGTCTTATTCAAGGATAGTTCAATACTTCCCATAGCTTAGTTCCAGTCTAGGGGCATCGTATATGGTGTTCTCAATCAGACTTTAGTTTCGGGTCCTCTTTGTACAGACGGCTTCTTTAGGTGTCCCCCTCCCCGAACAAGTAAGTATGAACATCTGGTGAAGAAATACTACAAAAGACTGAAGCTGTGTATTAAACACTTTGATTTGCATGAAGGCAGCCATCATTCCCTATTCTTCTTATTATTTGTTTTTCCTTTTTTGATAGAATACACTTTTCAAAAATTGCATTTGGATAGAAAAATTTTAGTGCATGTTGGGAATAATTTCATGACGACGGGAAGCACTCTCACGTGTACTGCTGAGAGACTTTCACTGGATGGTAGCCCAAATTAGCTAGCCATTCCATCCGGCACACTGAGGCGTGCTTACGAATTAAACCCGCACACAGAAGGTGTGAT
This sequence comes from Saimiri boliviensis, assembly GCF_048565385.1. NCBI lineage: Eukaryota > Metazoa > Chordata > Mammalia > Primates > Cebidae > Saimiri > Saimiri boliviensis. The sequence goes on from NC_133449.1 coordinate 297,388,750, forward strand.
GACACCATATCCAGAACATTAATCCTAGCTCCAAGGAAGCTTACAAGCAGGAAGGCACATAAGGGTTAATGCAATTTCCATCCCAGCGAGTTTTGCTTGCCATTATTTTCTTTTTCTTTTCTCCCTTTTAACTGATTCATAGCATAAAATCTTCCTGGACACCTAATTATCAAGCCAGCTCACAGTCACAGCTGTCTGCTTGGAGAACCCATTAGATGCAGCAGTTGAAGCCTCCATAATTCCCCAAACTTCCCGGTTGTGAATATTAAGAAAAGATTTTTACATGTCATATGCAATTCGAAGGTGGTGTGAATGGCCTCAGAGATGACGAGCCCTGAATGCTTGTCCATCACTCCATTCACTGGTTACAGGTCTCATTTTCCACTTTCAGATATCGGCTGGCTATGACAGCAGGCACTTAATTTGCATGTTCGACAGACAACAAACGGCCCCGTGCATGTCAAAATAGGTGGTGATGCGTGACAGTTCCTACACAATACTGTCTCCTCTTTGTGTGACCTTTGACCTCTCTGCATGTCTTTTTTCCACAATCAGAAAAAAAAAAAAAAAAAAAGTATGCACTTCTCTGCTTTGGAATAAATTTGATACCAAATTGATTATTTTCCTTTCTTCTTCCTCTTCCTCCTCCTTTTCTTTTCTTCCCCCTCCTTTCAAAGGGTGCTATGCATCCGAATTTTTCATCTTAACTGCTACAAAACTCTGCCAGAAGAACCTCATAAAATTTAAAAATAGGGAGCCTGTGCAGACAGGAAGCTGTCTTGTCGAAATCCATTGTAGTTAAATTACTTGGAACTTTTTTTTATAAATGTCACCTTCAAGAGAGAACTCTAATCTGGTTAATTTTTATTTAAAAAGATCATAAAATTAGAATCTTTAAGGCTTTTCTTTAACTTGTGTTAATTAGATTCTTGTCCTTGCAACACTTTTAATATTAATATTTCACTATGGTTTGAAATTACCTTCTCTAATTGCAGGTTTGGGCTCTTTGTATTAAATATAACACTGAACTATTCTAATTTTCTGTAATAGGCATAATGAGTCTCAACCCCTTGCTGTACTTGCAACACAAACCTGCTAATGAGAACACAGCTCACAAGTGTGCTTAAAAGGTTAAAAGAGTATGAGTCTGAAAATGCCCTGGCTTGCTGCTGACATCAGAGAATCCCAAGACCGCTGCATTTTGGGGGATCCTCGGCAAATTACGCAGCTTTTACATTTCTGCTGGAGTGTCTGTTGCTCATACGTCAAGGAGGGGTGCTCAGGGCTCTGACCCAAAGCTCTCAGGGAGCCCACACACCCCTTGTCTCAGTAGAGAGGAGCATAATCCTCTCCCCAATCCTATTTTAGTGCTGGTTCTTGTTTTAATTAAGAATTAAACCATGACAGCAGATAATCATGCCTCTTGGGTCTCATAAGATTTGACTTGCAGCTGTGAAGCCAATCCCAGGGGGGTGATTACCCCTGATTGCCACACCCCGTGAGGGTCGCCCTATAGAGAGCCCATGGAGGGTGCAGGGTTAGGTGTCTGGCCGAGTCTTCAAACAAGGGGCACCTTCTTGACAGGGGATGAATTTACACACCACACTCCAACCTAGATGCTCAGAATCAGGGTACAGTATTTTCCGTAATCTTGGCTGGGCCTTAAATCTCCCAGATGAAGGAACTGAAGAGTGAAGGGGAGCACCCTAACTGAGCAGAGGCTTAGCTCAGCCGGCAGGCGGCCCTCCCTGTCTCCATTCCAACTCCCCACGTCCTCTCTGGAAACTCTCTCATCAGGCCTGGAGGGAGTGTACCAAATGAAAACAAAAGTTTAAAAAACATAAAATTTTCAAGGAGATGATTGCTAGTCTTATTTGGTTTCTCATGAAAAGTAAGTGAATGTTGATGCCTATTGATTTTTATGCAGCAGGTTATTTTAATTCAATTCAATAATAGATTGTGGTCACTAAAACCCTCATGTCCAGGCCAGCTGGACCCTGCTGCAGCCCACTGCTGGTGCTCACCTGCATAATTGCACTGATCACCTAAAAGCCCAGCATTGAATTTGCAAACCTGCAGGCTGCATAGTGCTGTGTTCATGTGTGTGTGAAGGTCCCACATTTATGTGATGTGTGTGGGTATGGACCATGAACAGGGGTAGGGGAAGCAGTATCTTTGCCTGTGTGTTTCAGGGTCAATCATTTGTGCCTTTCCCTTTAAGGCTGTGAGACAAGCTGTGGAAAGAACTCAGGGCAGCTGCTCCAGCTTTTGTGAATACAGCAAAGTGGACACAGCCCTGGACTTGGTGCCAGACACCAGTTCCTTTCTAGCTGTGTGATGTTAGGCAAGTGTTTTAAACTCTCTGTACCTTTGGTTTTCTCATTTACTAAAAAAGAATAACAATATTATTTATCTTATGGTGAGAATTCAGTGAATAAATAGAAAGTATAGGAGGTTAAATAGCCTCTCGTATAAAGTTTGTGTCCACGGAGAAGAGAATCTTTGCAGACATAATTGGTTAAAGATTTTAAGATTAAAATGTCTTAGATTTATAGGGCCCCTAACTCCAATGGTCAGTGTCTTTGGAAGCACAGCAAGAGAGACAAAGAGAAGAAGGTCATCTGACAATGGAGAGGGAGATGAGAGTGATGCATCCACAAGCCAGGGGATGCTAGGATTGCTGATTGCTGTCAGGAAGCCAGAGGGAGACATGAAAGAGACTCTCCTTCAAACCCTCAGAAAATACCAACCCCGTCTGTTATCAGCAGTGGGCTCTCTGCCCTCAGTAAATAGAAATAGACCCAGAGTCTGAGTCTGATATGGGCTTGAGTAAGGCAGTTCATACTGGGACTTTCATCTTGAGCAGAAAGGGACACAAGAATAGCATCTTATTATCATCTTAAATCTCCAACCAGAGGTATAATTTTTGGTATTAAATTGAAGCAAAGGTTAGATTAGGACAAATGGAGATATCACTGAGTACATGCAATTGGGGAGGGTCTTTTGGAAAGTCCTTTTAGTTGACAGGAAGCCTGGGGTGAAAATAGTCCATTTTTCTCAGATGTGATTGGTCTATTTTGTGAAAGAGGGTGTTTGCGGTTGCAAGGCTGAAAGGCTCAGTGCGCTTATGGCAGCCAGGTGTGAGTGAGAAAAAACGATGAGGGGGTCTCTGCCCTGCTTTTCTGTCTGCCTCATGGCAATACTTATGGTGAGATTTACCACCTTAACCACTTTTAAGTGTACGGTTCAGTGGTACAGTGACAAATACGTTCATAATGCTGTAAGCCATCATCATCATCCATCTCCATAAATTTTCATCTTGTAGAGCTGAAAACACTGTGCCCGTTAAACAATTATTTTCCATTTTTCGCTTTTCTGAATCCTTAGCAATGATCCCTTTACTTCATGTCTCTATGATTTTGTGTATTCTAAGTACAGCCTTTCTTGCTGTGTTAAACCTTTTATTAGGATATAATATCTTTCTTTATCTCATGTAAACTTTCTTGATTTAAATTTAATTTTGTTAGTATAACCATACTTGCTCTCTTCTGGTTACTATTTGCACAAAATATCTTTTTCCATTTGTTCACTATTAATCAATTTATGTCTTTGGATACAAAGTGAGTCTTATAGATGGTTTATAGTCGAATCATGTTTTTCTGATGTTATTGTTTTCAATCCACTCTGCCAATGTATATCTTTTGATTTGAGAATTTAATTCACTTATATTTAAAGTAGTTACTGACAAGGACGGGCTTATTTTCATCATTTTGCTTTTTGTTTTCCATATGCTTTACAGCATGTTTGTCCCTCATTTCCTGTACTATTGTATTTTTTCATGTTTAGTTGATTTTTCTTAGTGAAATGTTTATATATTTTTAAATTTTATATTCATACATTCTGTAGCTATTTTCTTTGTAGTTCCAATAAAGATTACACTTAACATCCTAAAATTATAACCCTAATTTGAATTTTTACTATAATATCTTCAATAACATACAAAATGTTGCTCCTTTAACAGTTTCCTCTCCTCCTTTTCTGGTTGTTGATGTCAGGAAGTTATATCTTTGTGCATTGTAATTTGCACATGGTGTATCCCAAAACATAAATTAATAATTCTTTTAAATCATGTAGAAAACAAACAATGCAGTCATAATCCATAGATACAATGATACCAGCTTTTATAATTGTGCATATATTTATGTTTATTGAGATCTTTATATGACTTTGAGTTACTGTCTAGTGTTCATTCAATTCACCCTGCAAGACTCCCTTAATCATTTCTTTTAGATAAGGTTTAGTGGTAATGAATTTCCTCAACATTTTAAAATCTGGATAGGTTTTAATTTTCTTTCTTATGCTGTCTTTCTCAATATATCTTCCCAAATAGTAGATTCTTTCCCAGTATGTCTTCCCACATATTAATTTCTTTGGCCTCCAAAGTTTCTGATAGTATATTAGCTAATAATCTTATGAGGGATTTTTTGTGTGAGAAGTCAGTTCTCTCTTGCTGCTTTCAAGATCTTCTTTGTCTGTTTGGCTTTCTCTTTGCCTTTGTCCCTTTGCCTTTCTATCTTTGACTTTGGAAACTTAGATTATAATGTGTTTTGGTGTGGGTCTCTTTACATTCATCTTACATGGAATTTTTTGAGCATTTGGATGCTTATGTTCATGTCTTTCACCAAATTTGAAGAATTGTCAGCCATTATTTCTTTAAATATTCTGTCTTCGTTTTCTTTCACTTTTCTGGAATTCTCACAATATATATGTTGATCTGCTTGATGGTGCCTGACAGGTTCCTTAAACTTGATTCCCTTTTCTTCAATATTTTTTCTTTCTGTTCTTCAGACTTGATAATTTGTATATTTCTATCTTCAGGTTCCCTGATTCTTTCTTCTGCCTTCTCAGATCTGAATCTGTGAATTTTTTATTTCTGGCATTACAGTTTTCATGCCAATATTTTTTAAATTTCTCTTTAGATTTTCTATCTCAATATTGCCATTTTCTTAGTATGTTATTTTCTTTCCTTTCTTCACGTATTCCTTTCATTCTTTGAGCATCTTTTTAAAGTCAGTTGTCTGATATCTTTGCCTAGCAGGTCTGCCAACAGGTCTTTTTTAGGGAGGGACAGTTTCTGTTGATTTATTTATTTTCTTTGGTTGGGTCATGCTTTCTTGTTTCTTTGTATGCTTTATAATTTTCGTTTGATTAAGCAACTGGATATTTGAATCTAGCAATGTGGTAACTCTGGAAATAAAATTCCATTCCCCACCCCCATCTCTCCAGGGTTTTCTGCTTTGTCTCTTTAAAATTTTATTTATTATTATAGGATATCTATATGGGAAGGACTAGCCTCATGCATATATTTAAAGTTTTCGTAGGTCTTCTCTAAACTTGTCCCCTTTTCTATGTGTGCACAGTCACTTTATACTTTTCTTTATATATGCAGTTGCTTTTGAATGTCTTAGACTTTAATATCAGTCTCCCAGAAGGTAAAAAAAAGGAGGGAAATGAGGGAGGTACAAAGGAAAGGGTGTTGGCTCTTTAAATTCCTTGGAAGTCACTTAAGTCAGAGGGGGAGGAGCTTGCAGCCCTGTGGGGAGATGTGGCAACATTGGCAGCCCACCTCCTCCTGTGGGATCATTATTCTTACTAATCACCTATACACTTTCTAATTATGTTTGGTGATTAATGAGAATGTTCTTTATTTTTGTATATTTATCTTATATCCAGCAGTTTGGTCTAAATCTCCTAGTAGCTATAACAACTTATCTATAGATTCTCAAGATTTTGTATGCCGACATAATACTGTTTCTACAAGGAAACTTCTGTTTTTCTTTTCAATTTGCATAGTTTCTGTTATTCCTTTCTTGTTTCACTGTATGTGCAAGAAACACGTGTGATGTTGAAGTCAGACAGGAAAAATGGACATCACCGGCTTATTACTGATTTTAAAAACAATAATATCATTCTGCTATCAAGCATATCAGTTGTATATCTAGATATCCCATATTAAGTTGAGACATTTTTTTCTTCTTCTATTTCTACTTGGAAATAAGGTGTTGAAATAACCTAGTTTTTATCCACATCTATTGAGAAGGGCATTTGGAATGAACAACTGATTTAATTTTCAAAGTTAATTAAAATTCAATGCATGTGGAATTTATTATGATGTAGTATGTCAAGTAGGGAAGCTAACTTTATTGTATTTTTTTAAATATGACTACTAAATTTCCTTAATATGAAATGTTTAAACAGCAGTCTATTATTCTCCTTTTCCTCTCTTTTTTTTTTTTTTTTTTTTTTTTTTGACTTTATTTTGGGTTTTGGGAACACGTGAAAGTTTGTTATATAGGTAAACATGCATCCTGGGAATTTGTTGCACTATCATTTTACCTTTGTGAAACAGTAAGTCCCTATATATGATGGTCTATCTCTGTGATTTTAGCCTGTTTGTTTTGTAAAGTTTATCTAACTTTTCATGTGCCAGTACCACAGTATTTTAACCATTTTTAAAGCTTAATAATGTCTTTTAATACCTGACGGGCTAGTTTCTTCTCATTTCTTTTCATAAACTTTATGGTGATTCCTACTGATTTCTTTACATGAGTGTTACAAGTTTCAAAATATAAAATTAATTCTGGTTGACATTTATAGTGAGATCATAACAAGACAATTGTTCGGCTATTATTTGATGAATACACTACAAGCATATTTATACGGTTTGTTTTGTAGACATATAAACCTGTGTTTTTCATTTGTGGTTTCTTGATTGCCAGAAAGGTTGAGCTTCTTTTATAGCCCATTATGTATTTGTGTTTATTATCTGTGAATTGCGTATTTAATTTCCTCTGTCTTATGTTTTTCTTTTAGATGATGAGATAACTATTTTTTATTATGAAATCTACCTTTCGTTTCTAATTTGCTAATAGTTTGTATTATAAATGGACATTGCAATCCAATAAATGTATTTTAAATGTGTTGTATGCATCTTTAAGATGATCAAAAGTAATTTTTCCTTAAATTGCTAATTAAAGATATTATATAAGTAGATTTTCTAACACTTAACTGTACTTTCATTTCTAAGATATCTGACTTAGCTTGCATTTTAATTAAGTTTTGCATCTATATTCAGAAGCTATAATTTATTCTTAAGGTATTAGTTTTGGTAGTCTTTCCTTACATTGTTATACTTGCTTTTAGATCAAGCTGTAGTAGTCTTAAAATACAAATTGAATACCTTTTATTTTTTTCTAGATTTTGAATTTATTAAAAATGAATTAAAATGATTGGTTTACTTGGTTGGATTAAAATGTTTGATCATAAAATTATCCGGGACAGATACATTTTTATGATGAGAATGGGTGAGGAGGGGGTGGTGAAAATCATATTATTGGTTCATCTTCTTTAATGGTTGTGATAAGCTGAAGAATAACACCCCATTATATCCACATTCTAATACACAGAACCTGTGAATGTTACTTGATGTGGCAAAGGGGGCTTTGCAAGTATGGTTTAGTTAAGGTATTGAGATAGGAAGATTATTTTGGATTATTGAGGTATGCTTGAAGTGTAATCATAAGTGCCATTATAAGAAGGAAGAAGAGCACCATTTGGCTACAGAAGAACAGGTGATACGATAATAAAAATGTTGTGCCGCTGAAAGGAATGGGTGACCAGTCATGAAACACAGGCACTTCCAGAGCTGGAAAAGACAGGAAAACGGTTCTCCTCTAGAGTCCGCAGAAGGATCACCCCTGCCAACACCTTCCCTGTATCCCTGTGAAACCGATTTCAGACATCTGGCCTCCAGAATAGCAAGATATTAAATCTGCCTTGCTTGAAGACAAATTTGGGTTGATTTGTTGCAGTGGCAATAAAAAACTAACACAGTGGTTTTTGGTATATTGTTTTATCTGTGTTTTCCATTTATAGTTTATAAACTTTTAGTCGATTGTATTTGCCTTGAAAATTATTCCTTTCATCTCTGCTTTTGTATTATTTATTAGCATTAGGCTTTGAAAGTGATAAGATTCAAAATGGAGTCACTTATGTCAAAACTGGCAGATAGAGGCTGGGGAAGGCCATGAAGTGGGAGTCTCACGAACTATTTGCCTGATAACAGGAACTATCACAAGGCATTTTCCCAAATCAAAGCTCACTACATGAGTCTCAAGAGGACAGCCAGCCGTGTAGACAAGAACACTTGCATGACACACAGTCTTACGAGTGCAATGCAAAGCTACAAAACCCTAACATTAACACTAGGATAACAGGATGGCCCAGTGACTGCTCACACTCACCAGTCAGCACTTGCTAGCCCTTGTAAATCACTGCCAGCACCAGTGAACTTTCTTTCCAAACAATTTGGGTGACCTCCTCTTTCCCCAATAAACCCTAACCTTTTCCTTTGTCCTCTCCACCTACCAGAGAGCACCCTGATCTGTATGGATGTCCTGGATTGCAATCCCGCTTCTTGTATATTGTTCCAAATACAACCTTTTTACTTAGGGATTTATCTTTGTACACTTTTATGTTGACAGGGCTTTCCTAGATGATTGTTTTGTGATTTTTACCTCCTTCGTTTGGCCTTCTTCTGATGCTGAAGGTTGAACTCCCCAGTATGCTCACAGATCCCGTGGAGCCAAACCCAGGGCACCCCAAATCCAAGTAGCTTCTGAGCTGCCATGCAGCATTTGGCTTCTGCTCTCCTGCTTTTCAGGCCTCCTTGTACGGAGCCTAGGGCTGCCATTGTTTGTGACTTTCAGCTGGCTGCATGTGCAGTTGACCCAAAGGCTCATTTACTCACCACGCCACAAGAAGCCGCCAAACACTGCACTCTTTCCTTGCCTGGTTTTGGTGCTTCTCTACTTTGCATCACCGTAGAACATACTGGCTAAGATCAGGGCTAGATGGGAGCATCTGAACTGAAACACAGCTCTACCTCCAGGTACTTCTGTGACTCGGTAAGTTAGTCACCTCGGCATACCTCTGTTTCCTCAACTGCAATTGAAAATAGAAATAGTATCCACCTCCTCGTGGATGGAGAAGATGCTACTAGTGTTAATCCCAAAGAGGCCTGATGACGTCTTCTATTTTTCACCTTGACCTGCTGGATTTTTCTGTGCCCCATCCTCCACTTCTCTCAGCCATCTTTAATACGAGTCCATATACTCTGTTGTGTTCTTCAGCATGGATACGCATAGAAGAAACTCAATAGACTTTTAGGGAATCTAAACACTTTTTCTCTCCATGTGGCTGTTAATATCACATAGCAATCTACTTTCATAAACTGGAGAAAATAATGAAACTGCCATTCATATCATTTTAACTTATTTTATTGTTTCAACAATTTTTTAATTCATTATGCCGTGGCCCAGATGCGGCTTGTGAAGGGAGTGGGGTACTTGGCTTGTTTGTTCACTCAGGAAATGGAAAAGCAGCGAAGCAAAGATGACACTCTCCCCAGAGCAGAGGGTCTTTGCCTTTGCTGGGTGCCACTTACACTTTCAAATCAATTTTACTTAGAAAACATCCTATTTTGGCATTAAATTTCAATTTCTTCAGCTTCTCAGGCTATATTTATATCATGGTATACTATAATGTGCTGTAATACTATAATGTAAGTCCATAAAATGATTATGCTATAAAACTACATTATTATATTTTATTTTACTAGTATACTGAAGATAGATCAGTCTGAGCTTTGACTCACATGTAAATTCCATGAACACATCACTCTGATATGTCGTGCTTTTTAGGCTGAGAACAAATTTTCAGTTTTGTTTTTAAGTCTTTATCATTCGATTGGGTTTATATTTCTTTTAGCCTCAAAAATAAAATAAAAACCATGCCGAACTCCAAGACAGGCTTTCCAATGTGCTTATTAAGTGTGAATTTCAACTCCAGAAGTTCATACAACATTGGTTTGACTTGGTCTCTAGCTCCTAACTACTATCCTGGAATCCCAGCAGGCCCTGTGATCAGCTACCTAAGGGCCCCTGTTTTGTGAGTTGATTTATAACATGCTTGCTTTCAGGATGCCAAGTTTTCAGATTACTTTAGGATTTCGGAATGTACTGTTTTGTGACAGGGTTGAAGTGTGAATGCCAAAGGCGGTTACTTTTTCTGTCTTTATTCCACACTTCCTTAATACTCCCATGTGTTGAGCACCTGATTCTGCATCACTGCAATGGGCAGCATTTCTGAAAGTCATAAAAATGAACTACTAATATAAACTTTTAAATAAGCTTTTCTAAGTCTAAAAATAATATAATCAATATGAAAAATTATTTAAAAAACCCTTGAAATCGCAGAAAGTTGAAATAGACACAGGAAACAATGAATATAATAAGTCCATTCTCGCTCTCTCTCTTGAAAAATACATATAGATATGAACATAGATGTAATATTAAATCTAAAATTAACTCCTTTCTACTCGACTGACTTATGGCAAATCTTCAAAGCACTGTCACCTAATAATTTGAAAAATACTCCCCCTTCTCAATCTCCACCAAAAAACAGCTTGTTCTAAAATTCATTATTATAATGGAATTATTTAATTGCAATTATAAATGGTTTGCTTAGAACAGCTATTTTCCTTCTGCTGTACTCAAACATATTTTATTTTATTGGTTACCTTCTTCCTTTTATTTTATAATGTTTTCATCCATTTTATTTTCAAACTTCAAAATAATATCTATTTCATAGAAGTCTTTTTTATTCTTATCAACATTAATAATCTTCAAATTCTAAGTCTGTATTTTCTAAACAGTAGCACGGAATAATTAGTAAATGAATCATTGCTTATTAATTCCATTATCTTATATAAATGTTACACATTTCAATCCATTAATAGATACTTCAACACAGTAAATGTATTCCATTACATATAAGATTATTCTGGAGTGTTTTTTTTTTTCCTGTGGATATGAGATGGGCTGTTTGAAAATACACCTTACAATAAAACAAGATAAAATTCTAAATTGTTTATAGCCTCTCTTTTTGCATAATAATTAGTCGAGTGTTTGTAAAATTTAATCTCCCTTATCAAGGAGCAGAGTAGCTTTCATATTCAAAGACTTTCCTACTCACATTCTAACATAGTGCAATGGAGAAATAGGAGTCTGAGATGGTGGGGCAGCTTGTGCAGCACCTAGGAAGAGAGCGTTGCCCTCAGGGAATTGCAGGGAATTCAGTAAGCCTGGAGCCACCACCGGAGGGGGAGAACCAAAAGCCTGGCCTCAAGAGTGGAGATTTTCCATTTGGTGTCTGTGACCCACTCTCATCTCCACCTCAATGCCACCCCCCAAAATCACAACACATCATCCTCGTAATTCAGGGATTATATGCTCCTAAACATGGATTTTTTTTAACCTTTATTTTAGGTTTTGGGGTATATGTGAAGGTTTGTTACATAGGTAAACACATGTCACAGGGGTTTCTTTTCCATATTATTTTATTTTGAAGGTATTAAGCTGGTTACCCAACATTTATGTTTTCTGCTTCTCTCCCTCTTCCCACCCTCCCTCCTCCAGTAGATCACAGTGTCTTTTGTTTTCTTCTTTGTGTTCATAAGTTCTAATCATTTAGCTCTCACTTGTAAGTGATAAGTATTTGGTTTTCTGTTCCTGCATTAGTCTGCTAAGGATAATGGCCTCCAGCTCTATTCATGTTACTGTGAAAGACACGACCTTGTTCGTTTTCACAGCTGCACAATATTCCATGGTGTATGTGTACCACATTTTCTTTATACAATCAGCCATTGATGAACATTTATGTTGATTCCATAACTTTACTATGGTTATTAGTGCTGCAGTGAATAGTCACGTCCATGCATATTTAGGGTGGAATGCTTTATACTCCTCTGCTTGTATACCTAGTAGTGGGATTGCTGAATTGAATGGTAGCTCTGCTTTGAGCCCTTTGAGGAATCACTGTACCGCTTTCCACTAGTTGAAGTAATTTATATACCCACTAACAGTGTATATGTGTTCTCTTTTCTCTACAACTTCGCCAACATCTGTTGTTTTTGATTTTTTATAATAACCATTCTGACTGGTATGAGACAGTATATCAATGTGGTTTTGATTCGCATTTCTCTAATGATCAGTGATATTGAGCTTTTTTTCATATGCTTGTTGGCTGCATGTATGTATTCTTTTGAGAAGTGTCAGTTCATGTCTTTTGCCCACTTTTTAATGTGGTTGTTTGTAAATTTATTTTAGTTCCTTATATATCCTGGATATCCAACCTGTGTCAGATACATAGTTTGCAAATATTTTATCCCATTTTGTAGGTTTGTTTACTCTGATGATAGTTTATTTTGCTGTGCAGAAGCTCTTTAGTTTAATTAGATCCCATCTGTCAATTTTTGCTTTTGCTGTGATTGAGTTTGGTATCTTTGTCATGAAATCTTTGTTTGTTTCTACATACAAGATGGTATTACCTCAGTTGTCTTCCAGGGTTTTAATAGTTCTGGATTTTACATTATGTAGGTAATTAATCTTGAATGGGTTTTTGTATATGGTGTATGGAAGGGGTTCAGCTTCAATCTTCTGCATATGGCTGGCCGGTTATCCCAGCACCAATTATTGAATAGGTAGTCTTCTTTTGGTCAGCTTGGTCAAAGATCAGATGGTTGTAGATGTACAGCCTTTTTCCTGGGCTCTCTATTCTGTTCCATTGGTCTACGTGCCTGTTTCTGTACCAATATCATGCTACTTTTGTTACTATAGCCTTGTAGTAGAGTTTGAAATCAGATAATGTGATGCCTCCAGCTTTGTTCCTCTTGTTTAGGAATGCCTTGGCTATTCAAGTTCTTTTTTGATTCCACATAAATTTTAAAATAGCTTTATCTAGTTCTGTGAAGAATGTCACTGAAAGTTTGATAAGAATGTCATCGAATCTGTAAAATTCTTTGGGCCATCTGGCGATTTTAATGACATTGATACTTTCTATCCATGAGCATGGGAAGTTTTTCTCTTGTTTGTGTCAGACCTGATTTCTTTTGAGGAGTGTTTTGTAATTCTCACTGTAGAGTTCTTTCACTTCTCTGGTTAGCTGTGAACCTAGATATTTTATGGTTGTGTGTGGCAATTTTGAATGAGATTGCATTTCTGATTTGGCTCTTGGCTTGGTTGTTGTTGGTGTATAGGAATGCTAGTGATTTTTGCACATTGATTTTGTATCCGGCAACTTTGCTGAAGTTGTGTATCAGCTGAAGGCACTTTATGGTTGAGACGATGGGGTTTTCTAAATTTAGAAGCATACCATCTGCCAGAAGAGGTTGTTTGACTTTCTCACTTCCTACTTGGATTCCTTTTATTTCTCTCTCTTGCCTGATAGTTCTGGCTAGAACTTCCAATATTATGTTGAATACTGCGAAAGAGACCATTCTTGTCTTGTGCCAGTTTTCAAGAAGAATGCTTCCAGCTTTTGCCCATTCAATATAATGTTAGCTGTGGGCTTGTCAGAAATGGCACTCATTATTTTGAGGTATGTTTCTTCAGTATCCAGTTTATTGAGAGTTTCTAATATGGAGGCATATTAAATTTTATCAAAAGCCTTTTTGTGTCGATTGAGATAATCATATGGCTTTTGTCCTTAGTTCTGCTTATGCGACGGATCACATTTATTGATTTGCATGTGTTGAACCAAACCTGCATCCCAGAAATAAAGCCTACTGAATCGTGGTTGATTCGCTTCTTGATGTGCTGCAGGATTTGGTTTACAAGTATTTTGCTGAGACTTTTTGCTTCAATGTTCGTCAAGGATATTGGCCTGAAGTTTTCTTTTTTTGTTGTGTCCCTTCTAGCTTTTGGTATCAAGGTGATGTTGGCCTCACAGAATGGTTTGAGGAGGAGTCTTTTCTCTTTAATTTTTGGAAATAGTTTTTGCAGGAATGGTACAGCTCTTCTTTGGACATCTGGTAGAATTCAGCTGTAAATCAATCAGGTCCTGAGCTTTTTTTATTGGTAGACTATTTATTACTAATTCAATTTTGAAGCTTGTTATTGGTCTGTTCAGGGAATTGATTTCTTCCTGGTTCAGTCTTGGAAGGGTGTATACATCCAGGAATTTAGCCATCATCTTCTAGTTTGTGTGTATAGAGGTGTTTGTAGTAGTTTCTGATGATTATTTTTACTTCTGTGGGGCCAGTGGTAACATTCTCTTCATCATTTCCAATTGTTTATTTTGATTTTCTCTCTTTTCTTCTTTATTTATCTAGCTAGTAGCCTATCTGTTTTATTAATTATTTTCAAAAAATCAACTTCTGCATTCATTGATCTTTTGCATCTTTTTTTTTTTTTTTTTGTATCTCTAGTTCCTTCAGTTATTCTCTGTTTTTTCTTGTTTCTCATCCTCTGCTAGCATTTGGGTTGCTTTGCTCTTGCCTTTCAAATTCTTTCAGTTTTGAAGTTAGGTTCCTAATTTGAGATCTTTCTAATTTTTTGATGTGGGCATTTAGTGCTGTGAATTTCCCTCTTAACACTGCTGTAGCTGTGTACCAGAAACTTTGGTGTGTTGTGCTCATTATTATCAATGAACTTCTTGACTGCTACCTTAATTTTATTATTTACTCAAAAGCCATTCAGGAGTATGTTTAATTTCCATGTAATTGCACAGTTTTAAGTGATTTTCATTGTCTTCGCTTCTGTTTTCCTTGAGTCATGTTCCAAAAGTGTGTTCATCATGATTTCAATTGTAAATGTGGGTCTCGCTCAGGACTGGCCACACTCATGCAGCTCATCCAGCCTGGAGCGGAGAACTGCCTTACTTAAATGCGCTATGCATTTTAAACAAACAACATCTTTATAAAAAAGGAGTATGGCTATGGAAGGAGACATAGGAGTCAGATTAAGGGACGAAGACCACAAGACATGCTGCAGTTCTGAAAAGAGGGTCTTTCTGTGAAGAGATGAGAACAGTGGAAACCACCTTCCTGAGAAACAAATGAGCTGGGGTCATTTCCCCCCTCAAAATGCAATACACACTCACACACCAGACCACACACTCACTCACACACACACCCCCCTACACAAATACCTGAAGATTTTACTTTAAATTTTATAGTATGTAGGTGCCTTCCAGAGGCAAGGTTCAGGATCCTTACCCAAAGGAACAACCTCTTCCAGCAACTGCATTAGTGATCTACTACACCCACTCTAGATAGCATAGAGGAGAGAGAGAGAGAAAGACAGAGGCAGAGAAGAGGCAACATTATCTGAGGGAACACTGGAACTATAACAAAAGATATCACATGTGTCATCAGAGCCCTGGAAGAATAGGTGCAAGATGAAGAAGATAAAAAGCTCTCAAGAAAATAATGGCTGAAAGCTTCCCAAATTTGAGAAAAGCCATAAATCTATAGATTTAAGAGGTTGAGAAAATCCTAAATAGGATCACCTTAAAGAAATTCAAACCAAGACACAGCCTAATTAAAACTAAAGGCAAGAAGATTTCTAGAAAACAAGTCAAAAATCTTGAAACAAAAAAAGGTACTTTATTTACAGGAACATAAGTAACTTGATAATTATAATTAGCATAATTCTCCAGAGAATTATGCTAAGAAAAAAGACTGTCCCTAAAGGTTACATGGATACAATTCCATTTTTATCACATTCTTGACATAAGAAAATTATAAAACTGGAGAACAAATTAGTTGTTGTTTATGTTTCAAAAGGGAGAGCGGATTGAGAGAAAGTTTGTTGTGCCTATAAAAATACAAAATAAAAAAAAATCTCTGTGGTGATGGAAATACCCTAATATTTTAACTGTATAAATGTCAATATTCTGGTTTTTGATATTGTATGATAATTTTTCAAGATGCTATCATTGGGGGAAACCTGGTAAAGAGTCATAGTATCTATATTATTTCTTACTACTGCATTTGAATCTACATTTATCTCAAAATAAAATGATTAATTTAAAAAATAAGTATGTTTGACATATTCAAATGGACCAGGTTAAGCAGTGTTTACTCTTTAAAGAGCTTTCTTTGTTTTATTGGATGCTATTGTTTTACTATCTTCTGCTTAAGGACAAAGTTTTCAGAAGTGTGGAATAGAACAGAGGTTTCTGTTGAGATAAATTTATGTCAAAACTTCCCCCTAAAAATAGCTTTAGACACATGCAATCATGCAATCTTTTGTGGCCACTTACATTTTGCATCCATTTTTCTTGCATTGATTTTCTGTGTTTTGCCCAAAGGTCTAATAAATCAATCAGCTTAAAATAAATGCATATCATTGGAAATTATAAGTAAAATTAAAAGGTGGTGGAGGATACTTCCATAGAGTAAACTTGTATTTGTTCAGGAGTAGCCCGACTTAAATTTTTTTTGATTCACTGACAAAAATCTGAAAAAGTTATAACTAGAAGCTGTAGCTGAAAATGGGATACTTAATACTGTGATGTATCGTTTCTTTTTCACACAGGCATTCCTTAAATTTACTTCGTGATTTTGGGTTGGACCCTGAAACATGGTCTAATTGATCAGCATGCTAAAGTAAAGCCTTCAAATGAAGGTTTGAAAGGGCAATGTGTCGACTGTCACAGAACACATGGTGGGTTGGGAATGGATGCTCTGTGTTTGGAAATCACATGACTGTTCTACTTAGTTTGAAATTTACTAAAGGTCATTTGTGTCTAAATATAAAATTTAAAAAAGATATAAAAATACTCAAAGGTGACTTTAAATTTTTATTTGCTATGCAACTGGGATAGTGAAACTTAAAATTTAGTGACCATTTTAACTATGGCTCTTCCAAACCTGTTTTACTAGACCCTTCAGGAATATTCATAGTGATATCTTAGGGGCTACAGGTTTTAAGTCTATGGTATACTACTGGTTTTACACAGTTAAAGTATCACTTTTACCAATAAATATTTTAATGTATTTGAACTATATCTAATGAATTATTTAGCAGTTGGAATATATTTTTCTCCAAATAGATTTGCCACTATGCATATATTAACATTTTTAAATTTATATGTTACTCCGCTGAATTTTACTATATTAACAAATGACAGTAGGAAGAACTATGGAGTTTGCTTAATTTCTTTAGTTGTTCACTGCTTTCCACTTGAGAACTTGCTTGTGTTACTAGCACTACTAGGAATGATGTATATTTGATATTTCAACGAGCTTTGGGACTGCTTTCATTTTGTTTACCGTCTAAGTCTATGGGGCTGCATTTGCATGATTTCTCTTACTTGCTTAAATTTACTTATTAATTTTTGTTTACTTCCTCTTACATACCATTGCTTGAGAAAATGTGAAGTGTCTTGTAGCGTACCTCTGCCCATCAGAATGTCATTATCTTCTTCCGATCAGGTTTCTGGTACTATTTTGATAGAAACAAAGGTCTGGGTGAGCAATTTTAGCTATTTTAACTAAATTTTATTTATTCACTGTCTTTCTCAATTGTAAAAGTTCTCTGTGAATACTGAAATGCATCGCTCATTCATTGTGCCTCCTGAATAACCATCCTGCATGCTGGATTTGATGATGTTTCACGCACTAACTTTACACATTTTTCATTTCTGTTGGAATTATCTGGATCAAACTGTGGAGCTTGTCAGGAGCAAGGACTTCCAATTGGGGTTTAATAACTGAAGAACATTGTTAATGTTCTGAAGAGAAATGATAAATATGATGTACTTTAACATCATACACTGATTGAAATAAAGAAGCTGACTCTAATTTGGAGGTTTGGCTGTTCATAGCTTAAGTTCCATTCTTCTTTCTCCTCCTTTTTCCTCATATCTGTCAAAGCCAATAAAACGCTTAAGCGCTCCTTTCTTTAGAAAAAGTGGAAAGTTCACACTAGCAATCTTCACCTACAAGCAGGAGCTCTCAAACCACCCCAATCCCAACCACAGCTTAGGCCTACCTGGCTCTCTCAAGTCACTTTGGGACCTGCCTGGCAGTTGTCCTGATTTCCCCAGAAACCTCATTATTTGAGTAATAATACTTTTTTATGCCCTCGTGTGTGTGTGTGTGTGTGTGTGTGTGTGTGTGTGTGTGTATTCATTTTCTCAACATCTGAATGACATTTTGGATTGAGGATTTCATCCTGCCTTCCTGAAATGCCTACAGCATTTATCATGTACTGTAATATCTATAATTTATGAAGATGTCATAAAACATCAGAAAATTATACAAACTACTATATACACTTTCAAGTATATTATAAATCATCCATCTGTTGCTCACCCTCAGTTAAGAGAAGAACTTTTATTTGGTGTATGCACTTTTTATCACTTCTGGGTGAGACCTCCTGTTTTAAAGATGATGGTCTGCATTTTTTCTTATTATCTAACATGCTTGGCAAATACATGTGATGTCACATCAACTTATGAGAGTTCTGGTGTTTCTCTTGTCATTAGTTTCTTTGTGGCTTCACGCTCTTCTTTGTTGATCTTGACTCTTGAATTCACCCACATTGATCACCAGACTTGGTGGCTGTTCTTTGTCTTCTACTGAGTGTAAATTACTAAACCTACAGATGAACTACGCATCAGTTATTATCACACGAGTCCAGCTTCAGTGGACAGTAGGCAAGCCACTGAGTGTTAGAAACAAAAATTATCACTGATCTGCGAACTTGCCCCTACTCCTCTCTCTGTTTCTACAGACTATTCAAACCCAATTCCTTTTGTAACTATGAACCCTTGGTCTTTATTCATTAAATATAAGTTTATTAAAGATGAAATTAAATAAATATATGTTATATCATTTCTAGATGCCTCTCCCTAACACCCTTCTCTAAAACAGATGAAGAAAGGCAGAAGTGACATGGTTTAGCTAACACTTTAGTGTGGTCTCTATCAGGATGAGAATTTCCTGGTAGATTCAGCCTGGGTACTTGAATGCAGCTCATCATAACAGATTTGTGTGCTTAATCATTATAAAATAGGGATAAGCCATAAGGGACATGTGCATAGTAAGAATTTAAACAATAACTTATCGGTGATACTGCATTTCAGGTTACTTAATCCAAACCTGCATAAAACTCCCTAAATCATTCTATCATATGTAGGTCACAGAAATTTTACCCTATCTCACTAGTTATGAGAAAAATGTGTGTGGGCTTTTGTTTTTAGATGTATTGCTAGGCAGGATACAGTGACTTGTGTCTGTAATATCAGCAATTTGGAAGGCTGTGGTGGGTGGGTTTCTTGAATTCAGGAGTTTGAGACCAGCCAGAGCAACATAGTGAAATCCTTTCTCTCCATAAAATACCAAAGTTAGCCGGGATTGGTGACAGGTGCTGGTAGTTCCAGCTACTTATGGGGCTGAAGAAGGAGGGTCTCTTGAGCCTGGAAGGTCGAGGCTGCAGTAAACCACACTGCACCCCAGCCTGGGGGATAGAGTGAGACCCTGTCTCAAATAAGAATGTATGTTTAACTTTGAAGCAGAAAATGAGAAAATTAAGGAACCAATATGTTATTCTAAAATGTCAAATATACTCTGGACATAATATATCATGTTTGTGTTGGTAACAGTAATTTTGAAGAGTGTACTGAATATCTTAAAAGAAAATGCTCTGACATAGTAGATAAATTTCAGAACTGTTCGTCTTTCTAATCTAACTGGAAGGGGAAAGGCCCAGGATTGACCTCTGTCTTCTATGAATATTTTTCTTAATACCCTACTTAAAGATATTGCAAGAAATCAGGCCAATGTACTTTATTATGGAGGAAAGGAGGCAAGTCTTTAGGAAGACATCATAAAATATGTGGTACATTCAAGAAAGCAAATGTGAAAGGACCATTGACTAAATTATTTATGCTCTGGTTGAAGAGTAATAGCCTATATCTTCATTTAAATCAGAGATGCTATGATTGGGATTAGACTTATTTATCACAGGATTAAAGTTAATACTTACCAATCCATTAATTGTACTGTAATATGTCATAACTAGTGCACTTGAAGAATGCGATTGCTGGATAAATTTGTGACTAATAACAATGGCCCTCCATTTAGCAAACTGTCCTTCAGCTCAATATTCAAAAGCAATTCTTAGTTCCACCCTTGGTATGAACTTAGGAACATCTTTCCTTCCCACAGAAGAAAGACTCACATGTATTCAGAAGCAGTTGGTCCTGAGTTGAGAACTCATTCTTGCCCATGCATGCTTGTAGCAGTTTCCTAGGACTGTCACACAGTACCACAAATTGGGTGACTTAGAAACGGTAGTGTATTCTTGTACAGTTCAGGAGGCTGTGAGTCAGAGATGGAGGTATTGGCAGGGTGGGTTCCCTCTGAGGGCTACAAGGTCAGGCATGGCTCCAGCCTCTTTCCGAGGCTTATTGATGGGCATCTCCTCATGTCTGTTCATAATTTTCCCTCTACAAATGTCTGTCTCTGTCTAAATTTCTCCTTCTTATGAGGACACCTAAGATATCAGATTAGTATCTACTTTAATGACTTCATCTTACTCTATTACCGTCTGTAAAAACTCTGTTTTATTTCGTTATACTCCTATAAAGAACTACCTGACACTTGGTAATTTATGAAAGAAAGAGGTTTAACTGACTCATAGTTCCGCATAGCTGAGGAGGCTTCAGGAAGCTAATTATCATGGCAGAAGGGAAAGCAAACATCCTTCACAGGCAGCAGGAGAGAACAGTGTAGAGTTAAGTGTGGGAAAGCCCCATTATAAAACCATCAGCTCTTGTGAGAACTCACTCACTATTATGAGAAGAGCATGGCACTGCCCCCATCACCTCCCGTGAGGTCCTTTCGCCAAAATGTGGGGAATATAATTCGGATTGCAATTCAAGATAAGATTTGGGTGGGACACAGAGACAGACCATATCAGACCCCAAGTGTAAATAAGGTCACATTAACAGGTGCTGGGGGTTAGAATTTTAACATGTAAATATTAAGAAAAACAATGAAAGTCATATGAGTGTCCACAGACATCTCCCTTTTCTGAAGAGAGATGGTTATGACTGCCTATACAAAGCCAAATAATGGTTTTTCATGCCTTAATCACATCTATGGTAGAAAGAGAAGTGTGGTTCTATTTTGTGGACTTTCTAGTTCACAGAAATTTCAACTTATTTAAAATTGGCTTGCTATTTGGAAGATGCATTCTCAGTACAGTGTCTGCACACGGCCCTACTGTACAGTCATACTTCACTGATTAAGGGGTAGACACCTATTCCAAACCAAAGTAATTCTCTCATCCAGGAATTTTGATTTTTGAACTGAAAATGATAAGAGGCTGGGAGTTGTTGGAACCAAATTACATTAAAAGTAGTATTCTAGCAAGAAGTCTTGAAGGACCCTTAAAATTGTATCTTAATCACCATCATATACTCCGGTGGTTCAACCTTCCCTGCATTCCATTACATATGCTAATTTTTTTCAGAGATTCCCTGTTTTTATCTCATTTGTCAGAGCTCTCTTTTTTTTGTTATCACTATTCAAATACCATGTGCCTATAGAGTATCAAATTTCCCAGTCACATAGGTGTTTTAAATAAATTTTCTCCTCATTTCCAGGACAAATAAGCAAGGAATCCTGATAAATTCTATCATAACAACACCCATTATTTCTTTCCACAGTGGTTGGTCTCTCAAAGTTATAAAGTGCCTTGAGGATTAGTGTATGGCTTCACTGGGTAGCAAAGGATAGGGACCCAATGGGATAATGGTATATTCCAAGGCAAACATTGGCTAGGAAGATGATGAAACAACAACTACCAAAAATAATAAGGCAAGAAAACACAGGACTTACAGGAGAGAATGAAATAGTGAGTGACATGTAAGAATGTCTACTGGTTCCTTAGTGACTGTGAGTGAACATATTTTCCTGGTCAAATTTTGCAAATTATATGCAGCTCTCTCATATTCTTAGAGCTCATGTAATTTTTTTTTTTTTTTTTTTTTTTTTTTTTTTTTTTTTTTGAGATGAAGTTGCACTCTAGTTACCCAGGCTGGAGTGCAATGGCGTGACCTTGGCTCACCGCGACCTCTGCCTCCTAGGTTCAAGCAATTCTCCTGCCTCAGCCTCCCGAGTACCTGGGACTACAGGCATGCACCACCATGCCCAGTTAATTTTTTTTTTTTTTGTATTTTTAGTTGAGACAGGGTTTCACCATTTTGACCAGGATGGTCTCGATTTCTTGACCTTGTGATCCACCTGCCTCAGCCTCCCAAAGTGCTGGGATTATAGTAGGGCTTATGTTTTAAGATGCAGCATGAATCTGATGACTATACAAAATATCTGATATCATGAAGGTGAGACTGGAGGAGGCATTTCATGCTGTCAGGAAATGAGCTATGAAGAATGCCATGCCTTCCCTTTTCCTGTCTGTGCTGGGCCAGTGGCAAAACCATAATCTTTCACTTGTGAAAGTCCATAGCTCCAAAATAACCCAGGGACCAATGAAGCTGTAACTTACTTGGAGTTGTCTGAGGAGGAAGAGATGGGATATTTATTCTCACATAGACCATTGGCTTTCAATGATTTTGCACACATACACCCAAAAGAAATTTGAGTTCTACTCATACTACTTTAAGTTGATATCTAAAACATTTTATGCATTTCAATAGTTTAACATATAGCAAATGATAATATTTAAAAACATAATGACAAACCATATTTAAATTTATTTAATAAAATCCAAACACCACTTTGATGTGATACTCATTAAAAAACTTATAAAATGTTATTTGACATCTCAGTGATTGATACCCTTGGTTTTCCACCTTAAACAAATCCATTACACATGTTTTTCATAATTTTTTATAAAAAATATATGTATAATATATCTTAGAGATCATAGGATATCTTATAGAATATCCTAGAGATTATCTTACCAATGTGTATATGTGTTTAATATCCATAAAACAAAAATATATATGTAAACGCAAATTTTTATTTTTCATATTGTCTCTGAGTATATGGCTCTATGAATTAAAATTTTACAAATAGCATTAATACACAATTATTAAAAACAATAAAATACATGTAAAAATTTAAATTTTATTTTATTTATATTTGAATAAGTTGAGAGGAACAGGTGGTGTTTAGTTTCGTGGAAAAGCTTTTCAGTGGTGATTTCTGAGATTTTGGTGTACCCATCACCTGAGCGGTATACACTGTACCCCATGTGTAGTCTTTTTTTCTTGCCCCTCCTACACACTTCCCTCTGAGTCCCCAAAATCTATTATCTCATTCTTATACCTTTACGTCCTCATAACTTAGTTCTCACTTCTACCTGAGAACATGCAATGCTTGGTTTTCCATTACTGAGTTACTTCACTTCGAATCATTGTCTCCAACTCCACAAATCCATCCATGTTGCTGTGAATGGTATTATTCTGTTCCTTTCATGGCTGAGCAGTATTCTATCTATCTATCTATCTATCTATCTATCTATCTATCTATCATCAATCTTTCTCTCTTTACATATATAGATACATAATATTTTCTTCATACACTCGTGTAGGCTGGTTTCATATTTTTGCAGTTGAGAATTGTTCTGCTATTAACATGTCTGTGCCAGTGTCTTTTTCATATAGTGATATTTTTTCCCCTCAGGATAGATATTCAGTAGTGGGATTTCTGGATCAAAATTTTAGTTCTAGTTTTAGTTCTTCAAGGAATAACTAACTGTTTTTCACAGTGGTTGCAGTCGTTTACATTCCCACCCACAGCATGAAAGTAATCCCTTTTTACTACATCCAACATCTGTTTTTATTTTTTTAATTATGCCCAGTCTTGCAGGAGCAAGATGGTATCCCAAAACCAACCAACCAACAAACAAATCAACGAATAAGTAAATAAAGCCAGTCCCAAATGATGTCATACTGTGTAATTCCATTTCTATGATGTTCTTAAAACAATGAAATTGCACATGTATGGGACAGGGTAGTGGTTCCTAAGTGTGAGAAGGAGGCTGGGACAGACAGTAGTGAGCATGGCTATCCACTGGCAGCTGGAGGGATTCTTGTGGGGATGGAAACATTCTGTCTCTTGATTGTGTCAGTGTCAGTGTTCTCCTTGTGATGCTGTTCTACAGTTTTGTCAGACTTGGTAAAAGCTATATGGGATCTCTGTGTTATTCGTTACAACTGCATGCGAATAAATGAATACATGATCTCAATATTCTAAAATATTAATTAAAAAATGATGGCTAATTTATGGCTCTAAGAAGGTCAACAGTTAGTACAACTTGACTCTTAATTATTCACTAAATTGCTTTAATTTATTAAGACATATTTTGTTTCATTTTCCTTTCTGTGATTTTTATGAGTTCCATATTAAGACCTGTGTTCTTGCCAAAATTGTTTACAAAATTACCTAAATATTTCTAACCTGAGCAATTTTCGGTCGTTTGCTAAAAATCCAGGATAAGCAGTAAATAACTGTATATTTTAAAGTCAATATTTGTGTACATACATAGATGGATTAAATTGATGGATATATAATATCCCTGTTTTGGTAACTGGCATGAAATGCAGCAGATACAAGCACTACCTGTATGGTCACTTGCTTGTGTCTTATTTCAGATGGGCAGAGCCTGCCCACGCCCTGCTAGGAAAAGCAGCATCTCACTTTGAATGACCGCACCCTGTCTTTCAATCTGAATTGTCCTGAAATCCGGTAGCTGACCTAGACTGAAGGGTAGCAGTGTGAGGCTGTTGTGTTCAAAGGACAAGCTACTGGAGAATGCTTTTGGCTCAGCCACACTCACACTTGAGCTGCTCTGAAAGTGGTCTCGAGGGCCTATCAGTACAATTCTGTGTGGCTACATTTCTGTCGTGCTCCTGTAACACACTTGGGCACAGCTGCCTCCCCAGTCACCTCAGCCAGGCTCTACCATGACCATTGCACCTTGTGTTAATCCAAGGGTTTTAGTGTAGATAGCCTATTTCCATAAGATACATTTATTTCAGAGACTTTGGTTTTCTCCTTGCTGCTAGGTTTACCACACAGCTTTCCTGATTTATTTTCAGATTTTTCTGTTTCAATTCTGCTTCTTTGAAATTATCATGATTCAGGGAAGAACTTCCTGAATGAGTATCTTCTAACAAGTGCCTGGATTCCTTATACAAACTGGTCTGCTTCCTTCCCAGAACCTAACATAGCAGAGTAGGTACCTTGGGAAAGAGAAGCGCTGATTTTTCACTGAATATAAAATTTGAAAAAGGAAAAATGACTAGAGATGAACACATTTGGGTAATTTAACAGTCTTAATTTTGAAAAGTATGCCATGTTACTGTGAGACTCAAGATTTCAGGGAGGCAAATTGAACTTAAAAATATTCTTTGATTTACTCTATTCAGCTCCTGCTCTAAAATTTATCATTCATGACTTTTTGCATAACTCAGGAGTCAAGCGTCAAAGTGACTTTGGACATCCCCACACGAAGGGCCCATTAATTAATTATTGTTTTAAAACTCAGTGGTGAGACTGACTTCCAGAATGGTGGCATGAGGAACGAGATCAACTCCTTCTCTGTAACAACCATTTAGCTGAAGGAAAATGTATAAACAAATCACTTCATATCTTTAGAAACTGACCTAATTACCTACTGCAAATGAAGAAACATTTATTCAAGATCATTTGCTAAATCTCTGGAGGAATAGCAAGAGTCTGCAGCACTTGAGCAACAACAGAGTCCGTGCAAACTTCCTCCCCACCCGAAGCTCTATCTCATGGAAACTGCAATAGGAGTTTGGATTAGTCTGTCCTTGCACAGCTGTAAAGGGTTTCTGTTCCCACACAGAGTCCCCACTGGGGCACTGCCTGGTGGAGCTGTGAGAAGAGGAATATAGTTATCCAGAACCCAGAAGGGTAGATCCACTGACAGATCTACCACTGGTGTATCTACCTGAGACTGGGTAACTTATAAAGAAAGGAGGTTGAACTGGTTTATGGTTCTGTGGGCTGAACAGGTTTCTACTTCTGGGATGGGGTTCAGGAAATTTATCATCATAGCAGAAGGTGAAGGAGAAGCAAGCACATCTTCACCTGGCCAGCAGGAGGTGAAGGACGTTGTACACACTTTTAAATAAGCATCTCTGGAGAACTCTGCCACAAGAACAGCAAGGGGGATGTTCACCCTAATGACTCAACCACCTCCCTCTGGGCCCCTCCTCCAACCCTGGGAATTACAATTCAACATGAGATTTGAGTGGTAAACAGCTCAAACATTTCATTCCACCCTGGCTTATCTCAAATCTCATGTCCTTCTCACACTGTAAAATATAATCATCCCTCTCAACAGTACCCAGAATTCAACTCCTTCTAGCATTAAGCCAAAAGTCCAAGGCTTGGGCCGCTCCATCCCTGTGGCGCTTCAGGGTACAGCACCTGTGACTGCTTTCACAGGCTGGTATTGAGTATCCGAGGCTTTTCCAGGCACATGGCGCAAGCTGTCAATGGATCGACCATTCTGGGGTCTGGATAACTGCAGCCCTCGTCTCACAGCTCCACTGTGGGGAGTGCCCAAGTGTGGGCTCTGCGTGGGAACTGAAATCCCACACGTCCCCCTCCTCATGCCTTAATGGAGGCTCTCCATGAGGGCCTTCCACTACAGCAGACTTCTTTCTGGACATTCAGGCATTTCCATAAATCCTCTGATATCTGACAGAAGTTCCCAAACCTCAACTCCTGCTCTCTGTACACCTGCAGGCTCAACTCAACATGAAAACCTGGAAGCTTCCCGATTTCCCCTGCCCAGCTCACTTGTGAAGTAGAAATTCCATAGCAGGAAAGACAAAGGAAAAGACCAGGATGACATTACTTATCCAGCACCTATACATAGAGCAGAGATTATAGTCTATGTCAAGAAGAGCGTGCCCAGCTCTGGAGAGATTCTGCCAGTGAAAAGACAGTGCGTAAGGGCTGCTCGTACTGCAGTTCCGCCTGATGGGCAGAACTATTTACAAAAGAGTGTGAAAAACTTCATGGCTAAGGACATTTTTAAATGATGATATAATTTGCATTTGTGTCCCTGCACAGGTAACAGCAAATTGTAATTTCCAATGTTGGAGGAAGAGCCTTGTGTGATGTGATTGGTGTGATGTGATTGGATGTAGGGCGAGGGTGGGAGGGATTTTTTCTTTTCTGTTCTCAGGATAGCGAGTGAGTTTTCACAAGATCTGGTTGTTTTAAAAGTGTATAACACCTCCTGACTCACTCTCTTCCTCTCACTCCAGCCAGTAGGATGTGCCTGCTTTCCCTTTGCCTTCTGCCATGATTGCAAGTTTCCTGAGGCCTCTCCACTCATGCTTCCTGTACAGTCTGCAGCAAAGTGGCCAATTACACCTCTTTTCTTTATCTATTATACAGTCTTAGGTAATTATTTACAACAATGCAGGAAAGGACTAGTACAAATGTCAACATTAACCTCTTTCAGTTAAGTAGAAAATCTTATTAATTTATAGATGTGCCTACTATTATTTAAGATGTTGTTTTTCAACTTATTTTTAGTTCCTATATTTTCTTGTTAATCACTAAGGACATTGTCAAAACCATGGGAGGTCTTGGAGAAAAAGAATTAACAGAAAACCAGTAGGTCCATGACACAAGTTAATCTTTTCAAAAAGAATCAAATTCAAGTTTCATTGCTCTTTCTCAATTGCATTTCTTTCTCTATTTTATTTATTTTCACTATAATCTTTATTATTTCCTTCCATCTGCTGTTTGGCATTGAGTTTGCTCTTCTTTTTCCAGTTCTGGAAGGCGGAAGGTTAGGTTATTGATTTGAAACATGACTTCTGATGTACACATTTTATGCTATCAATTTCCCTTATCTCTTTGCTAAGGCACTTGAGGCTGTGACCTTCTCAGAAAGTCATCCTTCAGTGTTGACGGACTCCGTAGATTTTGTCATCATGAAAACCTTACACTTTGTCACAGAGCTGGTATGGTCTTCCTGAAGATGAAAGCTGGGATTTTAGTCATTCTATGTTGTGCCTTCCCCCCGCCACCCCGAGATGGAGTCTCACTCTGTCACTCAGGCTGAAGTGCAGGGGTGGGATCTCAGCTTACTGCAACCTCCACTCCTGGATTCAAGTGATTCTCCTGCCTCAGTCTCCTGAGTAACTGGGATTATAGGTATACTCCACCACACTCAGCTAATTTATTTTTGTATTTTCAGTAGAGATGGGGTTTTGTCATGTTGGCCAGGCTGGTCTCAACTCCTGATCTCAGGTGATCTACCCGCCTTGGCCTTCCAAAGTGCTGGGATTACAGGCGGGAGCCACAGTGCTCAGCTTCTCATTCTATGTTGCATCTTATTACAACATAGTAAATAAATGTGTGTGTATCGTGAAGGTGATTACTGCATTTTGAGAATGGATATGAAATAGGGACACCAGACATATTCCTGTTGTATAAAGCTGTAATTCATCAGAAACAAAGGGACCATAGAGGCTGCCATTCCACCAGAACAGAATGTGTGAACTAACTTTTCTTGTAACAAAGCAAACTTTCCAATTCTATCCTAAGAACTTTCCTTCAGAGTCTCTAGAAGTGTTAGCACTCTCCTGCATGTAAAGGAACATTTTTTTTTTATGATAATGCAACCATAATTATGTGCACATTTAACATGAACGTAATAAATATGTGTTCACTATCATACCAAGAGGTCTGTAAGAAACTGAAAAAGAAAAACAGTATTTGATTACTATAAGGATCTTGATAATAATTTCTTGAATTTTCCTTAAATTTGAATTTTATTCTTAAAAGTTGAGATGATTAATAAATTGATAAGCAAACCTTCCTACAACATTGAGTGACAAATGTTTTCTCTTTAATGAAATCTAAAGAAATTCATATTTCTCAGGACCTGCCCCAACAGAAGAAAAATTAGAAAAATACTTTGAAAAGAATAAAAAAAAAAGCACAATATGCCAAATTTATGGCAGATAACTGAAGGACTGCTAGAGTGCCTATAGTATTTTAAAAAATCAAATAAATAAGTTAAACTTCCTCCTTACTGAACTAAACAAAGAGAAAAAATAAACCCAAAGCAAGGAAACATAAGAAAGCTTAATGATAGCAGAAACAAATAAAATGGGGAATAGAAAATAGGCAAAGTCAATGAAACCAAAAATTAGTCATTTGAAAGAATCAGAACATGGATAAACATTTATCTAGTCTGACAAAAAAAAATGAAAGAAAAATCAAATTACAAAAATCCGGAACAAAATAGATATTATTATTATTATTATTATTATTATTATTATTATTATTATTATTTGAGACAGGATTTCACTCTGTCACCCAGGCTGGAGTACAGTGGCATGATTTCAGCTCACTGCAGCCTCCACCTCCAGGGTTTAAGCAATTCTCCCACCTCAGCCTCCTGAGTAGCTGAGATTACAGGGTCACACCACCATGCCCATCTAATTTTTGCATTGTCAGTAGGGATGGGGTTTCACTATGTTGGCCAGGCTGGTCTCAAACTCCTGACTTCGCATGATCTGTCCATCTCAGCCTCCCCAAATACGGAGATTACAGGTGTGAGTCACTGCGCCCGGCTGAAACATTGTTATTGACCTTACTGAAATCAAAAGGATTATAATGGACTCCTTTGAACAACTGTATGCCAATAGGTTAAATAAGTTGGATGACATGGTTGGGGAAGGAATTAAGGAAAGTTCGGGAAAGGGGCTCTAGAGAAATGCATGGAGCCTGCATGGTGCATCCCTGCAGCTTAGCAGTAGTCCTGCCCTGTGGGGAAGGAAAGAGACAGGGAAGTCAAGATCTAGAGCATTCCACCATCATCTGGGCCTTAGGGAAGCTGTGATTTCAAAATTTAGATTCCTTGACTATCATGAGTTCTCTATAGAGTTATAATCACCTTAGTTCCCCTGGTGTAATTATTGCTTCTCAAAAATGAGAATTGATTGCTTTTACAAACATAGTCTGAGAAATATGCTTTTATATATTCCATTATGTGTAAACATTGCTATTATTTTACTTTCAATCTATACTATAATACTTTCTTAGTACTATAAAACAAAGTCTGTTGACTTTAATGTACTCAAACTATGCTGATTGACTTAGTGATACATGTATACCAAGGTATGTTATGTAGATACACAGGCTTGAAAAACGTACTTCTAATGGAAAAAAAGAAAATACATAAGGTCCACATTATGCTACATTTCCCCCAGCCTGTTTGGTCTCCAGCTACCATGATATACTGTTTTTTTTTTCCTTAGAATCACTGAAGTAAATGGTCTACAAAGGGAGTAGCCTGTTATTTGTGTTCTACAACATTGACATTATTTAAAAAATGTAAATCCTGCATGAACTGATTTACATATGTAAAAATACATGGCACCGAGGGCAGTTTTTAAAGTCACACACCCAACTGTTTGTTCACTCTAAGGCCTCATCTGGTAGAAGGAGGCAGGTAGGAAAGCTGAAGATGAGATAGAGAGGGAGGAGGCATTGCTAGGAGCCAGGGGATCTCACCTGAGAGTCTATTCCTGGTGGATACATGAGTTGCCTCAACCCTGGGATATTGGTTTCTCTGGGAAGTCTGTCAAATCCAACTTTCCATGATGACTTTTCAGAAAAGAGGGCCAAGTGTTTCTTTTCAAGTTTAAGGTAACATTGAATAAGACTTACTTATCATGATTTAAAAAAAAAAAAATCCAGTGTTTTTTAAAAAAATCAATGACTTAATCTGACATATGTCTTTTTTCTCTGGGTGGATTCCAATGTAAGCACCTTATAAATGTGAGTGATATTTATGATAGAAAACACACAAGAGTCAGAATAATTGGAACACATGCAAAAATTCGTAGTCACTTAAGGGAGATGGACAGAAATAATTGCTCCTTTTCCCCTTCAATTATTAACAGGATATATTTACACATTAAATCTGAAAATAAATTGTTCAAGGTATTGACTTCCAGGAAATCTCTTGTTAATTATCTTAATGGTATGCCTTTGAAAAGCTTAAGCAAATTTAAAAATTCTAATGATCTGCCCAGGCTTCATTATTATATTTTCCAGGATGTAACAAAATGAGCTCAACATTTGCAGTTGTGTAGACATGGGTAAGGATTCATGGTTCACCATTCATCAGTTATAAGATATTAGGCAAGTTGCTGGACTCTTTTCACCCATAACACTAATGTACAAAGTAAAGATTGCTGATTTAATTCACAGCAGAGTTTGGAGTAATGCAGATAGAAGGATGGCTAGAAAGTTATAGATTTAGGCAGATTTGCATACACAAAATTGGAACAGCTGTTCTTGTTCTTATCATTATGCACCAGGCTGAGGCAAGCTACCAACCTTGGTTAAAGACATGAACTTCAGTTGCCTTTCAATGGAGCAATGCAAGAAGAGCCAGAGCTGAAGTGAGGAGGCAGGCAGCAGAGGCGTGGCATGTGAAGGAAGTGGACACGCACAGCAGGAGCCTGGTAGCCACTCTTGATGTGCAATTGCCTTTACATAGAAGATAGTTATTTGGTAATTGAGTTTACAGTGGTCATAAAATCCAGGTAAGCTAGGAATGCTTTTTTTTCAATACCCAAGAAAAATCCTTGCATAACCCTGTGTGATGTTGAGACAGGATGCTCCGTGTGTGAAGGGAGCAAACACATTTTTCATGTCTGCTTTGGAAAGCAAGTAACATCTTCTTGTAGAGAATCTCTTTTCAATAGGAAAAGACATAATGCATTACTAGGTGAACGTATGACTTGCTGTGGCAATACGTTTAACATGCTTAACTCAGTCCAGGTGTGCTCAGCTGAGAGAAGGCGGTCTGAGTGTGGTATGCCTGGCACCACGCCACTCAGACTTGAGTTTCTCCTATACACGTCCACTTTCGAGTCACTCCATGCCCTTGATGTAATGAGTAAATTGTTACGGATGCAGATGGAGTGCCATCAAGATCTGGAAGTCCCTCAGAGGTGACCAGATGGCTTCCTCTCACCTTTTAGCATTTAATGATGGTCCTTGGGCATGCTCCAGTGACTAAAAAAGGAAAATAAAGTTTGAGAAAATAACTTTTTTACACCAATTAAAAAAGAAAGTACCAAAAGACAATCTACCCTAAAATATTTATTCTTCTTCTAAGTTTAATTTTTTTGCTTGAACTTAACAATAAAATGTGTGCCAAATATTTTGTTGAAGGGATAATAATCCTTTGATAGGTGTAATTGATCCCAAAAATCCCTTCTAGTTCTTAATTATATCAACGGATGACAGGCTGCCAGCACAAAGTCACAGGAAAATAGCAATATTGAGTAAAAGCCTGATAAAATTGCTATCATCCTTGTTAGTGTTAGCATATCAGTTGTACTCAGAAGCAGCATTGCTGTCAGATAAACTGCCCTGGAATTCTTGATGCTGCTGTTTGTCCCTATTTTATTTGGAGAACAAACTTTTAACATCAAGAAGCATTTGTTTAAATGTTTCTGAAGGCCATATTTTGAGCTTTGGGTGCCTCATCAAGAGCTGCGGTCTCTGTCCTGGGGAGATGTGTAGGTAGGTGCTTCTGTAAAATGGACAGATGCATCCGAGAGGCCTAAGTGGCATGTCTGACTGCGGAAGCTTCTGTTTTATCTTTGAAAGTATGTAATTTATTTTGAATGGTTAATATTTCCTGGTTATTTAGGCAAGCTGTTGCATGAGCAGGTTATTTTTTAAAAATTTCTCTCTCTTTTCTTCCATCAAGTAATGTGTGTTTTCATCAATCAGTCATTAGTTCTACTATTCAATAGACTTTTGAAACCATAATTCCTGCCCCCAAAGCTGTGCACAGTCAAGGGATGTTACGTTAATATGACCGTACAAGTGTTACGGTGATGGGACCCTCTACTTAGGACTGCAGAGCTCAGTCTTGGGAGTACATATTGGGGACAAAGTTGAGAAATGGAAATTGTTGAGTATGGTTGAGGGAAGGCTTCTTACAGGCTTATTAGGTTTGTACAAAAGTAATTGCAGTTTTTGCCACTGCTTTTCATTTACACTAACCTAATAGATTTAGTCTCAGAAAAGCAAGGAAGAGTTAAACAGGCCAGGAGTGGTCTTGGAGAGCTTTCTGAGCTAACAGAGAGATTAAAATTTTGACAGAAAGCAGGATAAGTTTAGAAAACGCTCACCTTGTGGGTAAGGCAAAAATATATGGTGCAGTCATGGTGAAAGCAGAAGATGAGACAAACTCACACTTAAAAATTGGGTATCCTAAAACCTAGTAACATACGGCACACTTGTTCCAATGTTTCGCATGTCATTTTTTTGTGTGTAGAAAAATAGAATGAAGACAGGGAAGGCAAAGTTATTAACTCCAAGCATCAAATCTTGGAGGTGTTTGAAGGGGATGAGATTCCGCATACAGCTGAAGGTATGAATTTTGGGGAAGAAGTGCAGTAACAAGTGTTTGGAGAAAGGAAACAAAAAGACAAAGGAGAAAGATTTTCAGTAGAGCAGGGGGACGCAGGGCGTTTTCTCCAGGTAACTTCAGCTGTTTCCGCTGTGTGGCTTGCAGCAGGGGTGGGAACACCAGTGCATTAGCAAATCTCAGGACCAGAGGCGAGCAAAAG
This sequence comes from Saimiri boliviensis, assembly GCF_048565385.1. Taxonomy (NCBI): domain Eukaryota; kingdom Metazoa; phylum Chordata; class Mammalia; order Primates; family Cebidae; genus Saimiri; species Saimiri boliviensis. The sequence goes on from NC_133449.1 coordinate 297,422,296, forward strand.
CATCGTTAAGACGTCCTGGGGCTCACTGGAGAGAAAGAAGAAACATCCATCCTCCAGTTCTGTTCATAATGTGATTTCCCCTGGAGCTCCCAGCCTCAACAGGAAACACATGAGAACCCGAGGGGCAAAAACTGTTTAGGGGGCGCAGGGAGATTTAAAAAGTACCATTTTGGGAGGGGGCGGGGGCTACGGGAGGGATAGTGGGAGGAAGGATGGGGGAGGGATAACATGGGAAGAAATGTCAGTTACAGGTGATAGGGGGATGGCGGCAACAAACCCCCTTGCCATGAATGTACCTATGTAACAATCCTGCATGATCTGCACGTGTACCCCAGAATCTAAAGTGCAATAAAAACAAAAGAGAGAGATTTTAAAAAATGTATATATAGGTTGCGGGCAGTGGCTCACATCTACAATCCCAGCACTTTGGGAGGCTGAGGTGGGAGAGTCACTTGAGCCCAGGAGTTCGAGACCAGCCTGGGCAAAATGGCGAAACTCCATCTCTACAAACAATACAAAAATTAGCCAGGCGTTGTGGTGTCTGCCTGCAGTCTTAGCTACTCAGGAGGCTGAGGTGGGAGGATCACTCAAGCTAGGGGGAGGAGGTTGCAGTGAGCCAAGATGGCAACTGGACTCCTGCCTGGGTCACAGAGCCAGACCCTGTCTTAAAAGATAATAATAAATAAAATTGTTTAAAAGTATAAAAAAGTATTATTTTTTGGCATAAAACAAACACACACACGCACACACACACGTGCGCACGCACGCACACACATACACACACATCCAATTCATAAACAAACATATAGTTGATCTGTGTTCTCAAATTTATATGGGTTGAGGCCATCAAGAAAACCTATCTAAAAGGCACCCTTAAGGTGACTGAAAAAGTGACTGAAAAACACAGCTGTAGAGAAAGTGGCTGGAACCTGAAGGCTGGTCATGTCTTTGTGAAATACAAGAGTCAGGAAATACTTATTGTTGGTAATTGTATTTGTCAGGATTCCCTAGAGGGACAGAACTAATAGGATATAAAGGAGTTTATTAAGGAGTAGTGAATCACGTGATCACAAGGTGAGGTCCTACAAGGGGCCACCTGCGAGTTGAGGAGCAAGGGGGCCGGTCCTAGTCCCCAAACCTCAAAAGTACGGAAGCCAGCGGTGCAGCCTTCAGTCTGTGGTCAAAGGCCCAGGAGGCCCTGCCAAATCACTGGTACAGGTCCAAAAGTCCAGAAGCTGAAGAACTTGGAGTTTGGTGTTTGAGGGCAGGAAGCATCCAGCACGGGAGAAAGATGGAAACCAGAACACTAGCCAGTCTAGTCTCTCCACGTGCCCCTGACTGTTTTTATCATTTGTTTTCCCCAAGAGCCAAGAGGGAAGCATAAGAAAGGCTAACAGGGTGGAGGCTGCCAGTGTCAGGGAGAGAGAGGGCCCCTCCAATGTGGAGACAGAGGTCAGCATGAGAGTGAGCAAGGCCCCAGGTGAGAGGCCAGTGGATGGCATTGCCATTTGAGTATTTCAGAATACTGGCTGGTGAGTGCCCATGCACTCCTATGAATGGCAAGACTCTAAACTCAGTGGAGCCCAGTTCATCCCTCTGTACAAAATCTCTCTCCTCAAGTGGTTTTTGAATTCCAGCAGGTGCATATTTGCACTCGCAATGCTGGCTCAGGGAATCCTCCAGCTTGGAGCTGAGAGAGTTGCCTTGGAGCACGTCGTCCCCTCCACCATCACAGGCCAAGGAAACAGTGGGGCTTAACGTCTGTCTCCAGCCCCAATGGGGCTGAAACACCCCTGTCAGCAGACCTGCGCCATCCTGAGAAGCTTGGATACACTCATCTGCAGGACCTGTGGTCTGTCTGTGTGCACGTGCCTGTGTGCGTGTGGCCACGTGGTAGCTGGGTTGATGGTCCGGCACTGCTACCTTGAGTGAGTGAGTCCCTTCATGCTGTCCTGGAATGATAAAGGGCTTTAGAATGAAGAGTCATGCATGGAGCCTCCCTATGCACACACACGTCCCGGGGCACCTGCCAGGCAAAGATTTTATGTCAGCTGTTGTATGTGTGTGTACAAGATAGAGAGAAAGAGAGAGAGAGAGAGAGAGAGAGAGAGAGAGAGAGAGAGAGAGAGAGAGATGTGTCCCTTATTGATGGGGATGTGTTGTGAGAAATGTGTTGTTAGCTGAACATCACACTGTGCTTACACAGACATAGAGGGTGCAGCCCACTGCCCGCCTAGGCTAGGCATATTGCTCCTAGGCTACAAACCTGTTCTGCCGTGAATGTACTGAATAGTATAGGTAATTATAACCCTAGGATGAGTGTTTGTGTATCTAAACATAGAAAAGGGATCGTAAAAATATGGTATTATAATCTTATTGGACTGCCATCCTATATGTGGCCCCTCATTGACTGAAAGGTTACTGTGTGGCACGTGACTGTATCTAGCTATCTACCTATGTATAAATACATACATGTGTGTGAGGGGGATAGGTGGGTGTGTATGTGCATGTATATATGTATATACACACATATTTATGTGTGTGTATGCATATGTATGTGTGCATATGTGTGTTCATACGTGTACAACCACACCCACCCACCCACATATGTGTGTGTGTGTGTGTGTGTGTGTGCATGTGTGTGTGGAAAGAGACAGAAAGACAAAACAGAGAGAAGCTTTAAAGAATTGGTCCACACTATAGTGGGGCTGATAAGACGAAATTTTGCAAAGTAGGCCCATAGGCTGGAGACCCACGGAAGAATTGCAGTTTAAGCCCAAAGGTTGTGGCCGAATTCTTTCTTCTTCTGGGGACAGGCGGTCTTTCCATTAAGGCCCCCACTGCTGGGGCAAGGCCTACCCACAGTAAGGCGGGTCATCTGCTTTCCTGAAAGTCTCCTGAGTTAAAGGTTTATTTCAAAAAATCCCTTTGCAGCAGCATCTACAACAATTGACCAAATCTGGGAACGGTGGCCTAGTCAGGCTAACACATCACATTAACCCCATGACCTCCACGCTGAAACAGGGCCTCCGTGCCCTCTGGAGCTCCATGGCTGAGCTGGCTTCGCTGCACCTGACCCCTGCCCCTCACTCTGGAGTCTGCCTAGGCTGCCCTGTCTACCTCTATAGAGGACCTGCCCCTTCTTGTGTCAGGCTCCTTCTGAGCTGCACAGCGACGTGGCTGATGGCCACTAGATGACTAACGTGCTGTTATCAATGGAAATCTAAGACATGATTCATGTTTTCTTCACTGTGGAATTCGAAGAGAATTCTTGCGTTGTGATAGCAAATGCCCTCACAGAGCAGGAGGTGGCCAAGTCTTGAGAATTTTGGAGAAGAGAGGGGATATCTGAGAATGAGTCACCTTAATTTTTACTTCAGGTCAATTTATATTATATTTTCAGGATTGGTTTGTCCACTTTTTACACATTTTGTAAGATGTTTTTAATGGGGGATTCTAATGGTTCTTCCAGCTTCATGCTGAGAGTCCTAGGCTTGGAGCAAAGAGCTTGGCATCAGGTGCAGCCGCGCCCGTTCCTCAGCTCCCGTCTGAGCGTGTGGCTGAACCCTCCATGCCCCACTCGCACAGAATGTGGTGTGAAGGCAAAGGGTTAGCAGGTTCTGCACACTGCGCAGGGCCCCGCGGGGTGCTGACCTGATCCAAGCTTGGGAGGATTCTGTGGTTGTGCTGTGGTTCCCACGTGTGAAAGGAAAAGAAATCTCAGGATGCCAAACTCAGTAAGTCCAAGGAAAAAGTCCAGCTGGAAACTGCACACAAAGCTGCCTCCCATTTGGTTCATAAATATGATAGTTACAAATTTAAAAAGCTGCATATCTTCCTCACAACTTTCCCATCAGGAAATTCCTTGAGGACCCCAAAATCTTTACCCTAAAACAATTCTGTGACATTTCTCCAGGCAATGTAAATGGACAGATCCTCCACAGGTGCAGGGCAAAGGGCAGGACTCAGTCCTCCTCTTCCCCCTGAGACAAATGCATGTGTGATGGCTCCTCTGCCCTGTTGCTTACATTGTCTTTCATAAGGACCCAGATTCACTGGGCCAGACCATGCGCACTGGACCATTCCTCTACCCCTCCTCACTTGAAAATAAGGCTGATCACATCAAAAACGATGAGTTCGTGTTCTTTGTAGGGACATGGATGAACCCGGAAACCATCATTCTCAGCAAACTGACACAAGAGCAGAAAATCAAACACCGCATATTCTCACTCACAGGCGGATGTTGAACAATGAGAACACATGGACACAGGGAGGGGAGCACTACACACTGGGGTCCGTTGGCGGGGGGGAATGGGGGAGGGATGGGGGGGTGGGGAGGTGGGGAGAGATAGCATGGGGAGAAATGACAGATACAGGTGAAGGGAGCCGGGCGTGGTGGCTCAAGCCTGTAATCCCAGCACTTTGGGAGGCTGAGGAGGGTGGATCACGAGGTCAAGAGATCGAGACCGTCCTGGTCAACATAGTGAAACCCCGTCTCTACTAAAAATACAAAAATTAGCTGGGCATGGTGGCACGTGCCTGTAATCGCAGCTACTCAGGAGGCTGAGGCAGGAGAATTACCTGAACCCAGGAGGCGGAGGTTGCGATGAGCCGAGATCGCGCCATTGCACTCCAGCCTGGGAAATAAGAGCGAAACTCCGTCTCAAAAAAAAAAAAAAAAAAAAAAAAAAAAAAGATATAGGTGAAGGGAAGGAAGGCAGCAAACCACACTGCCACGTGTGTACCTATGCAACAATCTTGCATGTTCTTCACATGTACCCCAAAACCTAAAATGCATTTAAAAATAATTTAAAAAAATAAATAAATAAAATAAAAGAAGGCTGATCAAAGACTCAAAAGGATATAACTGTTGTTCTCTTATCCGCCCACACATTTTAAACATTTCTTTCTCGTCCTCCACTATTTGCCCTTTCCTCTGTAAATACTGAAGCTCTCAAAATCATCTTTGGAGAAAGGCAAAGACCTACCTGTCTCCCAGGTGTGGGAGCTTAGCTTTCTCAAATGAACCTCCCAAAATAATTGAGGCTTGCCTTGTTCATTTTCTTTGATTTACGTAACTCATGGAAGTTTGCAAAGATGCCAGGAAATATATAAAAATGCACTGCCTTATGCCTGGCACATTATAATCGTTTTATGAATTATACTTACTTATAAACCTATAACTGTGTACCATGCCCAAGGGTAAATTGTTTACAAATTAAGGAAGGTTTTTAATACGTTTACAGAGAGGTGTCATGTGTTTTTCATGAAGACACCTTAGAAAGTTCATTTATATCAAATATTAATTTGTCTTGATATACCTTAAAATAGTTCCCCAAAGGGAACGGATATTTGATAACTGCTTTTTTACATGGGAGAGCCATTTCTTGATCCAATCAGGAAATGCACTATGGCCACTTGTCTCTGAGGCCAGAAAGGCAAAAGTAATCATTCTTTGCCTGTGTTTCTCTACCATGTAGCTCAGAGCTGGAAAACAATATACGTATTTAGCATACAATGAAACAAAACATATTCCCTGAATGAAGACTAGCAAGTGTACCTATAACGCTGACATATGTTCACAGAAGCGTCTCCCCTCATCATCAGGAAATCACCCCTTATCTCATGAGCTCCTGCTCCGTGTTCACAGGAGCTCAGGGTTTTGTGCTGTTGTTAGCTTTGCGTTTTAATTGTGCATGGCAGGAATAAACATGGGCCATTCTAATAGCAATTTCAAAGCTCCAGCTCAATATTCTGAGACCTCCCACAGCACATTTGAATTAATGGGTTTTGTTTTGAGGAGAAAAGCAACTAGAAAGACCTTCTTTGGCCTAATTAAGACGTTTTCTCATTTACAGTACAGTCTCTTTTTAAAAGGGTGACTGTTTCTCCTGCGCTCTTCAAAATTTACAACCAAAGCAAAGAGGTTGTTCACTACGTACTCCCTTTTCTAAGAGTAAGCATGCCTCCCAAACAGATGATAGGGTGAAAGATGGCTGGAAGTTGCTTCATGTGGAAGGGATTTCACTGTGGACGTTTTTATTTTAATACAAAGCGTCACCCCGCATACTCCATGCCTTCTAACTGCCGGCTGGCAGGTTTGGGTCAGGGCACATGTGCGATGGGTATGCATCACTGCTGAGTCCCTGTGCCCCCTGTTTTATCTGCAGAATATTCTAACGAACTCCCTTCTTATATCTACATTGGGAGCATGTGTTGTTGAAATTCTCAAGAATGATCCTAATCCTTAGCAGAAGGGAAGGGGTGATAGGAATTTGTATGGAGTCAGCACACTGTTTGAAAATTCCTAGAGCCGGCCCTGGGATCTTTGGGTTGAGCCTCACATGATGGATATGGACACTTAGACCGAAAGTCTTCAGACCCACCGTGCACGCCCCACTCTCTCGTGACCCTGCATGAGAAATCCAGCACTTCTGTGCCCTATCCAGTGTTTACATAAGGGACTTTGAGTTACACAGTCTCTAATGTTCCTGATTATTTTAGTCTCTGGTTCTAGGACAGATTATTTCCAATTGCTGCAGAAAATGTATGGCAAGAAGTCTTTTGCATTCCTTTTCGTTTTCAGCACCAGGTTACTCTGGTTCTAAGGCAAGTGAGGATGTGCCTGATGTATCAGCCCTAGGTCCTTACACTGCGTGTCCCAGTTACTAGCAGTTACTAGCAGGGTTACTAGCAGGGTTACTAGCAGGGTTACCCAGTTACTAGCAGGGTTAGCGACAGCAAGTGCTCACCCTTGGTGCCTCAGTTCCCTCATGGAAAACTGAAGCTGTCCTGGGACCTGCCTTCTGTGGAGATTGGGGAGAAGGGAGGCATCTGCAGCGGTCACTGGCTCGTTTGCCACCGGCCCTGCGACGCAGGAGAACCCATCTCACATCTGAAACCTTCTCCTGCCTCGGCTGCCTGATTCGCGCCTGGGCTCAGCCTGTGGGGTGCAGGAGAAGCCCCGCCGTGTTCTGACACCGCTCCACTTCTCTCATGCCTGGAACGAGTCAGACCCCAATCGCCGGCGTGCACAGCTGTTGTCCCTTTAATCAAGTTCACTTTCAATTACACTCTATCTTGACAGTTTGAAAGCTAACTACCAAACCAGAAAGTAGTTCTGGAATTAATGGGAAGTGAGAAGTTGTGTCAGCTTGGGAAGGTGTGATGATTTATGGATGCAGAGCCGCTCAAAGGGCAGGAGCTCGGAGTTCCTCCTTCAAGAACGTCCCTCTGACACCGCCGGTCACCAGAAACGGTGATCACTTTTTAATCACCAGCAGGTTTCCCGTTGTTGAACTTGATTCAACTTTGATTTTTATTCACTGAAGGTCGAATCAGGGCCCTGCGGGAGAATGAGAGATGGATTGAGACGGCTCGCGGCCGTGATCTGGAGTTTGTAGGTCTCTCACGTGTGTGTTCTCTTCCCGGTGTGACATCTGAGGAGCGGTGCTGGGTAGACGGGTTCCATAATGATGCCCCACAATTAAAGTACTCCGTTAATTGGCAGCCAGTCAGCCTCCCGAGACAAATGGCCTTGGGCACACCTCAGCTTTCAGAGCCCTGTTGTAACCTCTGTTTAGGTTGAGGCAGACAGAGGCAGGCTGAGAACTGAGGAGCTCACAGGGTCCGGGTTGGGTCTGTGTCCCTCCGAGTTCCAGAAGCTGCCTCCGTGAGTGGGGGTGTGGACTTGAGAGTGAGCCCTGTGTGCACACATGTGCCTGTACATGTGCATGTGTGTGTAAGCATGCAGCTGTGCGCGTGCCTGCATTTTCCAGGAGGCCTAACCTCAGTTGGGCACCTGCTCTGCCCACTGCCCATCGCCCACCCGTGATAGAGGTTAATCACTCACCCAAGACAGCGTTTCTAATGAAGGGCCCTTGTCTAGGTGTCTTCAGAGCCCTGTAAGCCCCACTCTCCACATGGTAAGCACTGATCCTTCAGCTCTGGTGTGTGGATCCCTGAGGCTGGAGGTAAAGGTGTTGGGACAGCATCCTGGGAAACCTTTGGTATAGTGCTCCATGCTGTGGACTCCCAACACACTGCCTACCCCATGCTTTCTGTATTAAATGTCACTTATTAGGTAGCACATAGAATAAATAGTCCAAAGATAAAAAATTAAAAAAAACAAAAACAAAAACGTGAAGCTGATCCTGCAGCCCCTGTTCAATAGGGAACTGTCCCTGCAGGGTTAGGTTTCTGTGACAGCATGGGTCATTCTATTTAGAATGAACTGAGGAATTCAGGATGACAGCTGAGTGGCAGGGTATAAGGTATGGCCATTCTTGAGAGAGGATGAGTTCATATGAAGACAGAATCAGGTTCGTTGTGGAGAACTAGTAAGAAACAGGAACACCTGTAGAGGCATTTATGGTTTTAAAACTACAGAAACCACATGAGTTCAGCTTTCTGAGAACTGGATTACTATTATGGTTGTAAAGCTGTTAGAATGTGTTTGGCTTTGTCCTTTGACTGTCAAAGCTAAGTGATCCACTCAGACACCACCAGCTGTCGTGACCTCCAAATGTACTTTCTTTGAAATAGGGCATCAAACTCAGGTCGCCCCCTTTCCTGAGAGCTCCCTCCCATGTGTTTCCTACTAGTAGAGTCACACCCTGAAGAGGAACTGTGAAGGTGATTGGTTCTAAAACTGTGCCTACTTTGATGCTAGTTTCAGTAACAGTGCAAGTGACTGCTTTCTAGATCATTCTGCCATGTTTCCCTCTGCTTGCAAAGGATAAACAGCTCCAACCAGTGTTGCATAAAACCCAGACCATAGACAGTAAGGGATGGACAGCATCTAAACTGAACTTGTAATGAGGTTGATCCCTTGCCTCCCGTCCCATACTGTAGTAACCAGGACAAGGACAAGTTGGATATTATTACCTGTAAATTTTCCAAGTTTGGAAAAGATGATTCTAAGCAAAGCATAGTTGTAGTTGTGGTTTGACTTGGGGGAAAAAAAAAATGAAGCTGATCCTGCAGGCTCTGTTCAATAGGGAGTTATCAGCTGGTAGAGAAGACCCCAGCATTCACTCACATGCACATGCTGCTACCAAAGTGTGTACTGATCAAAAGCAATAAACGAAGCAAAATAGCACAAGACCCATAGAGAGACAGCGCCAGCCGATTCTACTTCCCCAAATGTGTCCACTGCCTCTGACCCCAACAGCAGCACGGCTTCTACTCCAACAGGAAAGTCACCTGGAATCACTTGGCCTTTTATGTTCCACTCTGTCTCTTTTGTGGCTTTCGTCACGGCCACTATTTGGTGCTAATGTGTAGGGCTTGACTGACATCTGGAATGAGCTGCTAAAATGAGAGTTTATTTGAACAAAGATGGGATTGAGGAGAGGTTAGTCCTTCGCTTCACTTCCTAGTGTCAAAAAAATTTGCTAGATTTTGATAATCGCCTTTGTTCCCGACATTGGGGAATTAAGGTCTATGATAAACAGGCATTACAACTTGTTTCAGGAAGTGAGTGGTGCTGGCGTGATGGACGCCGCTGGCTCGCTCTAGGCTGCCATTCAGTAATTGCTGCCATGAGGCACCACGTAAACCCACCTGCCTTCAGCTCTCCTTTTGGACAGTGTGCCCTCTTCAGAATCCTCCTGTGAACCCCTGAGCTGATTTTAATAACTCCCTCGCCATGTCCCCGGGCTAGCTATCTTGGCACTAAATCCTCCACCTTGTATAACCCAGTTGCTTAGGTAACACTTTGCTCCCTCCTACGTGATGTTCTGTGATTCTGCGATGCACTGGCTCAGCCTTGTTCCAGTGGCTTGAAGACGTAATCACGTAATTTACTGAACCTCGTCCCCAGAAAAAGGGAAAATACAACATAATTTAAACTGGCTTTATTCTAAATCTGATTTATTTTAGAATTTATTTTAGAAAAAAATAATCGACCATGATAGGTAGATAAATCTACTTTCTCAAATTTTTAGTTACAAACTTGTGGCCATCCAATTTTATTTGAAATTGAATTATCTAGCCCTCTCTGAATCATTTGGAAAAAGGCACTCTGTAGGGAAGAAAAAAAAAATTTTCCCCTGTTTAGGTGTCTGATGGAAAATACATCCCCTAAATGCTGAGTGAGTGCATAGAAGATGTCCCTTCAATCAATTAACAAAAGTTTGAACTCTGCCCTGTAGGTCAGACAAACTCAGTGCCTCTGAATGAACTTTTTATGAATGAGCCACTATTTCCTGTGACAACAGACAGACTTGTCTTAGGGGTTAGCAGGGGAAGCTACTGAAAATTCTTAGTAACATTTCAGCCTCATCTGTGGTAACAGGATCCGTAAAAGATTTACAGTTTCTCATCTTTTAAAGCACTATTGCAGGAACTGTAGCAGCCTCGACCTGTCTCATTGGAACTGTGAATTAATATAATGAGAACAAGCAGAAAACACAAAATAATTTCACAATGACTCACGGATTCCAATGCACGATCACACATGTTACTCATTTGTCCCAGCACGAAGAGGTCATGTTTGAATTATTTAAACCCAGTAGAAAAATATAAACTCTGATTTGGCGGTAAACTTGCAACAGTCATGTCTAGGTTTAAATAAATGTTCTGGCTCGTTTCATCAGTTGAAGGACGCATAAATCTAACATACTGTTGCATATGGCACTGGGCATGCATGAAAGTGTGTTCAGAATTAAAAGACAGTTTTCTGTGCCCATTCACTGGACCTTCCCGCAGCTGTAACACTTCTCTCAGTGCTCCTACCCTCTGTATGCTACTCAGTTCCTCTCAATCCCTGGCACAAGGCCTTCTCCTGAAGGCCAGTGTCTTCGGGCCTCGTATCTGGGGTTGAAGCACTGGGCACAGATTTGGTCATCCCTAAATGCTAACAGAGAAGACAGTCCCTTGATGACGGTGCCTGGCACAGCTAGAAGATAGCTCTCTCCTGAATGAAGTGGGCCTTTTCAAATGTCTTCCAGACACCCACAGGGCATTCAAGGTCAGCATGGTCTAACTGAAAGTGTCTTCCTTCATTTTTGCTCTGACATGAAGAACTTGGAAGTTGTTACTCCAGTTCTCCCAAAAGAAAGTCAAACAAACTGTGCCTATTTGTTCAGAAAAACCACAAGAATCTGAAGACAGGCACAGCAGAGCATCAAACCAAGTGTGGGAAGTGCAGGATACATCTGAGCCTGGGACCCTGTGCAGGTGCATGGGAGGCATAGCTGGGAATCAGACTCCACCAAACCCATGGAAGCACTTTGGTGGTGCTAGACATGCTGGTTGTGGTGGTGGTAATAGTAGTGGTGTTGGTTAGTGGTGGTGGTGGTGGTGAGATTGGTGTTGGTGATGGTGATGTTGGTGGTGGTAGTGCTGGTGGTGGTGGTGGTGGTGGTGCTGGTGGTGGTGGTGGGTGGTGGTGGTGGGTGGTGGTGATGGTGGTGGTGAGATTGGTGTTGTTGGTGTTGTTGGTGGTGATGGTGGTGGTGGTGGTAGTGATGAAGATGGTTGGTATTGGTGGTGATAGTGGTAGTAATGGTGGTAGTGGTGCTGATGATGGTGGTTATTGGTGGGGGTGGGAGTGGTGGTCGTAGTGGTGCTGGTGGTGGTGGTTGGTGGTGGTGGTGATGATGGTAGTTGTGGTGGTCGTGGTGGTGGTGGTTTCTAGTGGTAGCAGTGGTAGTAGTGGAACTGGTAGCCCTAGTAATAATATCGGCATCAGCAACAGTAGTTGTATAAGTAGTACTAGTAGTTCTAGTAGTATTATTAGATTTTACTACTACTGTTACTGGTACCACTCACAGTAGTAGTAAAATCCTAATCACACTTTCAAGGAAGAAATCTGAAAATATATCTAGCATCTTATTTCTCCCTTTGCCCTTACTGCCAGTTGATAAATAATTGTTGACTGTTTTTAATAAGATTTCTCCCAACATATTTTTCTCGCCATCCCTATTGCTCTTATCATATCTATCCTTGATATTGCAATCAATTTCCAATTGGCTGCTGCTCCTCTAGGTTGCACTTTTCATTCATCCTTTAGGCCTTTTTGCCGGATGAATCATTACAAAATGCAGTCTCAATATCTTACTCCCTATCTGAACACCGTCCAAGGTGCACCACCACTTAAAAACAGCCTGGTGCTTCTCACGGCTAGAGGCACGCTTCTGTCTCACTCTTGCCTCCACCTCCCTCACAATTCATTCTCATCTATTCCTTGTCACTCTACCCCACTCAGAATCCCTTCTCCCCCAAACTAAAAAAAAAAAAAAAGGTGTTTATGGTTCTGACAATAATCTACTAAAAGTTCTTGTCTTTTTTTCACATATACAATTCCCTCTCCTCACTGAACTGTTCGTAATATTTCTTCTTACCTTTTACAACCATTATATTTCTATTTCTCTTTGGTTGGAAATTTTTATTCACTTTTCTCCAAACAGAATAAGACATTTTCTCCTCCTTGCTTGGACATCTTCTGTTCTTGCCTCTCTCGATCCCTAATTGTATTGCAGTGATGACATGTTTTCAGATTTTCTTCCTCATTCACCCTGTGTACTCCAGGTTGACCAGATAGCACATTCTAATCATGTCTACTCAACGTGCATAGGAAGTCCTTAATAAATTATTGAGGAACGTGGTGAAAGCAGGAAGGAATGATAAGTGAATTAAGAGAATAAATGATTCACTTTCAAATTAACAAGGTAAATATAGCAGAATTTTAAATGTCGTTACAGAAAAAAAAAACTTGCCTAGAGGGAATTTAAATAGAAAATCTAAAACATAAGCTGACAAGTTACCATTTATCAATTTCTGTGCTCCATGAGTTAGAAGCCAGTTAGTTAGTTTAGTTACCACTCAGTGAAGACTAATTATTCCACAACAGAGAAACTCTATCAAAGAACTTGCAAACATGTGCCCAAACCACCACTTTGATTACTAAAAATATTGGAAGAGATCATGTAAGCACATGCAAATATCCTTTTCTCCTTAAAATTCTTCCCCTGATTTCATCAGTGAATGATCTCTGTGGCAATTACTCCCTGGTGCACTTTTAATTCCTTCATTTCTTCTACATTTATTGATAAGAATTTTTCTGTAGGATATATTTCTCTCTTTGTCTTCATTTATTTATAATTTTACCTCATTTATACATGTCAGTAGAGACTTCTGGGTATTTAATTTATTCTTGCTGTTATAACACAATACGATCCCTGTTTATTATTTTGCCTGTTTTGGTTTGGCCTGTGAGAAACCTATTAGGTTTACCTGAGCCTAAAGTCTGAGTCACACTTTTTTTTTTTTTTTTTTTTTTTTTTTTTAGCACTTACTGCAGGCTAATTTTTTGTTTCTCTCTACTCGGCCACTGAATCAGCATTTTTTCCCAAGTATCTTGATTTCTTTCATTAGAGAATGGTATGTAGAAAACAAAATCTGGGTGCTGGGTGTGTTTATTACTGGGGCACTAGTGGCTCTATGCATCTTGGTGCATGTTACCCCAGATATATACACATCGGTAATTGTTTCTGCATCCATCTGTGTGTGTGTGTGTGTGTGTGTGTGTGTGTGTGTGTGTGTGTCTGTGAACCTAAACATGGGATTATACTGACATCACCAATTCCAAACCAGCCCCTAGAAGTAACTTTGTCAACTACAGTAATTTCATTTTGCCCTAGCCTCTCTCTTCTCATGTAACATCTGCACTAAAATAAGGTATGCACACACCTCACTTATGAATATAAAATAAGCAAATTGAATAAAATGTCTATTTATAGAATTTCTATAAATTCATTCTTGAATTTATATTCAAGAATTTGCTACAACCTTGGCCAATGTGGTTTTCATGCTAAGTACATCAGTTTAGATCAATTTGAAATTCTTTGGATTCCTTAAGTAACTTGATGCATGTTGGATTTCATTTGCTTTGGAGTAAACACCACCCTTCTTAGCAACTGTAATAACCCCTTTGCTATTGATATTTCCCCAAACTTAATCTCAGATTTTCTCTTTTTTCTTTTCTTCCTGACCCTGTCTCTAGTAAATGCTAAAAATACAAAGAGTCTTCATCAAGTAAACTTTTGTTTTGGAGAGAACTTTTGTTTTGTAGTGAAAAAAACTGTATGGGCCCCAGTGACTCACTGCTTATGAAATCTGTGCATAAATTTATGAATGTTTTGTATCATACTACTTATAGAAATTTTATGCATGGCTTATTTTAAATATTATTATTCTGAAAAAAGGAAAGCATTCCTTTTTAATAATGTTACAGTGCCAGCAATAATGAAAGCAAGGAAAGAACAGTGGGCAAGACAGAGGGCTTGCTCCTTTCTGAAGGGCCAGAGTCTCCAGTGGCAGAGATACTCAGGAAAGGAGGCAGGTGACCTGGAGGCAGTGGTATGCAGGCCTCACCTACATTTGGTATTCTACATTAACAGCTGTGTGACCACAGGCAAGTCACCAAACCTCTCAGGGGTTTGGATTCCTCATCTCTAAAATAAAGGGGCGGGGCTACACAGATTCCCTTGTTACCTGTGTCCTCTATGGGGGAGTGGAATTCTGACCTTTCATAGCTCATGCCTGACCTCATTCAGCTTTGCTTTCACAGGGACTATTTGACTTTTACTTTCTTCTATTGCAACGATAGTGAAAATTATGGATTTCACTTACTTTCCTCCTGTGTGAAGAAAAATGAAGACAGGCACAATTCAAGTGTCCACTGATTTCCTGCTCCCACTTTATTTTGTCTCCTTTAAACATTGTCATACCTCCCTCACAGGGCTTTCCCTCTGACACCTCCTCTGTGGCAGTAAATATTTGTCACATGTTGCCTTTGCCTACTTGTGCTTCACAGAAACAGGAGTTCTATGAATTTGCTGGTTTTCTTTGTGCGCGTCTCTCCTGTCCAATTGCTCCATAACATCTGACATTTCTCTCCCTCCTTCCCTCTCTGCCTCTCTTTTATAAAGGATTGAGTTGTGTTTTATCCTATAATCCTTTCAAAATACTGTGTACCTTTCTAAATGATGGCAACCCTCTGACAAGGCAAGGGAGATGAGAGGACTGGAAACCACATCAGAAGTGTCTGCTAAATCTGTTGTGACAACAGGGAAGGAATGCTAGGACTTGCTTCACTTAGGTCTGAAAGCACCTTTGTTATATTTCAGAGGGAAAAGAAAAGAGGGTGGAGGCCTGGCAATGTTTAGCCTGTCCCCTCTGCTTGTCAATCACATTAACATTGAAGAAAAAAAATAAAAGATTAAGGAAAAGTGGGAGTAAAATCTAAAGGGAAAGGCATAAATAAAAGAAGCATTTGCATAGCTCTAAATATCACAACTGCTCTATCTCTCATACACTGAGATGATTACAGGGAAAAAAAGATGACTAATTTGTGCCTGGAGGAATGTAGCCAAGGTCACTAAAATTGGATTCCTGGCTTCCATCTTGGCTGAAGATTTTTTGAATACTGAATGCACTTTAAAGAAAAGATATATTCAGGATTTTTTTTCCTTGCTTGCTTAGTAAGGGGCTCATTTGCATCAGGTTGTCAAGAGTTATGACATTTAATGTTATTAATGTCACTTCCATTATTCCACTGACTCTCAGCTGCCTTCACCTACAAAATGTAAATGTTTCTGACTACATGACCATAACTAGAGACCCCAAGGAAAGGGAAAACAGAAACACAGGCCTCTGTACTGTGGGGAGGCTGACTTGCCAGCTCTCCGTGTCATTCACTGCCATGAGTTTGAAAATGAATTCATTCAAATGTCAGACATATTATACACACACACATACACACACCCCATGCACATACCCACAGAGGTATTTTTATTCCAGAAATCCAGTGTATTTTAATAAACACTTAGAGCTAACCACTTTGGAAGGAATTGTGTCTGGGTTGAACAAAGAGAGAACATTTACTTCAGTGAACAATAGCTGGGCCAAAGAGAGCCCAAAACCCAAAGACAGAAAGGACAAA
Source organism: Saimiri boliviensis (assembly GCF_048565385.1). Classification (NCBI taxonomy): domain Eukaryota; kingdom Metazoa; phylum Chordata; class Mammalia; order Primates; family Cebidae; genus Saimiri; species Saimiri boliviensis. The sequence continues at coordinate 297,438,245 of NC_133449.1, forward strand.
TGTTGGAGGCAGGTGGACTCATCCTTTTCTAGAGAGTTTAATACAGTGAGAATTATTCCATTATTGAATTCTAAAATGGCTTTATGTTAATAATAATAAATGGCATATGAAATAATTTATTATTTATTAATAATAAATAATATTAATTGGCATATGAAATTTGTTATTAATTGGCATATGAAATAATTTTGTAATATAACAACATCATAAAAAAATTATGGTTTCTGGCTGGGAGCAGTGACTCACACCTGTAATCTCAGCAGTTTAGAAGGCTAAGGCGAAGGCTCACAAATTCGGGAGTTTGGGACCACACTGCCCAACGTGGTGAAACCCTGTCTCTACTAAAAATACAAAAATGGACAGTGGTGCGTGCCTGTAATCCTAGCTATTCCGGCGGCTGAGTCAGGAGAATCACTTGAACCTGGGAGGCGGAAATTGCAGTGAGTCAAGATCATACCACTGCACTCCAGCCTGGTGATAGAGTTATAATTTGTCTCAAAAAAAAAAAAAAAAAAAAAAAAAAAAAAAAAAAAAAAAAAAAAAAGAATTACGGTTTCTGTTGTTTTAACTTGGGAAATGCAAATAGTGACTTTTAATATAATTATATTTCGGATTTAAATAGTCACAAATTTCAAAACGAAGATTTAGATAGTGCCAAACCTTTTAAAATTATATTTAAATCTAAAATTCAACTATGAGATAAAAATGGTTTAATCTATAATTTTTACTTTTGTTATAAAAATTTCAAAACTACAGAAAAGACAGAAAAATAATACAATTACCCCAATTCCAAAGTTGGAATTTTGTCTGTTTTTTATATTTACCCTTTTAATTTTTTAATCTCTGTCTCTATATCTATCTCTGTTTATATCTGTGGTTAGATGGTAGAGAAATATATATAGAAAGATGGATAAATGTTTTGTTAAACCTAACATACCCACATAGATCCAACATTCTATTATCACACCAGATAAAATGAGTAATATTAGTTTAACCCACAACATTTGCTCGTTGTTTCTATTTTTTCAAATGATTTTTGGAACTGATTTTATCAACTTCATGTCTCTGCATTGCATTGCTGTGACTTTTCTTAAAAATACATAGTAGCCCCTTCCTCTTCAAATTCTTAAGTTTTCTTCATTGTAATAATCTTTTTTCAGCAATCAAGGTTTAATGATTACTTTTTAGTGTCTACATTCTGGATGTGTCTGGATGTTTTAAATTTTTTAAGAGATCAAGGCTTATGATTACTTTTTAGTGCCTGCATTTTGGATTTGTTAGATTGTTTTCTCACGCAATCTAACTTGTTTCCGTAGCTGTTTTATTTTCTGTGAACTCAAGGTTAGGTCTACATTCATGGTCATTTTAGCAAGACCACTTCCTGTGTGATATTATGCATGTGAGATTTCAGTGCCTCAGGAGGACCTCATGTCATATGGCCATGTCATTATGATGCTAAATTTAATCACTTGGTTACAGTGGCAACAAACTTTCATCTGATGGGTTTAGCATCTGCTGATGATATTGCCTGCATAAAGAATTTTACTGAGGGATTGCAAACTTATTTCTCACTCTGTTATTGCTTCTATATTTATAAATTGACATTCTGGTGTCAAAAATACCTTTAACCCATGAGTGGAGTTATCTATACTTCCATCTATGGATTTTGGGGAAATATTAACCTCTTCCATTTAAAATATATTCCTTGCAGTATGGAGTTAGTATCGTAGTCACCTGCAGTGATGCATAGGGAATTTATTTGTTTTTGTCACTCCCCGTGTGAAAAAAAAAAAAACACGTTTTTATTAGTTCGACATGGTATAATCAATTACATTTACTAGTTGTGGTTGACACCAATGATTCCCCAGTTTAGCCTCAATCAACCTGCTGTGTCTTTTTTTCTTTCCAGAAACTTTTATCTTTATTAATTTATTTAGTTTTATTTTTTATAGGTACATAATAATTGTACACATTTATAGGGTACATGTGATATTTTGATACAGTAAGATAATTGGTAATGCTCAAATCAGGGTAATTGAGATATTCATGATCTCGAACATTTATCACGTCTTTATGTTGAAAGCATTCCACATCTTCTCCTTTAGTCATTTTGAAATACACAATAAATTATTTTCAACCATAATTATCCTGTTATGCTCTTGAACACTAGGTCTCACTTCTACTATCTAACTGTGTCTTTATACACTTTAACTAACCGCTTTCTACCTCTTCCTCACTATCTTTCCAAGCCTCTGGTAACCCATTGTTACACCCTCTACCTTCATGAAATCAATGTTTTTTAGCTCCCATATATAAGTAAGAAATGTGACAAATGTCCTTGTGTGCCTGGCTTATTTCACTTACCATAATGTCCTCCAGCTCCATCCATTCTGTTGCCAATGACAAGATTTTATTCTTTTTTACTGCTCAATAATATTTCATTCTGTATATGTACCTCATTGTCCTTATCTCTTCATTCATTTATGAGCACTTAGGTTGATTCTGTATCTTGGCTATTGTGAACATTGCTGCAATAAACAGGGGAGTGCAGATATCTCCTCAGTAGATGGGCTATATTGAGCAGTGAAATTGCTGAAAGAAATGCTAGCTCTATTTTCAGATTTTTTGAGCAATTTCCATGCTATTTTTCACAGGGACTGCAGTTACTTACATTCCATCCTGAAGTATGTGAACATTGTCCATCGGATTCTTGCCAGGATCCGTTATATTTTATCTTTTTGATAAATGTTTAGATGGGGTGAGATGATATCTCACTGTGGTTTGGATTTGCATCTCTCTGATGATTAGCGATGTTGAGCACTCTTTCACATAACTCTTGGCCATCTGTATGTCTTGTTTTGACAAATGTATCTTCAAATAAATTGTGCATTCTTTAGTTGGATTTTTTTTAACCATTAATTGTTTGAGTTTCTTATATATTCTGGTTATTGATCCTTTATGAGTTGAATAGTTTACAAGTATTTTCTCCCATTCTGTATATTGTCATTTCATATTGTTGATTATTTTCTTTGCTACGCAGAAACTTTTTCACTTGATGTGATCCGATTTATCCATTTTTTGTTTCTATGGTCCATTCTTCTGAAATATTTACCCAAACGCATGCCCAGAAACCTTTTCCCAATGTTCTCTTTTAGAAGTTTCCTAGCTTGAGGTCTCACATTTAGACGTGCAATTCATTTTGATTTGATCTGGCTGTATGATGAAACATAGGGGTCTATAGCCATTCATCTGCACATGCATATTTATTTTTTCCAGCACCATTTGTTGAAGAGGCTACCCTTTTCTCCATGCATGCTCATGACACTTTTTTCAAAAATGAATTGACTGTAAATGCATGAATTTATTTCCAGGTTCTCTATTCTGTTCCATTGGTCTACATGTCTGTTTACATGCCAGTACCATGCTCTTTTGGTTATTATAGCTTTGTAGTACAATTTGAAGTGATGTAATGTGATGCCTCTAACTTTGTTCTTTTTGCTTCATTTGACTTTGCTTATTCTGGGTCCTTCGTGGTTCCATATGTATTTTATATATATTTTTTTCTATTTCTGGAGGGATTGTCATTGGCATTTTGATTCAGATTTCATTGAATCTGTAGATAGCTTTGGATCATATGCATATCTTAACAATATCAATTCTTTCAATTCCTGGACACAAGATATATTTCCATTTCTTTGTGTCCTACTCAATTTCTTCATAAATGTTTTATAGGTTTAATTATAGAGATAATTTATATTTTTGGTTAAGTTTATTGCTAAGTATTTTAATGTTTCAGCTATTAAAATAGGAAAATAGGTTTCTTTTTCAGATTATTTGTTATTGGCATATACAAATGTTATTGACTTTTATATGTTGACTGTATCCTGTAACTTTACTGTATTTATTGGTTCTTTTTTTTTTTTTTTTTTTTTTTTTTGGTACAGTCTTTGGACTTTTCTAAGTATAATATTGTCTGCAAACAAGAATAATTTGACTTCTTCCTTTTTAATTTGGATGTCCTTCATTTCTTTCTCTTGCCTCATTTCTCCAGCTAGGACTTCCAGTACTACATTGAATAAAGGTGGCGAAAGTGGGCATCTTTGTCGTGTTCTAGCTCTTAGAAGAAAGGCTGTCAGTTTTCCCTGTTCAGTAGGGTATTAGCTCTGGGTTTGTTATATATGGTCTTTATTTTATACTGGGGTATGTTTCTTCTATACCAAGTTCATTGAGGGTTTTTATTATGAAGGAATGTTATATTTTATGGAGTGTTTTTCCAATGTCTATTAGAATCATCATGTGATTTTTATTCTTTATTCTGTTGATGTGATGTATCACATTTATTGAATCACATTTATATGTTGAACCATCACTTCATCCCTTGAATAAATCCTACTTGATTGTAACAGTTTTTAAATGTGTTGTTGAATTCAGTTTGCTAGTATTTAGTTGAGAATTTTTGCACCTATTTCATCAGAGATATTGGCTTGTAGCTTTCTCTTTTTTTATGTCTTTGTCTGGGTTAGCATCAAGGAAATCCTGGAATTACAGAATTAATTTGGAAGTAATCCTTCCTCTTTGAATTTTTGGAATAGCTTGCATAGAATTGGTATTAGTCTTTCCTGAAATGTTTGGTAGAATTCGGTTGTGAAGTTATCAGGTCTTGGACTTTTCTTTGATGGGAGGCTTTGTGTTACTTCTTCTGTCTCAGTACTTGTTATTGTTCTAGCCAAGTTTTCTATTTCTTCATGGTCGAATTTTGGTAGAATGGCTGTATCTAGGAATTTATCCATTTCGTCTATGTTTTCCAATTTTATTGGTATATCATGTCTCACTATAGTTTGTAATGATCCTTTGCATTTCTGTGGTATCAGTCATAGTATCTTTTTAAAAATTTTATTTTATTAATTTGGGTCTTCTTTTTTTTTTTTTTTAGTCTAGATGATCTGCTCAATGCTGTAAGTTGGGTGTTGAAGTCTCCAACCATTATTGTATTGGATTCTATCTCTCTCTTCAGCTCTAATAATATTTACTTTACATATTTGGGTGCTACGGCACTGAAAGTTACATATGCATTTATGATTGTTTTATCCTTTTGCTGAATTGACTTCTTTATCATCATATAGTGATGTTCTTTGTCTCTTTTTATAGCTTTTGTTTATAAATAAAATCTATTTTATCTGATATAAACACAGTTCCTCCATTTTTGATTTTCTTGCATAGAATATCTTTTTTATCCCTTCATTTTTAGTCTCTGTTTGTCCTCATAGGTGATGTGTGTTTCTTGCAAGCAACATATAGTTTCAATTTGTTTAAATTCATTCAGCCATTCTATGTCTTTTGATTAGAGAATTCACTTAATTTACATTCAGCGTTATCGTTAATAGGTAAGGGCTTACTACAGTTTTGTTACTTCTGGTTGTTTTATTAGTACTCTCCATCTTCTTTCTCCTTGCCTCCCTTTGTGTATCAGTAATTTTAGCTGCTAACATGTTTTGATTTCTTGCTTTTTATATTTTGTTCATCTATTATGGGCCTTTGCTTTTTAGTTACCATTAGGATCATAATAAAATGCATTTTATAACCAATACTTTTAACCGATGGCAGCTTAACTGTGATTATAAAGAAAAGACAAACAAACAAGTAAAGAGATGTAAAAAAATACTCTGCATTTTCACTCCAATTTCCTATATTTTGACTTTTTGTTGTCCCTGTTTATAATTTTGTATTGCCTCTCTCTTAACAAGCGGTTGTAGTTATGATTATTTTTGACAGGATTATCTTTTAATGTTCAGGCTGAAAATATGTGTGGTCTATACACTACAATTATAGTATCGGAGTATTCTATTGGTTCAGGTGATTCCTTGTTGTACATTAGTGCCCTTTCCTTTCAGATTGAAGAACTTCCTTTCTTATGAGACAGCTCTGAGTGTTAATAAATTCTATCAAGTTTTGTTCACCCAAGAAAGTTTTTATTTTTTTCTTCTTGTTTGAAGTGTAACATTGCTGGATGCAATATTCCAGGTAGAAAGTTTTGTTTTCTTTTTTCCTAGGATATTGAATATGTCCTTTGGCTCACTCCTGGCATGTATGGTTTCCACTGAGAAGTCTGACACCGGTCATATCAAAGTTCCTTTATCTTTTATTTGCTTTGTTTCTCTTGCTGCTTTTAGCATCATTTCTTTGTTCTTGGCTTTTGAAAGTTTATTATATGACTTGAAATAATCTTATTTTGGTTGATTCTACTTGACGTTCTTTACCTTTTTTTACCTAAATATTCATATCTTGTTTTAGATTTGGAAAGTTCTTCATTATTTGAATAAACTTTCAACCTCAGTCTCTTTCTCTATGTCTATTTTAAGACCAATAAATCTTAGATTTACTTGTTAATGTTACTTTCTAGATCTTACAAGTATACTACTATCTTTTTTTATACCTTTCCTTTATTTTCTCTGGCTGTCTTTTCAAATAACCTTTCATGAAATTTACTAATTTTTCTTTTGTGATATGAATCTTGCTATTGAGCCACTTTGATGACTTTTTTTTTTTTTTTTTTTTTTTTTTTTTTTTTTTTTTTTTTTTTAGTAATAGCTCATCTGTTTTGCTGTTGTTCTTATGAAGGCGATTTTTGTTTCTATTTGGTGGAGGAGTGCTGGAGGATTCTCTTTGTCTCTTTGTCCTTCTCTGTTTCCTTCTCTGTTTCCTGTCTTCTGTCTCTTTGACATGATTCTCATTTGTCTTTGAACAATTTTAGGTTTCCCTGTTGTGGTTAAAATTAGCTTTCAGCTGAGGAATATTGGCTGAACAGTATTCAAGTCAGCACTAGATGTGCTTCTTGCTAGCTACAGGAATCATAACTCCTAAGCTGCTTCAGTCAAATGAACTGGGGAAGATATGTATGTTTTATAGTAAATTATAAAATTATGTTTTCAAACAAAGCAGTAAAGGGTATTTTTGTTAACTTTTTATTTTCTACTTTTACCTATTTTCTCTTATATTGTAAGTCTTTGTTTCTAATATTATTAATGTATTTGTTTATTTGTCTCTCTTACAGTTTGAAGAGAATAGTGCAAAAACTACAATACCATTGTCATCATTGAAAAATAGAACTACTTAGTGAAGCTTAAGATTCATTTGCAATTCCTTTGTGTCTTGAAATATATCTCAAAGAAGACATATTACCAGGATTATGTGTTAAAAATAACTTGAAATATTTCTTATCGATGTGGTTATGTTAGCCATCTAATATACAATTAGGGTAACTTACTTTCATTACATCTAATGATTAATGTTTCTTTTTGAAATTTATTTTATCTATTAATATGTACAACATTGACAAAGGTCAAAAATTTATTGACGCTGGGAGAGTTGGCTCACACCTGTAATCCCAGCACTTTGGGAGGACAAGATGGGTGGATAGTTTGAGCTCAGGAGTTTGAGACCAGCCTGGGCAATATGACAAAACCCAATTTCTACAAAAAGAAAATTAAAATAGCTGGATGTGTTGTTGTGTGCCTGTCATCAAAACAACTTGGGAGACTGCTATAGGAGGATTGCTTGAACCCAGGAAGTCAAGCCAACAGTGAGCTATGATGGTACCACTGTACTCCAGCCTGGGCAATAGAGCAAAACCCTGTCTCCAAAACAAAACAATGTATTCAAAGGTATACTTACAGAGATTTTACATTATCCCTACTTACTCAGCTCTAGCTATAGATGACTATTTCTATTTGTATTGGGTTTTTATTTCCACAGTTTTTTGTTTGATTAGTTGTTTTATTTATTTATTTATTTATTTATTTATTTATTTATTTATTGTCAAAGACAGGCTAAAGTATGTTTATTTTAACCTCTTTTGTTATCTAAAATGTAACATAATAACCATGCCACTCTGTAACTTTATTTTTAAACTACATATGCATTCTGAATATCATTTAATAATTATGTCTCTTTTTTACATTAGCATAATACTACATTGGGTGATTTTTTTAAGAAATAGTCTCTTTTTTAATTAATTTCTGATAATATGTTTTCTGTCAAGAATCTGAGAGCAACTTGACTTTCATTTGCTAGCAACTTGGTCTTTATACGTGTAGCTTCTCATATTACATAATTTTTAAGGTTTAGTTTTCTATTGCAATATGTTTTAAAATTAATGTTTCTGGGTCAAAATTTTCAGGTGTATGATGAGCCCCTCTTGATGTGTAAATTCAAGTTTTATTTCAAGAATGAACGTGTGTGCGTAGCCGTTACTGTTTTAAAGCAATTTTGCTTCACCGTTTTGTTTTTCCTCAAAAGAAAAGAGTTAAGATTGGGGGAACTAATAGTCCAATTATACCGCTATTGGAGCCTCTTTACATATTTTCCATGCCCATTACTTTCAGGTTCTTTTGATAACATACTTATTTTTTTATTTCTTCAGCTTTTTTACTCATATTTTATATTTTTAATACTGCATTTCCAGTTATACATGCCCTTCACAACACACTGTAATTTAATCTTAAGGTTTTTTGTTTGTTTCTTTCTTCTTTTGAGATAAGGTCTCACTCTGCCACTCAGGCTGGAGTGTAGTGCAGTGATGTGATCACAGTTCACTGCAGCCTTGACATCCCTAGGCTTAGGTAAACCTCTCACCTAAGCCTCCAGAGTAGCTGGGGCTACCGGTTCATGCTACCACACCTGGTTTCATTTTAGTTTTATTTATTTATTTACTTTTAAGATGAGATTTTGTCATGTTGTCCAGGCTAGTCTTGAACTCTTAGGCTCAAGAAATCCACCTGTCTCAGCATCCCAAAGTGCAGGGGTTATAGACATATGCCACTGCACCCAGAAATCTTGATTTTTGATACACATTTTTCCTTTTTCCAACTTCCTTCTGAGACTGATGAGCTGTCACTTTGCATTTTCCTTTTCTTTAGTCTAAAGCTATCATGAATTTTTAAATTTCTTCTTCAAGATATTTTTAATATTTGTGTTTACATGAACAATCACCAAATTCTAAAATTTAGTGGTTTTATTATTGTTTTCTCTGCTCCATAGATGTTTTGATTGTGTGTGAACTGGTATAGTAATAATGAAATAAGAAAAAGTAAGAAAGATATAAAAAATATAAATAACATGGTCAATCACCATCTTTATCTAAAAGTTTAAAAATTTATATTAAATGAGCAAAGAATAAACATGCTGTTATATTTTCAAAAATAGATCATGAATTTGACAACAAAAGAAGACTCAGTGCATTCTAAAGAATTAGAGTCACAGAGTGCTCCTCAACCTCACAGCCAGCAACATGTTTTCATACACTTGGAAATCACTAAGCCCATCATTAAGTCACTCTGAGAATAAAGAGAAAATAACAGGTGAATTCTGTAAACAGTATAGCATAATGACAAAGCAACTTTGGGCATGTAAGGTTATGAGCATACATTTAAAATAAAAATAGGATTTTTTAACTTTAAATACATTTTTGAGAATAAAATGGAAATCTAATTTAAAAAACTAATCATTCCTCTAAACACTAGCAACAACATAAACTAAAAGGATAATAAATGTAAGTAATACAATCAATTTTAAGAAAGAACAGAATAAAAAAAATTAAAATGAAAAACTGATATTATCAGCAATACTAATAAAGAAGATAATGAATGTAAAATAAACAGAATTTTTAAAAGGGAATGACTAGAAAAGTAACATAGATAAAATAGATTATTCCAAAAATAGCAGAAAAATAGTAGCTTATTCCTTCTCATTTTAGAAATTTCCCCAAACTGTCAGTGATAGAAGGTAAGTATAAGGACAAAGAAAAAACAGACAAGCCTGACTAAGCCTGTTCATTTCATCATCTCCTAGTAATCTCATGTCTATAATTTTCCTTTCTGTGTAGATGGGACCACAGAGTGAAAACACACCAGCCATGACAGTTCAGGTATTAAAAATCCATATATGTACTGTCTTTTTCATTGTAAAACTCCAAAAGAGCACCTTATAACTTTATATCATGTTCAGAAATCTGATAATTAAATAAATTGCACTCTAGAGTTAGAGCCATTCATTCTATTTATTTAGCAATTATTTACTGTCTACCACTATTGTTTTAAGTACCCTGTCCAGAAAAAAAAAAAAAAAAAAAAAAAAAAAAAAAAAAAAAAAAAACCTCAGATGAGGGTCCTTTCCACATAAAATGTACATTCCAGCATCAGGAGTCAGGTAATCAAAAGATGAACATGACATCTCAGGTGAGTAGTGCTATGGACACAATAAAAGAAGGGGTTGGTGACAGGAGGATGTGTGTGTGGATGTGGGTATTAACTTAGGGAAGGTCTTGAGATGAGAATGGAAAAGAATTAAGCAAATAACCGGAGAGTGGAAAAAATGCAAGTCCAAGAACTAGATGTGTCCCAGCAGATGCAGGTTCTCACAGGGCTGTGCATCAATTGCACTTATGGGTAAGTCATACAGTCTTGATAACTGTGAGTTCAATGCGTATGAATTCGTTTTATAAGGCAATCAGAAGTCTAAAGTGGAGGTTGATAGTTTTTGGTGTTAATTTGAAGGCTCAAAAGTGTCAGCCCTTAGATTTTATGGAAACCTAATCAACAAACTAATCATGCATCTGAAAACCTAGGGAAAAGCTTGTAAGTAAACAAAGAAAGCATAATAAACGTCTGAACTTTTTAAGAGAGAAAAGAACATAAAAGATTGAAATGAAAAAAGTGAGATTAGTATTAATACTAATCACAATTGTATTCCAAACAGGGGAAAAAGGAAGAAAGGGCAACCAGGGTTCAGTAAAACTTGCATCAGGAAAGTCAAAATGCTCTCAGAATTTTCTAGTAGAATTCTGTATCATTGGCCAGAACTATTTCACAAGGCTGGTTACTCACAGTTGCAAGAATGGTTAGAAATTGGGGTGGGGGGGTGTTGTTTGTTGCTGTATATATTTATGGCTGTATATATTTATGATTCTATCCAAAAATGTGTTCTGTTAAGAAGACATACAGGAATAATGGATACTGAATAGGCAACACTATTAGTCTTTGACATATAAAGGCCAGAAATCCTGAATTCATCTTTTGTGTTAGGAAGCCTTTAGATGGTTTTAGGCAGCAAGCAGCATGATTAGATTTAAATGTTACTTAGGCTCTTCACCTGCTGCATGTAGAGTGAGTTGTAGGCAGGTGGCAGTGGAAGCCAAGATAACAGCTGGGGAAGTGACTATAGACATCCAGGTGAGAAGTGGTGACCTGGAAGGTAAAGAATTTAATGGAGACAGAGGGATGTAGAAAAGATAAGAATATGTTCTGTAGACATGCAGGATTTGTTCCCAGAATGAAATTACAGACTGAAGGAAAGAACCTCCAAAGATGAATGAACTCCGACATTCGACTTGAGCAGTTTGGGGACCACGGTGCTTAAGGTAGGGAGGCTTTGGCAGGTATGGGGGTGGTGGGTGGTAGACGTCAGGAGTGCTGTTACAATTTGCTGTGGAGGAGATGCTCTTAGACATCCAGATGGAGTTACCAGTCAGGAGAGCATCACCTCTCCAGTTCTGGAGCTGTGAGAATATGTCAAGAACTCCGTGAGAAACTGGAGACTTAGCGTTTCCACCCTTGACACAGGTGTAGCCAGCAAGTCCCATCCAATGTTCTCAGTTTCATAGTCAGGCTCTCACTGTAGCTCTGCTGAGAAATGCATTGCTTTTCTAACCTGCCATTGTCCACTCGGATTTGGACAGCAACATCTTTGATACTTCTGAGGGATTCTAACCACTTTTCTGCCCCTTGTCAATACGTCTTTTAAAAAATCTGTGATTCACTTCCCCACCACTATTAATAATAATGATGATGATAATAATAATGCTTTGGTTATTTAAGTGCGGTCAGTCGAAAATTAATGACAGCTTCCAGGTGAGGGAGCACTGCTGAAGGGCCAGCTCAGCCCACAGGCTAACCATGCTCACCAGTAGTATTTGCACTTCCGTAATTCGTTCCCCTTGGGAGGCCACACACTAACATGTGACAACTGAATGTAGCATGCCATTTAAAAAATTGTTAATTTTTTTAAGAAAGACATTATTGGGGCAATTGAGGAAACTTCAATGTAGTTTGAGAATTAGAAGGTAGTCACTTACCAGTGCTGTCTTCCTGATTTTGCAGGTTACAGTTTTGCTATGTAGAAGAGTGTCCTTTTTGCTAGATAATGATTAACGAAGTATTGAACCATGATGGCGCATCAGGCTAGTCAATTCTTCCCCAATTCGAGAAAACAAAATTATCTGAAACATGCTTTTAGCTTTTCTTGAAGTTTGGAATTGCTTTACAATTTAAACAAAAGCAATAATAATGGTGCCATTTTACCCTAGGAATTAAGATGCTTCTTTGCTTTAGATACTATATCAGAATTTTCTAGTCTCTTAGGGGTATATTGACTTGATCATATTAAGCAGGTAAAGCAGTCATATAAATTCAGTCATCAATATACCTCTTCAATTCTGACAATTTTATGATTCTCCATGTTCTCAGTAGCATACTGACTAGGACTAGATGCCAACATCCTGTAAAATTACATTTTATTCCTTTGATACTAAACATGTTCAAAAAACACCCGCTCAGAGAGCACTCACTTTTTACTATTACAGTAGGTCTACTCCGTAGACGATTCCATGAGTTTTTTTGAAGGGGTGAGAGAGTTCAGAGTCCTCCTGAGAATGCTGGGGATAAGTTTGCATACTGTTTGCTAATTGTCCAGTAGAAGAAAACACTGAAAATGTCACTATGTAATTATTGCTTACGGAGCACCTGCTGTGAAAGCATCCTTTCAGTAACTGTTTGTTGTTGATACCTGTGAGAACTCCCTCCAAAGAATGCAAAGCACATAATTACCAGCCCTTAGTGCAAGGCCTTTTGGAGAAATTTTCAGTTAAACCCACTCTTTAGAGTCAAATAGCAAAGGGGCTTGTAATTAGATGAGCTGTTCTTCAGACATGAACCAACATAGATAATGCCAGATAATTAGTAGATAATTTTCTAGGTATTCCTGGCACTGAGCGCTAAAAGCAAAATTAAGTCAGGCAAAGCACTCTGAGAATTGCCGGTGGCCAGTATGTTGTAAGTGTTAATTGGGAAGAGAGAGAAGGAGATCTTTAAGCTGGAATCTGAATTACTTTTTCCATTGTCCTGTTAATCACAAAGCCTGATATGGCCAATGGCATGGATAATTTGGTAATTGAAAGGCAATGTATGATGTGAGTTATTTATTGGAAACAGTTCTTAACTGTAATCACCAGATTGAATAATATTTGAATTGTGGTAGGGAAGACATTCAGTAAGCTTTTCAACAATCACGTGTGTGTTTTGCAATTTTCAATAGCACCGTTTATGCAGTGAACTGTTAATTGGTGTATTTATATCCACGTTCTGAGAAACAGTTTGATTGGAGTGGTGCTCAAATTCTGAGGGTTTGTAGATAGATTTTCTTGTATGTCGCTTTTCAGGAATTAATATACTACTTCAAAATTTCCTCAAAAATGTCACCAGTGAGCCACTTAATTATACATCCATAATTTTAAAACATCTTTTAAGACAGAAGTGGGTCAAGTGCAGAAAAAGTGGGGGGAAATGCCCAGAGAATGTTTGAAAGAACAAACTCAAGATTTCCATTATTGAAGCTTCTTTCGAATGACTTTATCCATTTTATCAGCAATACACTGCTAATAATAGACTTCTCTGGCAAGGCTGTTGCTTCAAGCTCATCCCATATCCACAATTCATGTGTGACGAACAGTGAATGTGTTTTATTGGAAGTTAGGAACTTTTTTTCCCCCCCAGGGTTAGCGCATATTTCTTGCATGATCAAAGGCATCTAATTTTCTTTCTTACTCCTCCGTTTCACCATTCATAAAAATTAAATAAAATCCCAGGCATTATTTGAAAGATTAAATGATACAAAATCTTACACATTAACATTGTAGCATGTTATGTAAATGTTAGGTGTTATTTTCATTATCATTATGGATTAAGGATGCAATGAAATTAAAGCACGAAAGACTAATTTGTGCAGTCAGAAGAAATTGAAATAAATGCTTATGGTATTGTAAAATACATTGCCAGTTAAGAATTATGGGCAATTTTTCTGATTATAAAAATAATTTCTGCCCATGGAAGCAGAATCCTACCTTTTCATAGTTTCCTGCTCCCCCTGACTCCTTTTCTTTCACATCTGTTGAATCGCTAAATCCTGCCTCCTCTTTCTGGGCAGTATTTCCTGGTCTTACTCTCTCCTTTATCCTTCTTAGTCTCTGTTCTTATCTTCTCCTCTTTGAAGAGGACAGGAATTTCCTGTTTAATTGGCTTGTTGTTGCTGCACACTTTCAAGTGGTTCTCAAACTAGTTAAGTTACAAAAATTCTACATAATCTCTACACTAAACTGAAAATGATTAGGTCTATACATTTGCGCTAAATTTGATATGGGCTTCCATTTAATTCTAGCAGACAATTTAGGCATGAAATGCAGACTTTTTACATGATGAAAATTTTCTGATTGGAAGCATACTTTCCCTGGCTTTGGGTTCTTTTCACAGGTGACCTATGGGCTCTGGCATTGGATTTGGGCATCAGAGCTCCAGGCTGCAGCTGGAGGCAGGGCGGGGCTCTAGAGAGATCACATTAAGAACCATCGCTCCAGAGGGTAGAAAGAAGGCTCTCCAGAACAACATTTGCTTCAAATCATTCACGGAGAAGCAGAGGAGGGCCACCGTGCCATGGGGGTGTGGTCGACTGGGTGAGATCCTAGGGCCACAAGGGACAGGGCATCAGGGGCTCTAACCCTTGGGGATCCCTTCAGTATAGAAGGTGTTCAGTGAGTTTCCACCCACCCTTGATGGGTGTTGATGCAGGTGGACATGAGGTGTCTTCTCCTGGTGATACCGTCGGGATGGATGGACTCATTAGGGTGAAAGGTGGCCTCAGTCATCCACTAGAGTCCTGGCAGCTTTGTTTCAAGTGAAAATTACCCTTTCTTTTTCTAAGAGGGTTTCTTCATTCTTATCCAAATTAAACGTCAAGATTAAAATGATTTTTTAAAACCCTTTGTAGTCCCCAAATCAAAATAAGCAAAATGCTTCTGTTGGAGTTCACAGATGAAATGAAACTGTCAGAATCTGCTAAGATTCCCCAGCCCTAGAAAGGGACTGCAATACCTTTCTTCGCCATGAGGCCTGGATTGCAGACTGCTGGTCAAGGCGTCCCAAATCCTTGAGCTGGGGCTGTTGCCTGTTACAAAGCTTGATGCATTTACTTCGATCATATACCAGCATTACTATTTGAAGACAAAGACAACTTATTATTACATAGCACCCTCATCCATGCTCACAACCAGAGGAGCAGTTAAAACATATCTTGAGAATGCATTTCTTGTATGGACAAGAAAATTTGTCAACAGAAAGCTAGCAATGGTGAGTAGGGGAGCATTCACCCTGACTGGCACTCACCAGGCGATTTGTCCTGAGACGGCTTCAAAGGTGGCAGGAACAGTACCTTCCAGGGCTGAGAGTTTAGGCAGGGATTCTGTCACACACGCGGGGAAGACGGTTTGCCTTCAGGCTCAGGTGAGAGGCCTGCGAAGGCAGTCTTCAGCTCCGCCTGGCCAGGTAATGGATGTTTGGTGGCCTCAAGGGGTTAAAGAGGAAGCCTCCCACGAGAGCGCCTGTAATCCCAGGGTGCAGGCTGGGCCCTCTGCGGCTGCATCACATTTCACCAAGAGGTTGGAAAAGCGGGTCTTGTAGGAAAACCACCTGGCTGCTTTTTCGTCATAGCCATTGTTCTAGAGGGACAAGAAGGACCCCTACTTTAAAATGGTGTGGACGTTTGTAAAGCCAGATGGTTTTTTTCCTTCTCTTTTACTTTCATCCATGTAGGTTTCTTTTTCCTGTGTTTAGAAGCAATCGTTGTTCTTTTTGGGTATGCTTCTGGTAATGCAATCCCAAGGTAATTTGATCCCAGGGCCCTCCTGCTCCGTGCTGAGAGGACACAGCTTTCAGTGGCTGTCATCCTGACCAGGTCCCTTCTGCTGGGAGGGCTGGTGGGGGTGAGCCTCACCCGTGGCTCCCAGCCTGGGGGGGTCACAGAAGCCCAGGCCCCTTCGACTTTGCTTCCGGCTGCAAGAGGCTAGAGACAGTAGGTAAGTGTAAGGTTTATTGCCGATGTAAATTGAGGAAACTGAGGCAAGTATGAGAAAATGAGAAGCCAATTTATTCAGCTCCCGGGCAAGGGTCTGTGGCCCAGGAACAGACCATAGAAGTCCTACCCAGCTGCTTAGGTCATGAGGTTTTACGGGGATGGAAGGCGATTGATTGGCTATTGGGGAAACAAAGCAAAGACAATTTTATTGGCTGCCAGGAAGCAGAAAGTGTCTGAAACTAGTTGCCATTGGTAGGTGGGAGGGACTTTGGGTAAGTGGGCCTTGATTGACTGCTGGGGAAGCAAAGCAAAGGCAATCTTATTGGCTATTAAGAAGCAGGAAATGCCTGGAGCTAGTGGTTATGGGTAGGTGGGCGGGACCTTGGGCCTTGATTGACTGCTGGGGAAACAAAGTGAAAGCAATCTTATTGGCTATTAAGAAGCAGGAAATGCCTGGAGCTAGTGGTCATGGGTAGGTGGGCGGGACCTTGGGTAAGTGGGCCTTGCAGGGGCATACAGAGCAGACTGCTACGGGGCAGGGTCTGATGGGGCTTCTTTAAAAAAATTTCCTGCAGGGTTTATCAACAGCGGGCTGGGGGTCGAATGCATAATTTAGTGCGAATGAGGGCTTGGGTCTGGTATGTGCAGGCGGGTGTGGGGAAGCCATGAGGCAAGGCCAGGTAACGGGCTTGGGTGATGGCGCAGTTATCAGGCGCGGAGAGAGATGGGTGTGTCCGTTTAACCCTCTGCGAGGCGGCCGGCCTTACAGGTAGCATACCTGCTACTCAGCAGAAAGAAGGATTTGCCTGTGCTTCAAGTTTTGTCACCCCTGGCATGGCCACTTGTGTCTGCATGATTCTCTGCTCCCTGCCCCTAGAGGAAGAAAGGATTTTAAATAGCGTGGTCCTTTTTTATGCACCCTATACAAATTATATTCAAGAGTTAAAAAGGGATTGGCCTGAAAATTAATCCAATAAAACCCCGGAGTCTCTGAGGACTCCAATGAACCAGGAATACATTAAGATGGGAAGATCAGCCGGGCGCGGTGGCTCAAGCCTGTAATCCCAGTACTTTGGGAGGCCGAGGCGGGTGGATCATGAGGTCAAGAGATCGAGACCGTCCTGGTCAACACAGTGAAACCCCGTCTATAATAAAAATACAAAAATTATCTGGGCATGGTGGCACGTGCCTGTAATCCCAGCTACTCAGGAGGCTGAGGCAGGAGAATTGCCTGAACCCAGGAGGCAGAGGTTGCGGTGAGCCGAGATCGCGCCATTGCACTCCAATCTGGGTAACAAGAGCGAAACTCCGCCTAAAAAAAAAAAAAAAAAAAAAAAAAAAAAAAAAAAAAAAAAAAAAAAAAAAAGGGAAAATCAGCTAGGAGTCACTGCACCGGGCTTCCTGTCTGAATGGTACAGAATGGTACTCAGGCAGAGCATCTCCTGCTTATTCCCAGCCTGTCTGTCTTGGGGTTGTCTGTCTTGGGTGTTGTAGCTTCTCCCAACAACACCTGCAGCAGGCCCAGGAACATGGTTTTTGAATATTTATTGCACGCAGAGCTTCAATGACACCTAAAAGATCACTCTCGTTTTCATACGTGTGCATACATTAAGCTCTCAAACATCTGTTGGCAAATATCTGATTCCCAGGTCCTGGGTATCAATAATTGGTTGAGGGCTGATTAGGACACAATGGGACAGGTAAGAACATCAGAGGAGCGTGTCACGTCCGAAGTCATCTGGTTTACTGAGAGTTCGCACACCAATAACGTCCTGAGGTTGTCCCTGGATGAAGGTGGATGCGCCAGAACACTATTCCGGAAACTCTTTTTCATACATTCAAAATATTTATAAAACTGCTTTAAAATAATACTAATCCATTTAAAATACGCAAAATCTAATATTGTTGGGGGAAAAAAAAAACCGCACACACCAATAACGCTTATCAGGTACTTACTATGAGCCAGGCTATGTTCTAAGCGTTAGACATGTACCAACTCGTTTCCTCTTCACACTCGCCTGTGAGATAGACCCTCTTACATGCCCAGTTTTTACATGAGGAAGCTGAGACACCCAATGTTTAAGCACTTATCCCCAGCTTGTATATCTAATAAGAATAGTGGTTCTGTGCTGTGAAGTCAGGAAGGATAGTTCCCAAGTCCACGCTCCTAACCATCCCTCCAGGCTGTTAATGCGATATTTAGCATTCAATCCACACAGAAATAGGTGCTTGTTTCTATGTGACTTTTAGTAAGCAAAACTCACTGGATTTTTTCTGTCACTTTCCTAAGTCAGGGCACAACCGGATCCTCATACTCCTTGACTATTTTTTAGAGTCAACACCAGTAAGAAAATACTGAGAGGGAAAAAATGAAGGCAGGAGAGCTGGGTTTGCCGCATCTTAGTGCCCACTTCTGGGCAAATCCCCCCTTGTAGGTGGGGGTCTCTGGGTACCGTAAGACGTACAGGTGTATGATGGGTGTGACCCGGAAACTTCTGTCAGCATCTGCTTTAATGTGTAAATGAACCACCTGTGTCTTTCTCCTTTATTATAATATGGAAAGGACATCTCCTCCCTATCCATAGGATCTTCAGTGAGAACACTGAGAAAGATAAGAAGGGGCTCTCCTGAGAACTTACAAGCATGGCTCAAGAAAATAGTCTCTGCTTTGCAAACAGCACACAACCATGTTCAGTGTTATTACTAGCTGCAGATAATTTCCTTATTTTTTGGTGTTTAAAGTTAAACACCAATAAATTTCAGTTAAGTAATAATTGCTAATTATTATAAAAAGTCAAAGTTATATCCTTAACTCTAACATAAATGGAGAGGAGCAGATGTGGAGAGAAATACATCTCAGAATGAATTGCTTCAGATGGAGAAGACCCTGTACAGCTCTTGTGACACTGGGAAGTGTGAAGTCCAGTTGAGGTGAGGACAAAGGTGACTCTGAGGAAGGAACTGCCACCAGCAGAGAGAATTAAAGCAACTCATATTCTACTCACAGCGTTGACAGAATTTTCAAATAAAGGTGTGCTCATAATTTACCACGACTGTTTTGAGATCACATTCCCTTCTGCCCTAAAGCAGAAGGTGTTATTCTTCCTTGACTGAAAGCTCTCCTCCCTATGTGAGCAATACAGCCCTGCCCTCTCCCACTCACTGGTGGTCGTGTAATAGGATTTGGCCACTGAGAAGGAAGCAAAGGTGGTCTGAGACACCTGCAGGCGAATGTGGTCACATCCGGCAGGAAAAATGAGAGTAGTTCTTGAGAAAAGAGAAAGTGCCCTCTTTTTTTCTGCTGCTGAGGTGACAACACTTCCCTTGAAGCTGCTCATCAGCCTGCATCCTAGAAAGAGAATGACAATGACTCAGAAGACCAGCCCTCTCTGGGAAGAACACCATCATGCATATGTAACAATAAGTGAAAAAGCAGCCTTTCGTGGTGCTTGCCACTGAGATGTTGTTGTTGGGGGTGGTCGTTACTGCAGCATGATGCTGCCTGTCCTGACTGACACAGCCCCCAATTTTCGGCCAAGCACCTCAAAATTTAACTCTCTCACAAGCTGCAGTCTTGACATTTTTCTCTCCTCTCTTTAACCAACTGCCTTTACTACATAGATCAAAGTAGGTTTTGTCTTCTTCCTGCCACCTCTTCGATTCTCTCCTCTGAGATTGCCTCTTGAGTCCACGCCATTAGTATGCAAGAGCTGATTTATGTGGGCGGGGCTGTCAACATAGGAGGAACCAGATGTACAAAATTAAATTCTAGATACTGAAAAGTGGAAGGGTTTATGAAGACTGTACCCTTCCACCTATTATTAAATGTCAATACTGTAACTATATCAATATATCTGTCTGGATGTCATGCCTTGCTTAATGGGGAGATGTTCTGAGAAGTGTGTCCTCAGGCATTTTCGTCTGTGCGAACATTCTAGAGTGTCCTTACACAAACTTGATTGTGTAGCCTACTGCACACCTAGGCTACTGTTGCTCACAGACTACAAATGTGCAGCATGTTACAGTACTGTAAGCAATTGTAACACAATGGTATGCATCTATGTATCTAAATATATTTAAACCACAAAAGGCATAGGTTAAAAACTAGTATAGGCTGGGCATGGTGGCTCATGCCTGTAATTTCAGCACTTTGGGAGGCCAAGGCAAGCAGATCATCTGAGTTTGGGAGTTCAAGACCAGCCTGGCTAACATGGCAAAATCCCATTTCTGCTAAAAATAATTTTTAAAAAAATAGCTCAGTGTGGTGGCACTTGCCTGTAATCACGGCTGTCCGGGAGGCTGAGGCAGGAGAATTGCTTGAACCTGGGAGACGGAAGTTGCAGTAAACTGAGATCACACCACTGCACTTCAACCTGGGTGACAGAGCAAGACTCTGTCTCAATAATGATATTATTATTATAAATATATGGGACCCTCTTCATACATGTGGTGTGTCATTGACTGAAATATCATCATGTGGTGTATGACTATAAAAGTGTAGG
Source organism: Saimiri boliviensis (assembly GCF_048565385.1). Taxonomy (NCBI): domain Eukaryota; kingdom Metazoa; phylum Chordata; class Mammalia; order Primates; family Cebidae; genus Saimiri; species Saimiri boliviensis. Next base: position 297,458,920 of record NC_133449.1, read on the forward strand.
CTTTTGAATTAAAACCAGAGTCAGTTTATCTTCTTTGTAAAATATTGCTTTCAGATTTTATTCATTGTACATTCTTTGGGAGGGATATGCATGCATTCAGTACAATATGTCTTGATCAAATGAGAGTAATTAAGATATCTATTACCTCCAGTGTTTAGCTTTTCTTTGTGTTGGGGATATTCTAGTTCTTCTCTTTAGCTATTTTCATCTATGCAGTGTGACGTTGTTATTACAGTTATCCTACTGTGGTTTTGAACACTGGATCTTACTCTATCTAGCTGTATTTCTAGTCCCATTAACGAATTCTCATCATCACCCTTCTTCTCTCCCCTTCCCAGCCCTTGAGAACCACTAATTATCGTTCTATTTTAATTAATTCCACATACCTAGCTCCCACATATGCAGGAGAACATGTAGTATTTGTCTGTCTGTGCCTGGATTATGGCATTTATAACATGATGACATCCAGTTCTATCCATATTGCTGAAAATGACAGGATGGTATTTTTTATGGCTGAGTAATATTAAATTATATATATAATATTTTCTTTATCCATTTATCCATTGATAAGCACTTAGGCTGATTCCATATCTTGGCTATTGTGAATAGTGCTGCAATAAACATGGGCAAGCAGATATTTCTTCAATATTTTGATTTTTACTGAGTGTGTGAAGGAAATACATATCTAAATATGTCTGTACTAGGTATGTGAAGGAAATATGTATCTAAATATATTTAAACATATAAAAGATAGTTTAAAATAGTATTATATGCTGGGCACAGTGGCTCACTCCTGTAAACCCAGGATTTTGAGAGGCCGAGGCAGGCAGATCACCTTAGGAGTTCAAGACCAGCCTGGCCAACATGGCAAAAGCCCGTCTCTACTAAAAATACAAGAAAAAAAAAATTAGCTGGTTGTGGTGGCACTTGCCTGTCATTCCAGCCACTCGGGAGGTTAAGGCAGAGAATTGTTTGTGTTTTGTTAGTGGGTTCTGAGAACCCTATAGTGAGATTGCTGGATCATACGGTCACTCTATTTTTAGTTTTTGTGGACCCTCCATCCTGTTCTCTGTAGTAGCTGTGATAATTTACATTCCCACCAACAACGTGTGAGCATTCCCTGGTCTCTGCATCTTGCCAGCATCCGTTAGTTTCCCTCGTTTTGATAAAAGCCGTTCTTACTGGAGTAAGATGATATCTCACTGTGGTTTGGATTTGCATTTCCCTGATGACTAGTGATATTGAGCATTTTTTTTTTCCACACAACTGTTGGTCATTTGTCTGTTTCATTTTGAGGAATGTTTATTCAGATCTTCTGTCCATTTTTAAACCAGATTATATGTTTTTTGAATTTCAGTTGTTTGAGCTTCTTACATATTCTGGTTACTAATCCCGCATGAAATTGATACTTTGCAAATATTTCCCCCTATTCTGTGGATCGTATCTTCACTCCGCTGATTGTTTCCTTTGTTTTGCAGAAGCTTTGTAGCTTAATGCAATCCCATTATTTTATTTTATTTTTGCTTTTGTTGCCTGTGCTTTGAGGTCTCATCCAAAAAGTCTTTGGACAGACCACAGTCCTGAAGAACACATTTTAAAAGCTTCCTTGTTACTTAACATGGCATCTAAGGCTCATTAGGTGGTGACTTGGAAAAGCAGAAGGCCACAGTCCCTGGACTATAAATCACTGAACTCAGCACCTCCTTCAGTGTTTCCCTCATCAGTGAAGGGCAGCCCCATCCATTCATGGTGTGTACAAGGACCTGTAGAGCCACACTCCATACCTCCCCTGCAGCCTCCAACTTTGTCAGTCCCAAGAACTTTCCCTCCTAATACTGTTTCTCTGTCTGCCTTGCCAATGCCTGGTACCCACACTGCTGTGCCCTCATGGGGTCACTGCTAAGTGCAGACCAGCATCCTCCCAACCCTGTGGCTCCCCTCCATCCATTCTCTTCATTGTGGCATTGTAGGCCTTTTAAATGCAATAGATGGATCAGGAATTCCCTGGCTGACACTCTCCATGATTTTCCATTGTTCTAGGGGACCGGACACAAATCCCTACATTGTTCACAAGACCCTACATCATCAATGTCAGCCTGGGGGCTCTGTGATGTGGTCCGTGTGCCAGTCAGCTCAGGAGCCCCTCATCCCATGCAGTTACGCCAGGCAAGAATGACCTTCCAGTGCCTCTTTCTAGATCAATCACTCACAGGTTAAACATATTCTTCAATGACAAGGTTTCCACAAGTGATTCTTTTAAACAAGTTTTGTGATCCCCAGGTAAACCCTCTACTGACATAGATTATCAGTGATTATTATTGAACCCTGCACATTCTCTACTTGGAAGTTTTCACTTTTGAGAATTAATTTTATAAATAATGTGACTATTTGCTTAACATGTTCCTATATCTATTTTTCTCTATTTCCCAGTAAGTCATTTTCTAGAGTAAGATTTTTGAGTCTGTTTAAAATATATCAGAACAGGCAAGACTTCTGCTTAAGAGCTGCCCAGTGGCTCTCCTTTACTCCTAGAAAAATATTCAGAAACCTTCAGGACTCCGTGGTCCCATGTGACCCCACAGTCCCACATGACCCCACAGTCCCACATAACCCCATGGTCCCATGTGACCTGGTCCTTCACACCTCCCTGACCTTCTTGCTGCCATGACTGGTCTCTAAAAGGGCTGACCCTGTTCCCATTCAGGGCTGAGCCTATTCCCATTCAGGGATGAACCTATTCCCATTCAGGGCTAAACATGTTCCCATTAAGATCTGAATCTATTCCCATTCAGGGCTCACCCGTTCCCATTCAGGGTTCATAGACCTGCTGCTGCTGTCTCTGCACAAAGTCACTCATGGTCTCCACATTTCTCCTGCTTCTCTTCATGAGGTCCCTGCTAAAATGTGACTTTCTCATAACAGCTTTCCCTAAACTCTCTATTCAGTGCCCTGCTATGTTATAGGTACTGGGAACAAATCAGTGGGAAAGTTTGGTCCAGGACTCCCACCCTTAAACAAAGAGGCTCTTTCTCTCTAGTGAGAGTCATTGCCGCACAGCCCCCTCCCCTTCATTTGTTTACCCATTTATTCTGATTTGTCCTATTCTCACATTTTGAATTGTTTTCTTTCAAAGGAGGATTCATGGCCACAGTCTATTATGTTCATCCTTCTACTCACATCTCCTAGAACAGCGCCCAGCCCTTTGTAGGCCTTCTGTGAATGTGTACAGTAAGTAGTCATACCTTGCAAATCGAGTAGACTTTTCCAGAAGTGTTGGTGGCCAGAGGTAAGACTTCCTTGGAAGAAAAGTAAGAACTAGAAAAAGGCCACTATAGTTAAAATCCATATAGACTGGGCAAGAAACTGGGCTGTGGGCCTCAGCAAATCAGAGCTTTTCCAGCTCCTTGGGAAAAGCAAATTCAACTTGGTAGAAGGTGGGTGCATGCAAGACATTCAGTTAGGAAGTGGCACTGATGTCACAGGCACAGGAAATGAGTGGCTTCTCCACTAAAACCCAGGAGAGGAGTTTCATTGCTGACCTTCTCTGGAGAGATTCCATGCACTACAGATGACCTCTAAGAATCGGCAGCTAGTTGGTAATAGAGCAGTGTACAGAAGCAGGGATCATGAAACAGTCCATGCTCCATGAGAATGAAACGTGCTGGCTAAAAGCTCAGACTGTGTTTTAAGCCATGTGGTCTATTACATAACAAAATGCTGTAGACTGGATAATTTAAAGCAACAGAAATTTATTCCTCATAGTTCCCAAAGCTGGAAAGTCCACGATCCGGATGTCAGCAGGTTCGTCTGGTGACAGCCCATTTCCAGATTCAAAGGAAGCTGTTCTTACTGTTGTCTTCAGTGGCTGAAGGCGTGAAAACGCTCCCTTGGGCCTCTTTTATTCTCGAGGGCTTAATCACCTCCCTAGGACCCCACCTCCTATACCCCCGACTTATGGGTGGTGTGCAGCATATGATTTTAAAGGGACCCAAATGTCCAAACAGAAGCAGACCACAGATCTCAGAGTGATCTGACATCAGTGATGGGAAGGGTGAGCTTGCACTCAGGAGAGCATCTTTTCAGAGCTACATTTTCATTCTGAAGTTTTACACAGACAAATCCTGAGACTGAGTCTAAATCTCCACTTTTCTGGGTCCTCTTGGCATTCAGCCAGCGTTGGGAACTATGATGTGAAGAAAAAGACGCCACCTGGCCTCTCTGGAGCAGCAAAATTGAAGCCAGGTATCTGAGATAAGCAGCTGAGGAGGCCTGGCTGGGAAGCCCTTGACTTGAGGACCCTGCAAAGTTCGGTTTAGAGTGGACCCCGTCTCTCTGCCCTGCTCCACAGGGCGTGTATGATTGTGTTGGGGTGGGACTGAATGATTCTGAAAATCCTTAAAAACGTTTTTATATCATTATAACTTGTTGAAGTAAGCATTTTTTCCCCAGAAAATGAACCCAGATCTGAAAAGTAGATGAATTTATTGTGGTTACTAAAATGCCTTAATCAAATAACCACCAGCAGTTACGTATGCCACCACATTAAAATCAGCTTACATACAAAATTGTGCAAAGGAGCCTTTGAAAGGTACTGATTGCTGTTGAAAGCCCCTCCATCAGGATGTCACTGGAACTGTACCCTGCCCTGGAAACTCCAAGCCACCCACCCTGCAAGTTCAGGAGTCTGTGTATGCCTTTGTTCCCAGAAAAGCAAGATGCCTCTAAACCTGCTGTTGTCCCAGGTTTATAAAGTCATGCCTTTCTCCTTGTCAAATCCACTCTGGGAGCCCCTGCTTTGCATCCTGCTTATCCCTGGGCTGGTGAGAGGGAAGCTGTCCGTCTGCTACTGCCCAGACATTTGAATTTCTGGAGACACCGAGATGTGAAAAAGCAGATGTCAAGTGAACCATCACCTTGTTGAGTTGGAGAGTCAGCCTCTGGGTGTAAACCCTTGAACTATACTCGGGTTGTACACACGTCAGCTTCTGTTTCATTGTGGCTGCTTGTTGATCCATTCCAGTTGTATACTTTTGTTTATCTAGTAGATGTGTGCTGTGCACTCCTGACTGCTGTGAAGGAAAGCGTAAACCTTTAACCCATGCCAGGGAACACAGTAAGAGCTAGAGAGAGCCTAAACATTATGACAAAGTAACATCCCTGAAATGCCTGAAAATGATGCCATTTTTCTTTCCTGTCACTATTAGCAAATAATTTTACCTACTACATAGGCTCAGAAAATAAATCGGAAAGACAGAATGGAGACACTGAAAAGGAAATAGTGACGAAGAAAGACAGCGTGCCAGGTACAGCTAGACACAGTTTTATGCCAGTAATAAATGTGTAATGCCTCCAAATACATTAATTACTGCTTCAATTACTCTCTTATTAAAAAGAATAAGTCAAATCAATTTCAATGTGCTAGTGCCTGGGAGAAACTGGCAAAACCCACCTGTGGAACTGACTATTTGACAGTAAAATTTACAAATGTATTCGTAAAATAAATCTTAAGCAAAATAGGGGATGATTATATCCACAATGGTAGGGCATTGTTTTTTTGGATAGTATTCAAGGTTTAGATATTTTTAAAGAGGGAGAAGGAAGGAAGGAAGAGAGGGCGGGTGGAGGGAGGAAGGGAGGGAGAACAAACCACTCTTTATTGGCTGATAGTAGATTTAAAATCAAATGCCTGTTTTCAACAGGTTCTTTAAAATAAAGTAAGTTTTGGTTTCCACGGTATCTTTAAAGGAAAGCCACAAAGGTGCAGTGTGGAGGGCTCACGTTTCAGGTGCACCTCCGCCTTCCCCACACTCCTTCTGCTGAGCATCTTGGCCAGACCCCAGCAAGGTGCCTCCAGATAGGTTGTGACAAGCGTTGACTGATGATTTGTTTTGCCAACCTGTCAGAGTAATCCAATAGTTTGCTAATTTAAGGCAAGGTCTTTATTTGAAAACATCAAATGTGTTTTACTGTACACATCTGTGTCAGGGACAATCCTGCCAACATACAAGCTTTTGCTCATTTCAATAAATCAGCAATGTAAGTATCAAGAGGAAAATGTGTTTGAGGGTTTCAGGAGCAGTGGGTTTCTGAGCATGCAGAGGCAAGGGAGGGAGAGCGCTCGGGGCTCTACCCGGCGTTCCTGGGAGGTGTTAATGACTTTGAGCCTGTCAAGAATATCTCTAGTTTATACAGAAGAGACAATTCATCGGTTTAATATAAAGGTGTAACATTTCCTACAGGTGAGCTCCACTGATCAAGGGATAAAAAGGAACTTTTGTTGCCACTTTGGAAAGATGTACCGTGGATTTTAACCCATGCTTTTGATGTAAGCTTCGAAAGTTTCCAAGGCTTCCTATGGGGGCCTGAGTTGTCAGATGCTGGGCTGGTGTGCCGGGTGACACAGCACATTGACTTAAAATGCCAGAGAGGAGAATGGCACGAGGCTCCCCGGGGTCAATGTTGGGCAAGTAGCGTTGCAGGGTAATCACCCCACTTTTTCCCCTCAAATCATATCGACAACAAATCCAAGTATTTTTACCACAAGGATCCATTAAGTCTAGGCATACTTTCCCAAAGGGCCCATGATAGTTTGAATAAATGAGGCCTGGAAATTATTGCTTTGAATGTAAAAAGTGACAAATATCAATGCCGTTAGTGGCTTCACCACAGACGTCCTGCTGCACCCACCTGTGGGCAGTGGGGAGCTCTGAAGAGCCCCAGGATGTTGTCTCTACCTTTTGGGACAGCTCAAGTCACCCCGCTTGTGGGTGAAATCTTAAAATTATAAAATCTTGGTGGAATTATGAAATCTGGCAGCACCTTTTCAGAAACTTCATGTTGGTTTGAGAGGGACTGTGGTATGGCTGCAGCCCGCCAGTGCTCTCAGTCAACCTAGAACACGCCAAAGGGGTCAGAATTTACGGGAACCCCTCCTCTTACATTTATATTCAATAATAAGCTCCTCTTCTCATACCTACTATATTTTGGCTCCAACCCCAACTTCCAAATGCAAGCCAGATCTGCCCCTAATCTGGCAGGTTTGAGTAAGTAGCTAATTACATATAGAACTGACCAGGTTTGCAACAGAAGTGTAAGTCGTGAATTGTCATCAGAGTTCACCTCTTAGCGAATAATCAAGCGCATACTTTGTTTTCTTGATGAACAGTTCAGGATGAATTCTCTATTAAAAAAAACTTATACTATGTCTGTTTTCTCCTTGTTTTATTTTTTTCTCAAGTTTGACAGTAACAAAAATCATTGTACAGCTTTTTGAAGCAGTGAACAAGGCCAAGTGTTTAAAGATCTACCATTAGAGTGATGAGCCTTGTTCTCTAAAATTCATGTCGGTACAAGGTAGTCCCATGGACAGCACTGGGTGGGAAACTCACTAAAATCGGGACAGGAAACGGACAGATTATGTATTATGATCTGTCCTGCCATTTCCATCTTTTAAAATGCACCATTAGCTAAAAGGCTGTGCAGGGTTTCCTCCAAGGGCACTATATCATCAGCAATATGTAAATGTTGTCCTTGTCAGTTTATTTTTCCAGGTGAAAACTCTTCCTGTCTGTGAAAGAGGCCCTTTGTGACCACATCTCCCTGGTTTGCAATAAAATCAGAAGGGATCAAATTCCTTTAGAAAACATGCTGTCTAAACTTGAAATCTGAAATTGACTTGTCAGAGCAAGGGGCGAATAAAGAAGACCTACTTCAAGTTAGTTCCTTATCTCATTTTAGGAAGGGATGATCAGGGGCCTCTTCCCCCAGGACATGGAGCAGACACGTAGAGAATATTCTTCTGTCTGTTGACTTTAACCTGCGCCCCCTCCTTGGAAGGTAAACACAGATGCTTGTTTGGGGGTATCACTAGCAATGGGCCTCTCTCCTTTGTACATCATATTTGTGGCAACACCTTTTGATCAGACTATCCACAATCATGTCACTCAATCCCTTTTCATTCTAGTTAAATTTTTTTATGGTGACCAAAGTAGGGAAAGGCTCTGGTGGCATTTAAGAGGCACCCTGGCCAAAGGGACACAGAACAGGGCTTTGTGTTCCAGGAAATGTGATGGAAAGGATTCTCTAGCTCGATGTCTTCTTTCCCGTGTTTTGATTCTGCAGTTATAGATATTTTGACATCTTAAGAAGCAGGCCCAGAAGGGATGTCCAGTCCTGGATATGCAGCAAAATGCTCCCCATTTATTCTCTGAAGCCTGCACTGACCCCATGCCTCTACGGCTTTAGCTTGGGCGATGATGTGTGATCAGGAAGGAACATGCTTGACTCCTCACTCATCAGGAAGGCTGGCTTCCTCTCTTTCCCCCCAGGACCTCCTCACGCCCACTGAAAACAGTGGCGTCTTTCAGCTGGGTTTCCACAGAAACAGACTCCAGCCGGCGTGCCAGGGGATCTGCCCTCCGGACTCAGCCTCCTCCAGGTGTCTGGTTTTTCCTAATCATTTTGGAAATTCCACCCTAGATGAGGTTCCTTGGGAAGATAGGCCTGAGGACCATATGAGACGGAAAAGCTGAAAAAAAAAAATTCTCACACAAATAACTTTGACAGAGTACAATAAAAGGAAAAGACATTTTAGTTGAATACAGCTTTGTAATTTAAAAATCAGAAGTTAAGTAATAAATCTGAAAGTTTCAATTTCCACTTGCATTATTTTGTGTAGAGGACAATACAGTCCTGGTGCAGGCCTGTGCTCATAGAATTTTTGTATATTTTAAATACTACATTTTTGACAATGGACTCAATTTTAATTTACAATCAAGTGGCATGAACAATAAACTAGGCAAGATATAATAGACACAACCTCTTTAGATCTCACCAAGCCCCGTGAGAATGACTGGCAGTAATTTCCGGAAGCTAAAATTCAAATAGTGTGTGCAAATTCTCCCCAAATAGTACATTGGGTGTCAGGATGTGAGCTGCAAGAGTGAGCTCCCATGAGATGGAGTCAGAAAATACTCCCACGGCATCCAAGACGCATGTGAAAAGCTGCAGCCCTCTGACTGCAAAGTTGAGCCCAGCCCAAGCAGGGAACACATCCAGCAGCCAGACAGCCCAGGGGCGGAACCCAGGTCTCCGCTAGAGTGAATTCTGGGGAGTTTCCCCTTGTGCCTGCCTTTTCTCACTCACACAATGTGGATCTATAATACAACCGGCCTCCCAGGTTTCTTCTGCTGTGGAGGTAAAGCACTAAGAACCCGGGCACACATGGCTGGCACTCAGAAGTGAGCTGTAACCACAGGCAAAATGCAGAGGTAGGGGCACGAATACAGGTTGTTTTGTTAATTGTGTGACTATGCATTTCTCATGTGAAAGGCTGACTTGGGACCAAACTTTGCATTGCTTGGGCACTTTCTAGCTTCCTTTATTGGTACGTAAATTGCTTCGTGTTTGGGAGATTTTTCATGCAACACCCTGAGGGATTCATTTACTTGCCCGCATGTATGCACTCTGCACTTGGACTGGATGCCTAGGGTTGGGGCACTAAGACCTGCTCTCTGTCCCAAGCAACAACTCACAGGCAGCGGGTGGGTGAGAAGAGAGAAGGCACAACTGAATGTGGAAAGTGTGTGGAGGAAGAAGAGCACGCAGAAGAAGTGGCCTGAAGGGGCGCTGGGTCCCCCAGCCCGGTGGTGGAGGTGGAAGGGCAGAGAACGCTTTCTGGGGAGGTGATTTCCAGGTGGCTCCCGCGGTCTGAGAGAAGCTAGACAGGACGTCGTGGAGACAGGTTGCTCATCTGGAAACAGGCGAGGAGATGGTCTTCAGGGTAGAAGGCGTCTATGAGGAATCAACACCAAGGGAGAAGAGGGGAGGGAGCAGGGGTGGGTAAAGGGAGAAGCTCGTCGGTGCTGCAGACCCCAGACCCCAGAAAACCTCAGCAGCTCACAGGGGAGCTTTGGGGATGCGTTTATCATGAGAAAGGCTGACATGGGACCAAACCCTGCGTCGCTTGGGTACAACTGCCTGGGGAAGAGCCTGGCCTCTCACTGAAGGCATTGCTCAGGGAGCCCACAGCATGATTGAGGAGCGAGTCACCTCTGCAAGGACTTCTGGGGAATCAGCACATTTCTGGGTCCACCACAGCCCAGCCCCTGCACCACCCGGCCCTGTTTCTCTCTGTAATTTCAGAGCAGCCCTTTCCCACTGCGAGGTGGCTGCTGCTCGTCCCTCTGCTGATGAAAGCCACCTGTGCCAAGAGAGTGACACACCACTTCTTCCCTGCTGGCCCCTCAGTGAAAAAGCTCAAAACATCCATGAAGCTCAAAGCATTATGATTCACTGGGAGTGTTGCTTTGTTCTGTGGCAAAAGTGCCCCCTTTGTGGGGACAGGAACCTTCAACTTTGTAAAGCACAAAGTTGCCGGGATGAGTCATGGTGAGGGATGCTTAGGAAGGACGGACACCCCTCAGTGCCAGACCCCTCAGTCCTCCATCGGTGGTGCAGCACAGCCTGCAAGGAACTTTGGCTCAATGCAGATGCTATGCTCTGGAGCGTGGCACCCCATCCTCACGGGGTATTGCTACCAGGATGGTGAGTGCTCTTGGAAGACCAGCAACATCTATGACATAATCACAAATCCTATAATCATGGGCCACCCCTGCAACTCTTATGCTGAAGAACCACCCTTATCAGGTGGCATCCCAAGCCAATGGGTTAAACCCACTGCGAGTTCAAGACAGGGGGCTGGCTGGAGTTTGTGGAAGCAAATTCAGAATATGGTCTACTTCTGTGAGAACACACTGCTGGCCCATTAGACTGGAAGGGGCCCGATGGAGGCAAATTATGTTTCCTCCAGGAATGCTGCCTTACCAGGTACTCCGTGTTGGTCCCCATGGCTGGCGGGTTGACGTCACTGGCAGCAGTGGTCAGTCCAGCACCTTCAGCCTCAGCCAATGGGGTCCAGGCTGCTGAGTAAAAACGTCATCTCCATCTGTGCCACCACCATCAGTTTCTCATGTGTTTGTCATGTCAGCACAAGGATCAATGTCACCAGAGGGGAGCTGTCACTGCTGAGCAGGTCATTCTTACCACTGCTTTAGTATCTCTTCCTCAGGGGATGTTTTTGGATATAAATTAATGTATACTATAAAGATCTTCAAACTCTATTCCCTTCAAACTCTACGGGATTACTCCCATGTGGCTGTGCTCATGCCTCCCCCATAGGTCTCTCCTGATCTTCCAACTTTTTCTTTCCAGGTTGTGGTGAGCTGGCTAGGCCACTGGCCACTTCCTGTGGGTCCACATGTATTCTTTTGAACCACCTCTTTTTCCACAAAGTGGTGACCAGGTTTGCTGCAGACTCACTTTTTATTGAGATAATTTTCCCTTGGTACTCTTATTCAAAGCCATCTCCAAACGAGCATGGAGGGCAACAGCCATCTATTTTTGCGCTGGACTCATGAACATATCTACAGCTTAAGTTTCTCCCTCCTTCTTCAACTGGCTGGAAGATCTCCCACAGAGTTACGGATGGGAACCAAGGGAAGGACCCTGCTGCAACAGCACTGAGGCCAGCATGGTTCAGACCATCTGCTCAGGCCCTCGGCCCACTCACATTCCAGCCCAGATTCACCACTTCCATCTTAGGATAGGACTTTGCTGGTCCTGCCTGAGCTGGGCCCTCAGTGGGCTTGACAGGACCCAGTTCATGATGGGCAAGCCCGGATGCATGGTCACCCAATGTCACAGGCCCAGGGGTCAGTCCCTGGGAGAGTCCAGGAGCATGCCAGTTGCTTTGAAAGAGGCAGACCATGTTCTACTGGGAGTGCCATGGTCTTGCTTCACCCCCGGCATTCTGCTGTGCTGTGAGTTTACTCAGGCATGCTGCACTGCCACCTGCTTCATAAAGTGTATTTTCCCTTCCCTGACATCTCTCTCAACATCGAGCTGTCAGATCCTGGGACCTAAATGGGAGGGTTTTTTGAATCACTCAGATTGTGGACAAAAGAAGTTTCCTGAGGTGCAGAATATCCTGCCTATAGATCTGAACGGGCCTCCCAGGCATTGTGTTTGTTTTTCTTGAGAAGGAGTGCAAGATGCAGTGATCTTTCTTAGCATCCTCCTGATCATCAGAATCCGTCTGTCTATAGATGTGGCAAGTCTCTGAATTTCTTCAAGGTTTACTACCAACCTCAGGACAGTGTGTCTTCTACGAAGGCTTTCGGCACGCTAGCCACCTCTTGCTCACCTGGCCTGACCAACATAATCGCATGAATGTAATAGGTCAATGTCAAGACAAATAAGAGTCTTTGGACTATTATGCTAGATGCTACAGTGATTATAGACCTGGGGCAAAAATGAAAACGCATATAGTTGTCAATTCCATGTGAAAACAAATTATTTCTCTTTCTATTCTTCTGACTGAGATGGAAGAAAAAAAAGTGTTTGCCAAGTCAATAATTACATACAATGCACCTGAGACCATGTGTTCCTGCTGTAAGAAACAGGCTCCATCTGACAGAGCAGCTGAAATCAGCTTGGCCATGTGAGTGAGCTTGACAATCTATGACATTCTCCAGATCCATTTTCTACAGAGCCAAACTCTGGATATTTGAGCTAATGGATATATGAGGTGAGCCATCAACCCATATCTTTTTATCCCTTTGTGTCGGCACTAATTTCCATCATGCATGCTGGGTTGCAATATCGCTTGTGATTATTTATTTCGATCAGTTGATGAGGGATGGCTTTTACTTGCCTTCCTTATTACAATAGCTTTTCTTACACAAACCAAGAGCTTGTTTTGAGGGTTGAACGAACTGCCAGAGTTGATGATTCCAATTATAGATTTGATCACTGGAGAAATGAGAACTAAGTGGGTCCATTGACCCAATAGTTTGCCTGTAAGTTAGGCCTTGGATGTGGCTCTGTTTATTGGCTAACTTCGTGATGAGATGGGATAGTTCCCGTCACCCCCGCTGTGGGTGGGAACTGGAGTGGCTCGTTTCACTCAGCCCACTGCTGGCCACTCCTTGCGCGAGGCAGTGTACCAGCAAGCAAGTGTAGAAACTGGAGGGAATGGATGCTGGAACTGGCCAGTCACCCTCTCTGATGGGAGAAGGCTTTGTGCAGGCCCCACAGAAGCATCCAAGCCCCCGCCCTCTCAGCACCTGGGTTCTCAGTCCAGTGTCCAGGAAGAATGAGGTCACACAGTTGAAGGGTAATGTATAAGGAGGATTTTATTGGGTGATGGCTCTCAAGGGGATGGGAGCTGGAAAGGGGATGGTGTGGGAGAGAAGGTGATCATTCCCTGAAGCCTCATCGTCTGAAGTTAGCAGCGTCTATCCAGAGGCTCTCAAGGGGATGGGAGCTGGAAAGGGGATGGTGTGGGAGAGAAGGTGATCATTCCCTGAAGCCTCATCGTCTGAAGTTAGCGGCGTCTATCCAGAGGCTCCGATGCCCAGTTGCTGCTTCTCTGCTCACCGCTCAGCCACTAGCATCCCGCCACTCAGCCATTTGTGTTGTTCTGCCAGCTGAAGCCTTTTTACGGGCACATGACTGGGGCGTGGAAGGCCAAAAGACAACATTTGGGTAGAAAAATGGGGTCAGCTGTTTCCCTTAAATGACTTAAACCCAGGGTTAAGGGTCAGGTTTTGCTGGGATCCCAGCCGTTCTGTGTCAACAGGTACGCCTCTAGGCAGGGAAAGTGTAATGACCTTTTATCTTTGAGGATCGTAATGTATTTATAACGGAATTCCAGATACTTTGTCCAATCGTTGTCAATACATATCCCTCTCCTCCAGGCACAGATTCCTGGGTAAATGGCTGAGGGTCTCTTGAGGAAAGACACAGGAGAGACTCACTCTCATGGCATTTGTCACAGTGTGGTCGGATTGTTCTTCACCCCTGGGAACTCAACATCTCTTTGGTCAGTGGGTTTTGGGTCTGAAACAGGTTGAGGTGTGGACACTGGACAAGGGAGCAAGCCGTCTTTGGAGAGGGTGTCACTGGCTCCTGATCAGCCACACTGACACCCGCTGCTGCTTGGAGCTCTCAGTGCCTTAGCCTGAAGCCCACTTAGGCATGCTGTGTTCTCGTAACCATCTCAAGAACTCTCTGTGAGTCAGGACCCCTCAGAGCCCACTTAAACCCAGCCAGTCATTAAGAAAAGTGCCACTCCTTGGCACCAGCATGTCGCCTCCATCGTCTCAGGTCCAGTCCCCTCTGTTGCTACCTGTGAGAGGAGCCCTATTGGTCTTCTTTTCTCAGCCTAGGCCTGCAGGTGAGGGTCACCCCTGAAAGCTTTATAGATGCTGGTGTCCTGTGCTTGGGAAAAGAGGTGAGTCCTTTAGGCGTTCTGAAAATGTGGTGGGTTACTAGGCTACATTCACTCCAGCAGACAAACTTTCTAAGCCTTTTAATCCTTCCCTCCATGGCCCACTGCAGCAATCCTGGCATCACAGCTGGGCCATCACTTTGGCCAGGCTTGTATGAGCAATTCCAGTAGCAAGTTTGCACAATTCCCTGGCATCTTTGAAAAGGTGGTAAATCCTACATATGGGAAAAGTGCTCCCAAGCCAATATACTCTTTCATGTAAATTCTGTTTTCCAGTTCCCTAAATCAACCACCTTCAAAATACAATCCTAGGGATACACTTGTGGTTCCTGCTAGTACAGGCTGGCTAAATCTTGAAGATCCTTTGGAATTCAGTGCCTTTCCTCCTGTACCCAATTTCCTATGTGTCCTGTGACAAATTTCCACAAACTGGGTGGCTTAAAGCAGTAGAAATGGTTCTGGAGGGCAGAAGTCTGACATCAGAAGCCAACATAACAGCCCTCCCTGAGGGACTCTGGGTAAATTCCTTGGTGTTCATTGGCTTGCAGGTCCACCACTGCAGCCTCTGTCTCTGCTGTCACATGGCCTTCTCCTGGGTTGCATCTGCCTTCACATGATGGTTTCTTCTTTTTATGAGGGCATCAGCTGTATTGGTTTGGGACCTAGCCTAATGGCTTCATCCTAACCTGACTGCATTTGCAAAGAACCTATTTTCAAATAAGGTCATATTCACAGGCAACAGAGGATTAGATGTCCACATCTCTTTTAGGAAGCCACAAGTTGACCCATGACATCTCCCCAAAGCATTTCCCAGTGACTTATGCTGCAACTAAACCCCCGACATGAGCCTACTGGAGGGGCTGCAAAGCAGTGGCAGGTTCTGAGGGAATGTCTCAGTCCATTTGAGCTGCTATTACAAAACACCATAAACGGTGTGGCTTATAAGCAGCAGATGTTTATTGCTCACAGTTCCAGAGGCTGGAAGTCTAAGAGCAAGGCTCTGGAAGATTTGGCGTCTGGCAAGGACACACTTCCTGGTTCATAGATGGCACCTTCTCACTGTGTCCTCATACACTCACAAGGAGGAAAAGGTGAGGGAGCTCCCTGAGATCTCCGTTTTTTTTTTTTTTTGAGACAAAGTCTTGCTTTGTTGGCCAGGCTGGAGTGCAGTGGTGTAATCTCTGCTCACTGAAATCTCTGCTTCCCAGGTTCAAGTGATTCTTCTGCCTCAGCCTCCTGAGTAGGTGGGACTATAGGCATGTGCCACCATGCCCAGATAATATTTTTGTATTTTTAGTACAGATGAGGTTTCACTGTATTAGTTAGGATGGTCTCTATCTCCTGACCTCATGATCCACCCACCCCAAACTCCCAAAGTGTTGGGATTATAGGCATGAGCCACCATGCCCAGCCAGACCTCTTTTACGCTGGCACTGAACTCATTCATGAGGTCTCCACCCTCATGACCTCATCACTGCTCAGAGACCTCACTTTCTAATATAATCACTTTGAAGGTTAGAATTTCAACCTATGGATTTTGGGAGAATGGAAACATTCAAGCCATGCAGAGGGCACCAATTACCTTGTTGGGGAGGGGCTTTTGCACTATCTCCAAGCAAGGTAGACTCATGGCTGTATACTCAGAAATCATGGGATGATTCTGCTGTTTGGTGGTTCATAGACATCTGAAAATTCGAACGTTGTGGGAGTGATATGGTTCGGGTCTGTGTCCCTGCCCACATCTCATGACAAGTTGTAATCCCCAGTGTTGGCGATGGGGCCCAATGGGAGGTGATTGGATCACGGGGTTGAATCCTCATGAGAATGATCTAATCACCTCACACTTTGGTGCTGTTCTCATGAGAGTGAGTTCTTGTGAGATCTGGTTGTTTGAAAGTATGTAGCACCTCCCTCTTCTCTCTCTTTCTCCTGCTCCAACCATGGAAACTTCCTCTTGCTTCCTCTTCCACCATGATTGAAATTTCCCTGAGGCCTCCCCAACCAGCCTTAGTGTACAGCCTGGGGAACGGTAAACCAATTAAACCTCCTTATAAATTACCCCGTTTTAGGTATTTCTTTATAGCAGAGTGAGAATGGATTAATACAGGGAGCATTCTCAAAGATACATTTAGCCCATGGGCAGCATCCAAAATTTTCCCAACCAAGGCCAAGATCTTGGCCGAACACATCTGCTTTGGTTGGGTGCTTACATTTTTTTGAAATTCAGCTAATATACCACAGAGTTTGTCTTTAGAATTTTCTCTCCATTCCCTTCAAGAGATGGGAAATTATTTGTTTGCAATGGAAGAGTGTGTCTGGCCTTCACACAGGGCCCCTGACCCTCAGCAACCCCTCGTCACCATCAGTGGCACCTGATGCCACACTGTCTGTTTCCCACACATCTCCAATGCCTGGTGTGCTGCAAGAATGCTACGTGGATGTCTATTCCTTTCCATGATGCATTTCCCCAGTCACCACTGTACCATATCAACATCAATGCTCTACCTTCAGCCAGGGTCTGTATTGTCGGCACCAGGATTATATCACATAAGATCAAAGCTTTAGGAACCAATCCTGCCTTCCACCTTCTTCTGCACACTCACTCAGTTTCATATGAAATCAAGAACTCAGTACTATTCTACCATAATCCTTCATCAAGGATGAATTACCTGATGAATAAATCAAATGAAGAACTTAGTTTTTAAAATATTACTGAGAATATCTCCTTGGGCATTAAACATGTTCTGGTAATAGTAAATTAATGCATGATTACCCAGAAGTCAGCTTCTTTTCCCAATCTCTCAAATTCTATCTACAGATTATCTCTTCATTCAACTAATGAAGTGCTTCTCTCCCCAGCTCCCAGATTCTAGGAGTGAAAGAATCTGCCCTTCACGTTTGAAACTTAATTGAGAAAGAAATGACTCATCAGTGGGTGTCTGCTATGCAGTAAACCATGCACTTCTGGAGACCCTGGAAGAATTTTCAGTGATTTTAAAGGAGAGGGAAGATCCATATCTTTTGAAAAGGATAATTACCTTCAAAGAGGAGCTAAATTTCCCCTCAACAATAAACAGCATTTATTCTTTTCTCCTATGAGAGATTTGCTTGGAAATTTGGAGATGTCAAAACTAATCCCAGACAAAGCAATTGGGAAATTCCCAGAGTAGTCTGGGAAGCGGCCAAAGGCTACGCTGTTACTTATTTCATCAGCTACATCCTCACACAAGCAGGTCCTTAATTCCATCCCACTGTGCTTCTGAAGGATATCAGTTCTCCATAGATGAATTCCAGCCAGCTTTCTCCTTCCCAGTTCCAATCTAAAGTCCCTTAAGCAGGCAAAGGAAAATTAAATACAAGAGCTAATTAAATTCATCTCACTGTTTTGCAGTGGTGGGTCAAATAACCTCTTGGCTGGGCTTGTGTGAATACGTATGCACAGTACACATGTATTCCCTTACAGTGTCATGAATGTTACCGATGAAGTTGTAGGAGCATGTGAACGATGCTGTGTGAGAAATGTAATCTCAAAAACTGCTCTGGAGCCAAGAGAAATAAATAATGCAATGAGTTAATTGCATCTCAGTTGTAGTTATTCTTCTGATCATATCTTCCTTCTTATTGAGTGTAAGAAGATGAGGAAAAGAGGGTAAATTTTCTTATGCAGGGGATTTTCTCCAGGTAGTATCTCTCTCTCTCTCTCTCTCTCTCTCTCTCTCTCTCTCTCTTTGAGACAGAGTCTCACTCTGTCACTCAGGCTGGAGTGGTATGATCTCGGCTCACTGCAACCTCCACCTCCCGGGTTCAAGCAATTCTCCTGCCTCAGCCTCCAGAGTAGCTGGGACTATAGGCACGCACCACCATGCCTGGTTAATTTTTTTTTTTCATATTTTTAGTAGAGATGGGGTTTCACTGTGTTTTCCAGGACGGTCTCGATCTCCTGACCTCAAATGATCTGCCCACCTCAGCCTCCCAAAGTGCTGGGATTACAGGCACGAGCCACCACGTCCAGCCTTAGGTAGTACATCTCCATAGGATAATAGACACTCTTAGAGAAACGCTCATCACACACGTGCTTCAAGCAATTCACACCTACAGGACTTGGTGTGGTACATATTGTTTTTCATCCCCATTATGGAGAACCCCCAAACCTCAAAGCTTGTGGCTAACAGAAAGAGAACCCAGCATCAGCATCAGTGACAACCACGTTGAGTGCTCTCCATGCTCAAGGGGACCCCTCTGCAGATGGGAGCTTCAGACTCCTTGGCACAGCGTGGAGTCAGGGAGGCTGCTATCTGTTATATGATCTGCAGGTCTTGGTGGCACAACTGCCTTCCCTGTCTCCCAGTCACGGCATGAGAAACTTTCTGTGTAGCAAGCTGTGCAAAGGTGCCCCTGGAGTGCTGTGGCAGGGAAGGGTTGCCATGCAGGCCTGCATACCAGGCGCTGCTCCAGAAGCACCCAGAGACAGGTGTGGGAGACTTCACTGTCTTCCTGGTTTTCTGCAGGAGGTGGGAAGATTCTGGTGCCCATTAGGCGTTTTGTTCCTTATGACTATCGCTCACAGGCAGCTGTCACGGAGCATGTTTCTGGTCCTTTCAAGATGGGATATGATGCACAGAACGGCACAGCACATGGTGTTGAGAGGTCTTACCCCAGGTTACTGAGTGGCTGCTCACCCTGGCACATCACACGATTCCTACCAAGAGTTCTCCTGAGGGATCTTCAGTAAAGAGAAGGGGTCATTTTTGAAGTTGCATTTTTTTTTTCCAGCTGCTAACTGCCAGGAACTTCCAAATAGAGCCCCCGTTGTCCTTTATAGAGTATAGTGGCAGGTCTGGGCTGCAGACTTTTCACTGTGTCCAGAGTGAGTTCAGGGCTTGCCCTGTTCTCCTCTAATTGGGACACAGCCTGGTCCATGCCTTTGTTCCTACTGCCTGCCTGGCATGGCCTCCTCTTTGGTTTAAAATTACAGCTCTCACCTCCTTTCTCAGTGAGGAATCATGTTAACAGGGAGAGCGTATGATCAAATGCTGGATTCCAGAGGGACCTGTTATTCCTGTAACAACGAAACATTCCAGGCTACAGGGAGAGCAGATTTTGTGTAAGGTGTTGCATTATTTTGTGTGTGTTGGAGACAGACCCAAGCTATGTGAGTTCAAGGAGTTGATAATTACACTGGTGAGGATTTTTTCCCCCAGGGCAAAGACCACACACACACACACAAACACACACACACACACACACACACACACACACACACACTAATTCAAGCCAATGGCAAGTATAAGAACAAAACAGAGGGTTAGCTTTCTATTTAAATAAACATCACGATCAGAATGTTTCTGTTTTAGAAACAGAATATAAAATAATTTTGTTTTAAACAAATTTTCTTCTACGTTGTTTCTTTTTGTTTTTTTCTTCTTTCTCAACCTTGTAAAGTGGCCAATTTAGTTCACAATAGATATCAAATGCATCTTTGAACATCTAAATTTACTTTAAACTGACTGTAGAAGGGGGGCCTCCACAGCTCTCATAGCAGCAATATTCCCACCTCTTTTTTTTTTATTATTATTCCTTAAAAGTGCTTATCAAGATGAATGAGAACAGCGGTGCGTAATTTCAAAGATGAAATTGCTTTTCTCTTCAGCTTTCCCATTGTATTTTCAAGGTCACCATAACACGGAGTCCGCTGAGAGCCCGGCCTTCTCCGGGCTGTGTCAGGGCCCATCACGCCTCATGGGGAGGCAGAGTGGCTTTAGAAGTGTTCTGCTTTACTTCTCCTCTCAAAAGATGGTGTGAAACTCCTGCTCATTGGCACATGGTGAAGTTGAAGTGTTGAGGGGACCCCTGCCCTCTGTCCCCAGCACAATCACCAGGGCCAAGGCTAAACTCAGTGCCCCACGCCCCGGGAAGGCCCATCCTCTGTGTCAGGGAGGGAAGCCCGGGACATGTCCCAGTGACCGGCTGCAGACATGGCTAACGTTTTGTGAGGCTCACAGTCACACCCAAGCTGCACATTCCTCATTTACAATTTAACAACAACACCATAAGTTCTGCTTGTTTCTGTCCCACACTCACCAGCAAGCCAGTCTTTTAAACTTTCATTTGAGATCTGCATTTACCATCCATCGACTGCCCAAATATTCTCCAGCATGAAATATGGTTAGCGGAACTCAGAAGTCATCAAGATACTCTGATATTTCCTCCATTATAGAAAAATAAAACATGTCTTGGTAATCACTTGTTTGGGACAAATCAGTATGTTAACACACAATTTTTCTTAGGTTAAAGTATTCTTATAGGCAATCTGGCCTTGCACGTTTGTAAGCTATATAGAAATATTTAAAAATGTATCTCTTAATAATTTTCTTAAAATCAAGGGACCTATGGCTCAAAGTGGCAATTCGTTTACTTCCACAAAATTCTTATTCCTATATGATAGTAACAAAATGTATAACAATTTAAGGAAAAATGATTGACAATGACTAGGTTGAGATTAAAATCCTCAGAATTTTTATTTGAAGTCAAAACATAGAGATCATAAAACAACACAATGAAAAGTGACATATTTCAAGGTGGCCCAGGTATCAGCTGTAGAATGTATGGAATTTGGAATTAAATTCTCTAATTCTTGGTTTCTTCGTATTTATTGAGATGATTATATATATATATATATATATACATATATATATATCTATATCAGTCTCACATGATTTTCTGAAGAGTGACATAAATAACATGTGTTACTGTTTAGTAATGCTCGGTCAATGGTAATGGTGTATTAGCAATATCCAAATGAAGAGATCAAAGTATTTAGGGTAACTATTTATAGAGGAAACTTTTTAAAGGCAGAGGAAAAGTCATGATTGACAGTCTGGTGATCTGCCATCGGTCCTGCTTCGCATAAACTTTTTTTGCCGGTTGAACTGGTTTGACTATTTAATTTCCACTCCTATCACCCAAGTTTCAAGTAAGTTTGGGGCATCACAGGAGGGTGTAACTTGAACATCAAACTCAAGAGTAGAAAGCATTTTGAAACAAGACATAGAAACATAGAAGGGTCACTTTCTACCCATTTATAATCAGATTGCAGCTAATCTTCCCCTTACATTATGCCTACAAGTTAAACAAACTGCAACTAGGAAGATTGTGGTCATTTGACTAGGATCTGAGTTGTTTGTGAGATGCAGTCAAAAAGTAAATTTTTTACTAATTATTTTGAACACTGTAATGGCATTCTAAGTAACAAAGGGCAATAGTAATAATAATAATAAACTATTATAATAGTTATTTCTTTTAGTTTTCCTGCATAAGCCAGGCTCTCTCTGTTTTATATAGTAAAATGTGTAAGTTTACTAAATATATGATCTACCCTACCCCTTATCCCACAGACTTACAATGTAGATATTATCATAATTATAATAACTATACTATTAATATAAATTAATATTACCTTTATTTGTGTTATGGCTACAATTATTTTATTGACAAAAAGAGAAGAGAGGTTAAGTAATGTGCATGGAGAGCTAACTACCAGGCCCCCAAACAAACCTCGACCATGTGGTTAAAGCCGATTTATTAATAGTCTGATCGGAAGCTCTCTGAGGTGGGAGCCTGTACACTTAATAACTATTAATCCCTGCTGTGCTGTAGGCTGGAGCCCAAGCATCCCTTCAAGGAGGTCAGGGATGCTAACTGTGGGTCTGTTGCTCTGGGGAGCTGCCTTCCTTTTAGAAATACTCCTTGCTAATTTTCAATTGATTTTTTAGCACTGAAGTTGGGACCCCTAAAACATTTTTTATATTCTAAAGACCACCCTGTTAGTTAAGGAAACCTGAATTGCAACCTTGAACAAACTGATAATGTATTGAAGTGTTGCCGTAAAGGAAATGTCAAGGTAAAGCAAAAATCCTACTTACTTCGAAGGTAAGTACAAACTGTCTAACTGCCCTGAGAGTCTCCCCAAAGTCCCGGCATTGCTTGGAACCATCACACCCTGTTTTCTGGAGCATTTTTAGTTCAAACATGTATCTCAATTTTACCATATATCTCAATTACTTCCCATTCTGGACACATCATGGCAGGTAGGACACTCTCTTACTTTTTCACTAAAAAAGGTCTTTGATTAAAAGTTGAGTGCTGTAGAGGTCGAAGCCCCACGGGGCTGTGGTCCCATGTCTCAGAAGCATTTCTTCACGCTGTTTCCATGTTTGTTTTCAGCTCTTGGAATGAAGCATCAGACCTCTTGCAATTCTCATGGAGTATGTTAGGGTCCACGAAGGAGAACTGATGATTTCTCTCTGGTGTGAATATGTTTTCTCTTTTACCTCTAAACTTCTACTTCAAGACATCATGTGACTGAGCTCTGCTCTCTAGAGTTAATGATTCTTCCTCCATGATTTGAAAATGTATATTCAAAAGATTAAAAGATGGAGCTTTCCAGGCGTGGTGGCTAATGCCCGTGATCCCAGCACATTGCGAGGCCGAGGCAGGCAGATCACTTGAGGTCAGGAGTTTGAGACCAGCCTAGCCAACATGGTGAAACCCTGCCTCTAATAAAAATACAAAAATTAGCTGGGCATAATGGCAGGCACCTTTAATCCAAGCTACTTGGGAGGCTGGGGCTGGAGAATTGCTTGAACTTGGGAGGCAGATGTAGCGATTAGAAATCATGTCACTGCACTTCAGCCTAGGTGACAGAGAAAGACCCAGTCTGAGAAAAGGGAAGTGAAGTGAAGGGGAGTAGAGGGAAGGAGAGGAGAGGAGAGAAGAGGAGAGGGAGAGGGAGAGCGGAAGAGGAAGGGGAGGGAAGAAGGGAGGCAATAGAGCTGGAGTTTTGCTTATTACTATTATTTAATCAGAGGACATAACACCCTCCTCACAAAGGTGAGAATCACACAGTCCCAGGAGGTTGTTTGGACACCAGCTACAGACCCACAGGCACCGTCAGCAAAATCAAATGTATGCGTTACACACAGACATCTCATCTTCATGGACTTAATGGCCTCCAAGCTAAGCAGCTGAAAGGGAAAAATATTTTTTATTTTTAGTTTGTTTCTCTCAAATGAAGGCAGGTTTTTCCTGTTTATAAAACTTCTGTTTTGGAAACACTTCCCACTGTACTTTACCATGAGTGGGGCAACAGAAGCTTGATAAGTAGGAAAAGCATGCTTTTATTTTTGTTGTTAGTTCATACAAGTAAAGAAGAAAATAAAAGCAAAACAAAAGCACACCTCTCCGAAGTGCCTACTCTCAATGTTTTGTGCTTGCCACTTGCCGTGGTCTATACACATATGCACCTACAGAGATGACTGCTCACTTGTGGGCTTGTTTAACATATGCTCATTTTATAACGTAGTATGTATATTTTTCCATGTTTTTTTTTTAAAAATCACTTTATTATAATGACTGCATATGTTTTACATGTGTAGGTGTTACACAATTTAATTTAGTTAGCAAATCATTTATCATTGCATATTTACTGTGACTATGATTGCTTATATTGTAACCAATGTTGTGATGACATTCTTAGGTATATTTTATTGCAATACATTTCCCAAAGGACAATTTTTCAGTCTTAGGTTTTTCAGGTTTCATATCTCTGAGACTGCTCCATAACGCTATAAGATTTGGATTCCCAGTAGGGACATGTTTGCGCTCATTTTCTGATAAATGCACACAGGTATCTCCAGGACTTATATCCTGCCCAGAATACGCTGGCTTTCCATAAAGACTGTTGAATAAATGCATCCTTAACATTACCATGGTGTTTTTAAACAGCTGTCAACATAAGAAGCAAAATCTACCTACAGGTTTTAATATACATTTGTTTAATTACCTCTGAGTCCCAACATCTGTCCACAAATGCCTGGCCAATTTCTGTGTTTGTTTTTCCTCTTGCGAATTGCCTACTCATTTCCTTTTGATGTCACTGATGTGTAGGTTTCTCCTTGTTGATTTGTAAGAATAATTTAGAAACTAGTGAGTCAAACTATGTTGTTTTGTGTGTCAATTTTTTTTCAATTATCTGCTTGTCTTTTAATCTCTGTTTGGTTACTTTTACCATAGGTAAAAAGGTAAGTGTTATGTCTTTCTTCATATTTATTTTTTATTTTTGGAGGAGGGATATTCTGGATCTTTACTGCCATTACCCAACTCCACTCCAAAAGCATAACTTTTCACTATTTTTATAAATATTATTATATGCCCCAAACACAATTTTTGTCTTTGTTTTTTTTTTTTTTAGAACACAGAACATACAGTTTTAGAACACAAAGCCTAACATTTATGACTGTATTAGTCTGTTCTCATGCTGCTTATAAAGACATACTCAAGACTACGTAATTTATAAAGGGAAGAGGTTTACTGGACTCACAGTTCAGCGTGGCTGGGGAGGCCTCACAATCGTGGCAGAAGGCAAATGAGGAACAAAGTCACATCTTACATGGCGGCAGGCAAGAGAGATTGTGTAGGGGAACTGCCCTTCATAAAGCCATCAGATCTTGTGAAACTTATTCACTGTCATGAGAATAGCATGAGAAAGACCTGCCCCATGATTCAATGACCTCCCACTGGGTATCTACCAGGACATGTGGAATTATGGGAGCTAAAATTCAAGATGAAGTTTGGCAGGGGACATAGCCAAACCATATCAATGAGTCTTTATTTGATACGTGTTTCACATAAAGAAGAGAAGATTTCTATTTTTTTAAATTTTCGTACTAGTCAGCTGAGTGAGCATCATTTACTGAAAAACTAACTCTTCCTTAGAGTTGAAAGGACATCTCTGTTTTATGTTAGATTTGCATATAAAACTGAAAAAAGCTCAAACTCTCAATTCTATTGCTCTCATCTCCCCATCTGTTACTAGGCCTGCAACATATCATATCATTTGTTACCTTTCAAGTGCATTTTATCATTTCTTAATTTATGTGGTCCCTCTTTGTGCTTCCTTTCATAATTCCCGTTTTTGCATATTTATTTTCTGGATAAGCTTTAGAATCATTGCTGTTGTGGTCTGAAATATTGGTGGAACTTTATTAAGATTCCATTAAATAAGCGAATTAGATTGGGAAGACTTGGTATCTTAATGAAATGTAACCTTCTCGTCTAAGACGCAGATATGGTTTTCAATATTTCATCATATGTTTGCATATACAATATGGCTTTTAAATATTATTTCAGGAAAGTATAGAAATATTAAACATGATATATAAGAGTTATGCTTTCAACAAATAGCAAATGAAAGTTATCCAGTTCTCCAGTCATTCTGCTCAGAAAACAGCCTCCATGTACCTTCTGAAACATTGCATTGCAACATTGAACGAAGGACTCAGAGAATCTCAACCTTTCTCTCAGAATTATTCCTTTTTGAATCCACCATGTATGGATGTATGGATTGAACCACTCACTGTGTTTGCTGGTCCTGAGGGTCTGGAGCCCTGGCCACCTCTTGGGAAGAATGGGGTTTCACCTCCCCACTGCCTGCTGTCATAGGGGAGCTGCTCCTCATTTTGTGGGAAACAGACCATTCCCACCCCCAGGGCTGCCTTTGCCTTCACCATTCCTTTATTCTTTTGTTTCTTGGCTTGGTCATTGTGTAAGCTTTGATCATATCACTGCTCAGCCTCTAAATTTAGTAGGAAAAGTTCCTAGTATCTTTAGCCTGGTCTCTGACATGGCCTCACCTTTCTGATTCTCTGATAGAACTTCAGCTTTATGAGCCAGGTACCCCCACTGTCTCCCTTTCACAGCCAAAGGCTTCAGGCTGAGTGAAATGAATACAGTCACATTACTTAAGAAGCGAAGCTGGGAAGCAAACCCCATCAGCAGGACCCAGGAGTCCCAATCTGTTCTGCATTGTTGAAGTTGAGAGAAATACTGTGCCCGTCTCTGAAACAGAGATAACATAATGCTGCAGTTGGATCAGAAAAGGAAAATGAAAAAATAAAAGCTTTGATGAAGAACTTTGACGGAAAAAAGTGTTTCTATGACCCTTTTCCCTCTCCGTCTCCAATGGCACTACTTTGGTGAAGGGACATTGAGATTCTGTGGCTCGGAATGCAGCGTGAGAAGCCCTTGGAGGTCTCACCAGCTACCACTAGCCTCCTGCACTTCCCTGCCTGGGTCCATGGCTGGCTTGCCCCAACATCCATGCAGCCTCTGGCCTGAGTTCCCACTGGTGAAATGTGAGGGGAAGCCACACCCACTGCACCCAGGCCTGACTCCTACAACCTCTCACAGGTGGCCTCCCAGGGCTTTCCTTCTGTGGACAGACAGCCCCACGAGCTTGGAGCCCACAAGCTGAGGGTGAAGACCCTCTGAATTGCTGCCTGGAGAAGAGTCTGCTACCAGCTAGGATCACCTGGTCTGGATTTTATCTGAGAGAGAAATAATCCGGTTTTATAGTGTTTGACCTGTTGTGCATTTTGGGCTGATCAGCTAATATTACTAACCCTTTTAGTTATATGTCCTTTCTTTCAAAATGTCTATGAAAGGTGATTTAAAAATACATTCATGTTGCATATTAAGGTATGTTTCTAATTGTTGAGAAATTCTAAGTAGGATGAGGATAAAGTTAGGAGATGAGGCTGGAGCCAGGAATGAGGCTGATCTGAAATGGGGGAACACAAAACCCCATCCTCTGGCTTAGGGAACAAGTTTGACTCCAAACTCGAAGCAGAGGAAAGGAAAAAGGAAATAGAATCAATGACAAGAAAACACAAGTAGAAATAATATCAGTGATGGCATGCACCTGTCGCGCAGACTGATGCATTTACTTACTGTGAGAAACCCATTACGAATCTATTTTTGTTCATTTATGTAGATATAGACATTGATAAAGCTGACATCAATACAGATCAAACGTAGACAGAGATCTAGTTGAAGAGACAGACGCAGACTTAGACTTAGGTTTCGATATGGCTTATAAATGCCTTTGTCTGTCACTCTCCTCCCAGCCTCCGCTGGCATGTGAAATTGTCCTGAGTCTCCTTTTGAGTCATCCACGGACGACTACCACTCATTAGCTAACCCATTTGGTCTCTTTCTTCCTCTATCCTTTTCATCCCTTTTTGCTGTGCCTCTTTGCTTGCCTCAACTTACTCCCACGCTTCTGTGGCCTCCTGCTCCCTGTGCGTGCCTGCAGCTCTAACTCCTGTCTGGCAAAGGTTCTTGTTCTTCAAATCTTGTTCTGGGTCGCTCCTGTTTTCCTCAAGGATGCCTGTGGCTTCAGCTCCCTTTCTTTAATGATGCATCCCAAACCTCTGTCACCCCCTGAGATCCCTCGTCATTTACCTAGCATGCTGCTGGCTGTCCCCACTGGCACCTGGCCGAGGAAGCTGACACATCCCGCGTTAGGAAGCAAGGCTGTGCCTTCCTCGACAGTCCTCCACCGGGGGTCTCATTGCATTGCCATTGTTTCACGGCTGCTTCCCAAGCCAGAGTAGTAGTCGCCATCCTTGACGGATTCCTGCCTTTCTCCCCAACAGATACCATTAGTCCATGGTGCTATTGACTTTGCTTCCTATGTGTTTCTTTGCTTGCCCACTTCTTGCCATCAATACCCTGGGAGCCACTTGTAAAATACTGTCCTGGTCACCATCGCCCCTCACCAGCTTACAGCAAGTGCCCTGATTCCAGCCTACCTTCCACCAGTCCTGCCGTAGGTCAGTAGCTGACTCCAGCTTCTTGAGTAAGTCACGCACGGTGGCTGACTTGCCTCTACATGGCCCCTCCTTCTCGCCTTCCTCTCCTTTGCTAGCATTACTGACATATCCTCCATGTCCCTTTGTGCCAGGAACTGTTTAAGGTGATTGTCTGCTATTATCCCATTTAATCCTCAACATAGCTCTATGAGGAAGGTAGCCTCGTCACTCTCCTAGGATGGTGAGGGAACTGAGAGTGTGTAGTGCCTTCCCCTTGCACGCATACAGTCACCTGCACATCCTTCTCTGCTTGTGCCGTTATTTCCTTCCGCTTCACAGGGTGAATCCCAACCCATCTTTCATCCCTAATTTCGGACACCACCTGCTCAGTAAAGACATATAGTGCTCCTCCATCTGCCCAGAGAGTGGCTGAACCCCTGTACGTCAACAGCCTTTAGCTGCCTCTATGCCATGATGGGGAGGAAGCTCCCTGAGGACAGGGCCGTGTCTGACGTTTCCCCAGTTATATCTTCTACATTGAGCAGAATAGGGTCACATAGGTGGCACTTATTAAATACTTCCTTAAAACATGAGTAAACATGACCACATAAAAGGGCTATTAGTCACTGCAAGGAAAATATGGTTTATGACATTTTGCAAATGTATGAAAATTTAAATGTATTTCTTGTTCATGAATAGCCACTATGGTGCATATAATATATTTAAGCAATAGTATGTGGCTCAGTGAGTTAATGCAACTGACAAATACATACCCAAATGAAACACCTCATATATGAAGCTTTTTTTTTTTCTTCAAGACAAGAGTCTTGCTCTGTCACCCAGGCTGGAGTGGAGGGGTGCGATCTCGGCTCACTGCAACCTCTGCCTCCTGGTTTAAAGAGACTCTTCTGCCTCAGCCTCATGAGTTGCTGGGACTACAGGGAACTCCCATCATGTACAGCTAATTTTTTTTTTTTTCCTTTTTGATAGAGACAGGATTCTGCTATGTTGGCCAAGCTGTTCTTGAACTCTTGACCTCAGGTGCTCTGTCTGCCTTGGGTTGGCCTCACAAAGGGCTGGCATAATCAGTGTGAGCCACTATGCCCAGCCCTCATATGTGAAGCTTTGATTGCTATGCATAGGGATTGAGACTTCATGGGCCACCACTTTCATTATAGATTTACATTACATTATACTGTTAATTTCTACATTTTAAATTTTAAAATCTTAAGGATCATCTTATCTTATCTTCATACTAGTTAGGCTTTTTAAAAATGAAAACAAACTAACAAAAAACAAACAAATTATAAAAAAGGCTAGACAAGTTAAATGATCTGCTTTAGCCCCAATACTGGCATACAAGTAACCAGTAATTTTCTTACTGCTAATACATATATACATATATCTCTGTATGTGTATTACTTATTATACACATAAATGCACTTTGATTTTGGACATAAAGAACTATATGAACTAATATATTTGTATTATTATGGAAGCAATATAAACTTACTGAGCAATACCTAAAAATACTGAACAGTTTAACAGAATAATACTCATAATTCTATTACCTAGCAGTAACTCCTATAAATATTTTAGGGTAGTTCATGCTGTTTCTTTATTTTCAATATATTTTTATATTTGATATTTTTGCAACTGGAGTGCAAATTTTTAAATAAATATTATAATTATGATTTTCTAATTTATTAAATAGTATTTTAAACATACGTTTATGTTTAGGTACTATTCTATCACATGTGGTTATTTTCATTAACAAATTATCTATAATTTTAGATGTCCATCAGCACTAATATGGGCTATTGGTGCTGTTATATTTAATATAATTTCTTCGGGATCAACTTATATAATGAAAGCACTAAGTCAAATTCCCAAATGTTTTGAATATCTTTGTGCAAATTGATTTCTCAAATGATTGGACCAGTTGATAAAAGCAGAGTTAAAGAGGACTCATCACACATATTAAATAAATAATTGTTTAATGTCATGTTCTAAAAATTTATCTTGGCAAAGTTTAAAGTCATTTAACCAGAGTCACATCCTATGCCCTGGATGCTGTTCTGTTGAGTTTTGTTCAGCCGGTCTCAACAAATGATATGGAATATTTCCTAAGGAAGTAATAATGCAAATAAATGACCTTTGATGACTCCGGGGTAAAATTGTCTTTGAGACCACACTTCTTCCCACTTCTTCAATATAAAAGAAAAATATTTTCTTATTAATACAACTTCAGACACTCAAGCACATTCTTTGATTCTGCATTGGTAATGAAAACTATCTATGAGCAACTAGCAACCTTTTTTTATGCTATTTTCAGAAATGTCCAAATTTAAGATTAAGGATTCCAGAAATTTGTTTCACATATTCTCTCTTTCTCTCAAGAATAGGGTACCCAGTGTCTTCCAAACTAGAGTATTGTAATATTACCCTGCCACCTAGGGGTTTTGCCAAAGAAATTTATGCATTCATATGGAGGTTTAGTATATTGGCCGAAATGTGAAAATTCTGTTACTAAAGTATGTCAAAACACTCACAATTATGTTTTTGTATTTTGTTTTCTCTTTCATAATAGCCTTTCTTCTAAATACCAAATGAGAATGGTGTGATGAAAACCAGTAAGGATTTCCACTTTGAGAAATATAGGGTTTTCAAAGGCAAACATTATAAAACTGAGCATGAATTTGTGGTGGGCCCACTGGTCATACATGTTTTTTCAAGTTCTTGAGACCCGTTGCATATTATTTCTCGTTTATGACAGTTTGAAGCACCCAGCAGACAAATTTTTGTTTAGGACAGGGTCACTTGGTCACAGCTTTGGGTGGGCAATGAGTGTAGATCATAGTATAAATGTATGGTCTCATTGATCAAATTATGCCATTACATGTGATGACAAATTATCCCCAAAACTGTTGACCTGTGATGTCCCTCCTTAGATCTAACAACTTT
The DNA here is from genome assembly GCF_048565385.1 of Saimiri boliviensis. Lineage (NCBI taxonomy): Eukaryota > Metazoa > Chordata > Mammalia > Primates > Cebidae > Saimiri > Saimiri boliviensis. The sequence goes on from NC_133449.1 coordinate 297,489,823, forward strand.
GTCTCATTCCCTAAAAATAAGCTTTTCCTGATGAAATGTACGAGAGTGAGGAATCTAAGTATTCAACCGTGGCAGGAATATCTACTCTACATACTCTGTGGATATGGGACTTTTGCCATGAGAGATTGAAGAACGAAGATGAATATAGAGAAATAGTGAACACACACATAGAACAGATTCCAGAATTTTTGAAGAAGTACAATTTGCTATCAGTTAAAATTATTGGAGCAAGCAAGTTAAGCTTTGTTTTAGAAATGCATCCTCTATGAGTCACCACAATTTCTCCTTGTCTTGGAATTTGAAGCATTGAAAGGACATGGCAGAGAGGCTCACGCCACCATCTTCTCTGACATACATGCTGTCTCAATTTTGTGCTGCCAATCTAAAAAAAAAAAGAAAAAAAAAAAAGAAAAGAAACCTTGCAGCCTCACAAGACTAATTAATCAATCCAATACTCAATATTTTGAAAAAAGTAGCATGACTAAGAGAAACAGGGCATGCTGCATCAGGATTGACCCTCTGGATCCTGTTCCCACAGTTAGTTGGTCCAGTGCGTGTTGACTTGCTCTCTGGCCTTGAAAAGATACAATTACTCTCTGTAAGAATGTTAACAGCAGATGAATTTTTCCTTTCCAAACATTAGAAAAATCCAGCCCACACCTGTTTTCTTATATTTCCTCTTTTCAAAGCAGCGAGAAGAAATTGAAAGATGTAACTAGTCGGGGTTTTGCTTAGCTTGGGGCTTTACTTCATCCTGACAGGCCTTTGTTCCCTGCACGGAGCACGCTCTAATTACACCCTCTCCAGTGAGGGCTCCAGGTGGAGGGCGATGCAAATGCCAGGTGCCTTTTCTCTTCTCATTACGATCTGTCTCTTTCTGAGCACATCACTCGCAGGAAGGGTGGGGGCTCTTCCTTTTGAGTTAGAAACACCCTTTCCTCATCTCCGTTTTATTCTTGCCAATTTTGCTCCAAATCTCGTTTCTGTTAGGGTGGTTGAGTACAATGCTATTTTTTATTGTTTGCTGTATATGTTAATAGTTGAATTCAGGACTTTGCAATAAGAGCATTGAGGGGCCTGTGTGACCCCTCATGCTGACTGCAGTTCCGCGTACAGATCCTGGGAGGCTGTCTGGAAACACGGCTCCCAATATGACCACACCGGGCCAGCATAATGACACCACTGAAAACGCAATCTAGGCACTCCAGGACTCTCAAACCGGTGTGAAAGAGCCTCCAATTAGCTGAGGCTTTCTCCATTTGGACTTTTTATGGGAGTTTGATTTGTGCTTTTTAATTAGGAGGTTATTCTAATAACCTTTTAAATGCAAAGTTATCCAATAACCAGGCTAGCTTTTTTAATAAGCCCAGTTTTGAACTAGTTAGGAAAAACAAACTATTAAAAGAAGCTGTATAGTATTTTGGCATAATATACATCTCTTTGCAAGTCCTTTTAAATTTTGCATTTTCTACTGTAAGTTTTGGCAGGGACATTATTTCAGAGAATTCCTCTTCTTATTTTGAGGAGAATCAAATCTTGAACATGTGACGGAATGGCACAAATAGAAATTTTTTGAGTTTTTACTTAATTTCTTGCGCAGTTTTAAAATTTAACACAAAAGAGGAATTAACATAAGTTAATTTTTTTGCAGTAAAATCTCTACTTATTTATTAAAAATTCTGAATAGAAAGTTATGACTAATTTCTATGGAGGTACAATATTCAAATTATATAAAATAAGTGGAAATTATTAACTGTTCTGTAACTTGGTATTTGCTTGAACAAAAAAGTTTCTTGCTTTTTGCATTTATTTAGAAAATAGATAATTGACTACCTATTTTATAAACAGCACTTAAGTTATTTTTTAAAATTAGGGACCTGCACATATTTTAATATACATATAGGCATTCTATTAAGTTTTTGAGTAAATATTATGTCAGAAATTGTCAATTTTTAAAATTATGCCATCTTGTGTATAACATATATTATTTTAATATGCTCAGTTCCCTTAATAATACCTTGTATTGAAAACACTGACATTAATTAGGTTACTGTTGACTTTACGATGTTTACATTCGTTGACTTATGTTTTAACAATTATTGTTTTCTATTAGGAATCACTTTTATAAAGTGTCTCTAAATGGCAAATCAAGTAATAGTTACATTATTAAAAGTTTAAATTATGTGTTATATCATTATTCTCACATGTCATTGAATAAGTGATTATTTCTGAAATCCAACATTTTCATTAACAAGCAACTATATCTATATCCCAACTTAAATTGTCCTAATTAATTAGCTCCAATATGCTATACTGAGATTACACAATGCATTACAAGTGAAATGCATAGAGGAAAAAATTAGATTCCATAATTCTTTAACTGTTAGTAATCGTGTTTCTCATGGCAAGTATAGTATGGAATTGCCTTTACAATTTTTAAATTCAATTGATAAAAATTATATGTTTTACATAAACTAATTCAACTAAACCAAAGATTCTTAGCTAAATGGGTGCAAGGAGGATAATGCTTCTAATAGTATGATCTTTTGAACGTCTGTCTGCTTCCCAAAATCACACTCAATTTTATAATATGTACAAAAAATAGAAAATGGTGACCATCTCCTTGTAAATTTAACATTTCCTAGGAATCGCTGACAACCTCTGAATGCACTGCCAGGGGTCTGCTGGAGAAGGAGTCGCTCCCACCTGAGCCTGGAGGAGAGAAGCCCACGCAGGGAAAGCAACTGTGTCCATGAGAACCTGGAGACCCAGCCGTGTCTGATCAGCCTCAGCAGACACCTTCACCTCCAGAAGCTCCCGTGCTGCCTGAACGGTTTGCAGTGATGCCGAGGGCTTTTCTAAACCAACGCCTTTCTTGTCCTCTTTGCTATAATCCAGCATTAGGTGCACCGGGTTTTCTTTGCAAAAATCTGTAAAGGAAAAACAATTGGAGGCATTTTAGCCATTTTTAAATGTAACATATTTCTGAAGTCAATAACTTCTTTGCTGTGGTTCACAAATCAGATGGACAGGCTCTGGGAGAGTTCTACTGCCTTAGTGCACACAGGAAAACAGAAAACGTGGTGAAGTCGTGCACTTTTGAATCACTTCTGTCTTAAAATGTTGTCGTTTTTTTCCTGGAAGCTAAATTAATAATTTAGCATGGGAGTTAATGAAATAAACAGTATATTTATCACTTAATTCTGCTGTTGCGAGAGGTAAATAATTATGCACACTGTCAGTTATTCAAAAGAAAGAAAGAGTGGGGGGGAGGAAGAGGAGGAGGAGGAGGAGGAGGAGGAGGAAGAGAACAACAATCTCCACCACTGCAGCAAAAGAAACTGAGAAGGAAGGAAAGAAGGAAGAATAGAAAAATGTAGAAAGGTGGGAAAGTCTCTTCTACCAAATAAATCAGTGCTCAAGCACTGAAGTTTTAAACTTTTTTTATAATTATAAAAAGTAAAGATGATAGAGGAATTTATTGTATACGAGATCTACCTAGGTAGATCAAGATGAGGATTAATTCACTTCTCACAACACACCTTTACAGCGCAGGGAAGCTCAGGCAGAGAGACAGTCACTGGCTCACTGTCACACAGCTTCCACATCGTGAAGCTGGGGTTGGACCCGGACATTCCACCTCTCATAGCCAAGTCTAACCTCTGATACCTGAAGTACGCTCTGGCTCTTCAGTGTGGCTGGGAGCGGATCAACTCCTGCGGTTACACTGAGTGCTCTCATTTGTAATGGGGGATTATAATACCAGGGTTGTTGCAAGAATTAAATGATGCAATTGTTTCAGCTTTTTATTTTTTTTTTTTGTGAATTGGGGCAATGTGTTTGTGTGTGCGTGTGTGTGTGTGTGTGTGTGTGTGTGTGTGTCATGTGTCTCTAATCCTAGAATTACAATATAGTCTTCACTGAAGTAGAAGCTCAATAAATACAAAGAATAAGCACATGGTGAATGATTTTTGAAAAAATATGTGAATGTTAACAGTGTGTTTGAAGTGTTCTTGGAGAATAACTTTAATCATTAAAAATTCTCATTATTAGCTTTATTAAAATTGTTATTTGTACATTCATTGTACCCTATTTCTGTTATGAGACGATAAGATTATTGAGTTAAGAGACGGCAATTTACCAATTTTTATACTCTCTAGTTACATATGTCTTACACGGTGGGCATGAAATAAATATTGGCCAAATGCAATTAAGTTGCCTTTTACTGCAGGGCACTGTGTTTCTTTGTTCATTTTGGAAGTGTTGTTTTGCAGGCTTAATATTAATGAGATATCTGTAACTATGAGGAAAACTTACACTCAAACTGCCTTTCTCCAAAGTGTTGTGTACCCTGAAGAGGAAACAGCCGACCGCATCCTGGCTTTCTCTGAGGCATCCCTAGTCCAGAGATGCCTTGTGAAAACCAGCAGTGGGATATGATATAGACTCGGCCATGTCTGATCATTGAACAACCTTTTATAACTGCAGATGCAGATGAGAAATCAGAAACACATGCAGATGGAAAACATTTAGTAATAACGGTTTCAAGATCAACAACTGACCTCCTCCTGAAATAGTAGTGCAGAGAGCAGGTGTAAAATTCCTTACTTTCACTCGACATTTTTGTTAGATTAAAATCTTCAGTGTTTGCTTTCACCGTGGTTCCTCTTAAGGACACGAACACAAGCAAATAACATGTTTTGTGATGTCAAAGGCTGCTATTAACTAGATAAAGCCAGTTCCAGACCTAATGAGTCCAGTCTTGTCTCTTGGCAAGACTTCTACCTCGGCGGGAGAAAATCTGAACTCTTCTCACCTCTCTTTGATTTCCAAGTCAAGCAGGGTTTACGTGTAAGCCCTCTGGCATCAAGCTGAAGTGCAGGGGCCTCTGTCTGTAGCGAGAGTAAAAACAAGACAGGTCTTTGCATTGATTGGATGGCTGGAATGAGTGTGTGTGCGCCTGTGTGTGTGTGTTCCTGTGTGTGACCTCACCAAGCCCTACCCAGTGTTCCCGAGTTGGGAGATCCCATGTCCATCACGCACATAGACCCATATCCAGTAGGTGCACTTTATTATCAGAATGCTGTTAATGTTGGCAAACTCCAAAGCACAGAGCGAAGCAAAAATAAGAAAGGGCCGAAAGGATTGATTTATGAGAAAGAATAAAAAGAAGTATAGATAATGGTGAATCACATTTTCTATGTCTTCCATAATACTTTCGGGGAATTCTAAACAGAAGCTCAGAGAAAAAAAAAAAAATCTGGAAAATAATAAAAGGGCTGAATCTCAACGAGTAGGAACACTTAGGAGAACATGAAAAGAAATACACAAAAACTCGGTCAGAACAAGTGGGGAAGCATTCCCTTTGATGCTGTGATTTCTGAAGGAACACAAGCATTGCTGGCAGACCTGGAAGAAGACTCGTAACAGGGTAGGTACTATTTTAGGCGAAAGTGAATGAACCTATACGTTTATACAGCAAAAAGGCCTACTGGAAAATCAGTAAATGATGGATGTAAATCCCAGCACATGGTAGAATCTGAATTATCTAAGGAGTCGGAACCTTCACGTGTTAAATCTGATAGGGGAGCTCTCAACAAACAGTGTGCTGAAATCTGAGTGAATCGCTGTGGCCTGCGAGGGGCCATCAGTATCATTTCCCTTTCTGTATACTTGGCTCTACACTTGATTATAGAGGATAACTATCTGACAGTCTGACCCCTGGGAATAAAGTAAATATCAACAGGGGCTTGATATTTGCTGACGTCTGGAAACAGAGGAAAAACCTATTTACCTATTACCGGGAAAGGCCAAGTGAGCACAAGTGTTTCCATTCAATGAAAGTCGACAATGCTTTGCAGTAACGTCTCATAATTTTTCTCTAAAGAGCTCTGCCTTTGCCCTCTTTTTCAGACTCCTTCCTGTGAGCTGGGTCGGGTGCAAACTTGTTTTTCTCAGCCAGGTACCCACTGCAACTAATGATGACGTGATCGGTGACCAATCTAACAACAAAGGAGAAAGTGCAGGTACACTGTGGCTGCAACCAGGCTGGGGAATCAATTCGCAACTGAATACCTTAGACATGATGACAATTACATCAGATTTTATGTGGCTTAGACTTAAAATGTTTGATTAGTGGTGTGCAAAAGTGTGTGTCTTTCTATTGGGGGGAAGGTCATTATATTATTTTAAAGACAGATGATTACAGACAGGATGTAACAGGTTATATCATGAGTCTGAGGTGCAGACTGGTGTTATTTGGGGGAATTTATGATATTTTGACATATTCATTGTAATTAAACCCACCACGTATTGCTAAATCTGGAAGTGAGATAAAGAGGAGAAAGAGTGTATTTCGTTTTTCTGGCTAATATAAAAACCATCAGTAAACTTTCTTCCCAGCAGATTTCTCAGGTAATAATTACCCTTTTGATTTAGAAGTATAATGAATTTGAGATCTTCCAATTTGTATCAAGTGCCCCCTCAATACAATAAACATATTCCTTATAATAACCCCTTCCACAGCAGTCACTTTAATGAGAAAACTTATACCAATTTCCTGTGTTGCAGTGTTTTTCAGAAACGGGCTTCATAGGACATGTTCTTCTTCATGCTGGAGAGCTCCCTGAGAGAAGACGGGTACCTGGTGACATGCTGCTGCTCCAGATCTTGTTGGAAGGGGTGATAGGGCGATCTCCCTGCAATTGACTTGCTGGAGCAGTGATGATTTTTAAATATTGTGATTTCCTATTTAATACCATCAAAGTGACTAAACTGTTTGCTCAGACTTTACATTTACGTCGCTGTGAGTTCAGTGCTATTCCCTCGGAGATCAGGGGAATCAGGGCCCCCCCTCTCCTCACCTCTGCTGATATATTCAGGTTTTCTCCTCTTGCCTCGCTCTTCCCTGCTCCTGCTTAGCCTCCGTCTACCCCTCATTCCCCATCCTCTCTGCAGGCTTTCCTCCTCACTCTGCTACCCTCCTGATACACACATAAATCACCCTTTAGTGAGGATGAGGCCAGTCCTAAATCGGTGAATTGGGAAGATTATCCACATGTTCTTTTTCATTCATGAAGAATATCAACTTTATTATTATTGTTGTTGTTATTATTATTTTATTTTATTTTATTGCATTTTAGGTTTTGGGGTACATGGGAAGAACATGCAGGATTATTGCATAGGTACATAGAGGAGTGATTGCGACCCTAAATACAGTGGTTAAAAAAATTGTGTATATTGAAGAGCCACTTTTCCAAACACGGCTCTGAAAAATGACAAAATAACTGAAGATCATCATTTTTCAGGAGATTCTCGCTTTATTTATAGCAAACCTGGGCGTTTTAAAAACCAAGTGGGTGATGGAAGAAAGCGAGGGAATTGCTGCGTGAATAATCTAATGATGCTATAAGAGAAGGAATATTTGTTCTTAAGGAAAGGTTAGTCAAAGAGCACCTTCCGCACAAATGATCCTTTGAGGAGGGGGGCTCATCTAGCAGACACATGTCGACAGACGACGCAGTCACACAGTGTCTCATGATTTACGGCCACCTCGCCTCGGCACAAGACAGCAAGAGTGAAACTCCCACAAGTTTTTCTTCCGTCTTATTGAGAAGGAAAGTGCCAGTGCCTGGGCATTTTGTCTCTATCACTTTGTTTAATTGCTCAGCGACAGAGCAGAGACTGTAGGTGCTGTGCCCAGGTGCTAACCCATAGCCCGACATGCCCATGCGACCCTGCAGGCACCTCTGGAAACGATGCCACGTGTCTAATGAGTGAGGAAACCACGCCGGAGCCTACTGCACATCGGGTTTACCCCTGCACTGACACCACAGGGAAAGCTAAAACAAGTCCTCCCTGCAGACAGAGCCCCAGCACCCCTGCAAGCCCTGACACAGGCCGAGGCAAGGGGCCTTAAACAAAGGCATCTCCGGCAGCCCCAGCTGGAGACAAGGTGCCAGGAGCCGCCTCGCCTCCCGGAGAGAGACCTGCAGCAGCAGGTGGCAGCATCGTCACAGACCTGAGGCCGGCCTGGGCTGCAGGGACACCGTCCGCCGGGAAGTTTTGCATGTGGAGGGGACTCCGACCTTTTGTGGATTTATTGTTACCTCCGTGAGGGCTCCATTGTTCACCTGCCACTAAATCCAGTCATTAGAGTCGCCCAGCACTTGGGGTCGACTTGCCTGAATTATTTGCCTCGGTCCCTGTTCTGACCGCACACCACAGCCTGCGTTTTTTCACCTCGATTCTTCCAGACTGGGGACTTGGGACCACAGAGAAACCAGGAATGTCTGTCTCTGGGAGCTTTAAAAACATGCCGCAAACAACGGCAAAGGGGAGTGGAAGGGAGAGAAGAAAGTGGGGAGAAGAAATAGAAAATCCCATTTAATGTCCTCTTTCTTTATTGCATCAATATTGAGAGTAAGGTCACTCCAGGTTGGAAACAAATTTTGCTCTCTCTCCTCTTCCTTTCTTCCCTCTCTTTATTAGTGGTGGTTGAGATGGAAGACATTTGCTTTCTGCCTTGCACCTGACTCTGTCTGAGTTAGGGTCAGCCCACAGAAGCCAGGACGTGGAAGGGGCGGCTGAGTTTCCCTTCACACCAGTAAGGAAAAGAATAGCCCTGATCTGACATGTTCCACTGATTTCAGGGGACAAGGTAAGGGAAAACGGGGTCATTTTCCTCCTTCCAGCTCGCCAAGCCACAAGCACGAGACAGAAAGAGAAAGCATTTTAAATAAACCAAAGCATGAGCATGTGTCCAGGCTAAACACATGTGCAGGAAAGGGCTAACGTGGTCACTTCTCATGGTGGCAGGCAGCACGCCGGCTTTACCTGCCAGTGTGACCCAATTAGGCTTTGATATTGAATTCCACTGCTGACATCAAATGCGATTTTTTTCTGTCTTCCTGTTTTTGCTCCCTGTGCTAATGCACACACAGGACATTTCCAGTCCTGATTAAATATTTTCCTGTGTCTACAACTTCGCACGCACATCCCCTGTCTGTCTCTCTCTCTGCAGGTGCGCGCACACACACACGCACACACACACACACATGCTTTCTTGCCCTCTCCATCTGAGTAAATTAGCACTGATTTCTTATATATGTTTAATCGTTCACAAGGAAACCTCCTTCCATTAGTGCTACATCCGGCTGCCACAATGGAGGCCGAAAACTGACACCACTGTGTTGTAGACGCAGAATGTGTTTAAAATGACGCCAGACTGAAGGACCAGGATTCATTAAATCGGGCAAAGTTTCTCATTAAACATGTGGATTGACAGTCAGAAATAACTGTCATTTGTGGCTTTTTTTATAGTCCCCCTACCCGATAATACTTTTTCGCACTGGTGATATTATATTTAGAGTAAAATAGAACTGTGACGGCCGGTGACTGGTAGGTGTCTGCTTTGTATAGAAACAGCAGTTGGCTCCTAGTGCCTTTCTAGTCTCTGTGAGAAGAAGGACTCGAAGAACAGTTAAGCCCAGTCAGGAAGCTAGTCACTAACATGTCCTGTTTAAATCAAAATAATAGATAAAATAGACCCCCTGCTACCTGTAATATATTTAGATATTAATTATAAAGAAATTCACAGTGAGGGCTTTTCATTCTATTAGCATTTAATTCATGTGTGCATTTCACTTTAACTACAGCCAATAAATTCTTTATGGAAAATTCCTCTTAATATGATTATGGAAGAAGGGTCAAAAAATTAACATCTTTTCATGCTCAGAGAAGTGACTTGATGAAGGAAAAAGACACATTCATTACAAAAATACCATTTTTCCTCAAAGATCTGAGACCCCTAGGTGACACTGTTTTGCATCTTAACATAAAATATGTAATGCAGAACCTTCTGGTGTTAACAGATAGCGCCAGAGTACTCTGCCCTGGGCAGTTTGCAAAGATGCAAGATAGTCATGCCTTGAGGTATGTAAAGAAAATATTTCTTTCATAAATACGGGATCCTGATTGCCAATGAACAGATATTCTGGAAAGCACTGTCAATATAAAATGTCATCTGGGGGCAAAGATGCTTTCCTAAATTTTATACATATATATATATATATATATATATATATATATATATATATATATATGCATCTATATGTGTATAAACACACACACACACACACACACACACACATAGTTACATATTCAAAAATGTATATGAATGATGAAAAAGCTGTAGAAAATACTCTTTCAAAAATAAATGAAGCCTTCCAAAGAACAACCTGAAGGATTTACTAGTTACTTGGAGATTTTTTTACTAAGAATTTGTGCCCTAGTTTGGTTCACCCTTCTATTTATTCACTTCCTTAAACGTATCCTCTAATAAACGTTAAGTGGCACGAGAGGCACACTCCTGTCTGGGCAAAAGCTTTCTTCCTTTTATGCGCCTACTTTCTGGAAGGAACAGTTCAATTTACAATAAACTGATTTTTTTTGCTCACAGTCTCTTTTCTTCATTCTGTCAGAAGCTTGGATTTCTCTCTTAAGGTAGATTCTCGAAGGTCCCTTGAGCTACTGTGAATGTGAAAGCACTTTCTCTGAGAAGCTTTTTCTCATTCTTTTTTCTCATTCTTTCAGTGAGAATTCATCTCAGATGGCTGCTTTGCAGCCTTTGTGTATAAATATAGATAGACGTAGTTAAGGAAGGAGTAGATACCAATACAGATATAGATGTGCTGGGCTTAGAGGCTCTGGGTATCACCTTCCCTCAGATTTGCATGCCTGCCTCTCTTCCCCTAGGGCAGGGAGAAATGTTCCTGTGCTTTCTGCGACCCACTGACTACCTTTGTCAAGCACTTTAAAAAATAAATGATTAGAAATTTATATATTTAAAAAAACCTTTGTCCTTGGATCGTACAGTATTACTTGAACATTCTGTCTGAGCATAGCATAAACCTATTAACCTGTGCAATTTTAAATCAACAGTATCTTTGTGATCTTGACATTCATAATCCTGCAAATCAAGATCGTAAACAAAATCCTCATTTATTTACATTAAAAGTTTTGAATTCTTACTGCATAAAAAAAGTCCAGAATACCTAAAAATATGTAAGCCAAGTAAACTTTGTGAAAAAAAATATTTAAAAGAATGTGACCAACACCTGAGAAATTCTGCAGCTTGATTCAAAAGGATATGGAAAACTAAAGATGCCCCCAGAATTTCTCATGGTTTTCTGTCCATAATGAATTTTTTGGGGGAGATATAGTCCACATGCAAAAGCTAAGCTGAGAATTACATATGTTCATTAAACGTTGCCATTTTTTATTTATGTTGTTCAATAATATATGAAATTGACACATATGATAATATCATTTTTAATTAATGTGAAAATAAATTGTTTATGAAATACAATTGAGAAAAGTAGGTAGCCATCTAAAAATATACAGATTAAATAGCTCAGACTTTACAGTGTATTTTCTGACTGCAATGAATTAAATTAGAATTCAATATCAGATACCTGAATAATGCCACAGAATTTAGAAAGTAAGCAACACACTTCTAAATAACCTCTGTGTCAAAAGACAATCCCAAAAGAAATTGGAAAATCTATAAAAATCATAAAGTACATTGAATGAGCACAACATATAAAATGCATAGGATGTAGATAAAGTAGTACTTTGAGGAAAATGTATAGCATTAAAGTCTTAAGTCAAAATTAAGAAAGGTCTCAAGTCAATTGCTAGAACTTTCACATCAAAAATTAGAAAAAGAAAATTTAAACTAAACTAAGCATAAAGAAAAACTAATAAATATAACAGTAAAAATCAATAGAATTAAAAACAGAAAATAAAGCAGAAAAAATCAATGGAATTAAAATAGATTACTTTTGAAAGAAAGATCAATGAAATTAATTAATCTTTAATCAGACTTATCAGAAAAAAAGACAAATTATTAATATAAGTGAGAAAAATGATATCACTAGAGATTCTATAGATGTAAAAAAGATATAAGAAAATATTTGTGAAGATATGCAAAAAAAGTAATGGCACAGATTTGTTGAATGATACAAACTACCAAAGCTATTCAAGAAGAAATAAATTCTCAGAGTAGTACAATGCTGTTAAAGAAACTAAACTTTTATTTAAAAATATTTCCACAAATAAAACTCTGGACCCACATGTCCTCACAGTCAAATTCTATCAAATATTTCATGAAGACATAATATCAATTCTATAGAATATCTTCCAGAAAATATGAGATGGTGAAAAATTCTCAACTTATTTTATGAGTCCAATATTATTAATTACTAATATTAAAACTACACAAAGGTATTAGAAGAAAAGAAAAATATGAACTAATAACCCTCATAAACATGGTCACAAAAATGTTCTCATTTTTTCAGCAAATGAAATCAACAAAAAGACAAAACAAAATGTCATAATAGAGTATGAGTTATATTTTCAACATTTGTAAATCAGGCAATGTAATTTTCTATGTCAAAATATTAGAGGAGAAAACCTATATAATCACTTCCATGGTTGCAGAGAAAAACTGACAAAATGCAACAGTTATTCCCTATAACAACTTAGCAAATTATTTTAAAAAGGACACTAACTTCAAGGGTCATCTACAAAAAAAAAAAAAAAGAAAAAGAAAAAAAAGAAAAAAAAAACAAAGAAAGAAAACCCACTGTTAACACCATTATTAATGGTAAAAGACTGCATATTAATGGTGAAAGATCCCTAAGATTGAGAATAAAGCAAACATGTCCTCTCCCACCATGCCTACTCATTATCTGGATTACTTTTCTCTTGCTATTCCAACAAATTACCACAAACTTAGTGGCTTAAAACAGCCTATATTCATTTTTATTTCTCTTGGGTAAGAATTTTGACACTCTTCTTACTCAGTTGCAATTGACGTGTCAGCAGGCTGTGCTTCTCACTGAAAGTCACAGGGGATTATGCATTTGCTGCACATTCCATTACTTGGCAGAATTCAGGTGCTGGAATTTCCTTACTGCCTGTGGATGGTGGGCCATTCCTACTCTTGGGAGGTTCGGATCCTTCTTTCTCCATGCTCACTGTGAGTGAATTAATGAAGGGTGAGCCAAGTCACCCTCACCTGCTGAATCTCTTCTCTTTATTCCTCCTTCTAGCTTGTGTCATCCTATCTGAAAGGACTCCTTGTTTTTAAGAACTCAAGTGATTAATTTAGGTCCATGTGGATAATTCAGGATAATCCTATTGTCTTGAGGTTCATATTCCTATACTCTCCTGCAAAGTCACTTTTACACTAACATATTTACAAGTTCTGGGGATGAGGATGTGAACATCTTTTTCTTTTTGAGGGTTGGGGCACTACTCTGCTTACCACAATATCATAGTGAAGGAACTCTTGTACAATGAAACTAGAAAAGAAAAAAAATGAGAAATATAGAAGATTGAAAGAAACAAAGAAAATTGTCTGTACATAGACTATGTGGTTACTGGTGTCAAATGTCCAAAGCACCCACAAAAAAAGAACTCCCTGATGATAATGTGTAAGTTCAACAATGTTTCTGCATGAAAAGTTAACATACCAAAATTAACTGTGTTTTTGTACCCTAGCAATCCACAATTACATAGTAATTTTAAAAATACATAACTTGTAATAAGACCAAAAAACTTGAAATACATATGTCTAGATCTAAGAAGATTTGTTTAAGATTTGTATGATGAAAATTATAAACTTGGGAAAGAAAAAACAAAGAAGGACTAAATTTAAAAATGAGCATTCATTAATTGGAAGTCTGAATTTTGTAAAGATGTCAATTGCCCTGACTTACAGATTTGAAACAATTCTAATCAAATCCCTGCAGACATTTTGGTTGAAAGCAATAGCCAATTGTAAATTTTATATGGAGATCCAATATGTCTGTAACTGAAGTCTCCAAAATTACAAGATAAAAAATAAAACAAAAGCAAATTTTTCTTGTTGGAAGAAGGGACTTTCCAGACTTTACAAAATCTAAGTCATTCCCTTATTCTGCCAGAGAGAGACAGAGAGAGATGACCTCCTGTATGTGCCATCTAAAAAATCATTTATTTGTGATATGAGATTTAAAATTACATTTTCAAAGTGCTCATTTTGAGGCCAGGAAAAGTTGACCTAAAAATTGAGATATATCTTGACAAAATTGTTGTGTTTAGCACACAAAAACTAAGAAATTCTTTTCTGAATGCTTCCATAAACTACCAGATGAGTAATTTCAGCCAATCAAACAATGATTATGGAAATTACAGCTTCAAAAATCATCAGTCAACCTAGAATTCATAAAACTACGACTACAATCAGTAATCAGGGAGGCTGAACAGAATGAGATGTTTCACAAGGAGACTACTAGCAACTATTGCAAGAAAAGAGAAAATGACGTTATATGTAGTATACAGCTTAAAGAAATCATAAAGCTATTTATCACAATAATGGTAATGCTGAAACGGGTAACATTACTGACTAAAGTTGATGCTAACAGACGACAGTGAAGAAAAAAGAAAGATAACTTTATCACTGCTTTGAGGAGGGAACTAATAGAAACTGTCTAATAAAAGGATGAAAGGTACTATATAAAGTTGCAATTATAATCACTAGAACAAAAGAAATACAAGCTTTTTTAAGTGTCAGAAAACTATGCACAAAAAATGCACAAAGAAAATTGAACACAAATTAAAGGTTTTTAAAACTTCTATGAACATAGAGCATACATAAAATAATATGGCAAAACTGAGACCAAATCGATTTCTCATTCAAGAATTGTAAATAAGCACTTTTAAAACTCAGTTGCAAAGTAAATCGCAAATTTAGGTTATTCAGTGGGATATTAATAAAACAATGTGATTCTATAAAGATGAGAAAACTGATGAATAGGCAAAGCTGGGCTAGAAAAGAGAAAAAAACAGGAAGCACAATCTTCCTATCAGACGAAACAAGCAGTAATTTAGCTACAAACATTAAACAAGACCAAAATTTAAAAAAGGAAAGTATAATATAAAAATGAACTGTTGACCAATAAGATGTAGCTGCTCTGAACTCTACACATGAAGTAGCATAATAAACATATCCATGAAGCTGAAACTGCAGGAACTGCAAGAAAAAAAGGAAACAACATGAGTTGTGGTCACTTCAATTCATTTATCTATGTCCATAATAGACCAAGTTTTAAGTAAGAATGTATAAAATTCCCAGTAATATAATTAATAAGGGAAATGGGCTTTGTATAGAACAAATGCTGTCCTGAAAATAGAGAAGATATTTGGTTTATGTGATCATGGAATAGTCGCTAAAATTGCCCATCTTATGGGCCACAAGTCAAACATGAGAATTTGCAATAGTTCTTATGTTTCACTATTGAGTATAATTCTGGCTTTAGAATAGAGGTAGACACATTTTATCAGTTAGAAAATGATCACCTGTTCTTGATTTATTATTTGTTATAACATCATGAATGGTTGTTGAATGTTTCCAAATGCCTGTCTGCATCTATGGAAATGAGTATAATTGTTTTCTTTAAATATTTTAATATTATAAATTAATAGAGTTATAGAAATCAAATGTCCTTATATCTGGAATAAGGTCTATTTGATTATTAAATAATTAATTTTATAGTGTTTTTAAATGATGTTTACTCATTTTTCTTTAAGATTTTGCCCTTACCTTTATCCAGTGAGATTACTGATACATTTATGTGTGAAATCATTCATTCGATGATCATCATTCTCATTACCATCAACATCACTTAACGATAGCTAGTAGAATTACGTTAAAACAGATATTTAAAACTTAGAAAAGATAACTCTCTTACTATATGAAAATAGAGCTTCTTGGAAAAAATAAGAGAATCAACTAAACACTGTTGCAAACAATATTACAATTCAAAAGTTGTGCAATGTAGAAAATTAATTAACATGCATAAATAGCTCTGATGTAGTTAAATTTCTGATGCAAAACAACAAATCCCAAATATAAGATAATTGGGAATAAACTGAAGAGGAAATAAGCAACATTTACTTGAAGTAGACTTTCAAAAGTTATTGAAGAGCACAAAAATGAACTGAATATATAAAAAGAAGTACCAAGTTCTTGAATAATACTGAAAACTAAAGCTATATGAAATACCTGTAATTCATTTAACAAATTTCCCATAATGCCAATAAAAAATATGTCAACAGATATTTTAGAAGAAATAAAACCAGCTGATCCCAAGGCTCACATTGAAGACAAGTTTCAGGAATACTCTGAAAGGAAAACAATGAAAGGTAAAACACATGACAAAATTATCATTATTAAAATAGTGTGATTATTGGCTCATGAAGAGATAGAACAAAAGAAATACACTGAAATGCATTAGGACTTTGGAGGATAGTTACTATGGCAATTACAATCAGAGAGGTAAAGATGGTCTTTTCAGTAAGTGGTAATGGTACAGCTGGGTCGGGTAATGGAAATATTAATGTTGGACTCAGTCTTCACACCACATCCCAGAAAAAATCTGGTTCCAATATTTAATTGTAAAAGCTAAGTCATCAAAGAACTGAAAGACACAGCCACATTCCTTTATAACCTTGGAGAAAGGAAAGCCTACCTGACTAAAACTGAGAGGGAATAAAAGAAAATGGGCTAAGTTTGACAGGATTAGCTAAAATCTGTATGATCCAACAAAAGAGGAAAAAAATCAATAAATCATGTTGAGATAAAGATGAAACTATACAATCTATTTGCCATAGGGAGAAGAGTACTTTGCTTGTGCTAAGTGGATGGGATGGGGGGAGGGTTAAAAGGCTACAAATTGGATACAGTGTAGACTGCTAGGGAGACGGGTGCACCAAATCTCGGAAATCACCACCAAAAAACTTATTCATTCATGTAACCAAACACCACTTGTTCCCCCAAAACCTATGGAAATAAAAAATAAAAATAATAAAACAAAAAATAATTCAAAAGCCTATGGATTTTTATTTAGAAATTCCACGTTTGGAATCTTTCCTGGACACTACTTTGCATGACTGTAAAACCATGTGTGTTTGTAGTTACTTGCCACAACATTTTTTTTCTAATAGCAAAGTTGAACCAATCTAATCAAAAGATTCATATGTTAGAAATGAATTAATCAAATTCCCAATTATATAAATCAATACCTGCATAAAACATAATAAAGGAAAAAAAGCACAGAACACAAGGACATCCATGATTATGAATTGGAAGTCTTAATGTTAAAATGCCCATATCACCCAAAGCAATTTAGAGATTCATTGCAATGCCTATCAAAATCCCTATAGTCCTTTTTCTGAAAAGAAAAATCCTAAAATTCATATGGAATCAACTCTAAATGGCCAAAATAATATTGAAAAAGAAGAACAAATCTAGAAGTCATACACTTCCTTATTTTAAAGTATATTACACAACTATAGTAATCAAAGCAGTGTGGTCCTATCAGAAATACAGACCAAATAAAAAATAATAGCCCAGAAGTCAGCTCTCCTGTATAATGCTACATAATTTTTCACAAAGGTACCAAGACCACATGACGTAGAAAAGATAGTGTTGAGAAAACTGGAAATCTACATGCAGAATAATAACGTTAGATACTTCAAGGAAATACAAAAATGAACTCAAAATGATTTACAGAAATAAATATAAGGCCTAAAACTACAAAACTCCTAGAAAAAATATCCACGGGGGAAACTTCATGATACTATATTTGGCAGTGTTTTCATGCATGTAACACCAATAGCACAGGCCAAAAAAGGTAAAAATAGACAAATGGAACTACCAAGAACTTAAAAACTTCGGTTATCAAAATAAGCAATAGATTGAAAAGACAACTTACCAAAAGAGGGAAAAAACTTGCAAAATATATATCTGATAGGCAATAAAAAGCAGAATAAACACCAACATAAAACTCGACAACAACAAAATAACCTGATTTGAAAATGTACAAAGAACTTGAGCAGAGATTTCTCCAAAGATAGACACCATTCCAGCAAGCACATGATGGGGGGCTCCACAGCACCCATCACTAAGGCAATGCAAATCAGAACCATGAGGAGAGAGCACCTTACACAAATTAGGGAGACCACTACCAGGAAAAATAATCCCAAACCCCCAGAAAATAACAAGTATGGGCAAAGATTGGGTGAGGCTGGAACCCCTGTCCACTGTTCGGGGAAGGATAAAATGGTTCAGTCTCTATGGAAAACAGTACAAAGATTCCTCAATAAATAAAATGAATAATTTCCACATATAAAAAGGGATTAAAAGCAGGGACTTGCAGAGATATCTGCATATCCATGTTGATTGCAACGTTTTTCACAATACTCATGAAGTGGAAGCAACCTGAATGTCCATCAGTGCATGAATAAAGAGACTGTGGTAAATGTGAACAATGGAATATTACTCAGCCTTTCACATGAATGGAACCCTGTTACATGTTACATTGATAAACCTTGAAGACATTGTTTTAAGTAAAATAAACCAGTTCCATGAGAACAAGTCCTGAATAATTCCACTTAAATGAGTTACCGAAAATAATTAAACACACAGAAGCAGAAAGTAAAACGTTGATTGCTGGTGGCCAGAAGAGGAAAATATTGGGAGTTGTTTAGTGAGTACAGAGTTCTAGGTTTGCAAGGTGAAAAAAAGTGCTAAGTTTCTGTTGCACAATGTGAATATATTTAGCACAAATAAACCCTACCTTCAAAAATGGCTATAGAAAGCTTTTACATGCTTACATGAAATATCTTTTATGTTTTGCTTTGTTTTTTTGAGACAAGGTCTCACTCTATCACCCAGCTGGAGTACAATGGCATGATTTCAGCTCACTG
The DNA here is from genome assembly GCF_048565385.1 of Saimiri boliviensis. NCBI lineage: Eukaryota > Metazoa > Chordata > Mammalia > Primates > Cebidae > Saimiri > Saimiri boliviensis. The sequence continues at coordinate 297,508,639 of NC_133449.1, forward strand.
CAACCTCCGCCTCCTGGGTTCAAGAAATTCTCCTGTCTCAGCCTCCTGAGTAGCTGGGATTACAGACATGTGTCACCACACCCAGCTAATTTTTGTATTTTTAGTAAAGATGAGATTTCGCCCTATTAGTCAGGCTTGTCTTGAATGCCTGACCTAGGGTGATCCACCCACCTCAGCCTCCCAAAGTGCTGAGATTATAGGTGTGAACCACTGCTCCTAGCCACATGGAAATATCTTAGTGATTTATTGTTAAATAAAAAAGGAAGCTTAAGAATAGTGTGTATAGTATTTCTACCTTTTAAATCAAAATGTAGACATTAAAAACATTTCTTTGTGATTGCTAGAATATGCAGAAAGCAACTTTGAAACTTTACTGAAGAAAATAAACCGACTATTGCCCTGAGAACAGCATAGGGTATACGAGCGAGAACTTCAGAGACAACGAAAGTATGTAAGAGCAAGGAATTGCCTCTGGCTCACTGTTCATTTACTTCAGTTTTAAATCGTAAGAATGTAATTTATTTTTAAATCTTAAGAATGTAATTCTTTTTTAAATCAAAAAAATTTTAATCAGATTTTCTTTTCTTTTATGCCAGAGGATCAGTGGATTGGAGGTCCTAGCTGGACAGAAGTATTGCTTAGAAAGACAGAAGGTGTTGAGCAAAAGTGGGACGTTTGTATTTAAAATTTAGATGAGGTTTAGTTATCGATGGCGACATCACCCAGAAATATGACCACAAGAGGTGGTGACTAGTTGGGCTGGAGGAGGTGACCACGGACAGGGATGAGACACAAGCCGAGGGCCTGGTGATGGCCTCGTCTTCCTCATCTTCATGTCTTGCAGTGTCTGGCGGTGAGAACAGAAAGAAGCCAACCATGGCTGACACCCTTGGAGAGCGAGGAGAAGCCCAGGCAGCCTGCCTGTGTCTGTAGTTAGGGAGCCGCATGGTGGAATGGGAAGCACTCACTTCAGCAAAGCTGGGGGTTTTCAGGGAGACTGGAAGAGAAGTCGTCCCCAAGCTGGAATAAAGAACGGAAGACCTTCTCCCTTCAGTGACACATTCCCTCATCTGCAAAATGGAACTATTAAGATGATAAAATGGGTCAAATTATAAAAAGTGTCAAGAACAGGGAAAGATATACAGCTGGTATATTGAGGTTCTCCAGAAAAACAAAGTCACTAAGAAATCTCTATCTACACGAAAATCTACACTAATATCTACCTACGTGTATGCCTACCTCCATATCCACATCCATTTCTATTTCTACACTATACAGAGAAAGAGAGACAGGAGGAGAGAGGGAGGGAGGGATGGGTCAGGAGGAACTAGCTCCTGTGATTAGGGAGGCCGAGAAATCCTGTGCCCGCCTCTGCAAGCTGGAGACCCAGGAACTCTGGGGTTGAGACTGAATTAGAATCCCAGGGCCTGAGATCAAGGGGAGCTGGGGAGCTGGTGGTGCAGCTCCCAGTCAGAGGGAAGGAAGAGATGAGATGGAATGATCCACTGGAGAAAGTAAGGCAGAACAAATGAGGGACAAATTTCTCCTTCCTTTGCCTTCAGTTCTCCTCTGGCTGTCGATGGATTGGATGGAGCCAGTGCACACTGGGGAGGGCAGCCTGCCTTACTGAGTCCAGGGATTCCATGCTGCTCTCATGCAGAAAAACCTCACGGGCACCTAGACATAAAGCTCAACCTGAGCATCCCTGCCCTGATCAGTAGACACATAACATTAACTCTCCCTGTGTTTCCTGTGGCAGAAGAGAGGGGTGCGCCCAGGAGGGCTGCCTGTGTCCCCTGCACGGGGGAGTCTCAGGCACTCACTTCAGCAAAGCTAGGGGTTTTCAGAGAGACTGGAAGATAAATAGTCCCCAAGGGATAATAAAGAGAAGAAGACCTTTTTCCCTCAGTGACCACATTCCCTCATCTGCAAAATGGTAAAGCAGCCACCTCTGATAGGGCTGCAAGGCAAACAGCGTCCTCTGGAATTGACAAATGCCAGTCAGAGCAGGAGGTACAAGTGCGGAGAAGGTGGACAGACACAAGATTCTCGGCCCCATAGAAGCTTTGAAAGGTGGGAAAGGGCAGTGGCTGCTGGAGCTGGGGAACGATGAGCTCCCAGGTAGTGGCAGAGTCAGCCTGGACTTGACCCCTGCTGCCTGGGGGTCCACAGGCCTGATGGGGTGGTGCTGAGGGTCTCTGGGCAATAATGCCAGCATGACAACAATCACGATGGCTGTTGGCGTGTGTCAGCCCTGCTGCAGGTGCTTGTCAGGACATGATAGACACCTGTGGTGGGGGTGACTGAGGAAGGGCTCGGGAGGAGATGGCAGTTGCTGTGTGCAGTAGCTTAGTCCTGACAAGGTGGGGCCCACGGGGTCCTCCGTGGGTACAGAGTGGACCATCGCCAATTCAACAGACGATTGACCTCAATAGGCTTCATGGAAGGAGTAAGACCATAAAAGAGGATTTCGTCTCTTGTCACTGTGGAAGTAGTAGGGTTGGTTTAGTACTTGTGTCCCCTGTGGGGATAGATGCGTGCTCCTCCTGGTGAAATAGCCAAGTCATTTCAGAATGTGTGCTGGAGCCCCTCTGCCTTCCACATGGGCTGATTTTAATGAAGAAGAAGAAACCATAATTCGAAATATTACGAACGAATGACTTATATATTAGGAAAGGATTTCCGTTGCCATTTCTCGTGCAAGCTACATCTGTGATAAAAGCTGTGTATAATTATTTTGTACTGTTGCAGACACTGCAAGACTCATAAATTATTTTCTCAATGTTTCTTTATCTGCTGACATACTGTGTTTCTTCTTTGAAGGGAAACCAGACTATTCTTTTCTATGCTGGTACATACAGAAACTGGAAAACCACCATAACCTCACTGCCAAAACGTGCAGCATAATCATAAAAGTGACACTTTATTTGTTCACAATGCACAATTTCTAAACCTCAAGCAATTCTGGATTTTATTGGAACTTATATATTTAACATACCCATTAGGATTTGAATATATGATTGCATGATACCTGTTCCATTTTATTTTTATGGTAAATGAAGAAGTACATGGTTCATGCATATTAATAAAATTAAGTAATGTTCATAAGATGTTTATTTTTAAAGCACTATTAGTTCCATCTGCAAATAACCTCTTCAGAATGCAGTAGAGGGTAGTTTGGAGGAAGCAGGGCGCCATTTGTTAATATAAGAATATGTGTCTTTGTGGAACCTGAATGGTCTGTCTCCCTTTAACAATCCTTTTTTTTTTTTTTTTTTTTTTTTTTTTTTTTTTTTTTTTTTTTAGAAGACAGAAAGAACTGGTTTTAACTTAGAAAAATGTCCAACCAGTATGAGGTGTTGGAAATATAAATCTTATCTACATATCAATTTTTAAAAGTACAGTATCAGCAACTCAGTATTATAAGCAATTTCATCCATTGCTTGCATTTCCTTTACAAGTACGGTGGCTGATTTTTAATAGTCCCATGAAGTTCAATGTGCTTGCATAACATTCCATAAATTGAATTATCTTTGCACAGTGAATAAAGCACAGATTAGCTTGGGGCAAAAGGTTGTGAAAGATTGAACCAAGTGGCCCAGTGTCGCACACCACAGGCTCTGGCACCAGGGGCAGCTGGTCCCTCTCCACAGGCCCTGAGTGTGATGTAACAGAACATAAAGTACTGACCAAGCTTGCAAAGGGTTGCAAAGATAAAATCTTCGAGGCAGGACTCTACCGTCTAATTTCATTCTTCTCTTTGTGATGTGCAGTAGAGAACATGTGTTTCAGCTCTGATGATTGTGAGCAGTCTTCATGTTTGGGTGATAGGGGGTCACCTACGCAGATGCCCGTGCTGTTAGTGCAGACAATGAAAACGTAACTCAGAGTGCGCCCTCACCACTGGTCAGTGGCCTTTGTGAATATTCACAGGACTGCATCTAACCAATATGCATCTGGCCCCCTTACGGGTGACTAAAGGGCATGCCATTTATACTGAATGCAGAATCATTTTCATTTTTCTCCTTCAAGAAAATCTGGTGGTTATGATAGCACTTTGCCACTGAGATGATGTTTATGAAAACAACAAACACCTTGGGCAAATCACGTTATTGAGGGCTGTGGAAAAGTGCACGAGACACAGCTGGAGGCTGCTCAATTGGGTGATGCTTCAAGAATAGCTCAATTAGCAGGTAATGCAAGTTCTAAGTCATATGGAGATAATAAATCATAGATGCAGCTCACATCGTAAAGCTCTCCTCACATTTTTCTGTTCCATCTTTGGCATGGGAGTGACAAATAGAAATAATTATGTTGGTTAGAACCAAACTATCACCTAAAAAATAAATTCTGGAGACTGGCATTAACATTTCACTGATAATACTCTTTTCATAAATTGTGGCATTCCTGTTAAATTATTCATACAGTGTTCTATGAGAACGAATGACAATTTTTTAAAAATGTATTCTTCACAGCATCTTGCAATCAGCGAGAATGCCAATCCATGGGTTATTTTTCTGAATCTTGCCATCTGAATGTTCTGAATAAATTTTACTTTATTCAATAAGTTTCACTGTTGTTTCCAAGCATTTCTTTTATGATTTCTACAGCTTCCCTTCTATTGTATTACGCTTCTATTTTATTTTTTCCCAGCGTCTTGATTTCCCTTTATATCTGCCGTGTGCTTCACTTTACCATTTTTGCAATATATCATTTCAGCTTTGAAAAAAGATATTTCCTATTATCTGATCTTCCCTTGATGTACTTAACTTTGTGACACTCGTATTTCTTTGAGCGACCTTTCTGATATAATTCTTTGGTGCTACATCTTGAAAGTGCCTGCTGACAGATTTAGCGGGTGCCCTTTTAATTCCCATCCTGGAACCACCGTGCCTGTCTATAATGTACTTTCTGCCAGCCCTGAATTGTCTGTGCAGTGCAACAATAACTCTCACGCGTGCCACTCCCTCGTCACCTCACACATTTTTCTTTTTGGAATTGTCAGATGACTTTTTCATAGTTATTTGCCTAAAGAAATCTCGAGTCAATGTAATAGAAACATATAGATATCACCACTAGCCCCATCTCAGGAGGGAGGACTGATGTACACCTTGCAGAGACTCAACTGACATCTGCAGTTTCAGGGGTGCGTCAGGGACTGAGATGTCCACTCCCCTCTTTGTGTCTTTGGTCACTCCACCTCCTCACTCAGCAAATTCTGGCTTGGCCTTTCCAGTGGGAAGAGTTTCTGGTTGATTCTGGACCATATCTTCATTCTACCATATTTATGCTAAATTGCAGCCCATCTTTTTCATGGTAGTGGCAGCCCTGCCCTGCCACAGCAACTTGATGCAGTATAGGAGCCTGTGTGCCCACTATGTCAGTGGATTGAAATGAACTGGACAGCACCAAACCCCGGGAAATGGTAGAAACCGATCAAGAGCTGCCCTCTTCCCTACACTTTGAACGAATATCCTCTCATTTTAATAGTTTCATTCTCTAGTCTAAGCCATGATGTTTAGTTTTTAAAATGAATTAACGGTACTTAGGAGGCTGAGACAGAAGGATCACTTGAGCCCGAAGTTAGAAGCTGCAGTTAGCTGGGACTGTGCCACCATACTCCAGTGTGGGCAAAAGAGGAAGACCCTTTCTCTAAAAAATTTAAAAAAAAATGTAACTTAAGATAAATTGTTTAATAAGTAAGAGATTTTAAAGACCCTAGTATCATTCTACAGACTGTGCCATGTGCTGTGTGCTGTGTACTGGGTTACAGTGGGAAACAGAATAAAGTCTCTGCCCTTATGGAAATTGCTAGTCTAATGCAGAAGAGTGACAAGCTACATTGCCAGTATAACCCATTGTCAGTATAATGGGTGTTGCCAGCAAAAAGGAATGAAAAGCCATGTGCGTTAGACTTCTACTATCAATGTCTGCCTGAGGTGGAGCAGGGACCTGTTTTAGCGGTCAGCATTTTCCCCTCTACAAGCATAAAAACAAAGGAAAATCTTGAATTCTTTCAAGAGAAATTCCAGGCACCTGACTGGCGGTGAGAAGTGAATGAGTAAGTGAGAGACTTCATAAATAAGAAGATAATAACAGCCTAAAACAACAGCCAGGGAGGCAGAGTCCTGAGATCTTATCTTTGGTGCCCTGTAAAACCAAAGATAACAGCTTAACGTTCATCCTTGAATTGTATGGAACCCCTTCAAAAGTATCTGCTGACAGGGAGACCTCAGATAAAGAGGGACTGAGGACGGAATCTCCCCACTCTTCTAAACTTCTTCCTGAGAGGCCTGGAGGAAGTCATGCCCACAAGCCAGAGCTAATATTTTTTTCTGCTGACCCCACATTTTGAAGCAAAGCCTCTTTTCCTTAACTAACTGAAAAATCAGGAAAGTGTTAAATCTACCTATGACGTGTAAGACTCTGCTTGAAGATATCCTGCCTTTTAGGCCAAACCAAAGTTTGGTATTGATTTGAGATTTTGCCTCTAAGTATTGATTTGAGATTTTGCCTGTAATGTCTGCTTTCTTGAAAATTTCCCCTGACTTTACAAATCCTTGCTTCCCAGGCATGGGGTAGGTTAGGCCTTAAGCATGAGCTGCCTGGTTCTCCCTGTCCAGTATCCTAAAAATAAACACCCTTCTTTCTACCTCTGCAAACCTCGATGTGGGTGTTTGGCCTTCATGTATTGGGTGAGCAAACCCCAGTTCAGTTTGGTAACATGACACCGATTTCATTGAGCCAAAATCAAGGTGTCAGTAGGGTTGGGTTTCTTCTCTGAGGCTCTAGAAGGGAATCTGTTTCTCGGCTTTTCCAAAGGGCCCTCATATCCCTTGTCTCATGGCTCTTTCCTCCATCTCTAAAGCTAGAAACAGCAAACTAAGTCTTTCTCATATTGTATGACTGTGCCCTTCCCTTCCACTTTTTAGGGCCTTGTGATTACCCTGGACCACCTGGTTCATGGGGAACCTTCAGGTGATGGGAAGACATGGGGGAGCTTAAGTAGACAGAAATACAATGAGAGTTGTATTTTTGAGAGGGTTGTTCAGAATTAGCATAAGCAACAGAGGTGATGGGTTGGGGTTGGGACAGTGACAGCAGAGAGCTGGTAGGGGATGTTTCTCAGAAGGCAAGAGATGATGAGGCACCTACTGTGTCGGGGACCATCCGGGATGGGTAGGCACGTCTGCCGGGGGTCTCTCGACCTGCAAGAGGGTCCCAATACCTGGAAGAGAACATGTGCTTGGAAAAATATGAAAGAGACAGAGAAAGAGAAAGACAGAGAGACAGAGAGAAAGCGAGGCGTCTGGAGGGCTGATAGGCCATGGCTAAACAGCAAATTTTATTTTTCAAAGGCCAGGAATAAATACACTTTCTTGGCTCTGGTTTACGTCATTGCAAGAGGAAATGCAAATGTATACCTTACATGGCCTATACAATAGAGAAGTCAGATACACAATCAGTGGTTGTAAAAAGTAACAGAATTTCCTGTGATCACAAAGCTTGTTTACATCCAGACATTATTCCTCCTGGCTGCCGGTATTTCTGGTTTGATCTTGATGTGAAAAGGTTTTCTGGTATTACTCATCAGAATATCTTTTAACCGGATTCTCCTTTGTATACTCCTGACTAAACTGATCTCAACTTCCCCATTCAGGAGTCTCTGAGTCAGGAATCAAAGCCATCTGGTATGGTGGCATTTGCTTTGCAAATATCCCGACAGTTAAACCATTATCTAGGGTACAAGGCAGTCAGGTAAGTAAAGAAAGGGTTAAGGCTTATTCTTAAAGAGTCATAAAAAAGTTAAAAGCAGGAACTAGTTGCTGGCAGGGGGTCACTTGGTCTAGCAGCAATGCATAGTTTTAGGCCCAAATGATATCGTGGTTGATATTAGAAACTGATCATCCATCTTTCAGATCCTTTTTCCCCGATAGCTCGACTGCCTCCAGTAGGAAACTGTGTTTGGGATCAAACTCACCGTATAGTGAGACTCACGCCTTTTAGGGGTCTCACACGGGAATGTTCCCCACACTGCTGAATGTGTGAACTTCCATGTTTTATTTCTGTTTATTCAACCAAAATTCTTCCTCTAGTTACTTCAGTGGTAACTGCAGCATAACTTCTGCTAGGAAGGTGGTAGTATTTTAATCTTGAGGGTTTGGTGTTTAGAAGTTGGTAACAAAAACACCACCACATGTTGGGGGAATAAAGTCAGAAACAAAAGCCCTTGAGAAGCAGGTCAACCGTTTAACCAGCTCTTTATATAAACCAAGATTATCTTTAAAAAGTTGCAAAAATATATATATTTCATAATTTTGAACTATACTAGACATGTTATACTATATTAGACATGTTATTCTCCATTTTTGTTTCAATCCATCATTATTTTCTTCAAAATGCAGCTCCAGCCAATGTGGTTCATGCTGGTGCAGGACAGGCTTTAATGACCATCCGATGAAATTACTGCCACCTCCAACATTCAGTGGATGCCTGCATGAGTCGGGGTGAAATGGCATCTTGAACCTTTCACATGACATTCATCCCAGGTCAGCATACTGTAATGTACTGAATAGTTTAGCTTGAGGTGTACCTTATGGGTATATTAATTAAATCATTAGCAATGCATGTATTAAAAGGGATCCCTTCCTGAAATTTGAAGTAGTTTTAGTCATTTTTATATAATAGTACAGTAAATATAGGAATGTATTCAAGTGAGTATAGAAGCTTCACATATCACCATACTGCCAAGCTAAGCAATGAATTGAGCTGTATAAATCAAATTGCATATGATTTTGCAATATTACTCCAAAGCCATTATTTAGGTAACAGTCAAAATAATGAAATGAAAAAAACAATGGCTTTATGTTGACCAGGTGGATTTAGCTTTAATTCCTGTGCAGATGGCATCTCAAGGCACGGACTTCTCTTCCTGCCTGTCCTGCATCTGTGGAAATTGTGTCCTCCTGGGTACCTATGTCCATGATCTGTGTTTTATGAATGTGACTGCGCTTTTTTGGCCCCTGAGCATGTGCTGGTTTGTTGACTGTTTTGTTGTTTATTTCATCATCACATGGAGCATGCAGAGTTAGCATACATTATTTAATAGAAAAATACATTTTCTGTTCCCAGGGAAGGTGCTGTGTTATCTCTGACATGAAGTTAGACTTCTCCATTCGTGACCTACAGTTTCTTTGGAAGGAAAGGAGATTGTGATTTATAAATGGACTTCATCGTGGAAAGAAAATATATATAATTAAAGTTGTTACAGTCATGAGTGAAAACAAAATGTGTGAACATAAATTCATACTGAAAGTCATGCACAAGTGCAAATCTGAGGAACTGCAGGGGCTTTGAAAAATATAACAACGGACAAGAGACGTTTCTTTACACAACGGTTAGCACATTTATAGAACTTAGCATATTTATAGAGCCTCATGAGTGTCATTAAACTATATTATGCAAGTAGGTTTAAGTAGACTAATAGTGTCAAGGTTGGAGAACGGTAATAACTGTTAAGAATGACCACAGATGTTTAAGCAATGGCAAAGTCAGGGAATATGATTTTTAGGATAGTGGAAGGTAATTACACTAAGTGCCACAGGAGACAAGATTCTTTGTGCTAAGTATTGCAAGTTGGACCCCAATGCACATTTAATATTTTCACAAAGAGAATATGCTCTCCTTTCAGATGTATTACAGGATCACAGGTTGAAATGTAATGATAGACTTGTGTGCTTGGGAGAAGCTGGGTTATCCTTAGAAAAAAGTGAAAAGGCATTGTGAAAAGCTCTCTAAAAAATATTTATGAAATTGAAGAGAACATCATTTGCAATGTTTTATAGTTTTAAGCTAAATGTACATCTGATGATTCATTATGAATTAAATTTTGCATATGGTATTGATACAGAATTTTTTTTTTTCTTGCACATGAAAACCCATTTGTCTCAGCACCATCTGTTGAAAGAGTATCCTTACTCTGTTGATTTACCTTTGCATTTTTGTGACAACTCAGTTGTCATATGTGTGGATCTGTTTTTGCTCTGTATTTTGAGCCATTGTTCTATCTATATTTATGTCAATACCACACTATCTTGATGACTATCGTTTTGTAATAAATCGTGATGGATAATGTTAGCATGTTGCTTTCAATTGCCTGTTTTGAGGCATTTGTTGAGAAAAAAAAATTATTCTAGGAAGCACCTATAGCAATGTCACATCTCGCAGACAAGATATTGGTAAATTTTGTCTATGTCAATGATACGGATCTTTTTAAGGAAAAAGTATTTTATTTCTTTGATTTGGGGGATGTTTTTGGTGTTTATTTCATGTTTGTCTGCTCTGTCCTCTATCATTTTCTTTTGTTGCGCATATTTGTTCTTCCTTAAAAAGAAAACTAAATTTATTGACATGAGATTTTTTTTTTTGCTTTCTAATTGAGACATCCATTACTATAAATCACACTACTCCCCTTGCCATATAGCACTTTAGCTGCATCCAAGAAGTTTGAATTTGTTCATTTTTTTCTTTAGATCAAAAACCTTTCTAATTTCTTATTTTTTAAATGTATCCTTTGATACATGTATTCTTTAGGAGTGGGTTATTATCATCTAAACACTTAGAATTTTCTAGAGATATTCCTACTAGTAACTTCTAATCGAACCATGATAGTAAGAGAAAATACTTTGTGTGAATTGAATTATTTTACATTTACTGAGATTTTGTTTTGATTCAAAATGTGCTCTATTTTGGTAAATGCGTCCTCTGCACTTGAACAAAATGTGTATTCTTCTGTTGAATGGGATGCTCTAGAAATGGCATTTAACGTTGGCTAATAATATTGTTTAAATATTTTGTATCCTTAACGATTTCCTCTCTGTCTGTTCCACCAATCAATCATTGAGAGGGAGTATTAAAATATTGAACTACAATTGTTGGTTTTATTATTTTTCCCTATGGTTCTATAAGTTTTGGTTTCATATATTTGGAAACTCTGTTATTAGGTTCATAAAACTTAAAGAGTGTTAAGTCATCTTGATAAATTGATTCTTTAATAATTGATAATGATTTTATTTAGAATGCTATTATTTCTTCTAATATACATATTTATTATCTGATATTAGTAAAGTCATTACAGTTTCTTTTGATTACTGTTATCATGACATATCTTTTTAAAATCTTTTGGTTTTTAAATCTGTTTTGGTATTTATATTTAATTGTGTTTACTATAAATAAAATATAGTTTGCCTCTATTTTGAATATCTGACTATCTCCGCTTCTTAATTTGGGTGTTTATAACATTTTTATTGATTACATTTTGAGATTGTCAGATTTAAATTTATTAACTTGCTGTTTGTTTTCTGTTTCCTCTGATCTTTATATAATAAGAAAATAAGCTATTCATGTAGTTCCCATTTCCAGTGCTCTCCATTCCACTGTCCATAATCACATTCTTCAGGTAACATCTTTCTTCTCTCTGAAAAACACATCAGATTGTTTTTGGTGCAGATCTGCTTCTTGTCAATTGCATGTGTGAAACATCTCCATGTGTGTATGAAAATCTTTATTTCATCTGTGGTTTAGTATTTTATATTGGAAGTTTTTAATTTTTTTTTATTGTGCTTGAATATATTATGTAGGAAGTTTTTCTTCTGAATTGTTTTAGAGAGAAAATTGTGGTTATTTCTATCTTTGTTCCTTTGTACATACTTGCCTTTTTTCTTTGCCTGCTTGTAGCCTCTGTGTGTTGTGGTAGATTTGAGTGCTTTGAGTATGACATACCAAGTGTATAGTTCTTTTGTTTTTGTGTTTTGTGCTTCTTATGTTTGGGATTTGTTGCATTTATTGGATCTGTTTATTGCTCCATTCCACAAATTTGAGAATCTTCAGACATGATGTCTTCAATCAGCTTTTGCTGCAATCCCTCCATCATCAGGGAGTCCACGTGCATGTACGTGAATCCATTTCAAGTTTTCCCACAAATCACTGATGCTTTGCTTGTTTTTAATTCTCTTTTCTCTTTATCTTTTATTTAGCATAGTTTATTTTGCAATGTCTTTAAGTTTACAATATTTTTTTCTGCAATGTCTACCCTAAACTTACTCATTCACTGAATGTTTTACTTTATATATGGAGTGTTCACTTACTGAAGTTCAATTTGAAACTCCTAAATAACTAATAAGTTTTCATTGAAGTTTCTAAAAATATGTAGTACAATTTGAAAAAAAAAATTCTCTTCTAATTTTGACATCTGTGTATTTTTTGTTTGCTTTTGATTGAATATGTGTTCTCTGTATAATGACTCATTTTTAACACTTTTAAAGATGCCTGGTAATACTTTATTGCATTCTTGACATTTTGAATTCTATGTTTTGGCTGCTGGATATTTTTATATTAGTATAAATATTTTTTAATCTTTTTTCATGGGGCACTGTTATGTTACCTGAAAACAGTCTGATCCTTCAAGCTTTGCTTTTAAAGTTCATGAGGTGGAAGAGGAGCAGTGATCAGTTCATGATGAGCTATTCTTCTCTACTCAGATGAGACCTTTCTGACTGTTCTCCTCCATGCTCATGGGTCATGGGTTTTTCGAGTCTTGGTGAAAACCAATGCTATCCCCGCCTTGGGCGAGGAGCCAACACTGATACTTTTTGTTCTTTCTGGTGGTTTCTTCACTTATGTGTTCTGATCAAGCCTTAGCTGAGCACACTGAAGGGATCCTCTGCAGTTCTCTAGAGGGCTCTCTTTATACACTTCTCTCCCCTTTATCATTCTGTTCTGCAAAACTCTAACCACGATTATCCCCCTGGGTGCTCTGTTGTACTTCTTTAACTCACAGATTCCCCTGTACTTCATTCAGGCTCCCTGACCCTGTCTGCTGGCTTGAACTCTCTAAAAGTACTAAGCTAGGACAATCACAAGGCTTGCCAGGTTCATTTTCCATATATCAGCATTCATCATTGTTGGGTGTTTAGCATCTTGAAATCCAATACATTGTATAGTTCTTGAGTTTTTTGGTGTTGCAGGCAGAGGTTATCCCTGGTTTCTGATTATCCATCTTATTTCCCAGTGAATTCCCTAGAATAAGATACGTTATGACCTAAATCTTGCCATTATAGTTGGCTAATTAAGTTCAATTAGAAAGTGCCAAATATAGCCGGGCGCAGTGACTCAAGCCTGTAATCCCAGCACTTTGGGAGGCCGAGGCGGGTGGATCACGAGGTCAAGAGATCGAGACCATCCTGGTCAACATAGTGAAACCCCGTCTCTACTAAAAATACAAAAAATTAGCTGGGCATAGTGGCACGTGCCTGTAATCCCAGCTACTCAGGAGGCGGAGGCAGGAGAATTGCCTGAACCCAGGAGGCGGAGGTTGCGGTGAGCCGAGATCGTGCCATTGCACTCCAGCCTGGGTAACAAGAGCGAAACTCCGTCTCAAAAAAAAAAAAAAAAAAAAAAGAAAAAAGAAAAAAGAAAGTACCAAAAATAACAGATAAATATATTTTTGTCATATAGTCTAAGAGTGGGATATGTTAAATTCCTGAAAGTGCTTGAACATTTGAAACATTTGGAATATATCTCAAAATAATAAATGCTATTTATGAAAAACCCACAGCCAATATTATACTGAATAGGCAAAAACTGGAAGCATTCCCTTTGAAATACGGTACTAAACAAGGATGCCCTCTCTCACCACTCCTATTCAACATAGTATTGGAAGTTCTAGCCTGAGTAATCAGGCAAGAAAAAGAAATAAAGAGTAATAATTAGGAAAGGAGGAAGTCAAATTGTCTCTATTTGCAGACAACATGATTGTATATTTAGAAGATACCATTGTCTCAGCCCCAAATCTCCTTAAACTGATAAGCAACTTCAGCAAAGTCTCAGGATACAAAATCAATGTGCAGAAATTACAAGCATTCCTATACACCAACAACAGACTAAACGAGAGCCAAATCAAGAGCACACCCCCATTCACAATTGCTGTGAAGAGAATAAAATACCTAAGAATACAACTAACAAAGTATGTAAAGGACCTCTTCTAGGAGAACTACAAACCACTGCTCAAGGAAATAAGAGAGGAAATAAACAGATGGAAAAACATTCCATGCTCATGGTTAGAAAGATCAATATTGTGAAAATGGACATACTGCCCAAAGTAATTTATAGATTCAATGCTATCCCCATCAAGCTACCTATGACCCTCTTCACGGAACTGGAAAATAAAAAACACCTTAAACTTCATATGGAACCAAAGAGAGCCCACATAGCCAAGACAATCCTAAGCAAAAAGAACAAAGCCAGAGGCATCATGCTACCCGATTTCAAACTATATGACAAGGCTACAGTAATCAAAACAGCATGGTACTGGTACCAAAACAGAGACAGAGACCGATGGAACAGAACAGAGGCCTCAGAGGCAACACCACACGTCTAAAACCATCTGATCTTTGACAAACCTCACAAAAACAAGCAATGGGAAAGGATTCCCTGTTTAATAAATGGTGTTGGGATAAATGGCTAGCTATGTTCAGTAAACAGAAACTGGACCTCTTCCTGACACCTTACACTAAAATTAACTCCAGATGAATTAAAGATTTAAACATAAGACCTAACACCTTAAAAACCTTAGAAGAAAACCTAGCCATCCAGGGCATAGGCATAGGCAAGGACTTCCTGACTAAAACACCAAATGTGTTGGCAACAAAAGCCAATAGACAATGGGATCTAATTAAATGGGATCTAATTAAACTCCAGAGCTTCTGTACAGCAAAAGAAGCAATCATTAGAGCAAACAGGCAACCAACAGAGTGGGAAAAAATTTTGCAATCTACCTATCTTACAAAGGGCTATTATCCAGAATCTACAAATAACTAATGTAGATTTACCAGAAAAAACAAACCCATTCAAAACTGGGCAAAGTACATGAACAGACACTTTCAAAAGAAGACATATATGAGGCCAACGAACATATGAGAAAATACTCATCATCACTGGTCATTAGAGAAATGCAAATCAAAACCACATTGATATACCATCTCATGCCAGTTAGAATGGTGATCATTAAAAAATCTGAAGACAACAGATGCTGGAGAGGATGAGGAGAAATAGAAGCACTTTTATACTGCTGGTGGGAATGCAAATTAGTTCAACTATTGTGGAAGACAGTGTGGCTATTCCTCAAGTACCTAGAAATAGAAATTCCATTTGACTCAGCAATTCCATGACTGGGTATATATCCAAAGTATTATAAATTGTACTGCTATAAAGACACATGGACACGTATGTTCATTGTGGCATAGTTTATAACAGCAAAGACCTGGAACCAACCCAAATGCCCATCAATGATAGACTAGACAGGGAAAATGTGGCACATATACACCATGGAATACTATGCCGTAAAAAATGATGAGTTTGTGTCCTTGGCAGGGACATGGGTGAATCTGGAAACCATCATTATCAGCAAACTGACACAGGAACAGAAAATCAAACACCACATGTTCTCACTCATAGGTGGGTGTTGAACAATGAGAACACATGGACACAGGGAGGGGCGCATCACACACTGGGGTCTGTTGGGGGGACTAGAGGAGGGACAGCGGGGGATAGGGAGGTCGGGGAGGGATAACATGGGGAGAAATGGCATATATAGGTGATGGAGGCATGGAGGCAGCAAACCACATTGCCATGTATGTACCTTAGCAACAATCCTGCATGATTTGCACATGTTCCCCAGAACCTAAAATATAATAGAAATATATATCTATAAATCAATTTTTAAAAGAAAATTTCAAACACCTAAGCCTCTCCTTGGTTGAGGAGTTCTTGTCCTGGGTCTCCATCACATCAACTCTACGACTGTACTTGTCTTAATACAGTGACACCATGTCTCTTGTTTGTCATTCCTATTTTGTCATTTGTGTATTTATATGATTTCATTTAGCACTTATGAATTAATAGTTTCTCCTATGGGTTTTACTAACCAGATCTTGAAAAAAAAAAAAAGACTTCCTTCCAAGTCCCACACCCACACTTTCTTCTGTTCCAAGCACAAACATTGTAAATATATGTAAAATATGTATTTTCATAGCTAATGGCTTTCACATTGACCTGTAAGTTGATTTAAAACCGGGAACTACTCTAGAGTCAAATTATATGCAAACCAAGCATTTCCTGCCCATAATATTTAGTGTTTAGATTGTTTGGTTTGTGATCCACTTAATTAACATCTTTAATTAAAGAAAATAAATTAACAGTAAATGGAGGCCCACGGTTGCTCAACCCCCTGTGAGAGTTTCCTTTCACCATCGGAGTCATTGGGATTCTGTTCTGCTTCACTGCACCGCTGGCTGGAGTGGAAATTTTAATGGCGCTGTCTTATGCAAAGGGTGTGCTCTACAAGTAAAACAAATAAAAATGGGGAAATGTACGCTTTGTACCTTTGAAAGGTTGCATTCAGTGGCACATAAGACTTGGGTTACAATAACATCTAAAATGAGCTGGGCACTGGGAAGTTTGCAGGACTTGTTTCAGAGCAGAGCCAGTTGACCAAGCACTGGCGTGATTTAGTGCACAGTCCATTATTTCCTGCCTGTCATTTAAACAGGCTATCTATATGCATGGTAGGGCCGAGAGTGCAAAGAGGAGGTGGACGGAATGATTTATGGGTGAGGGCAAACACCTGTGGGTTAAGCAGCTCAGAAATTAGCCACAAGTAGCATATTAGTGCAGCTAATCAGGCACGGTTCAGTATTTCTGTTTCTTGATTTGCCCATAAATAAGCTTCTCTGTGGCTACCCCGAGGCCCTCAGTGATTAACTGCCTTGACCTACAGTAAAGTACACAGATCAAGCAGCACAATGGGGTTTTCAGGTGTAGGCTGTAATCGTGGGATTTGAAACGTGTAGTTGGTGGGCAGAAGGGCTGCGAGTTTTGAGAATCCTGTTAAGGAGGCTTATCAGAGTGCTTAACAATCAATTTGCTTTTCATTCCTCTACTCCTGTGATTGTGTTGACAACTTGTAGACTCAACTGCCCTGTGACCAGTCATTGACCATGAAATATTAAGAATCGCTCCTGTTTCTGCAATAGACATTAAGGTAGAAAATATTTCATGGTCAATGACTGGGAAGTGTATGTGTTAATGTTGCCACTTTTAGTGAAATCCAAATCATCTATATTATGTTTGTTTGTTTGTTTGTTTGTTTTGTTTTTTTAATGGGTGGGAGCCTTTTGCACTGCCTGGTATGTGTTGCTGTGTATCTGGAGAATCTAGTTATACTGCCTTCCACGAACAGTGACCAAGCTGGACTATTTTATGCTCAAAATGAAAGGTAGCCTAACTACGCAACAGTGGAACCCGTAGTCAAACTGTCATTGAAATCTTGTTAAATACCTGTTACACATCCATTCACTAAATAGTGCCTCTTTCTTTGATCTTAGAAAAAAGAGAGGAGTGTTAATAAAAGCAAAAACAGTCAGAATCCTGGGGCAAATGATCTCTGAACTTTAATGAGGGGTTGATGTTAATTACGAGAACAAGACAACAGATCTAGATGACTTCAGTAAGTGAAATTATGTTAAGTGTGGGCACTCTGGCATAGCCAACAGTTCACTAGGAGAGACAAGGTTTCCCCATATTTTTAGGGTGTTTTCCGGGTCTCCTAGTCTGTCCTATGTTGTTTGTTTGGCTCCTAAACTTGTTTCAGCCTGTGTAAAACTCTGGCTATGCTGAGAGGGTCACCGCTGTGCCATATTCCAGGTCTTCGCCTGGCTGCCGCCAGATCACTATAAACCAAGAGGAAAAGTAACAGAAGGACCAAGCTGCTTGCAGACACTCTTCTGAGAAGTATGTGAAATATATTGTTTTTAGTTAGTAGTCAAGAGAGCAGTAAAATTACAGAGTGGTTAGAACCTGTAGTCAAAATGTGGAAATAAAGAGAAAGTAAGGATTCAAAGCACTGTTGCGAAGGAACTGGCAGCAGGATTTGGTAAACAGATGGCATTCTGAGTGCCAAGGGCAAGAGAAGTCAGAGGTATACAAGATTACAAGCCTAGGGAGAGTGGAACCACTTCTGGAAATGGGGAAGTTAAGAAGCTGTTACTGAAAGATAGTAAACTATTTTAAGTGTATTTCCATTTGTAAGTTAATAAATTCAAGAGAAACCCAGCTGAGATCTGAATGCTCAGCCTACTCCACTGTGAGAGTTACATTTTAAACCAAACAGGACTCTGTGGATGATATCCCTTAAGGCAAGTAGTGTCACATGAATTGCAAATACCAAACTGCTAATAGCTTTCCCAGGAGTTAGCTTCCTGTTAGGAACCCTTCAATGACTACATCCACTTATGTGTGGAAAAATCTTGCAATGGTGAGTTGAAGTCTCCCCCCAACCCCGTTCAGAATATTTCTGCATAATTACCAGTATTCACAGACCATAGGTTCGGCCCCATTAGCTGTTTATCATATCCTTCATGGCAGTAAACAGTAACCTCTTCCCCCAGTAGCCCTTTGCTGAGCAGAGGGCAAAGGGCCCTCTCTTTGTTTTTATTCCTCCCCAACCCCCACCAGAGGTTCTGTCAATGCTGGAGCCAGGGAGCCCTTTAGGGTCCAGTCCTCTGCCTCTTTCAGGGGTTGTGTTCATTTTCCTCAGGCCAAGAGTACAGACGCCAAGGCCTCATGACAGAAGCAGGTGGTAGAGTTGAACAACGTGTCTTTAATCTCCCTGAAGTGGTCATAATAATTGTTTAGATTCCATTGTTCTGACTGTAAATATCTAAGTGAGATCATATCAGTAATTTATTGTCCATGGACCTTGAGTGGAAGCGAGGGGTTACATCTAGGTCAATACAATTAAAAGTGGCTGTGCCTTACCTGTTCTTTATCCTCCACATACTCCAGCTCCAATCCTCTAGTCTGGAGACAAAAGACTCCAATATGTGAAGTTTCCATTTTGTTGATAGCCTGAGTCCCTGAGTCACCACTTGGAAGAGAGCTGTTTAGGTGAACAACCAGATCCACACAGCAATAGCAGAACTTTTTGTTCTGCAACCCACTGAGGCATGGGCTTGTTATTAAAACATACCTGGTCTACTCTGATTGATACAACCCGTTTCTATCTAACAGTAGAACATGTCGCTATCTGCACAGTGTGTAAAATAGTACCACTGGTATTTAAATGTATGAATTCATGGAAAGAACTATAAAAGTGCCTCATGTGTACCCAAGGAATATTAGTGGTTACAATTATTACATGCAGATTTTAGTTTCTCTGTAAATTTACCAAGAACAGCTTAATAAGAAGGCACTTTTTGTTTCTCCAGTGAACACAATGTGCTCCTCCCAACATGACCTTTTCAACATGAATTTTTAAAGTGGAAAATGTCGCAGATGATTCTCCTTTGGTCTTTCTGTTCTCTTCTCATGGTTCTTATTCTGGGATGAGCAACTAACATAAACCTGTTTCAATTGTGTAATATTTTGTATTCTCTGATTTGGGAGAACATTCCTTTTCCATCAAAGTCACTAAAAACATTTACTCCTCCAGGAATGCTAACTGAAATTTATTTGAAACACAGAGAAAAAGAGGCCTTAGGAATGTTGTAAACTTCTTAGATCCTGGAAGATCAACTTTAGCTTACAGTAGTTTTAATTAATTCCTAATTACTTTCATGTCATCTTTTTATAAGAGGAGACATGTTAGGAGTGAGGAATAATAATGTGCATCACTGTGTCTTTCACAGAGTGGAGAGAAGGTTGTGTTTATTATGAACACTACAGTAATGAGAATGATCATTAGTAATTCTTTACATCTGTGTTTTTCTACCTCTGAGGAGCTTTGAGATAATAAATTCTCTACTTATAAAAAAAATCAAGAAGAAGATATCACTTTTTCTCTATGGACATCCGTATTTAAAATATTTAGAGATATTATGATTTCACTGAGAAAATCCTCTCTGATAAATACTGACCATTTCCTGACTTTGAAAGGAGTCTCCAGGACATACTAGAATTTTTTTACATTATAAAAATAGATCATCTTTCAGATCATAATACAGCTACTAAATCTAAAGAAATGAAGGGAGGGACTTAACAAAGCTAATGTCAGGCTGCTCTGAAGCCAGATCAGTCCCCGGGAACAAGCACTTAAAAAAGGTAAAGGGTGCAAGAGCTCAGCGAGACTTAGTCTTAGAGTGTCTCTCGGAGGCCTTTTCGTTCAAGAAGCTCAAATCCAATTCTACCTTTGTGTGAAGGTAGAAAGAAGGGGTCACTCTTGGCACTCGTGTTAGAAACTCCTTGATGTGATAGAGGCTGTGACAAGAACGGGTTTGCTTCTGATGGGCCTGTAACATAACAAGGTGTTCTGTTTCAGGCTGATGTGAGAAGATCAATATGGATTTTAATGATTCCTTTGTCATAACTTGTCCTCCTTTAATCCTGGAGATGTGGGTGGGTTCTCTTGTAGAGACAGCCATTGTGTTGTTGTCAGTCAGAGAATATCACAGCTGCCCTTGAGCATTTGGGTTTAAAGAAAAGCTATGTCTTTGCCTTCGGTGGTATGTTAAAATAAATTTCCGACTAGTTACCATCATACACATGCTTTCTCCATGTGGGAATGTTTGTCATTAACAAATATATTCACACTTGCCTGATTAATGTTTTCTTTTGAAAATACCCAAATGTGTTATTTATTTCACTTTCTACTGTAAGAGTTCTTTATTCTCAGTGGCAAAGAAATTTATTTACATTACTATAGTGCTAAATAGCTTTATCTCCAAAATCCAAAACACCTTTTCTCTCTATCATATAGACATTTGTAGAATCATGCATGTATCAAGTGATAATTTTCCCTAATAAATTTTTTAGCCCCAAAGATGAATCTTTATGAATGTATAATAAGGCTTTTTCACAATGGATATTCAAATATATATAATATATACAATATGAATTACAATATATATAATATAATTTATACTATATATTATATAGTATATAATATATATAACATATATTATAATATTATATTTATAATAATATACTACATATAATCAGAAACAGTATTCTCATGTATTTAATTTTATGCAAGCCTTCATTTTTTTTTTTTTTTTTTTTGAGCTAAGCTCAAACGTCCCTTTCTGAACTTTCTGCTTGCAACATGCTCATTAGAATCTGTTAGATCAAGAATTGCTTCTATTTTGATCACTACTGTATCACATTTCTATCTTTGACCATCAAACAGTTGGGAAGCCGTAAGCCAGACACTTGTTTAAAGTTGTGGCCATCCTGAAACAATGAGGTTTTGGACTGGAAATTCACTACTCTGCAGTTGAAGAAACAGAAGCTTAGAAAGACCACCTGCCTTGCTAGGAACACAAATCAGCTGTTCAGCCACCAGGGAGGTCGGCAATGCTGTGTTAAGGTAGCAGAGGGAGCACAGGTTTTCCAGTGAGTTGGGTGTGGGTTCAAATCCCAGCTAATGACTCTGCAACTAAACACATTTAGTCTCAGTCCTGATAATTCATCTGGTGATAGAACCAACCTCGAAAGGTTTGCAGGATTCAGTAAAGAAATACCTAAAAGACATTTCACATAGTACTTGTAATATGTCATTGCTCAAAAACACATTCTTTCAGCTAACCTTTCACCCTTTTCTCTTTTACTAAAATCCACTGACGTCATAGATCTGTCTGCTAGTCACAGATGGTAATTGGGGTGGGGAGAGATCGTCCTCTTGAGAATCTTCTTAATTTCGCTATTCAGTATGACTTGAAGTATTACAAAACATCTTAGAATGCGATCTGTTTCTTGCAAATGGCATTTATTCTTGACCCTCTTTGTGGCGGATGTCCCCTCCAATGGCTCCCAGTGATCTACACCTTGTATCTTCATCCTCTTGTGTCCTCAAGTCCATTTAAATGTGTAATCATCTTATTGAGTATCTCCCTAGGAACACATGTGATAGAAGTGATGGGATATCCCTCCCCAAACCAGCATATGAAAAGATAAAATTATGACTTCCACCTTAAGTTGTCTCTAGAGCTGTGTCTTGACTCAGCTGTTGCATACGGTGAGGACCGGCAGACAGCCTGTGGAGGGTGTGGATGTGGATGGTCAGTTCCAGTCGGCCCCAAAGAAGCCTGCAGTCCCAAATGACAGCTTGACTAAAACTTCATGTAAAGTTCTGAGCAGAAAAAACAAATAAGCGATAGTAGTTTCTAAACACACAGAAACTGTGTGATAAGAAATATTTGCTTCAGGACTTCCAAATTTGGGGGTAATTTTTACACAGTAATGGATATCCTGCAATATACAATTCTACAGCAAGTTAGAAACCTATAGATTGGAGAACAATTTTTCTCTGTAGGTGTTGGACAATTATTTTTATTTTTTTCATTTTAGAATAAATCCCAATCTTAACATATATCATGCTGAGATAATAAGATTAAAAAATCTACTCTTAACAGATAATGTCATTGTAGACTAATAGGGTAAAAGAAATAGTTTAAGCTATCAACCTAGCTTGACAAAACTGATATTAGATATCTGGGTTTATAAAATGTTATATAGGTTAATATCATTAGGATATTTTAATGTATCATCATGCATTTAATTATACAATCCTTCATTTATTTATTTGATAGATATTGATCAAACATCTCACATTAGCCATAAATATAATTAGGACCCAGAATCTACCTTCAAAAAGATCTGAGTGTAGTGTGCTCTTTAACTTTTCCGTTTTAAATCAATTTCAAAGGATAACAGAAACCCTCTAAAAATTTTGATAGAAACTTTACTTAAAGATTAGCACCATGAATTTTGAAAGCATCTATCTATATTAACCAATGGAAATGGCTCAGTGACAAACATCTTATTTAAAAGAACACTTTAATTTTAGCCAAAGGGATGTTTTTATCTCAAGCAAGACAGTTCAAAAATGGCTACATAACATCAAGAACTGGTTGGGAAAAAAACAAAAAAGATTTTATTGTGAGAACCCTGAACTGATATCTGATGATGTTTGGAACAGCTCTTGAGATGTCAAAGATGATAATACAGTAACAACGTTTGGGAAGTATTTCTAGTCTTACACTTAGCCTTTTGGCAGAAATTTATTAAGACAGAATAAGCCTGTGACTTTTCAATTCCGAGTACAATTTGTTTCTCTAATACATCCGTAGGAGTAATGTGTGATGGAATTTTTCCCTCCCCAGCCCCTCCAGTGTGGATGATGATATGCTATAATAGGTTCTCACAGGCCATATCTCAGAAATATAAAACACAACACATGTACATCTGTGGCCCAGTGTCAGTGCCTTAAATGTACATCAGAAATGCATTAAATCTTCTGATTGCTATTCTGTTTGTACAGCTTGTTGGTTCGGATTTTTTTCTGTAATGCACTCTGCTGATTATCTTGAATTACTGGTATATCCTTGGTAGAACAAGCACACCTTGTTCAGAAATACAATCATATAGATGTGCCTTGAGCCCTTTTGGTGCTAAGAAGTAAAACAAAACAAAACAAAAACAAAACAAAAAAACAAAAAACAAATATTTCTTGGAAGTTAAAATGGATAACCTTGTGCTTACTTAAATACGTCTCAAAAGTGTTTTTGCTTGCAGGTGATCTCATCAGCATGGCCTTCCCAGGATGCTCACTAGTGCTTCATATTTGATGTACTGCAGGCAAATGCACAAACATGCAAATCTGCCTGCTAACAGGAAAGGAAGAAGGAAAATAGTTTCTCGGTTGGTCTGTGCTCCAAGCAGTAAGAATGCCCCTTGGTCTCTTTGTGCAAGATGCGAATGTGTGCAAATATGTCTTAGCATTCAGAACATTCAGAATGAAAGCTAGAAGAATTATTCTTAGAATCTAGCAGGGTCATATCAGTAATGGCTAATATAGAAGTTGAAATAATTTTATTAATTTCAAGGAGCGTGTGTGTGTGTGTGTGTGTGTGTGTGTGTGTGTGTGAACGTGCACGTGCTTGTGGGTATATTTAATGTACAAGCAGCCATTGCACAATATAGTTTAGCTCAGCTTTTGATTAGTGAATATAGATTAATCTCATGCAACTACATACCTTTATTTCTCTACTTTCAGTGGCATTAATTTGTAAAGTCTAGAGATGGATTCAAGTGGCCACGGACAAAAAAATATGGTAATATTAAGAAACCAAGATGGTGACCTAAAATATCCATGACTGTGCTTGTTCTAGTCATATTAACAGTGACAAAGAGAATGGAGGTTTTAATTCTCATGTATCTCTGCCTTAACTTTAGATTTGCATATGCTGCTCTCGTTTATCATTGTCACTGAGTTTGAAAGAGGAATAATTCACAAAAGGAGCTATCATCTCTTGAGTGGCTCTTGTGTGCCACACACTGTGCTGGATACTGGAGAGACAAACAGGCCTCTGTGTCCTCCGGAGACTAAAAAAGTGGGAGGGAAAAAGAGATAACAAAGAGCAAATTTATAAAAAGCAGCACAGTGTGCTGAGAGAGAAAATTGGAAGCCTGAGCTCAGGGAACAGGTCTGAATCTTCACCAAGGAGAAAGGATGAGGAAGGGGGCACCCAGGTTTGGGTATGTGGGCAGGGAAGGGTGAGCAGAGGGGACAGCAGGAATCTCAGTAGGAATGAGTCACTGCTCTGTGAATCCGGTGCAGGGGAATGAAGAACTGGGGCCTTTTGATTGTATTACCTTATCTTTTGTTCTACTTTTTGTTTGTTTTCTGCATAAAAAATAACTTTTCAATTCACTTTTATAGGGGGTTATAAAATAATATGACATAATGGTGAAAAGTAACCTTTTTTTGGCTGATAAGCAGAAAGACACAATTGTTTCTGATTTCTAAATTGGTTGCAGCATTGAGCTGTCTGTCTCCACGTGACTGGTAAGGAAGAGACAGTATGAAAAACAACATCAGACGGTGCCTTAGTGATAAAACATCTCTGGATTGGTTAGCCTGGGATTAGGCAGAGTGGGCATTGCATCTATGAAAAATCATCATTTTATAAAGATAAATCTATGCCTAGAGTGAAGTTAGCCAACCAAATATAGAGCAAATACAGCTTTTAGTGAGTTATAGGTACATAAACAAGACTTCAAATAAATCCAAAATACTTGCAGAAAAATACATTTTTAAGAAAAATGTATTTTAAGAAATACATTTCTTAAAAATACATTAAGAAAAATGTATTTTTAAGAAAAATGTATTTTTTTCTAAGAAAAATGTATTTAAGTGCATCTATCATAGTAGTTTAGAATTTTATTATGAAGTATTACCCCTAAAGTTAATACTATTTGCTATTTAAAATGTTTCCTATAGTTGTGATTTAAAAGTAATATTAGCAACAGTACCAAAAAATAGTATTTCAAAGCCTGATGAGATGTGGTTGTCTCAGTATCTGAGCTAGAAAAACTATGAGTCTTGTCACCTTTTCCTAACTGGTCATTGTTACGTAAAATAAGAAAATAAATTAAGCAGTTATACTTCATATCGTATTATCACAAACCTCAGAAACTTCAGTTCAGCTGTGTGGGAAAAAATGGTGTAATTGTTAATATTTATGCCTCCATTTCTCCATTGCTAGTCTGTTTTATTTAAGTGTATACATTAATAATTGTATGTTAGCTCCACTTTTATTTGTATTTGGAGAAGACCATTTGTGCTGCTATAACAAAATACCTTAGACTGGGTAATTTCTCAACAGAAGAATTGCATTTCTCACAGTTCTAGAGGCTGGGAAATCCAAGATCAAGGCACCAGCAGATCTGGTGTCTGGTGAGGGCTGCATGTTGCTCTGAAAATGGTGCCTTTTCTCTGTCTTCACATGGTTAAAAAAACAGGGGAGCTCTCTGGGGCGTCTTTTATAAGAATGATAATCCCATTCACCCACCAAAGTCTCTGGCTGTTGATACTGTTTTATTGGGGATTAGATTTCAATGTGAACATTTGGAGAGAACCAACAGATTTTTCTCTAATGGAAATAAACTCTTATACAATAGAAATTTTTAAAAATTATAGAATTTTAAAGGGAAAAAGACAACTAATGGTGTTATTAGCTACTTCTATAAGAGAAAGACATAGAACAATATTAAATGTTAATCTATAGTTGGATTGACTATAAAAATTAAGTATAAAAATCTTATTGGGATGGAAATATTGTAGAAAATAGTTATGCATGTTAATAAATCATTATAAGTGTGATCACAGGTGAGGAAACTAACTCTGAACTATTTTGTGTGTGCATGTATATGTATATGTGTATATATATGAGTGTGTAAGAGAGAAAAATAGTGAGAGAGAGAGAAAGAAACTGGATTGTATTTATTGAACTTAAACTATTTAATCATACAATTCCTCCCTGTTACTTAATTCTGTGCTGAACTCTGTCCAAGACAATCTATTTTTTTTTAAAATAAGTGGCCATTTGTAGAATAATGTCCTAACCAAATTGTAGCTCCAAATTCGAGCAATCGAGAGTATCTACTAAGACTTCAAGATTAAGGAAGAGACAGCTAGAATAAAGTATAAAGTATGTGTTGGTATCCCTTTCTTCAAGCAGTGAGAAGGAAAAGGAGAGGCAAGAAGAGCCCTACTCTTGTGCTGAACTTTGTAAGTCTGGAGACTGGGGAATATGATTCTGGACAGCATGTGGATTCCTTAAGTGCTGGAGCCATTATACAACTAGTCTTTTCATGCACTTTTTTAACTTGACTTTTTTTGGTGGTATTGCATCTAAAAGGCAAAGTTTCGTCTCTTTGATCCATCTTTAACTAAATCCCAAACTATAAAAAGTTGCATCTAAATAGAGAATTTTGTTAATCAAACATACATTTCAATGCCTGTTTCCTTGAAAGTAGTGAAAATATTGACCAAAGAAAAGTGTGTTGATTTTACAGGCAAAGCATAAAGCTTAATTCACTGATCCTATTTCACTGATCCACGTAATTCAAGATCCCTCAGAACAGGGCCTGGAACACTAGTTTGGTAAGAGTGTTTGCACAGATATTTATTCCCATTTTAAAGCTGCTTCACTCAGTTTTAGACACTAACCAGTTAAGTATCATCTTTATCATGCGGTGTGAGGAGGATTTTTGCCGGTGTGATCAAATTAACTTAGTTAAAATCTATTAAATATTAGCAATGTAAAATTTGGTCAAAACTGTAAAAGAGGGCGTGTTTAGGATTTATTTAAAACAATCTATTTTTATTAAAAATATTTCTTATTCTCATAATGTGTTGGAACATTACTGTATACTCCTCAAAACCAGTGTTTTAACAAATGCTTTAATAATGCTTAATTGATGAGTCAAATTTTAGGGTTATTTATACTGAAATTTTAGTAAGATTGTTAGACTACATTTGATAGTAATCTCTTGGCATTTTTACTGTTAATATGAAAAAATAAGAAAATGAGGAAGAAGAGGAGAAAGAGAAGAAGGAAGAATATGAGAGATTAATAGCACAAACTTAGAAATTTCAAGGTGTTTGGGGTCTCAAAATCTGAATTTTCAGATTTTCTGTTCTCAGCTACATCAATTTAGACAAATAGCCAATGTTTTAAAGCTTCTGATTTATAATCTTTAAAAATGAAGGAATAACTTCCCTCCTATTCTTACAGTTTATTAAACTATATCAAAATGCCTGGAAAAGCTTAAAAGACTCTTTACATGTAGTTAGCAATCTGGCTAATATCAACATAGTGAAGAATGAATGAAAATAAAATCAAGATAGCAAAGTCAAGT
Organism: Saimiri boliviensis; assembly: GCF_048565385.1. Taxonomy (NCBI): domain Eukaryota; kingdom Metazoa; phylum Chordata; class Mammalia; order Primates; family Cebidae; genus Saimiri; species Saimiri boliviensis. The sequence goes on from NC_133449.1 coordinate 297,536,395, forward strand.
ATGTAAGAAAATAAATAAGCAAATTTCTCAGTTCTTGCCCTATTGTTTATCATTGAAATAAAAATACAAACAGTGTGAAACGTTTAAAAGGCAGCTTCCTCCAAAAGCTGATAATGAGCTAGCCTGTTACAGCAGCTGACATCTCCTGGTACACACAAAGAAGAGTATATGTCATGGAAAATTAGATGTGTGCAATATTTTAATGTTGAAGAATCTGCAAGCCATAGACCTTAGTGCTGTAACTAACATCAAGCATGGAGACACTTAAAAGAGGCTGTGTTGAATATGAAATTTTATTGCCATAGTATCCTTTAGACATTTCACTTTTTTTCTTTTGCTGACTTTTCTAATTGTCGCCTATGAAAATTTGTCTTATTCAAGATGTAGACATTTTGAGAGCAGTGTCATTACCAGCAAAAATATTGCTGTGTTTATAAGTTCTTGCAATTTGCAAATACTCCTTTTTGGGGATGAGTGCATGGTGAGCCTATCGCTTCTGCAGGTGTAAATATTCTGGTAAGTCTTTTCCTTTAATTCCTCTTTCATGTCTCTGTTTTTGTAGCCACTGAGTTTCCAGGAATATATGCAAAGTATCTTCTGCTTTTAAGAAATTCATAGGATAATGGCAAACCCCTATTTTCCAGGATCCACAGTATTAAGTAGGACATGTGCACACATATTGGTGTGTTCTTGTGTGATGCATTTTAAATATGTAATTACAATAATTGTCTAGACTGAATCAGTGTGGCCTTGGGCTTGTGTCTTTGATGTGTATCTTCTCTCTCTCTCTCTCTCTCTCTCTCTCTCTCTCTCTCTCTCTCTCTGTGACACCCAGGCTTGATCATCCCTCACTTCTTCCAGTTTAGGCTAAGCCATATCTATCATGTGTGTCAATCACATCCAGCCTCACTGCACCCTTCCCTTTAAATTCCTAAAGGAATTTTTTTAACTTGGGCTGTAATACAGATGTGACTCCTCAGTACATTTCAAGGTAGGATATTAATAGGTAAGAGTAAGAAAGAGTGTTTAAGCTTGTTCATTTTGATTCTCACAGGCCATCCAAGGCCCAATAGGTTTTATATTCCTGCAGGAACCAAGATGTTGCAGTCATCAAATTAAGAACTGAAGAGTTCCATCATTCTCAGCGAACTGACACAAGAACAGGAAAGCAAACACCACATGTTCTCACTCATAGACGGAAACAGTGAGAACACAGGGACACAGGGAGGGGAGCATCACACACTGGGGTCTGTTGAGGGGAAACAGAGGAGGGACAGTGGGGGGGTAGGGAGGTTGGGGAGGGATAACGGGGGGAGAAATGCCAGATGTGGGTGATGGGGGTGTGGAGGCAGCAAACCACATTGCCACATTGCCATGTATGTACCTATGCAACAATCCTGCATGATCTGCACATGTACTCCAGATCCTAAAGTGCAATAAAACATATATATATATATATATATATATATATATAGAGAGAGAGAGAGAGAGAGAGAGAGAGAGAGAGAGAGAGAGAGGGAGAGAGAGAGAAACTGAAAAGTTTTGTATTTATCAGTCTTAAGTTCTTAATCTCCTAATGTGCAGCCTTAGAAGGGTTATGCAATGATCAGAAATCAATGAGAGTGAGAAATATATATTCTCACTTTGCATTACTGAGCACTTATTTGGTGTTAGATGATAACAATTTAAAGTGCATCATCTCATGGAATCTACACAAATAAATAATTTCATGGAATCATTATGGAGGAAGGACAGGCTGCCCTGCTACCATCATGTCTTTTCATTATAGAGAAAAGTGGGATTGTTCATGGCTATCTACAAATACACAACATTTATGTCAGGGGAACAAGAGACATTTAGAAAAATGAACTACTATTTTCAAGAAGGGGTTAGGAATAGGAAGGTAAATTCTATAATTTTTCAACTAGAATCTTCCTGTGAGACCTATATATCTATACATTGGCCTGGAAAATGCTAATGCAGACATAGAGAAATATATGTGTATGCCTTTGTTAATATTTATATCTCTATATATTAATTTATAGATATTAGTAGCTACATTTATATAAAATCTGTGTCTATGTCCTTGTCTGTGCCTATCTATCAATATCAATATTGACTACAGCATCTATATCTATCTTTTTTGACATTAAAATCAACATCTATATCTACATCTATATTTTCATTTATATCTAATCAATGTCTCTGTTTGTACCTATATTGATATAGCTAACAAGATCTATATCCATCTCTGTATTTATATCCAGTTTAAGTGTATAATGAGTCTATATATCAATATTGATATCAATGTCTATTACTGTATCTAGTTTATGTATACAATGATATAGATATTTCACATGTGCATGTAGATATATGTATGTCATCTATATGTATGTATGTATTTATATCTATATATTTTTAAAACTATTTATATTGGCATCAATATCAACATAAACATTCACAGCTAATCTAATTATATGCCTATACGTATGTCTATGTCTATACATGTATTTAGATCTTGGCGTCAGTATTGACATCTGCCTCACTTCCCATGTGTCTATCCATGCTGATTTCTGTATCTAATCGGTGTCTATTACGACTGCATTTGCATCAAGACCAAGATTGACAAGAACATCAACATCAAGATCGCTATCAATTTCTATACTGGATCTATCTATATGTGTATATCAGTATCAATATAACACCAATGTATACATATTCACTTATATCTAAGCTGTGTTTATGTCTTTATAGATTCATATCAATGTTGGTACCAGCATCAACATTGATGTTGACATCAGCATCTGCATGTCTGCTGAGCTAGGCCAGTGTCTACCTCTACATTGACATTGATGTTGCCGTTGCCAGTGTGTTCATCTACACATACAAGTCCATGTTCATCTATGCCAACATGCAAACATAATCTGTCCCTACGTCTATTGTCTGTCTGTGACTAAGCTGTAACTGTACCTATTCTGACTCTCTATATCTAATATATGTCTGTCCTTACTTGTATCTATACTTACATCTATATTAACACTGGCCTCTACACATATATTTCTATATCCAATCTGTCAATAAACAGAAATACTCATACACATCTACATCATCCGTATCTGTATCTATACACGCAGACGCCTCTGTATATCTATGTCTCTGACTGTATCTAGGTTATAATCTGCATCAACATCATGAGTTATTTAGGGAGTTCATACAAGTTGCCCTATCCTCAACGGGCCTGTGGGGAGTGGGAGAAGGTGTAACCTCTCTCCCAACCCCACCCCGCTTTCCTCACAAACCAACTTTGTAAATCTGACTTAGGTAGCTGTTACAAGAAGCTGATGTGCGTACTTTACCATAATTTGATAAAATTTCGCCTTGGAATTATTGAACTACAGCAGAGAACCCATCTTTATTCGCCTTCAACATTTCTCTATCTAGCAATGGAGAATTAATAAGTATTACAAACACTGGTATACCATAGTCCCAAACAAAGTTTTGCTGGTGTTGCTGGATAACAGTGGCCTAGTTTTTGTGTAGCCAGCAAACTCCACTAAGATGGGGCCATCTTAATGTGTGACCTGGTCCGCACTGGACTGGCTTTCTTGGCTTATTGCTGTCCCTTCATCTTTGTGTGGCCTGCTCTATGCATTGGGACAAGGAAGGTTTTAATGCAAATTTGTTAAAAGAAGATAGGGGATTAAGAAGACCCCTTTACCTCTCAACATCAATTCCAATAGAAAGATTATGCCTTTTTCTCAATTTTTCCGTATTTTTTTTTAATTTTAGAGTTTAGTGTACAGATTTCATCTTCAACCACTGTGGATGTACATGTCTTACTTAATTGCACTGGGTTCTTTTTGAAATCTAGCGAGAGTATATTCACAGACCTTATCTCTTGCAAAATGTTGAGCACAAAACAATCACTATAGCATTTTTTCAGAGATGATTAAGAGACCTTCCAGGTCTTAGGTGAGCTCATGCCACAATCTAGGCACTCGTTTGCTTCATGGTCGCTGTTTTCTGTCTAAATCTTGTCCTTCCCAGTGTTTTAAACTCTGACTCTGGACCAAACCTTCTGGTTTTCAATGTTTAGTCTTTGTGCTTGACAAAGATTTCTGAAGTGCACTCTCTGCCTGGGACCTGGACAATGGACTGCACATTTACACTTTCTTCTAGGGGGGGATCATGGAAAAGATCTGGTAACAATAAGTTCATCTGTAGACCCTGCGTTCACCTTTGGCTAAAAATCTGCCTCTGCATAGGTCCTGACTTGGTCTCTCTCCAAATTCCAGCTTTGGGGCAGAGTTGGTTAAGTTTCAGAAGAACCTGACTTGTTGCAGATGGGGAATCAACTTGCCCCTGTTGTCTCCTTGTATATGGTGTGATGGACGTGCGGCTGTTATACACAACTCTGCAAGACTGCCAAAGGCTCTGACTGTTGAACAGAGGCAGCCTTAGTGCCTTCACTGACACTGGAATGACTGGGAAAATCTGAAGTGAGGTAGGCCTTCTAGAAAGATTTCGCTTCTCTATTTAGACTCCTCTCTGTCTCACTGGCCTTGGATTTCCAGTCATAACTCCTTAGGAGTCTAAATCTATGTAGCAAGAAAAAAATTCAGGACTGCTCTGCCAGGGTGCCCTCATCTTTCAACTATTTCTTTTAAATCTGTCACCATTCCAGTGTCATATGGCCTTACTATATTAGAAGCAAGACAAATACACGAGAGTCCTGTGCACCTTTGTTTACTGTTCCTAATCTCCTCTCAATGCCACACTTCCTTGCTCTGGGCTTTAGCAAGCTGAGCTATGATGAGTTTCCTGGAAGCTCCACGGTGTTTAATGGGAGAAGCACTAAAAGAGATTTGGAAGGAAGTAGACAGTGAGGCTGACAGATTCATCCTTGTGGTGTTTAGGTGGCAAGATGTGTCTATGCTGTGCAGACAACTGATCTGGAAACGTGGCCCCTTACACACACCCCTGTACCTGAATTCTAGGAGCTGCCTTCTGCTTATGGTTCTTCAGGACCCACAGGTGCCACTGGGTCTGGCTGTTATTAGCCTCAGGTGCTGCACCACCTCTGCGATTCTCTGAAATCTACCCAGTGTATTAGAAATAACCCTTTAGTAAAGTCTTCGCAAATTATCTCATTTTGAAGGTACCTTCAGTTTCATGTTGGAACTCTGAATGATACTGTGGCCTTTGAGGTTGGTCTCAGCTAATTGTCACAATGTTTGATTATGAGTTTGGTCTCAGCTAGATATTAATCTCACGTAGACTTTGAACAAACAGTATACTTATTTTAATTCCACCTGAAGTTTATTCATTCCTTCAAAAATATTGCTTGACCTCATTTTATATGCCAGGCACTCATAAGTCAAACAAACCCAGATCCTGCTTTTGTGGGTCTTATATTCTAGTGGAGTAAATAAAATAAACAACAGTGTAAACTTAGTCTTTCCTTAGCATTCGTGGAGAGTGGCTGCAGGGCATCCTACAAATAACATCTACTGATGCTCAAGTATCTTATATAAGTTGGTCTAGTATTTGCACATAATCTATGCATATGCTTCTTATATTTCAAGTCATATCTCGATTAGTTATAATACCTAATACAAAGCCTGAACATCATGTTATTTACAGAGATTTGGAGTAGTATTCAAGGTTGATTTTTTGAAAGCTTGTGAACATTTTTGTTACAATAGTTTTGACTCTATGTTGATTGAGTCCATGGATGGGGAATCCATGGCTATAGAGGGCTAACTGTAGACATCAAACAATGAAAAGTGCTTTGAGGAGTAGAAGACAGTTTTTAAAAAGACAGGTGACTGCCAGTGTGAGGCAGTTATGGTTTTAGGAAGGGTGATCAGGACACACTTCTCTGATGAAATGATGTTGATATAATACTTGGAGGAAATGAGAAATGAACCTTGTTTATGTGTTCAGGAAGAGATGCATGGGCAGAGGCAGCAAACGCAAAGACTCAGAGGTGAGAGCTGACTCAGTAGGAGGAAAGATGAGGAGAGTGAGAGAGGAGACTGAGAGAGGAGGTGGCCAGCAGAGAGGGAAGTGGGGCCGCCATGTGCAAAATCAACCTCAGAGGGCATGAGGGGAAGCAGAGAGGCCATTTGGATACTATTGGTAGTCTTAGGACAGTATCGTATTGCCACCGCTGGGTAGATGTTCACCAAACTACTTCCTCTTCCAAACTCAATTCAATCTCATTTCCCAGCTACTTTGCTTCAAGGAGTGGGGTACAGTGGTCACCAAAGAAGCTGAATGTGAATGTCATTTCTGGCTAAAAGCTGGTAGGAGAGGAGGTTTCTTCTCTAGCTGGTCTCTCATCTCCTGGTGCTGCATCAGTGTTGAGGCCTAGAGTGACACAGAGACATATCCTTTGAAGCTGTCTCAGGCTCTTCCAGAGTGGATTCTGACATGACAGTCAAGACAGTGTGGAGGGGAATGTCCCTCCCTTCATCTTTAGCAGCAATAATCCTGATGAGTGGTGATATGGGATATGTGAAGTGTGTTTGTTATAGGATGTAGTCTTACTTACCCTGACTGATACTTCTACCTAAAAGTAGAATGCTAAAGAAATAAAAACTAAGACTTATAAACTTGATTTCATAGCCATGTAGCAGGCACCAAATAGGGACATACCTGAGTGGAAAAGATGTTGATTTGCATGGTGCATCACAGCAAAACATGGCTGAGGCAGCATCTCTAGGGAAAGTGCTGGAAATCAAAGTATTAGTGTGATGAGTGACCAGATTGCAAGGATAAATGACTGAAAATAGAGTAAAAAATATGAGGTCTTAAAGAGTTGGAAAATCCAAGTCTCTGTATAGCTCACATGGGTGGAAAATGGTTGAAAAGGCCCATAAGAAACCAGAACCTATTAAAGGCCAGCTATGAATTGGAGACCAGGTTTTAAATATGCCTCCTGCTCAAAACATATAGTTTTTGTTGTTGTTGTTGTTGTTTGTTTCTTTTTTTTGAGATGGAGTTTCACTCTCATCGCCCAGGCTGGAGTGGAATGGCACAATCTCGGCTCACTGCAACCTCCACCTCCTGGGTTAGAGGGATTCTCCTGCCTCAGCCTCCCAGGTAGCTAGGATTACAGAGACTCACCACCACATCCAGATAATTTTTGTAATTTTAGTAGACAGGGTTTCACCATATTGGCCAGGGTGGTCTCAGACTCCTGACCTCAGGTGATCCATCACCTTGGCCTCCCAAAGGGATTATATGCATGAGACACTGTGCCCAGATCAAACCATATAGTCTTAAGGAATGGCCATTAAGTTGAGACAGAAGCATAAGTGTGAAGAAACAAAATGATAAAACAAGTTTGAGCACTTCATCAAGGAGAGAATGTTAGGTATTGTTACAGAAACATGGGCACAATTCAAAGTTAGTAATCAGCAGCACACTCCATTAGGAGATGGCTCATGTGTTTGGAGGATTCAATTCCAATCCTACAACAGAAAGTGGGCTCCCCTCTGCCTGTGTGCCTATCTTATTTTTTCCCCTTTTACATTTCTCCCATTCTCTTTTTCCCTACACACTACTGGGGGACAGTTTTTAAATGAAAAGAACAGAAAGAACTTTTAATCCTTTACATTGTCTTTATTAACCTCCAAGTCGAATTTTGCAGAATTCCAGATTTAAAATGTGCACAAGAACTTATGCTTTTAATTAGAGGATATTTGGTATAATTATTGGGATATATTTTGTTATAATTGCATTGTAAGTACAAATACTGCTTCTTCCCATTTCTCCTACAACATCTCATATCTATGCCTTCTAATCTTCATTGTACAAGAAAAATGGAGAGAGTAACACCTGCTTTGTAATCCTGTAGAGAGTAGATGAAATGCTGATGTTATGGTGGGTCACACTCTCAACCTCACCTCTAGGGACCTACTGAGACTTTAGTTCAGTTATAGGTCTAGAAGCAAACAAGGGTGTTCAGGGTGGTTTCTGAGGAGAATCAACATTGTCTTGCCTGCCAGCTGCCTCAGGGGAGGGCATCATTGTTGCCTCAGGCAGCATAGAGTTTATCTCCTCAGACAAAGATGGAACGGCTGATGGCAGCATAGGTCAGGGAGGGGATGTTGCCACTACTGGGGATGGGGAAGCTGTTTCTTCTGATGAAGAGTCATCAGATTGTACAAATTCAGTGTCTCCAGATTCATCAGGGTCCTCCCACACGTCCCCATCCCAAATTGCAGAGTCCCATTATCTTCCAATTAATTCCCTGACTTTAACAGTAGACACCTGATAAGGCTGTGCCTGTACCTTTCATTGCAGGTAAGCCACTGGCATGATAAGAGCTTATGTCTGTTTTCCACAGTTTCTGTTCTTTTTCTACAGGAGATAAGACTCTTACTCAGAGCAGTCTTAGCAGATTTGAGGCTCAGTGTCTGCTTCTGAAGCCAGGAGACAAAATCTCTGAGTTCATCATTTTCTTTCATCACTTTGTGCACTGAACATAGGAACAATCAACCAGCTCTACTATGTTCCTTGGTTCTCCACATATGGTCAAAGGTATTATATAGGAGTCACTAAATTCCTTGCTTCTCATTAGCAATGAATCAGGAGTGTCAAATGCATTTATTTTGCATAACTCTCTAAATAGTTTATGCCAGAGAGGATCAGTGTTCTCCACATCATTAGAAGTAGAGTCCTTAGCATTTTCGGGTCGAATCATATTAAGTAGCCAACTCTAGAAACGCCAAAACCAAGGAAAGAATTCCATTGTTTCTTAATTAATTCTTAATATTTTCCTCCTCTAGAACCACTCCTGGTACCAAAATCTGTATAAGTCAGGGTTCTCTAGAGGGATAGAACAAATAGTCTATATATACTTTAATAGTATATATATTTATTAGAATATATATTTAGAATAAATAGTACATACATTTAGAACCAGTGTAATGATTATATATATATTACATTATATATATGTGTGTGTGTATATATATATATATATATATATATATATGTATGTATAAAGGAGTTTATTAGGTATTAACCTACACAATCACGAGATTCCACAATAGGCCATCTGCAGGCTGAAGAGCATGGAGATTCAGTCCGAGTTCAAAAATTGAAGAGCCTGGAGTCTAATATTCAAGGGCAGGAAGCATCCAGCACAGGAGAAAGCTGTAGACTGGGAATATAGGTCAGTCTCTTTTTACATTTTTCTGCCTGATTATGTTCTAGCCATGCTGGCAGCTGATTAGATTGTGCCCACCCAGATTAAGGATGAGTCTGCCATTCCCAGTGCACTGACTCATCTGCTAATCCTTTTGGTCGACACCCTCACAGACACATCCAGGATCAATACTTTGTATCCTTCACTCCAATCAAGTTGAGACTCAGTATTAACTGTCACACCCAGTGTCGGGGGCGGGGGCCTTGTAGGAGGTTAGTGGGTCATAGAGGCAGAGTTCTCATGAATGGTTTAGCACTAGCCTTTTGGTTCCGTTCTGTGGTAGTGAGTTAGTTCTCATGAGACCTGATTCTTTAAAAGTGTGTGGCACCTGCTCCCTCCCTTGCTCCTGCTCCAGCCATGTGATATGCCTGCTTTCCCCTCACCTCCTGCCATGCTTGTAAGTTTCCTGAGGCCTCCACAAAAGCAGAAGCTTCCATGATTCCTATATACCCTGTAGAACTGTGAGCCAATTAAACCTATTTTCTTTATAAATTACTCACTCTCAGGTAGTTCATTATAGCAGTGCAAAGCAAACTGATACAGCAACTTGTTGCAGTTTTAATTTGCGTTATTGTAGTAACTAATGATATTGAGCATTTTTTTCAGGTGTTTACTTCCTAGCCATGTACCTTCTTTGTTGAAATGTTAAAATCATTTACACATTTTCAATTGGAGTTGCCAATTATTATAATGTTGATTTTGAGAGTTATTGATATGTTATAGGAAGACACTCTTTAGTAGATAGATAATTTGAAATATTATCTATATCACGTTTTTTCATTCTCTTAACTTTTTTCCTAAGAACAGATGCCTTAAATTTTTATGAAGTCAAATCTACCAATGTGTTTTTTTATAGCTTATGTTGTTGGTGTTGTAAATAAGAAATTATTGCCAAACCCAAGGTCACAAAGCTTCTGTCCTGTGATTTCTTCTGAACATTTTAGGATTTTAGATTTTTACATTTAAGTCTATGATCAATTTGGAGTTAGTCTTTGTAATTGGTGCAAGGTGTGGATTGAACTTCATGGTGTGTTAGAGAGAGCAGATGGATAGTTCATCATTCCAGTATGTGTTACAAATGTTATCCTTCCTTCATTGAATTACTTTGGCTCCTCAATTAACCACATATATTTTAGAACTTTTTATGAATTCCCTACTCTGTTCCAATGGTCTTCTTACCTAGTAACTTTAAGCCAGTATCATAGTTTGAATATTGTGCCTTTATAATAAATTTTGAATTTAGGTAGTCCTATGATTCAGGTTTCTTCACTGCCACTGTGACTAAGCCTTTGCTATCTTCATAGAAATTTTAAAATCTGTGTAATGATCTCTACAGAAAATAATGCAAGAATTTTAATGAATATATAGATGGAATTGAGTAAAATTTACAACTTAGCAACATAATGTGTCTCAATTTTTCTAAGTCTTCTATAATTCCTGCCAGGTATGCTTTGTAGTTTTTGGTGTACAGATCTTGCACATATATCCATAAATAAGTCATATATATTGATTATATTCTATAGGTCTTGCTAATCAAATTTATAATTATTCATTGTTAGCATAAAAAAATTGTTGTATATTTACACTATATTCTGTAACTCGGCTGAACTAAATTGTTAGTCTTAGTAGTTTTTTTGTAGATTTTATAGATTGTTTACATAAATTAGCATAGTGTCTGTAAATAAAACCATGATATATCGAGGTTTCAATTTCTTTGAGTTTATCCCAGTGGAGTTTATTGAGAATCTTACATATGTAGATAAAAGCCATCAAATTTTCTGCCAAATTTCAAAGTTTTTAGACATTATGTGTTCGAACATTCTGTCTATGCTTATTTTTCTCATCTGTATCTGGCATGCTCATCATTCATATGTGGCTATGGTTAGTGGTGTCCCTCAGGATGCTGGATTACGTAGCCACTGAAATCTCTAGCTTAGTTGTCAGCCAATGCTTAGTTGGAAGTTTCCGTTAATGCCATGAGCTAGCAAGTCTTCCATGTTCAGCCATCAACTCCATATATATAGGTTGGGGGACACCCTGATCTCACAGGTATTTTACAAGCCTAGTGTAACCCTCATTTATTGCTGTTACAGGGCATAAAGGTCAACTGAATATGACTGGGCACTCTCAGGTCTTTCATAGAGCTTTGGGCATTTATACAGCATTGCATATGTATGTGGCCCTCTAGAGTCCCCAAAATATGTTGGAGCTTTTCAAAGACCCTATTAAAATCACATGACCCAATTTGATCTTACTGCTTGGGCAGTCTCAGGTAGCTTCAGTGCTAAAAACAATGGCAGTTGATTGTTTTTGGAAATGCCTTGGGATAGGAATTTTTTCTTGGAACTCAGAGCAAGGTGACACAATGAAACATCTTGCAAATAGAGTTTTTTCAGGAATTTGCAAAACAGGTGAATTTCTAAAATTTTTCTGGATTTGGCAATTGTTGAAAAGCTCTTGTCTTTTCTCACTCACCAGTGTGAGGTTACTGGTTTTTCTTATATTTACTTATGTATTTATTTGAGATGGAATTTAGCTCTTTCAATCCTGGTTAGAGTGCAAAGGCACGATCTCAGCTCACTGCAGCCTCTGCCTCCCAAGTTCAAGTGATTCTCCAGCCTCAGCCTCCTAATTAGCTGGGATTATGGGTGTACAGCACTATGCATCGTTAATTTGCGTGTGTGTATATATTACACACACACACACACACACACACACACACACTATATATATATATATATATATATATATATATATATATATATATATATTAAGTAAAGACAGGGTTTCACCATGTTGGCCAGGCTGGTCTCGAACTGCAGACCTCAGGTGATCTACCTATCTTGGCTTCCCGAAGTGCTGGGATTACAGATGTGAGTCACCACACCCAGCCAAGGTTATTGGTTTTTAAGGATACCACAGAGTTAGGGATTAGGTGGAAATACATTGAGTTAAAACATCACAAAGCCTATTTTCTTAGAGTCATTAATTGTTGCTAGGTAAATATTCTTTGGATGGTTGTGAGCCTTTTGTTAATTTCTAGAATTCTGAAAAAGTCAATTTGACTATTCTGTCAGTAGTCAGTACTTTTATTGCTTTTATAAAATAGTTTTTACAGATTTTCTGGCTGCATCTTTTTATTCTTTCTTGTTCTTTAATAGAATCTGTTTCTATGTTTAAAAATTTTGGTACAATAAAATAAATATTAAAGTGATAAAAATAAAATAAAAATGATAAAAATTTTTATTCATTCTAATTTTTCTAGAGTTGGTTTTCGTTTGCTTCAGTTTTCCCTAATAGAGCACATATTGGGAAAAGTTTACTGAGAAATATTCTAGGAAATTTTGCTTAAATTGTCTCAAACTGTATTGGTTTTACTTTTCTAAATGGTCCTGAGTATTACATAGAATACCAACTAAAAGTGATATTAAGCCATTAAACTGTTTTTCATACTCCATTGTAAAATTTTATGATAACACAATAATAAATAAGTATGGCATTTCAGGCATACTCTCCTGTGTATAGGAGATTTTGCTTTACTGTCAAAATGTAATACCCTTAGGATAAACTAGCATATTCAAATGCACTCTGAGATCTGAGTTTCGTTATTGTATTCGAAAATATTATGTTGGTCTGCCATGATATTAATTACTGATGGTTAAATTATTACATCCTTATACTCTCACTGATCTTAACAATATTTATCATTAAAAAAAATAAAGACTGCTCATATTCATTCTACTTGAAATGTAATTTTTCATATGAACTTTTTATACCAATTTGTAAATGGACTGTTTCTCTTATTTTATGTTATCTTTTTCATTAAGTCTAATTAATTTTTCATCAAACGTATATGTGTTCCTTAATTCTACAGAGAAAGTTTCTGTTTTTCTCCTATTTTTTTACTTGCACTTTTCAAATTCCAGGAATCTAACATAGACCTGTATACACTAAAATATAGGCATTTTCAAAAGAGAATTTGCATGCATTCATCAGGGAACAATGTAATTAGCATCCCTAAATGTGTGCTAATCATTAAAAAATCTTAGTTTGTGTGTGTGTGTTTCAAATCTGAATTTAAAATATGCTTCATTGCCCCAAACTCTCCTCCTCCTGTTTCCTCCTTCTCCGTCCCTCTATTTCTTCCATTTACTTTCTTTTCCTCTTTCTCTTTTTGGTAAAAAAAAAAAAAAATGAGATACACTCTCCATGGGGGGAATCCACTTTCACATTCTATTTACCTGTTGATTAATTTGCATTACTAGGACTACAAAGATATGATGAACGTTACTGTCTTGCAGTTCTGAACCTCCGCTTGAGATAGCAGTGGGAGCCTCTGCTGATACTTTATTCAATAGTCTCTTCAGCAGAGGCTGTGTTTTCATTTTAAGATGGCTGAAATCTAATTATTTGGAAGAATTAGGATACACTTTCTCCTTAGAACTGTCAGGCCACACATGGAATAAAATGGAGCTTGACAGCAATTTCTAGGGTACCACGATGAGGCATGAAAGCAGCTCTGGCAAGCTGACTGCACTGCCTCCATTTTCAAAGAGTGTTTCAGAAGTTTATCAATTTGTTTCTAGTTAGGTGGTACATAGATGTCAGTATGCTCCTTTGAACAGTTTTCAGGGCCAGAATGCTGCTTTTTTACGAATAATATGAGTATAAGAAAATAAAACTCATCTCTAAAGGAGGACTAGGGGGACCCTGTTAGGAGGCAGATGTTGAAACCTTTCTCGAAAAGACTGATACCGATAGGCTCATTGTTACAGCAACCAGTGATAAAGCCTGGTGCTAATTAAACAAAGAACAGGTTTCTGTCATTGGCAATTCTCTTTCAGTTGACTGGGAAAAGCATATATTCTTACCTGAGGTAGTATGTTATAAAAAGAAAAACACTTAGAAATGTGAAATGATCAATACTTTCCAAAATATTTTTCTGAAGGATGAAAAGACAAGAAATCTGGCAAGTTGTACTGGGAAAATGCTTGAGTGTCACTGAAGGGGACATCTTCGGTTTGTTTTCTTTATTTTGCTTTGTTTTATCTGTCTGTTTTTAACTTGTGGAAGACAGCAGATGTAACAGACGGCAGTATAGCTCCTTTAGTTAACAATGCACATTGCATTATATTTTTTTTCTCTCACTGCTAAATCTAGGCTGAGACCAAAATTGTAGAAATTGGGTCAAAGTGAAAAAGAAAACAATATTCTGCAAAGATACGACAAAGAGGAGAGGTATAAAGAATGACGTAAGTAGCCACCGCAGGATTACAAATATATGCTGAAGAAATACTGTAACAGCAATGTCCCTTATTTTTCCAAAAAAAAAAAAAAAAAACCCAAAAAACAAAAAACAAAAACCACATTTGTTTGTTTGTGTCTAATGACTGTACTAAACGTTTGTTTTTTTTCTACGTTTCTATGTTCCATAGGAATTAGCCATTTATCACCCAACATAGTATCCCCATGTCTTAGCTTAACACATTGCAAATAGCAGATGTTCAGGTCACAAAACATTCATGTGTGCAGACATACGTGTGTGTGTGTGTGTGTGCGTGTGTGTGCGCGTGTGTGTTCGAATATGTATATATTAGAACAACAGAACAATTGCTTTGATGCAGACATTAAATAAGTATGATGTTATAAAATGTATTTTATTTTATTTTATTGTAATTTTTTATTATACTTTAAGTTCTGGGGTGCATGTGCAGATCGTGCAGAATTGTTACATAGGTATACACATGCCATGGTGGTTTGCTGCATCCATCACCCCGTCACCTACATTAGGCATTTCTCCTGATATTATGCCTCCTCAATCCTCGCACTTTCTGCTATCCCTCCCCTAGCCCCTCAATCCCTCAACAGGCTACAGTGTGTGATGTTCCCCTCCCTGTGTCCATGTGTTGTCATTGTTCAACACCCCCTTATGAGTGAAAACGTGGTGTTTGTTTTTCTGCTCTTGTATCACTTCGCTGAGAAAGATGGAATGATGGTTTCCAGCTTCATCTATGTCCCTGCAAAGGACATGAACTCATCCTTTTTTATGGATGCATGGTATTCCATGGTGTTTATGTGCCACATTTTCTTTATCTGCTCTATCATTGATGGGCATTTGGGTTGGTTCCAAGTCTTTGCTCTTGTAAATGGTGCCACAATGAACATACTTGTGCATGAGTCTTTATCATAGAACAATGTATAATCCTTTGGGTATATACCCAGTAAAAGCATGTCAGTTTCTTTATTCTGTCACGAATGAGTCCTGTATGACTCCTGAAGACTTCGTCCTGACTGCATAGGTGTGTCTAGCCTTTTATAAATAGTGTACTGCTGGTGTTTTACCCCTACTAAAGGAACATGTGTGCTTAAATACACTGTAAGAGACAGGTTGTCCATAACCAATGGCCTTAGCAGGAGAATATCCAGGAGTGCCGCAAGGTCTAAACTGTTCAGCACATTTGGCTCAGGAGCTCATACTTCATAGGAAAACACTGTTTTTGCCACTGCCTGTAGATGGTGCTGGAAGCTTTTACAAAACCAGTTCCCTTGGCATGCAGGCTTCACTGAGGGGAACAAGGGCAGAACTCAGAAACGTGGAGCTGAGATAGGTGGCATTCTGGCACCCAAGAAAGGTCCTGGTGACCAGCAGCCAGGTATCTCATGTTTTTGCATATTTTCACTTAAATCTTTGAGGACCATTTTCAGTATCTTTAGGTCAGTGAACTCCATTTGAAGTATGGAAAAGGACTGACTATTTCTAATGTAATCAGCTATATTGAAGTATATGTTTTGTATCCATTTTAAGTGTCCAGTTCAATTAGTTTTAAAAATTGTGTATGTCTATGCAACACCCACTACAAACAGTGAAATTCCTATCACTACCAAATAATTCTTTGAGTCCCCATCAGGATCCATCTTTAGTCCTACCCTTGGACTTAGAGCATCAATAATCAGATTTCTGACCTCAAAGATTAGTTTCCCTGTTTAAAATTTCACATAAATGGGAATAAACGGTATGTATTTTATTGCTCTTTGTTCTTTCTTTCCAAGAAAATGTTTTGAAAAATTATCCATGTCATTGCATTTATCCATAGTACATTCTTCATTATTGCTGAAGAGTGTCCTATGTCATGAATATACCACCTTTTGTTTAATGATTTACCTCTTCATGGACATTGTAGTTGTTTAAATTTTGGGGGCATAATTTTTTTTTAGATAGTTTGTATTTCACTGAATATTGTTGAGAAACTTTTCAATTCATATGTTTACCACATGTGAATCTTCTTTGTTGAGATGCCTGTTAAAAAATCTATCTATATTCAACTGGGTTGTTTCTCCCTTTGTTATTGTGTTATGAAAGTTATTTATAACTTCTGAAAAAAATAATTTTGTCTAATCTATGTGAAGATTTCCCACTGTGCAAGCTTTTCTTTCCCTTAATGGTGTCTTTGGAAGAGCCGATTTTTAAAAATTTGGATAAAGTTCAGTTTATCAGTGTTTTCTTGCTTTTATGCTTTGCATTCTGTGACATGTTTAGAAAGTCTATGCCTTACTCAAAAACTTAAAAATATTCTCAGCACCCACCCAACATTTTTTTCTGTTCTATCTTTTATGTTTAGTTATATTTTCCATTTGGTTGATTTCTTCCTGTTTATTTTAGAGTATTTGGCAAGGCAAGGTTCCATGTTCAATGCTTTCCTGATAAATCAGATATTCGAAAACAATTTGCTGAAAAGATTATGTTTTATTTACTGAGTTACTTTGACAACTTTGATGAAAAGCAACTGGATGTACACAGGTGTATCTATTTCTATATTCTCAATTTGGCTGTATGGCTATCTCATCCATAATGCATGTCTTATTTTCTGTGGCTTCAAGGCGAACTTGGAAAGCAGAGGTGTTAGTATTGACAATTTTTTCTTTCTTTTACAAAATTATTTTAATATTTTATTATCATTTGCATTTTCACATAGTTTTATATTATATTGTTGATTTGTTTAACAACTTTGCAAGGGCTTTGATTGTTAATGTATTGAATTAGAGATTATTATTATTATTATTATTATTTGACAAAATTTTTGTCATCCAGGCTGGAGTGCAATGGCATTATCTCAGCTCACTGCAACATACTTCTCCTGGGTTCAAGCAATTATCTTGCCTCAGCTTCCCAAGTCACTGGGATTACAGGTGCCTGCCACCACGCCTGGCTTATTTTTGTATTTTGGTTGAGATGGGATTTGATCATGTCGGTCAAGCTAGTTTTGAACTCCTGACCTCATGTGATCCACCAGCCTCAGCCTCCCAAAGTGCTGGGTTTGCAGGCAGAGATTATTTTTTAATTAAAATGTTAATAATATTAAATTGTCCAATCCGTTAACACTTTCTATATCTCAATTTATCAAGGTTTTTAAATATTTGGGAATATTCTGCAGTTTTTAGTGTACACATGTTACATATATTTGCTTAATTTAATTTTCTAAGTATTTGAAGTTTTCAATGTTATGGTAAATGGTTCTTTTAAAAAATTTACAACAATTTGTAATAAGTATTCAGAAATAACAGAAATTAATTTTTTGAATTTTTATACTACAACCTTGAAATTTTTACTTGTAGATGAAGTTTAGTGAGTATTACCTTTTTTGTAGATTCTTTATGATTTTTATATATTCTGTTATGTTGCCTATGAATAAAGATAGTTTTTTTTTTTCCTGTTTGAACTGTATTTTTTTCAGTTTTTTTTTTTTCTTCGTGGTTTAATGTTCTATATGAACCTCTTTCAAAAGCTGAAAACAAGAAGATAAAAGCATGTTATTCTTCCATTTTAATTCCAAGGTCATGAAGAAAAAACTCATTATTCTTCCCTAAGTATGATGTTAGCTGTACGTTTTCGGTGCATGTTGTTTACCATGTTAAGAGAGTTCCCTTCTTTTCATAATTAACTTAATATTGAAATTATGAACAGACTCTAATTTTGTCAAACTATTTTATTTATTGAGATAATCATATGGTTTTCTTTTCATATTTCATAGATGACTATTGGTTAATGTTGATTTTTAAATGATGAACAACCTTGTATTCTCCAACAAACCACATTTGATTATGGTGTATTGTCTTTCTTATTTCTTAATCCAATGTGCTAAAACATGATTAGAATTTTTTCAGATATAATCATGAAGTACACTGGTTTCTGTTTTTTTGTCTTATCATTTCCTGTCTGAATTTGGTTTACCTAGTTAATTCTAACTTCATTAATTCAGTTAGAAAGTGATCTCACTTTCTCTATTAAAAAAAATATTGTGGGAACAAAATGAAATTTTTTGTCTTTAAGATGAAAGTAGATCATGTGTCATTGACAATATCTAGGTCAGCCTGAAAGAATTTTGTTTAATTTTGATTTGGTTTTGTGAAAATATTTTAATTACCTAACAAATACAAGGGTATTCATAATCTCTATTTCTTCTTGGGTCTGTTTTGTTAATTTGTTTCTTATATTTGTCTCTTATGCTTAAGTTAATGAAATTTTGGCAGAATTCATGTTGTTGAATGGTTTTTTTTTTTTAAATATGTTTAAGATATTCCATGATATCCTGACTTTCAATTCAGGTATTTGTAACTTTACTTATGTCTCTTTTTATGATGATCTGTCTAGCTTGGCAGCTATCAATTTTGTTAAACTCTTCAAAATAACTGGCTTTATTGGCATTAATTTTCTCTGCTGTTTTTCTCTATTTTGCTAACTTTTTTCTAATTATTAATACTTCCTTATTTCTACTTATTTTGAGATTCAATTTGCTTCCCCACTGTACATTCTCAAGATAGAAGCTTAGAGCATTGATTGTAGACTTAAAAAAAGTTAACTATTTCACATTGCAAATTTTCCTGTAGCAATTGCTTTAGCAACAACATCAAGTTTTAAAATATTGTTTTTTTCAAAATTCAGTTAAAATATTTTTAATCTTGCTTGTCATTTTTATTTTCAAGCCACGAGATTTTTAAAAGTATTTTGATTAATTTGCAAATATTTGGGAGGATTTTATAGATATATTGTTATTGATTTTAATTCACTTCTGTTATGATAATGCATTCTGTATGATTTTAATTCTTTGGTTACTGAAACTTGTGCCATATTGTAAGATGTCTCTTGATAATTTTTTAATGTGTATCTGAAAGGACTGAATTCTGCTGTTGTTGCAGGAGATTCTACATTTTTACATAAATTTGACTTGGTTTAATCGTCACTAATCTTCTGTCTATATATTGTCACTTGCTGAAAGAAATGTGATAGAATATTCAATTAAAATTGTGAATTTTTTAATTTTTCCTTTCAATTCTGTATACTCTTCTGCATACATTTGCTATTCTATATGTAGTTGCATAATCACTTAATATTGTTGTGCATTCTTAATTAATCCTTTTATCATTATAAAATATCTCTTCATCTCTGATAAAATTATTTGTCCTGAAGTCAGTTTTAATTAACATTAGTATAACCACTTCAAGTCTCTTATCAAGTGTTTGTAGTGTGTATCTTTTCCCATAGTTTTACTTTTAAATTATCTTTTCTGAATGTTAAATATGTTTCTTGTAGGCAGTATATTGTTAGAGTCTACTTTTTTGATAGCTCAGTCTTTTTTTTTTTGACAATCTCAGTCTTTTAATTGGAGGGTTTGATCACTCACACTTAATTGTCAATATTGGTGAGTTTAAGTCTTGCAACTTGATATTTGTTTCCTAAGATGTTATAATACTTTTTTATTATTCTTTGTCTCCTCTTCTTCAATATTTTCTTTAATGTGAAAGAAGAGAAGATAAAGAGTAATAAAAAGTATTATAACATCGTAGAAAACAAATACCTAGTCTTAAATTTTACCATATTATTTTCTAGTCTTAATTTTTTTTTATATTATTATCTTACTAATTACATCTCTTTTTGTAGTTGACTTATGGTTTCAAATGTGTATTCTAATGTCTCACTTTCTCCCTTCAAATTATATCCCACCAATTCACACAAAATATAAGCTTACATTGTGTACTTTCACCCTCTCTCTCCCACTATGTAGTTAATTTTCATGTATTATATTTCTGAATATATTGTAAGCCTTTAAAATTTGTTGTTATTTTCACTTTAAGTTATCAAGTAGCTCATAGTTTCACAATAAAACACTTTAAAAAATTTGCACATACACTTACCTTTCCACACTCTTCATTTCTTTTTATAGTCAGAGTTTCCAATCAACATTCTTTAATTCAGCACCAAAAAATTACTTTAACGTTTTCTGTATTGAAGTTCTGCAGGAAAAGTTTATTTCAAATGTTTTTTTTCTGAAAATTCTATTTGTTTTTTAAAGAACATATTTCTAGATATACAACTCTTTACTTATTTTAGTAGTATACAAATAATATTTTTCTGTTTTGTGGATTGCATATTTTCTGATTATAAACCTGTGGTCCTTTATAAATCTGTGGTCCTTTATACTTTCATTTTCTTTTATGAAATATCTATTTCTTCTCTGTCTTATGATTTTCTTTTTATTACTCATTTTTGATAACTTGATTATGATATATTTTGGTGGTGTTTTCCTTTTCTTTATCTCAGTGCTGCTTTTTAAGGCTTTTCAATGTACAAGTTTTTAATCAGATTTGAAAAGCATAGTGAAAATTTAGGTGTTTTTTTCCTTATGCTATTTTCTGTTTCTTCAGAGAATCCAATTCTATGTATGTTAGAATTCTTGGTAATGTATCACATTTCATTAAGAGTGCTTATGTAACGTATTTTTTTCTTATCCCTTCTTTCAGTACTTCAATTTGATTTGTTTACATTTAACTCGAGAAATAATTATATTGCAGTATTTGTTAAGTAGATACAAGTTTATGTATTTCAAATGCTGATATTTTTAACTTTATAATTTGCATTTGGTTCTCTTTTTTGTAATTTTCATTACCATTTTCATTATGTATCCCATTTGTTTACTTTGCAGAACATTTTGGTAGCTATTTTAAGATGATTGTCTGACAATTCCATTACATCTGTTATTTTCAATGATCTCTGTAACGACTTTTAAAAAAGCTTTTTCTTTCCGTGTTACAATATTTTGTTTCTTTGCCTGTCTAGTATTTTTGACTGGATGTTTGACATTGTCCTGATTAGGAAGTTGAGTGTTTCCATTGTGTTGTTTTCCTGAAATAACTATTAAATTTTGTTTTGTCAGATTATTAACTAAACTATAGATTATATTTAGGCTGTCTTTTAGATCTCTAGAGTGGACTTTATTCCTTGCTTTGTTGAACTCTGCTATTAAGTCATAAATTTGTTTCCTATTACTGTTGTAGCAAATTTCCTGAAATGTAGAGGCTTAAAACATTGGACATTTATTATTATCTTACGATCTAGTAAATCAGAAGTCTGAAATAGGTCTCACTGAGCTAAATAAAAGTGTCAGCCATGCTGTACTTTCTTTAGGGTATAATCTGTTTTTTGTTGTTGTTGTTTCCCAACTTTCAGAGTTTTTTCAGTTCCTTGGCTTGGATTATCTTTTGTATTCAAACCCAATACAGGCAAATGGCATGTTTCTACTACTACATCATTTGGAGACTGACTCTTCTGTTTTTCTCTCTCCTTATAAGGGTCCTTGCAGTTACATTAGGTTCACACAGATAATCAAGGTTAATATCTGTATCCCAAGGTCATCTGATTAGCAAACTGAATTTTATCTGGAAGCTTAATTTTCCCTTGCCTGTGTAACAACATATTTACAGGTTTTGGAGATTAAAATATGGACATTTTTGCAGAAGCTATTATTCTATCTACTACAAAGCATAATTTTTCTCTCCCGTCTACTAAATGTCGCATGCTTTAAGCAAGTTCTTTCTTTTCTAGATATTCAGAATTCAAATGTTTACCAGCTCATTGCACATTTTTAGAATAGCTCTACTTAAAGAAACTCAGGAATTTTTTTGTTTACCTTTACTTGCTTTTACCTTACATAGTGCAACAGACTTAAGGGGATTATGTATAGTAAAATCTCCATTTCTCCCTCCTCTTTGTAATTCTGCTGTAAAAATTTCAGCTGCATTTAGCACCTGGAACTCTTTCTTCTTCCTCCTCTATTCACTAAGATCACTATGTTCTGTTTGAGTACATCTTCCCTGCACTGCAGTTCAAAAATTGTCTCTGACAAAAATGAAGAATAATTTTTGGAATCATATTGGTATTTTTCTAATCTCATGATAATCACAGTCCTACATTCCCTAGATTTCGATGTATATAAAAGGTTGTTTCTTTTTTATTATTTTTTTTTAGTTTTATATCTGTTTAGAGCATAAAGGCAAGTCTCCAACCACTTACTCTAACATTGACTGTTTTTTTTTTTTTTTTGACTGAGCAAGGTTGTATGGAGGTTGAGTTCTGAAAAAGAATACACTGAACTATAGGACATGCAGTTAAATAATTAGGTGCAAAACAAAATGTGTGCACCTGGCTGTTAGCTAGTTACTTTTCTAAATGTACACTCATATATATATTCACAGGCCTTTTAATTTTATGTGCCTTAAATGTAGATAATCATTGTAAACCCATGAAACTAATAACTTAATATTTTTCAGCATGGTGTGGGAAACGTGTGTGTGTGTGTGCATGTGTGTGTGTGTGTGTGTGATACATTCAATTGCATGCAAGTGACGTCATGATCTTTTAATAAGATAATACATTAAATAAAAAAATATACAAAAATACAACTTCCATATAACAGTTCTTTAGAAGAATTAATAGTAAGTTTGAATGACATTTATCTATCGATTAATCAATTGTGAGATGTACCCAACTTCTGAAACACTCTGCTATGACTAACCAAAATCAAACAATAAACAATAGCTTAATCTTATAATTTAAGAATGACATCAAGTAATGAAGAGACACTAAAGCCTTTTTATTAAGAAGAAAGACAGACAGAGATGTTAGAGATAAATATTTTTCAGACTGTATAATTTATATTTATCTGTCTTCCAGCTCACTTACTTTTTCCTTTTTAATCTATTTTCTGCTGTAATACTTATCCATTGAATATTTTTATTCTATTTCTTTTACCCATGATGGTTAATTTTATATGTCAATTCATTTGGGCCTTGGATTGCCCAATGAAAGACTATGACTGTGTGTGTCTGTGAGGGTGTTTCTAGATAGTATTTACATTTGAATCTGTGAACCGAATAATGTAGACTGTTCTCCAGAATGTGGAAGAACATATTATACAATTGACTGAAGGCTTGAATAGAACACACAGTGGCAGAAGGAGTCATTTTTACCTTTTATTTTTCTGCCTTAGTGTTTGTGCTAAAATGTCTGGTCTCATTTTCTCCACCTTCAAACTAGGATCTACTTCATTGGCTTCCTGGTTTTCAGATCTCTGTACCCAGACTGAATTACACCACCACGTCACTAGCTTTCCTGAATTCCCACCTTGAGGACAGCAGCTCATGAACTTGTCAGTCTCCATAATTGTGTGTCAGTTCCTCCCAGTCTTTCTCTTCTCTCACACACGCATCCTATTGATTACTTTCCTCTGGAGAATGCATACTAATGCTATATATTTTAGTTTTAAAATTTTCTTATTTATCTATACAGATAGAGTATTCTCTGCTGAGATGTTTATTATTTCATTCACTATGAAGATGTTTCATTGACATTAGTTATAATCACTGCTTTAAAGTGTTGTTTACTTATCTTCCATGCTATCACGGGATTGGTCTCAGTTAATTTCCTCTTCTCTTGAGAATGAGTCACATTTTTTTGGTTTCTTCATGTCTAGTATTTTGTCCTGTGTCTCACCCAGAAATTATAAATAGTATGCTGTGAAGATCATGGGTTATGTTTTCATTCTTCTAATAGTATTAGAATTTTCTGTAGCAGGCAATTTACTTTATAGAGCTAAATTTTAAACTGTTTCTTAGGTGGCAGCACAAAACTAATTCGAGTTGTTTCACCGTTAGCTGAGCTGCTTATAATCCTCATCTGCATGGTCCATAATAGAGCCAGATATTTTGACAGTTTATATCTGGAATATCCCTCTCCCGTTCTCTTATTTCCAGAATATCTTACTTACTGCCAAGTACATATGTCTGCCTTGAATTCTGTCTTTTGTTTTTTAAATGCAGAAACAGCACAGATTTTCAAGTATCGTGTCCACAAAATTTGCCATTGAGTACAGCCCTCCCTGAACCTAAATATATAATATAGTAAAGTTACTCTTAACCATTGCCTCTTTCAATTGTTGATGCTGCTTTATATTTTGCCTGCTTTGTTACTCAAGTACTTTTTGTGTGTTTTGCTTTGTTTTCAATTTGTCTGGAGGTATGGTTATTATCTGTAGAAGGTCTATATGGTAGAAGCTTACTTGGCTATAACAGATTCTCTATTTGAGCTCTTAAAATACATCAGGAAATGTAGAAGAACAAATACACCTAAGACATGGGGATTTTTCCATCAAGGAAATTAGAATCTAAAGAGATTATAATATTCGTGTGCAAACATAATACCAGCCAATACATAAAATGAGATGCAACAGACATACAAGAAGGTATAACATTCAAAGGTAAGAAGGCTCATTTCTCACAACTGTTGAGAGCCTACTCTTTGTCTTGCATAACACAAGTTATCAGGGGCTAAAAATTTGGGAAGACAACCTTTGACTTCAAAATCCCCATGGCAATGTAGAGTATTCGGGGAGCTGGCTGACAACTTTCGGTGTATCTAGGCTTGTAGAAGCATCACCCTGGCCTCTGACTTCATGTTCACTGTGTTCTCCATGTGTTTGTGTGTGTGGACCTGTGTGTGTGTGTGTGTGTGTGTGTGTGTGTGTGTGTGTGTGGACATGTGTGTCCACATTTCCCCTATTAATAAGGACACCAGTCATATTGGATCAGGGCTCACCTTAAGTTCTTCACGTTAACTAATTAGATCTTCAACAACCCTATCTTCAGTTAAGGTCATATTTGGATTTATTGGGATTAGGAGGATCTCAATATGTAATTTTAACCTATAAAAGCATGTATTTTGTTTTGTTTAAATTTAACTATAACATTTTCACTCTAAAGATGAAGGTTGAGCTGATTACTAAGGATAGATATGCATTTTCTAACAAGAGAATTTTCTACTCTGTTTTTTCGGGGAGTCAAGGAGGAAAGAGGGCCAGAGATGGAGAATATTAGAGGAGAAGCCTCCGAGAAAATAAGGGCTCAGGGTGAAGCAAAGCAATAACACAGCTATAAAAATATTTTTGTTTTTGTGAAACTTTTAAAGTTTGCTTTATTTAAACTAGAAATTAGTACCAAGAACAATTTTGGAAACCATTAATGTAGAAATACACAAAAATTAAATAATATGCTCCTGAATGACAAGTAGATCAATGAAAAAATTTAAAAGAAAATTAAAAATTTTTTCAAAATAAAATTTGTTTTATTTCATCCAATACAAGACATGACTTAATCCTCAGATACAATATATAAGTTTTAGAACTGTAGAAAATAAGTCACCTGCAATCCACCTCTCCAGCATCTGGTGGTCTGAAGCATGAGTTTGCAGGGCTTGGTTCTTTTCTGTTCTTTTTATATTATGCTTTAGCAAAAATGTAGGCATCTTCCACTTTCTTTTTTGTTTACTATAAAAATATTAAATTAGAGCTTTGTTTGAAAGAAGACTGATTCTTCCAAGGTCTGCTAGAGGTGGCTGGCTGTTCTTTTTCAGGCCTTCTGCAGTTCATCCAGTGGAAGGCGAGGGAAGCTGGTAACACATGGAATGGTTCTGTCACAAAGGGTGTGGGGAGAAAACATCGAACCATGCATGGATTTTTATGACTGTGCCTTAGCAGAAGAGTGAAAAAAATGTTATTACTGACCTCACTATTCAGTATTTCATAGGAACAAATTTAAATATTGGCACTGATAAAACAACACTACTTGAAATGAGTATCTTCAATATACTCTTCAGACTTCTTTGATTTATAAAATCAATAACCTCAACATTAAGTAAACCTAACCTGTGACCATAGGCACAGATAATCTTGCTTTGTAATTGTTGAATGTGGCACATTTCATTCAATGGGACATTTGGGAAGAGATGGGGAGTGGAGAATTGATATTCTTTGAATTAAACAAAGATATTGCAAGGAAACAAAAGCACGGCAAGGGGTAAGCAATGTTTTGTTTTGTTTTGTTTTTTAATTTTTTTTTATTTTCTGGCTTTAAATTTGGTGGGATTATTTAATCACAAATTATTTAATCACTAAGTAGTAATCATCTTCACCACTATTATGAATTTTCCTCATTGGAGCTGGGGAATCCTCTTAAATACTCAGAAATCAGTTTTTTTAAATATATATATATATATATATATATATATATATATAGTTTTATATATAAACATATCTATAATATTTTCAAATGTATATAAATATATGTTTAAAGATTTCAATAAGCTGCAGTTAATGAATTAAACTACATTCACGGCTTCAAGTTTCTGAGTCAGCAGCGTGACAGACTGGAATGGAGCCCTGTGATCGCATCCACCCTGCTTTACACTCATGCAGAGACACTGCTGCTGGCAGTGCCAAGGCAGCCTATTCGGGGTCTGAGCCATCCAGATTCTGCTGAGTTTAAAATTTGTTATTTTATGGTATCTTTTTTTTTTCAAATTTTAATAACTACAAATTGTCTCATAGGTTCACATCTGAATACCAAAAAGTGTGCACAAACCTCCACCCTGCCCCTGCAGTCACTGGAACTTATCTCCTCCCAAGATGAACTTGTCTCCTTCCTTTGGCTGGCACATCCTGTCTCCCCACATCCGGTGTGTCTGGAGCAGGCAGTGGGATCACAACCCACCATGCACCACCCTCGTGCCCATCTGCAATGACCTAGGATTCATCACTGGAGTTCAGTTTTGCTTCCTAAAACCAAGGACTGCTGATGCGATCTTGTGCATATTTAACGATGCCATTTTTTTTTTTCTACTATCCTCTTGGCCTCTGTCTTACTCTTGATCTTCCATACCTTCTTTCTGGTCAATGGAAATGACCTTTGAACTGATTTCTCTGCTTCTTGTTTTTCCTGCCCATTCCAACTGGAACATTCTTCATTCCAGCCCCAAAGTGCTATAACTAAAGTAAAATTTTGATAACGTTACAAGACACATTTATATTTTTCCAGCTTCTCTCCCTGTCAATAAGATCAAGTGAAAATCCCTACTGTGTCAGGTCCTCCAACACTCACCTGGACTCAGGTACATCTCTGCCTCGCGGCCTGTTGCTTTTCGTTTTGGGCCTTGTATGTAGCTTTGCTCAATTACACAGTTTCCAGGACACATTTGCAACTCACCTGCAGTGATGCCTTCAAAGAGAGACTGAATACTAGAATGGCTACTATCTATCTTTAATTGCCTGGGTCTAGCACAGAGCCTGGCACATAATAAGAACCCCACAAACATGTTTTTTAAGAGCACTATGCTATTCCACTAAAATTGGTAGGATAAAAATGGGAACTGCAGCTTTAACTGAAGGCAAATGATCAACAAGAAAACAGTATTGCCAATCTAACTTACCCTCACCATCTCAATGGATGTCTTGGTATTTGAGGCTATGAGTAGGTACAGAAATGCCCAATTAGCTTATGAAAATAAAACTGTGGGTGAAGGAGATTCAAA
Organism: Saimiri boliviensis; assembly: GCF_048565385.1. Lineage (NCBI taxonomy): Eukaryota > Metazoa > Chordata > Mammalia > Primates > Cebidae > Saimiri > Saimiri boliviensis. The sequence continues at coordinate 297,564,306 of NC_133449.1, forward strand.
AGAAAGGTATTTAAATACACTTTCATGCTTCTTAAACTTTTTCTCCTTACCCTTAGTCAAAAAGAAATCAAAGCTAGAGTTAAAGGTCAAAATCTAAAGACAAACTCTTTTGACTTGACAACACATGAATTATGTACACCATGTTTGAGCACGGATGAGATCTTCAGCAATGTGGTTTTCATAAAAAAGATAGAGATGAAAAAGATCGCAATTTGTGATAAATAAAGAGCTCTGCAGTAACCAACAGATATATGCATTTCTGTTATAAAAAGCCTCTTGAACTCAATTAATTTACTACAGTGTCATTTTGATTTTTCAATGCTCACCCCACCTACCCTAAAACAAGATCCTTGCTCCATGCAACACATACTCTTCACTTAGCTTCCATCACAGGCAGCAAAAATTTCAGCTTTCAGTCCCGGGATCCCACCCAGGATACCACATAACATTTATCTATCCTGTCTCCTTAAACTCCTCCCAGCTGTAACAGTTTCTCAGACTTGCCATGTTTTTGATGACTTTGACAGTTTTGAGGAGGACCGGTCAGGTATTTTGTAGAGTGTCCTCTGTTGGGATTATTTGATGTTTTTCTCAGATTAGACTAAAGATGTGTTTTGGAAGAAATACCTAAAAGTTCAAGGGTCATTCTTATCCCATCATATCAAGAGCGCATGTTATCAACATGACTTGTGTGTTTCTAATGATGGTCTGTGATATGTTTTGCAGGTTTCTGCACAGTAAAAAATACTCTTTTTTTTCTCCTTTCTACACTGTACTCTTTGAAAGGAATTCACTCTGTACAGCCCATACTAAGGCGTGCAACGTCACGTTCCACCTCCTTCAGGGCTACATCCATGTAAGATATTTGGGAGCTGGGTTCAGTGGCTCATCTCTGTAATCCCAGCCCTTTGGGAGGCTGAAGTGGGCGAATCACAAGGTCAGGGGTTCGAGACCAGCATGACCAACATGGTGAAACCTGTCTCTACTTAAAAATACAAAAATTAGTCAGGCATGGGGATGCATACCTGTAATCCCAGCTACCTGGGAGGCTGAGGCAGGAGAATTGCTTGAACCTGGAAGGCAGAGGTTGCAGTGAGCCGAGAGTGTGCCATCACACTCTAGCCTGGACAACAGAGTGAGATTCCATCTCAAAAAAAATGATATTTGGAATGCTTTTTGCACAGGAAATCCATCCAGTTCACCATTCAATCATTGATTTTACCAGTATCAACTCATGGATGCTTCCTTTATATTTTGACTTGTAGTCCAACTATATTATAAATTTTCTTGTGCAAAATATTTCAGCTCTGGTCATTGGAAGCCATTTTAATGGCTACCATGTCATTTTGACATACTTTTGTAATTGTGTTTTGTTTTGTTTTTATCTATTTTATTTTATGTATTTATTTTTAGTACTTCCTATTTCCTGGTGATATAGGAGTCTTTCATATGTCTATCTCCCTCCTTCTTTCAGTACTTGCTTACCCAATCCACAAATTAGCAATTTCTCTAAGGAGTCTGGTTCTTTTCATCGGAGAATGAAATTAGAATATAAGATCTGGGATCTGAGCCTACTTGCTGTTTCAGAGATAACGTTGTTTCTAGTCCCTCTAGGATGTCACCATGAGGATAGGTGCATGTACACCAATGCATATATGTACACACATCTAAAACACTGCTACATGCAACCATCCATATCTCTAGTAAGCCATGCATGAATTCATAATTGTGTCAGCTCTAATCAATTACCAAATGAGTTAGTCTCCCCTTTCTTGTCTGGAACCTCCTATTCTATTTGTGGGAAATCTGGCCCTTACCTGCTACCACTTATTGCTTATTTCTTCGATCCAGTGTCTACATAAATAACACTATCAGAGTTGTTAACACATCTCTCTGCTCTGTACAATTTATGTTGCCTTTAGTGTGATTGACTCCACTCATTTCCAAAGTTACATAGACTGGTTTTGTCTTAACGTAATCTTTCTGGTGAGTTTGTTTTATACATTTGTAGTATCTTTAGATGGTTTTGTCACATTTTGCATTTTATGGTAAAATCCCATCAGAAAGCACATGATTCTTTATTAATTTGCATGTACTATCATTTTTTTTTTTTTTTTTGCTATAATGTTCCATGGGGTTTGGCTAATGGAAAGTATATAAATGATTACAGTATTGTGCAGAATAAGAAATCAATTCCCTCTTTGCTTCTTCTATTCCACTCTCCTCTTTTATCTGAAATCCAGAACCCAATGATTATTTTGTTGTTGTTATTGTTATTTTAATCTCTGGTTTGATTTTATCCAGATGTTATATAATTGCAATGTTTTGGCTTCATATGAAAATATCAAACCATTGTGGCTATACTATTTTGTATTTTCACCAGCAATGAATGAAGGGCCATACTATTTGGCTGTACAAACCAAAGTGACTGTACTATTTTGCATTTCTATCAGCAATGAATCAATGAGACTTCTTGTTTTACATTCTCTTCAGTAATTAGTGTTTTGGTGTTTTAATTTCCCCACCCCTCTCTTTCTTATTTTAGTTATTCTAATAAGGTATATAATGGTAATCTCTTGCTGTTTTAATATGCCTTCCATTAATTATATTAATGATACAATATAAGTATTTTTATAAATGTTTATTTGTAATCAGCATACATATATAAATATGTAAATTTTTTTACCTAGGGTTTAGAGAGTTTGCTACCTTTTTTTTTTTTTTTTTTTTTTTTTTTTGTAAAGGAGTCTTGCTCTGTTGCCCAGGCTGGAGTGCAGTGGTGCAATCTCTACCCACTGCAACCTCCACCTCCCAAGTTCAAGCAATTCTCCTGTCTCTGCCTCCTGACTAGCTGGTATTACAGGCACCCACCACCATGCTCAGCTAATTTTTGTATTTTTAGTAGAGACAGAATTTCACCATGTTAGTCAGGCTGATCTCAAACTCCTGATCACAGGTGATCTCCTCGCCTCAGCCTCCCAAAGTGCTGGGATTACAGGTATGAGCCACTGCACCCAGTGGATTTTGCCCACTTTTAAATTAGGTTGTTTATAACTTGTCGTTGACTTCTAAAAGACTTGGAAAATATTTTTACATAAAAATTATTTACAAATATGTTTTCAAATATTTTCTTCTAATCTGTGTGCTTGTTTTTTATTCACTTACCATTGTCTAAAGCAGAGAAGAAAGTTTTGAGTTTAATTACGTCTACCTTATTATTATTATTCCCTGGATAATTCTTTGTATTTGTATCTGAAAACCCATCATTATGAGTGACATGGAGCAAGATGGTCAAGTAAAACACTCCAGCAATCAACACACCCAGCAGAAACATCAGTTTGAACAACTATCCACACAAGAAGCACATTCCTAAGAACCAAAATCAGGTGAGCTATCACAGTACTTGGTTTCAACATCATCGTAAGGAAGAAGGCACTGAAGAGGGTAGAAAAGAATCTTCAATCACCCACACCTACTCTCTGCCATCTCCTGGCAGTGGCCATGTTGTATGGCGAGAGAATCTGAGCAGTTGGAGGTGGGGAGAGTGCAGTGATTGTGGGAATTTGCATTGGAAGTCAGTGCTGCCCTGTCACAGCAGAAGGAAACACAGGGCAGAATTCAGCCAATACCAACAAAAGAAGCGTTTAGATCAGCTCTTGCCAGAGAGGGTTCATCTGTTCCAACAAGCCCTGCAGCCATGGGCTAAAGTGGTCTAAGGTTCTAAAGAAACTTGGAAAGCACTCTTGGCCACATGGACTGCATTTCTTAGGTAACTCATGATGCTGTGGTTGTCTTGTGGAGTTGGTGGGTACATGACTTAGTAAGTCACCAGTGGGGTGGCTAAGGAAGTGCTTGTGTAACCTTCCCACAACCCTAGGAAGCACAGCTTGAAGCTCTGGGAGAGGCTCCTTCTCTCTGCTTGAAGAGAGGAGAAGAAAGAGTAAGTAGGACTTTGTCTTGCAACTTGTAAACCAGTTCAGTAACAGTAGGATAGGACACCAGGCAGAGTCATGAGGCCCTAGCTCCTGGATGGCACTTCTAGACACACCTTTGGCCAGAAGGGAACCTGCTACTTTGAAAGGAAGGAACTAGATCTGGCAGGATTCATCACTTGCTAACTAAAGAGTTCTTGCGCCCTGAATAATCAGTAGTGATAGCCAAGCAGTACTTAGCATGGGTCTTTGGTGAGACTCAGAGATGTGCTGACTTTAGGTGAGACTCAACGTATTCCAAGCTGTGGTGGCTATGGAGAAAGACTCCTTCTGCTTGAGGACAGGAGAGGAAAGAACAAAGTTTATATGGTTTGGCTGTGTCCTCACCCAAAGCTCACCTCATTGTAAATCCAATAATTTCCACGTATTGTTGGAGGAACCAGGTGGAAGGTGATCAAATTATGGGGGTGGGTCTACCCTGTGAAGTTCTTGTGAAAGTGAATTGGTCTCACGAGATCTGGTGGTTTTCACAATGGGAGTTTCTATACACAAATTCTCTCTTCGCCAGCTGCCATCCACTTAAGATGTGACTGTTCCTCCTTGCCTTCCACCATAATTGTGAGGTCTCCTCTGCCATGTGGAACTCTGAGTCCAATAAACCTGTTTCTTTTGTAAGTTGTCCAGTCTCAAGTATGTCTTTCTCAACAGTGCGAAAACAGATGAATGCAAAAGAGGACTTTGTCTTGCAGCCTGGGTACCACTCTGGCCACAGCAGAGGACAGCAGCAAGAGGGCTTCTTGGGTCTCTAATTCCAGGTATTGGCTCCTGAACGGTATTTTTGGATCTTCCCTGGGCCTGAAGATAATCCATTGTTCTGAATGGATAGACTCAGGACTGGCAGCATTCACTACAAGCTAACTGAAGAGCCTTTATTGATGCAGTGACCAAAGACTTAGATCACAACACCCAACTCCCTTTGAACGCTTGGAAAGTCTTCCAGAGAAGGACAAGTACAAACAATCCTGGACTGCAAAGACTACTATACGTACCTGCATCTTCAATGCCCAGAAACCGAAGAATATTCATAAGCATCAAGACTATGCAGGAAAACACAACCACACCAAATGAACTATCTAAGTCATCAGTGACCATTCCTGGAGAGACAAAAATATATGAACTATCAGAAAGATAATTCAAAATTGCTATTTTAAGGAACCCTAAAAAAATTCAAGATAACACAGAGAAGGACTTTAGAATCTCATCAAATAAATTTAACAAAGGGATTGAAATAATTTAAAAGAATCAAGCAGAAATTATATAGCTAAAAAATACAATTGACATACTGAAGAATGCATTACAATATCTTGACAGCAGAACTGATCAAGCAGAAGAAAGGGTTAATAAGCTCAAAAACAGGCTATTTGAAAATACACAGTCACAGGAGACAAAGAAAAAAATAATTCAGAAGAATAAAGTACACTGATGAGATTTTAAAAATGAGGTAGAAATGAGATAAAGAGAGAGATCTAGGTAGAAAGTTTATTTAAAGGGATAACAGAGAACTTTTCAAACCTAGAAAAAGCTATAAATATTCAAGGACAATAAGGTTATAGAACACCAAGCAGGTATAACCCAAATAATACAATTTCAAGATATTTAATAATCAAACGTCTGAAGGTCAAGGAGAAAAAAGGATCCTAAAAGCAGGAAGAGAAAAGAAATAAATAATATAAAAAGAACTCCAATATGTCTGGCAGCAGCCCTCTTAGGAGAAACTACAGGCCAGGAAAAGCGTCATCATATATTTAAAGTACTGAAGGAAAAAAATAATCTAGGTTGATTAATTATAAAGAAAAGGATGTTAATCAGTAATAAGAAAGATCTGGAGGTACAAGACTCACTGGTTATGGTTAACACAGAAAGATACGAATATTATAACACTGTGATTGGGATGTGTAAACTACTAGCATATTGAGTAGGAAGACTGAAAGATGAACCTATCAAAAATAATAACCACAACAACTTTTCAATGAACAGTGTAATAAGAAATAAATATAAATAATAAAAGTTAATAAGCAGAGGGATGAAATTAAATATAGAGTTTTTATTAGTTTTCTCTTTGTTAGTTTGTTGATGCAATAAGTATTAAGTTCTCATAAATTTAAGAAAAATTATTTACAAGCCTAACAGTAACTTCAAATAAAAAAAATTGCAGACAAACAACAAATAAAAAGCAAGAAATTAAAACACACCATCAGAGAAAATCACCCTCACTAAAAGGAAGACAAGAAGGAAAGAAAAAAGAAAGACCACTCAACAACCAGAAAACAAGTAACAAAATGACAGGAGTAAGTCCTTACTTATCAATAAAATACATCAAATGTAAATGGATTAATCTCTCCAATCAAAAGACATAGAGTGACTGAATATAAATATATATACACCAGATCCCTGTTAATATATAACTCTTATTTTTATTATATCTAAAGTATATATAATTTAAATATATATACCACATTTTCACACACACACACACACACACACACACACACACACATATATATTCATCCCCAAACCTTGTTTATATGTAAACATTAAATTATACATAATATATATATACCATATATAAATATATAATTTATACACACACATATATGTATTCATTCTCAATGCTTGTTTATATATAAACAAAACCAAATTATCTGTTTCCTGTAAGAAACTCACAAACACACTTTACCTGTAAAGAAACACGTAGACTGAAAATAACAGGATGGCAATTACATCAGAAAACAGATTTAAAGACAAAATTTATAAAAAGAAGCCAGAGGGGTAGAACTACACAAGACCATGGGAACCCACCTCTTGCATCATCATGACTTGGCCGAGAGACATGGAGTCAAAGGAGATCATTTTGGAACTTTAAGATTTGACTGCCCTATTGGATTTTGGACTTTCATGGGGCTTTAAACCCTTTGTTTTGGCCAATGTCTCCCATTTGGAATGGCTGTGTTTATGCAATGCCTGTACCTCCATTGTACCTAGTAGGTAACTAACTTGCTTTTGATATTATGGGCTCATAGGCAGAAGGGACTTGCCTTGTCTCAGATGACACTTTGGACTGTGGACTTTTGAGTGAATGCTGAAATGAGTTAATATTTTGGGGGACTGTTGGGAAGGCATGATTGGTATTGAAATGTGAGGACATGAGATTTGGGAGGGGCTGGGGTGGAATGATATGTCTTGGCTGTGTCCCTACCCAAATCTCATCTTGAATTTCCCCATGTGGGGTGGACCCAGTGGTAGGGTGTGAGAGTGGGCTAATATAGAAAACTGGTACCAGAAGAGTGGGACATTTCTGTAAGAACACCTGAAAATGTGCAACTGTAAAACAGGCAACTCTCCATCAAATTATAATGCCCCGTGTTGGAAGTGGGGCCTGGTGGCAGGTGACTGGATCATGGGAAAGTTTTCAATTTGTTTAATCTTTTAGCACCACCCCCCCATTGCTGTTCTCATGGTAGATTTCTTACAAGATATGTTTGTTTAAGAGTGTGTAGCACTTTCCCCACCATTTCTCTTGTTCCAGCCATGTAAAATGTGCTCACTTTCCCTTCACCTTCTTCCATAATGAAAAGTTTCCTGAGGTCTCCCTAGAATCCAAGCAGATGTCAGAATTATGCTTCCTGTACAGCCTATGGAACCATGAGCCAATTAAACCTCTTTTCATTATAAATTACCCAGCCTCAGTTATTTCTTTATAGCAGTGTGAGAGCAGACCAATACAAAAACCAGGGGTAAACTTAACCAAAGAAGTGAGAGATCCCTACAGTAAAAATTATAAATATTGATGCAAGAAGTTGAAGAGAAGGTGGAAAAAAATATTTCATGTTTATGAATTGGAAGAATAAATATTATTGAAAGCTCCATACTACCAGGAAGTATTATTCAATATAATCCTGATCAAAATATCAATAGTATTCTTCACAGAAAGAAAAAAAAAATTCTAAAATTTATAAGAAACGACAAAATACCTAGAACAGACAAAACCATCCTAAGCAAAAGAAAAGAAAAAAAAAAAATAACCTGGAGGAATCACATACCTGACTTCAAATTATACTACAGAACTGTAGTAACCAAAACAATATGGTACCAGCATAAATACATACACATAGACTAATGGAACAGAATAGAGAACCAGAAATAAATCTGTATGTGCATCTACAGTAAACTCCTTTTCAGCAAAGGTGACAAGAACATGTATTGGACAAAGGACAGTTCTTTTCAATAAATGGTGCTGGGAAACCTGGATATCCATATGCAGAAGAATGAAACTAGACTCCAAATCTCATTGTACACAAAAATCCAATAGAAATAAATTAAAAGCTTAATTCTAAGACCTCAAGTTATGAAACCACTAAGAGAAAACATTGGTGAAACTCTCCAGAACATCAGTCTTGGCAAATATTTCTTAAGTAACATCCGATTAGTGCAGACAATCAAAGCAAAAATGGACAAATCATGTCAAGTTAAAAAGTTTCTGCACAGCAAAGGAAACGATCAGCCAAGAGAAGAGAAAACCCACAGAATGGGAGAAAATATGTGTAAACAATTCATCTCACAAGGGATTAACAGGAGCTGAAACAACTCCCAGGAAGAAATCTAATCATCATATTAAAAGTGGGCAAAATATATGAATAGATATTTCTCAAAAGAAGACATACAAATGGCAAAGAGGTATATGAAAAGTGCTCAACACCATATATCATCAGATAAATGAAAATCAAAATGACATTGAGATATAATCTCAACCTAGTTAATATGGCTTTTATGGCTTTTAGCCTAAAGACGCGCAACAACAGATGCCAGAGAGGAGGAGGAGAAAAGGATGTGGAGAAGATTCTTACATAGTTTCTAGGAATGTGAATTAGTATAACCACTACGGAGAACAGTTTGGAAGCTCCTCAAAAAACTAAAAATAGAGCTACCATGTGATCCACCAATCCCATATATACTGGAAAGAAAGGAAATCATTAATCCAAGAGATTTCTTCATCTTTATTGCAGCACACTTTACAACAGCCAAGATTAAGAAATCTAAGTGTTTACCAACAGATGAATGGATAAAGGAGATGTGGTATATATTAACAATGGAATACTACTGAGCCATAAAAAATGAAAGATTCTGTTATTTGCAGCAACGGGGATGAAACTGGAGTCCATTTTGTTAAGCGAAATAAGCCAGGCACAGGAAGACAAACTTCACATGTTTTCAGTTACCTGTGAAAGCTAAAATTTAATACAATTGAACTCATGAAGTTAGAGAGAAGAATGATGGTTACCAGAGGCTGAGAAGGTTGAGGTGTGGGGGTGGTGTGTAGAAATTGGGATGATAAATGGGTACAAAAATATAGAGTTAGATAGCTTGTATAAGATCCAGTATTTGATATCAGGACATGGTAACTGCAGTCAACAGTAAATTATTATACATTTTAAAGTAACTAAAATAGTATCATTGGATTGTTTGCAACAAAAAGAAAGGATAAATATTTGAGGTGATGGAAACCCCACTTATCCTGATGTGATTATTATGTATTTTATGCCATGTCAAAATCTCATGTATTTCATAAATATATATTTCTACTATGTACCCACAAAAAATGAAATGAAAACAAACCTCATCATCAAGGCTAAGTTCATCTAGTTTATAAAATTATAGTTTCATGGCTTGTGATTAAATCTATGATTTCTTTTGAGTTAATTTTTGAGAAAGGTACATGATTAGTATTTAGGTTTATTTTTCTTCATTTACATATAGATATACAATGGTTTCAGCACTGGTTGTTGAAAAGACTCTCTCTCTCCAGTTTAGTTATCCATATACTATGATCAATTATTACCTTCTTACCATTATTACTGAAACTTCCATTTTTACATTTGTTAAGAATAAGAACAGCAAAAGTGATTTTGTTTTTGCATTTATTCCTTCTCTGATGTTCTTTTTATATATAAAATTGAGATTTTTTTTGTCTATACCAGCTTCTTCCTCTGCAAAGAACATTTACATCATGTTCTTTACAGAGGATGAAATTGTGGCAGATATTAGGTTAGTACAAAAATAATTGCAGTTTTTGGCATTACTTTTAACAGCAAAACTTCAATTACTTCTGCACGTACCTATACAAACATTAACATTAACACTTCCCTGTCCATGAGTTGTGTTTTTAATGCTAGTTTCAAGATTTTCTGACTGTCTTTGGTTTTCAACAGTTTGACGGTGTTGTGCCATGTGTGGATTTCTTCTTGGAATTTTTGAGCTTCTTTTCCTGCTCGTATTGCTTCCTGTGTTCTTCCCTTCCTTTCTCTCTCTCCTCTTCTGAAATTCCCATTCTACATATTTGGTACAGTTGATGGGGCCACTCAAATCCCTCAGGCTCTGTTTATTTTTATTTGTGAATTTTCTCTCTGTTCTGGAGATCAGATAATTTCTATTAGTGTATCATGAACTTCCCTGACTTTTATTCTGGTGTCTCAAATGTATTAAACTCTTCAGTGCCACAATATACATGTCATTCTTTTTATAATGCATATTTTATCAACCTTCTACAGGTGATAATTGGCATAATAAATTTTCTTTAACTTTTAATGTTATTTTATGAATTTAAAGCTGTTTAAACACTGTTTTAGAGTCCTTTTGTAAGTCCAACATCTGAAACCCTCAGGAAAAGTTTCTATTTACTATGATTTTTTCAAGTTTCATTGAAAGTTTCAATATTTTTTTTATTTGGCCTCATCCTAGGATCGACGCTTATCCATCCTGGGAATTACTGCTGTTGAGTTTTCTTTGTTTAAATTGGTAACTTACCTGGAAGTATTCTATGAAGACACTCTCTCTAGGAAGATGCGGCTACTGATATCTCTGTGAAGATTTTTGTTTGTTTAATTCTTGTTTTTATTTTTAATTCTGGCTTTCTGAGTGTATGCCACATCAGCACAGCTTAGTGGTCAGCCAGTGACTTATCAAATGATCTGTGCAAACTCCTTGAGCCAGCACGACTTACACCATTTGCTGCTAGATCTACGTGTGGACTGGAGAACACATCTAAATGTAAAAATCTTCCCTGGATCTTTCTTTCTCCTGGCCTCTCTTGTGTTCCCTCCACATGGAAACCTCATCTCATATTTAGACCAGAACATGTGGACAGCTGGGACTCTTGGAATTCACTCTGTTTTCTTCTTAGATTGTGATCAGTCTGTAGAGGTGAAATTCCAGACCACCAGCATTACGTGTTAGCTGATACAGACTCATTGCAGCTGTGGCATTCCCTGCATCTCTTGGTGAAATATCTGATGGGGCTGCTGGTCAGATGCTTGCCCCCACTGAGATTTCAACTTTAGATCACTTACAATGTTGGCTTTCACCATGAATTTGCTGCTGGGATGGCCACCATTTCTAGTGATGCCATGGATTTGGCGTTTCTTTGTTCCAAATCAAGGAAGTTCTATTCTCCAGAACAAAGCTCTTGGGTTCCACATCGTGTGTCACTCTTAAAAAAGAAAAAAGTATTGTGCTAATAGGTCAGGGGAGAGATGGGAGCAGCCTTAGACAAATATGATACAGAGTTCCACTGTTCTCACTCCAGATGGAATAGTTTTTTTTCCGGAATGACTGCTTATCACATTTTGTATAGTCTGAGTTAGCCTCTGAGGTTTTAAAATTATGTTTCTGACAGTTTTGTAGAATTTTGTCATTGATTTTGGAAGAGAGAATTTGCTGAGCTTCTTACCTTATTGTTACAGAAACATGACTCCATTAACAATTACATTTTACTATAATTAGTTCCCTTTTCCAACTTACTGTATTAAGCACACTACAGGAAATAAGTTTTCACATTTGCTCTAATAATTTTAAAGAGTAAGAGAAACTTATTTGCCAGCTTATTCTAATCTCATTTGTGGCTAAAACAAAAACTTATATTCTGCTAAATTGGAAAGACTTCCAAAGTTCCATTTAGAGTTTCCTCTCAATGCCTGCCCCCCATTTTTTAAAAAGACCAGTTGAAATACAATAGAACTGCTGAGAAGATTTGCTATAATCTTTTTTTTTTTTGCCCAAATTTGCAGTCCAAGTAAAGCTACTTTAAAGTCCTTTTACATTTCTGAATAAAGATGAACTGATTAAGAAAAGCCATGAAGAGAGTCACATTGCTGGCTTAAAATGGTTGATGGAAGCCTGTCTGTGCAGCATCTTACAGAGAAGCTCACTTCCTCCAGCTTCAATTGGGAGCAGCATCTGTGCATGGAAGGATGATCTCTATTAAAAGGTCCATCCTAAGTTACGGGCACACCATGGATCAGGGCATATTTTTAAAATTTCGAAAGCTAATCCTCTGTGTTTCTATTCAAGATACTAAATAAAAATTTTAAGTTACTTAGATACACTTTTGAAATCAAGTTCTGAAGGAGATACTTATTATGCTAAAATTCATACTTTTGTTAATTCAATTGAAACATTTGAAAATGCATGCATTCAATATATAGAAAAGAAGTCATATCATACAATATGCTGGAAAGAAAAAATAATTTCCTTATGAACCTTATTTGGAATTTCAAAGCTTCAGACATCATCTATTTATATATAATTTCATGGCTGAATTCATAGTTTAGAAGGAATAGGGAAGCATCAATAAGTCCCTGGGATAGAATACAGAATATTTTCTAATAAGCAGATCTAAATGCTCAGTTCAAACAAGTGTTTGTGGTATTGTCTTTCTGTTTCTCTATCTTCAGTTCAAACTTTAAAATAGGCATCAATTCGATATTGCTGATAAGGTACATAAGATTTAGAACTAAAAACATTATCAAACATTCACCATTATATCCCTCTGAAAGAACAAAATGCTCAAATTCACTGCCTGTATAATTCCCAGATTAAAAAATTATGTCATATTTCTCAAAATTGCTGTAAGAACTATCCTTTAAAAATATTTTTCACCTGAAAATCTTGCCAACAGTTATGTCATCAAACCCAGTTCGTTTTTTATTTGTTTTTTTTTTAAAGTCACTTTATTAAGATATTATTACCATTTAGAAAACTATATTAATGCTTAACACTTGATGAGTTTAGAGAAAAGTCCACACCCATGATATCATCACCACATTTCATGGCATGAACCTATCCACCACCCCCCAAAATTTCCTACCACCCTCTTTATTTATTGTTATTGTTTAATTTTGTGTGTTTAAGAACACTACATCAGATCCATCCATGTAGCAGTGTTTAAGTATACAGTGCAGTATTATTATCTACAGACACTGACTTGTACAGTGGATCTCTAGATTGTTTTATTTTTTTATAATAGAAACTCTGTGCCCTCTGATTAATACTTTCTCTCTTCCTCTTTCCCTCTGCTTCTGGCAATGACACTCTATGCTCTACCTCAATGAGGTTGATTTAGATTTATTATTTAAGAGGTATCATGTGGGCCGGGCGCGGTGGCTCAATCCTGTAATCCCAGCACTTTGGGAGGCCGAGGCGGGTGGATCACAAGGTCAAGAGATCGAGACCATCCTGGTCAACATGGTGAAACCCCGTCTCTACTAAAAATACAAAAAAGTAGCTGGGCATGGTGGCACATGCCTGTAATCCCAGCTACTCAGGAGGCTGAGGCAGGAGAATTGCCTGAACCCAGGAGGCGGAGGTTGTGGTGAGCCGAGATTGCGCCATTGCACTCCAGCCTGGGTAACAAGAGCGAAACTCCGTCTCAAAAAAAAAAAAAAAAAAAAAAAAAAAAAAAGAGATATCATGTGGTATTTGTCCTTCTATGACTGGCTGATTTCACCTGGCATAATGCTCTCCAGCTTCATCAGTGTTGTTTCAAATAACAAGATTTTCTTATTTTTCTAAATAACATTGCATTATGCAGATATACTATTTGGTACTATCCATTCACCCACTTATGGGCTATAGGTTGTGCACACATCTACGCTACTAACACTCTGAAGAACATGGAAGTGCAGGTATCTCTTTGAGATTCTGATTTCAACTCCTTTGGGTATGTGCAGAGCAGCGGGATTTCTGGATCATATGGTTCTATTTTCAGTTTTTTGAGGAACCTCCATATTGTTTTCCTTGTTGGTGTATGAAGTTACATTCCCACCAACAGTGTACAAGGATCCCCTTTCCTCCATATCCCTTTCAATATTTGCTACCTTATTTGTTTCTTTAACAGTAGCTGTTCTAACAGGTGTAAGCTGATATCTCACAGTGGACAAACAATTTTTCAAGGGGCAAAATTCCAAAGAAGTTTTATAGGAATCACTTTTAGAATGTGAACTAAAATTTCAAAGCTGATCTTCAGCCAATATTTTGGTTTTGTTTTTTTTTCTTTATGTAAACTTTCTTCTCACAGAAGGGGGAGTCAATTTTATTTTGTTTTATAAATGAGTTAAATACTAAACCACATGAATGTTAAGGAGAAAAATACATAGATAATCAAATTTGCATGTACTTAAATCTGTTTGGTCCGTTGAAATGAAATACTATAAGCTAGGTATCTTATAAAAGCCAAAGTTTACCTCTCATAGTTGAGAAGGGAGGCTGGGACATCCAAGCTCGAGGTACCAGTAGTTCCAGTGCCTGATAAGGGCTCATTTCCTACTTCCTCAGTGGTCTTCTCACTGTGTCCTCGCATGGTGGAAGAAGCAAGGGAGCTCTTTGGAGCCTCTTTATAAGATCACTGACCTCATTCTCGTGGGCTCCTTTTTTGTAAACTAATGACTTCCCAAAAGGCTCCACCATCTTGAGAGTCAAAGTTTCAGCATACACATTTCTGTGCAACACAAATATTCAGACTATAGTAGCATCCACACTTAATTTCTCTGTTAATACTTTTATTATTTCTATTATTTTATTCCCATACAAGCTAATTTCAATAAAAAAAAAATCATCTGACACACGATCATCCTCTCCAGTAGGTAATAAAAGGCCATAGCATTTTAGAAAGTATTACGTGACTGGGGCCTGTATAAAGAAATTCATTCATTTAAACCTGTTCAGTGCCTATGTTTTCATACCATTAGATGTGAAGGACACTCTGATCAGTGTTTGGAAAGAAGAAATACATGAAATGTGGAACCTGCCCACAAGGACTTGAAGGTGTGGCAAGGAAAAAAAAGCACATTAGCATTTATACTATGGCATGTGATGTAGTTGCATTAGTGCCCTAGGAAAAGCAAGCTTGGGACTCTAGTCAAGCAAGGGGAAGGGGTGTCCGTTTCAGTGTCCCGGAGGAAGGGCGCCTGATGATGACCACAGAGAGGCACTCGTAGTTACAGAAAAACAAGTGTTCCAAGTGGAAACGAATGTTTGTGCAAATATGTAAAACTACCTCATCCTTTTAGAACATTGCAAGTGGTTCCTCTTCTAGAGAGGCTGTTGGAGAAAGAGAAGACCAGAAGGGTGAGTAGAGCATGGGCCATGGAAGTGCTTTTCACACATTCAGAATCTGGCCAACACCTTGAGGGTAATAGGAGATGTACTAAAGGATTCTAATGGGGGAGAAGAACGTGATGGCATTTGCCTTGTAGAATGGCACTGGGGACATGGAACACTCGCACGGGAAGGAAACTAGAGGCACATTAGGGTGAGACAGCTCAGGGGACCCTGCAGAAGAGTGTGTGACATCAACCAAAGCAGTGCCCATGGGCATCAAGGTAGGGGATAAAACTTAAAGGTTCTTTTAATTTAGAATTGCCAGGTTGATGATTGTGTTTGGAAATTGAGAAGGACATTATGGTCAAGGTAACATTCATATTTCTTTTTCAGCAACTACTGGGTAGAAAAGCATGGCATTTCAGAGTTGGTGAATATACTTAGGACCAACCAGGAGGTTTTCAGAGAGTTCAGTTTCACTGTGAAGGGTAAAAAGTAATAAGCTCAGGATGTATTCGGCAATAGAGATACTAAGCTTTAGGAGGTTCTGAGAGACATTTTAAAGAAAAGAACCAGAACTCATGATAACATCTTGATGAAGGAGAAGTTGATGATTCCACCAAGATGCAGGAATAGCTAACCACACCTAGAAAGATGAATATTCAAAGAAAAATACTGGAGAAAAGTAATATTTGTGGTAGGGGGTCTCAAATGTAGCCCCAGTGACACTTATGGCCTTGTATGATGCCCTCCCCATGTGTACCTTGCTTCTCACCAATAGAAGATGGCAAGACTCAGGAGATGTCACAGTGAGATAGGAATAACACTGGGTGGACACAGGAGGATGGAAATACCCAAACAACAGATGAAACAAGAGCTAGCAAAGAAATAGAAAACCCAAAATGAGAGAAGGAAAATGTCCAAAACCCCAGTCAGGGTGACATGTCCATAACTCTTCCAGGCAAACCCAAATAAGGGAGAAAGGGGGCAATAACCAGTGGTCCCCCAAATTTATTATTTTTCCAGAATACCTAATGATTATTGTAGCCCCTAATTCAAAGAAACACCCATGAAATAAGAATGTTGGGTGATCATATGAGAAACAATAATATCAAGCAGTAATTTTACATAACAGCAAGGAAGGACATGGATGAGCCTGGACTGATAAGACCCTCACAGACAGGATGGGGGCTGGGCTAGTTGAGACGGGTTAGCTCCAGCATGGCACTGAAATTGACCCATGCCCTATCCCAGAGATAATGACATGTTCAAGACCAACCTAAATCCCATGTCCACCAGTGCCATGACAGATGTGAGCATGCCTGTATTTAGTATGGAAATGAGTGGTACCCTAATTCTAAGAAATGTCCACCTTTTTCCTAGGAGACCTCATAATTATCCCACCCCCTCATGAGAAAAGCCCATACAGTTAGAAACCCAGACCCCATTACGCATGGCCTACTTCCCTGTGTATGTCCACGCTCCCACTCTTGGGTGTGTCCTTTTGCCTTGCAATAAAAGCTTCTTGCCTATCATTTCAGTCTGAGTCATCCTAAATTCTTTCTCACAGTGGTGTCAAGAACCTGGATACTGGCTGGGGCTACGGTCTCACTGGCATCTGGAGACCCTCATCAAGCCCCTGGCAGCAGTATCTCTGACTGAGTAACGAATCAGACTGGTCCTCCCTCACCTACTTGGCTTGGACACTGTAATAAGGCAGGTATCATGTTGGAGAGGGCCGTGGGGTAAAGGATTGAGGGTGGTCTTCAGCCAGCTTCCACCTAGACATTGAGGCATCCAGTCCAACAGCCAGCAAGGACCTGAATTCTGCTACCAGCTATTTCAGAGCTGTGGGGCAGATCTCTCCACATCTGAGCCTTCTCAGCTCCTGCTGACATCTCAATTTGTGGCCTTGTGGGAAACTCAGAGAGAAAAACTTAGTGAGGTACTGCCCGGGTTCCTCACCCACAGTATGTAAAGTAACACGTTTGTTATTTTAGGCTGCAAAGTTTTGGGCTGATTGGTTACGCCTCAGTCTATAAATAGTAAGGTTATTTAATTTAACAAAAATAGAAAATAACACATTTCAATACTTTTTAAAAGAATGAACAGAAAAAGAACAAGAGAGACATGAGACTGGGCACATTCTTAGCAACATGATGGAAGGAGAAAGGAATGGTATAATATCAGAGGTAAGTCAAGAGAATGAGGGCTGAACATTTTCTGATTAACGCCAAGTTGAATATGTTACTTCCTCTGAATATATTAAACTTGAATATATTAAAGTTTCTTCCTTTGAAGGTTGCAGTTGTCTTATCCAAAGGAAAAATAAGGTTGTGGCAAAACAAGGAATAAGAAAAAACAAGGGCATGGAAACAGGAAAATGGGGCCAGGAATGAGAGCAGCAGGTGGAGGGTTCATCAAGCATGCCATAGTGAACTCTCTGGGAAGTCTCAAGTTAGGAATGACTTTACCGTATTTATTGGTTCAAAGAATAGTGTTAGAGAGGGTATGAGTTTGAAAACGTTAATTAAAGAAAAAAATGACAACTGTTGAAGCAGACCCGTTAGGTAGAATGGAGAAGCTTTGCAGAGCTCTCTGGAAAAATGAACCATGGAGAGTCCCAAAGTCATGACCCATGTTGAGCCCTCACAGTCTATCCTGTGGGAGGCTGCTCTGCCTCTGTGGTGTTTATCATCCATCAGATTCTCCAGAAACACAATGCTTGGAGGGCAGTGGATGGGCTGACAATGTAAACCATCAAAATATGGTGCTAAAGGAACAGTTCAGCACCACCCTATGTGGATTTATCCCTTTCATGATGCTTGTTTAGCCCTCGATTCTTGATTGCTTTAAGAAATTGTTGCTCAGTATGATTCATTTTCAGATTTTTTCCTGCCCTCATTTCTTTATGTCAGATAGTCCAACTACAGTTTCTAGAAAAAGATATGTTTTTCATAAACTTGATGTAATTAAAAATTAATGTTACCATTATTAGAATTTTAAAACATCATGCACTTCCAATCTACATTTGTGATAAAACTGGTTTTGTGATTTCTGGTTTGTTTTTTCCTCTAACAATGGTTATAAAATTAAAGGAAAAAAATGAGGAAGCTTTAACTTACTGGATTTGTTCTGATTTGCATGCAATGCTTTGCAAGAATAAGTAGATATTTATTTATGCAGTTAACAATCCATTTATCTTAAAATTTGAGAGGGTATCATGAAGGAAGCATGCATATGTGTGACCCACAGGGCCTGTGGTTCTTTGACATCAAGTTGATTTTTCTGAACCCACAGCGTGATATTCTAGCACTTAATTTAGAAATGCAGCTTAAATCACAGAAGCCATAATATGTCAAATGATCCCACACTCGCAGGGGGAAACAGTAAGTAATGAAAAAGCTATGATTGCTTTTCTGTCCCTCCAAATGACAGTTATCACCTCAATGACCTGCTCCGGGCGGACCAGTCTAAACCTGACACACTAAGGGATAACGTCATCTAACAGGGTAGTTACAAAAATCAATACAAAACCCATTTCAGAGATACTCTGTGTAAGAATCCTGGTGTAATGTTCATTTATTGAATAGGCCTGGGGAAAAACACACAACAACTTTTCTGATATATATGCCTTACCTCCCAAGCAAAGGAATTCTGTAGGTAAGCAATAATTGTATTTTTCAATCTATTACTTAGACTTGCCATGGCTCAGGCTGGAATCTAATATATGGGTGATGGCTATAACTCAATTATGGGGCCTCCACAGAGTCGTGGTGTATTCAAAGAGTAAAGACACAGAACAGGACAGCTCCCTGAGTTTCTATTGGTGAATGCTTGTTCCTGTGTGTGCCAGTGTGTGTGTGAGTGTGTGTGTGCACCCGTCTTAACAAGCTCCCCTTGTTGCCTTTTTAGCTACTAAGGAATTTGAATATTTAAATCATTACATTAAATTAATTAATATAATTTCCTTGGATTCCTTGCTCTTAACTTCTTGTCCCATGCATGTTAGATCTACAATGAGAGCTTTATTCCTGTTGAATAAACAGATGTGCAGAGGCCATGACCGGTTGGGAGGCTCCTATTAAATGCTGGAGGCTGACAGCCCGAGCCAAGGGCAGCCATGAGCTGTCCCATTTGCACAGCGGCATGAGAGCAGCTAGTACAGAGCCCCAGGCTTGGTTAACCCTGGGCTCAGCGAAAGCAGCAATCATGAGAAATAGCTGAAAAACGGCACGTAGTGGGGACGCCCTCGATGACAACTTGCAAAGAAATATTCTGACAGCTGGTAAAAAGATTTTAGCTCAAATGACTTCTACTCCTGGGAAATGCTAATGAAACCTGTTAAATCAACCTACACACCAGAAGTCCAATCATCTTAACCTTCACACTTTATGACCATCACACGGTTTCATTACCTAGACGTTCCAATTCTAAATGAAGAGCCATCATGACATTCTTCAAATCACGGAATATTAACACGAGCATTGTATGGTCAGGGTAATGCATTTTCAGATTCTTTATGCTAATTTCATAGGGCTAATATTCATTGACAATACTGCTTATTAAACCTAGTAATGAATTGGACTTTAATTATTTTTAGCTCCTGTATAATTTTCTAAATAGGTATTTATGAAATGACCTAGAAAGCCTTTTTATGACAGCTCTTGCTTGCTTGTTCAACAGGTTCCAAAATTTGGCTGATATTTTGGCTGCCATCCAAACATTATATGAATCTGGTTATTGGACCCAGAGTCACATTCAGATGTCTCATCCTACTCGAGTCAATTATAATCTGGATAGTTGTGATGAAGTCCCCACACGGGCAACAGACAACTAGAGACGCATGCCTGCACGGAAAATCATAAGGTGAAAGCAGAATCCTATTCTCATGTAAAAGCCAATTTTCTATTATTACCGAGTTTGACACAACAATAACTTCTCTTTAAGCTTCAGAGTGCTGCCCTCATTTCCTGAAGATTAACTTTGGATATCACTATTCTTTTAGTTTTGATGCTTGAGGGACAAACAGATTCTGGAGCCAGTTCAAATCATGGCTTCCACACACGTTGCACAATGGGAAAATCAACCTCAGTTGTCTCTCCTAAAATGGGAGCAAAAGAGCACTCAGCTCACAAAGTTAATGTGAGTCTTGACTGAGTTAGCATGTGCAACACATTCAAGTCAGTATCTCCAAAAGCACAAGTCATTGCTATTTGAGATAAAATATGAGACACTATCTTCTCAAAGACGCTTTTTAAAAAAACAAACAAACAAACAAAAACAAAAACCAGTTACCTGAACTGGGTAAGCCTCTATTTCTTGGTATACACGATGAACCGATAGGCTATTTGTCTAACTGTCAAGATCCCATCTAGGAGACAAAATGAGCAAGAATTAGAGTGTATGACAAAAAAATAAAGATGGTTGCCTGCATCTCTGACTGCAGCGGCTGATTCTACAGGCTGCCTCAGCTCCGGCATGTGACCTGGTTATCCAGAACCTCCGTGGACATCCTTTTTTAGCCTCCAGAATTGGTATAACGAAACCCACGGGAGCTGAACTCCGGACCGCTGTACCTGTGGAGCTGGAGTTTTGTACTACTCTTACCATTACTGATAAAATATTTTACATTTTTTATAGGTTTGATAGTGCAAACTAGAGGAAAATGGATGGCTCAGGACTGATACAAAGTAGAATGTGACCAACCCTCATTGTTAGAATCTTCAAGTTACTTAGATATTTTTTCTTTACAGCTACGTGAAATATATTCTGGCGTTATTTGCTTTTGCAAGAAAGACTTGCCTTAGGACATGGAAGTCAACAAAAAGCAAATGGGGGGCTCAGGACTGATACAAAGTAGAATGTGACCTAACTCACATATTTAGAATCTTCTGACTCCTTAGGTATTTTGCCTTTAAAGCTACATGAAATATATTCTGGAGTGATTTATTTATACAGGAAAGAATTATCTTTGGAAAGGGAAGTCAATCAAAGCAATCCAGATTGCACGTTTGCAGTCTACCGTACCCTATGGATCAATAGTCAAACTAAGGTAACATTGCATGATACTGCAAACACTTCTCTATTAGAAATGAAAGTAATACTTGCAAATGCAGCTAACTTGTTTGGAAATGCAGATGACATCATCTCTGGACAACAGTCACACTTGTAAGCCAAAAAAATGACAAGTACTAGTTTACTATAGTTACTATATATGATTACTGGTTACTGTTGTTTTCATAGAAACAATCCAAATTTTCACCAGAGTAATAAACTACAATTTTTACGAATATTTTGTCCCTCCCCCCAAAAAAATGATTGGCTTTAAAACCACCACAATTGTATATTTAGAAATCATTAAGAAGAAGGCCAAATAAATTAGGCATTAGTGTGATGGCAGCATTCACATAGTTCAAAATGCCAGCTCTCTGGCAATTTACCCTAAAGGCTAGCACATGAGTGGCGCATGGTCTCAGCATGTTTGACTGATCAAGAACACAGTGAAGAAAGACAGAACATTGTCTTCCAGGTAACTGTTGTGATACTATTTGCCTAATGATGCTGTTTAAACATGACATGCTTCAGTTTGAGACTATCTAAAGAAATAAATATGCATATTATAAATGCAATAAAATGATGCTCATAGCCCATCGAGAATGTAGTATGGTATTTAAAAAAGGCTTATCCTGGCAATACTCAGGGGTTGGAGCAGACACTCTCAGTCTTGTCTCCAAAGGCCATCCAACCCAGAGAATGGTCAGGTTTCAATGCCAGATGCTTCTGTGAAGTTCTGGTCTTTCTCCATTCTCGGAGTAAACTTTGCTTTTTTGGGGTTCATCATAATTATTTCATACTTACGACTTTGAAACAAGAGAAGCTGTGGCTATTTCAAAGGATCCTTCAGCCATGTTATCTGGGGAACACCCTGCATTCACTTCAGAGACTTACTTGATCAGTGGAACATAAGAATTAAAGTCAGTTGATGAGCACTCCAACTCTGGAAAATTCTTAGAGGAACACTGCCAAGGTTTCTACCTGTGCAGCTCCTTTTCAAAGTATGATTTTAATATTAGGAAATGCTTGAAAATAAGGAACATAAACTCTCATCTTGCCTTGCTGCTTACTGAGAGACTTATGGAAAAAAAAATATATAAACACAAATGTCATGTCTTAAGGCACCAGAAAAAGCTATCATTTTAGATGTTTACCTTGAATCTCTGTAGCCAAGAAAGGTCAACAAAAGGAATAATTTTATTCCTTAATATGACCCTGAGATGCCTTTGTAGTAATTAACACTGGTCCTTGGAAAAAATGAGTGCGAGCACAGCTCACCATTACAAGTTCTTATTCTTGACCTTAGATGATCCAAAAACAGAAAGAGCACTTTCTAAAGGTTGTATTTTGCAATTTACATATTGTGCTACACTTGGAGGATCGAATGTCGGTTGGAATTCTATCCTTCAATTTCATTCTGTTTTATCCCTCCTGAGTAACTCATACTTTAGGAAACGTCATCTGCTTGCCTCCCCCAGCTCAGTACACAGCACCACCACCCACTTGGTGGCTCAAGACAATTACCGAGGAATCATTTTGATTCTACTCCTTCTGTCTTTCCCTGCAAGCACTGCCCTTCCTAGTCCATTAGCCTTCCTGATGCCGTGTGTGACAGAGTGCACGTTTATCCAATAGTCAATGAATCAATTAGCTCCTGGGGCTTTCAGTGATGGAGCTGGAAAAATAGATGACAGTTTAAGCTCCTTCCCTAAGGGATGTGGGGCTTTGCGCTGTGGAGACTTAAAGCGGGTTATGAGCAAGAGGAGTTAAGACTGAAGGGCCGATCCTGTCCAGCTGCTTGTAAAAACAGTCCTGTTCATAGGCAGCCTGAATTCCAGAAACCTTCTAAACCACTGGACTCACCCTCAGGCCTTCGTCAAATTCCCATTACTCATACACCCTGTAGGTGGTGGTGTGAAAATTAGGGAGATGCTTAGAGCAGAGTGTCGGGACAAATTTCCTCTCCTGGATGTCACGGGGACACAGAAACAGGCCATGAAGGAGCTGTGGTCAAGGTTTCCTGGTATGGATAAGAAGCCATAAGTGGCAGGGAGGCTGGCTCCATGCAGAGTAGCTGGATAGGAAACTGAACAGCATGGAGGTAGCCTGTGAAAAAAGCCATGTGCTCAAAGGTGCTCATGCACACGCACACACACATACCCATGTGCACACATACACATGCACAAATGCAAACCCACACAACAAACACAGCACACACACACACGACACACATACACACATACACAACACACACACAGACACACACAACAAACAACGCACACAACAAAAGCAACACACACAAGCACAAGCACACACGCGAACACATATACACACAGACACACACAAAACACACAAACACACAACATATACGCACAGACCAAACAACACACACAAGCACACACAACACATACGAACACCACACAAACACACAAACACAACCCACATACAAACACACACACCAAACACACACACATATATCTATGTGGGAGGCAGGCACTGCTGTGCAGAGCATCCTGGCCTATTTTGATGTGACCAGTGTTTTGGGAGGGATCAATCAATATTTGCATTTGTTGGTTAATAACAAACTATAGTGTTTGACTAGGGGCCAAAGTATCTGTTTTTTTTTTTTTTTTTTAGTCTTTGGAGAAGATATGACCCTTTCACTCTGTAGTATTGGGATCCCAAATCACCATGTCCCTGTTCTCTAGGTCAGAGAAGAACCAGGAAAGAGAGAAGTTTCTGGCACAACTTTGCCAAGGTACCAGCTGGAGCCATGTCGTTGACTATTCCAGCTATTCTTATACATTTCTGCAACTTTAATGTTGATATTACCTAGACTTTATGCTTCCAGGACTATGACATACTTTATAAATTTTCAAGGTGTGTGCTGGACTTTGACTCTTGCTTAAACTTAGACTCCAATTTGCCATCCAAGGAAACAGTTTGACCCTTCTGAGTGAAAGATGAGGTGCAGAGGACAGGCCTGGATTGCCTTTTTAGAAACCCTTTGAAACTGCAAGGAACCATCCCGGGTGACGAGGACCTGCCAGGGGGTAAACTGGGCGCTTTCCACAGTCTGGGCTGGCATGTCCCAGCACAGACACTTCATGGTACTCACTGCAAGACTAGGGCAGGCCTCAGGAATCACGTGGAAAGCGTTTTGATCTCCTACGTGATTTGTTTCCTGTAGTCAGTCCAGATTGTCACTTGGTATTATTTCGTAGTGACTTATGGTGAGTTATACTAACAAAATGAAGTTTCCAGAACACTGTTTCTTAGAGGTTTTATTTATCTCTGAAGTTTTAATCAATGATTGCATTTGTTACTCTAAAGAGAAAAAAGAAAACCTTCCGTGATCTCTAAAATTACAGATTACCAGAGAAAATGTGCTTCACTTTTGCAGGTTTATTGCTTAATTTACTTTCAGAAACTATTTATGATTTATTATTATGATGATGATTTTATTTTTAGAGACAGGGTCTTACTGTGTCACCCAGGTTGGAGTTCCTTAGTGCAATCAACAATCACTGCAGCCTCAAACTCCCAGACTCAAGTGACCCTCCCACCTCTGCCTCTCAAGAAGTTGGAACCACAGGTTCACCCACCATACTCAGTGCTCTCTCTCTTTCTCTCCCTCTTTTTCTCTCTCTTTCTCTCTCTCTCTTTCTTTCTCTCTCTCTCCTTCTCTCTCTCTCTCTTTCTCTCTCTCTCTCTCTATATATATATACATATATATATATATATATATTTTTTTTTTCTTAATAGATGATGTCTCACCTTGTTACACAGGCTGTTCTTGAACTCCTGGGCTCAAGCAATCCTCCTCTTCTACCTTCCAAAGTGTTGGGATTATGGACATGAGCCACTGTGTCCAGTTCTGATTTGATTTAAGATTGATATTAAGTTCATGTGTATACATACACACACACACACACACACACATTATACATTATCAAATTAAGAAGCAGTGCTATTACCCAAGTCATAGGTATAGAATGATGACAGATCTTTAAGTCTGTATCTGAAACCGTGAAATATTAATTCATATGCTAGGAAATGCTGAATAGGCCCTAAGTTAAAAATATAACTCATTATTTTTGAGTAGGAAGAGACATATACAAAATCATTTAAAAGATAGATGTTAAAAATACAACTCATTTTTCTTCACAAACTGCATTATATTAACATACCAGAAAACACAGAAACACACACAGACACATACACACACACACACACACACACACACACACACACACACAGAGCCCAAGACAGGGCCAAAAAAGTCATTTGCTAACATATATTTTGTTAAGACAACAAGCTCTCCATATTTCTACCCCAATTCCCCGTGGGAGTCTTCAGTCCACAGAATGATCCTAATTGAATTTTCCCTGCCTAAATGGAGTCTGCCCTGATGTGAACTTGCTTTGAACATGATGACAGGATGGGACGTCTCAGAGCTTCAGTTCCCTGAGACCTAGGGCCCTCCTTCTATTACCTCCATTATCTAAACAAATAACCTTGGACAAATCAATTTACATTAATCCAACCTTGTGGTATGCAACTCCCTCGCTCCTTCAAAATGTCTCAATCAAGATTTAAATGAATTTGCTTCAATATTTAGCTATAAGAGAACTTAATCTCCTACATAAAACTCAAGTCCATTGAACATGATCTGCAAATAAAAAATTCAGTATAAAAGAGTTAAAAATCTAAATGGAAAAAATAGTGTGTAAAATTATACTTTATGTTTAGAAGAATAGAATTCAAAATGTCTTCATGTGAAAACAGAAACCAAAAGAGACAATGGCCTTCTAAATTTGTCAGAGACGTTCTTTATCATACACTGAAAGCAACCCTTTGGTTTACAGGTAACTGTCTTGCATTCGTTGATGCTCAGGGCTGAGTATGCTTAGCGTTAATATAGTAAAATCTTGGCACATGGGGCAGCTTTGGGTCTTGTTCAGAAATAGTCACCTTCTCACCCCTTCCAGGCTTCATGTTATTGTTTTTGTTTTTTGTTTTGTTTTTGGCTTTGCCGCGTGCTTCGGGTCACCTCTGAGTGGAGAACATGTCTTCCTTTTCTTGGTCCGGCTTGTGACCTGCTAGAGCCTGTGAGATGTGAGTGGAGTCAATGCAAGCGGATGCCATTGTCCTAAAAATGGTGCCCCCTGACAGGCTCTCAGCCTCTGCCCACAATGGACATATTCGAAACACATCTAAACCAGATGCCCGGGGAAATTCCACAGATCCTGCTGATGCACCGAAGATTCAACCAGCTGAGACCAGCCTGTATCAACCCTCCCCCAGGGACATATAAACACAAGAGAAAAAAAGTAATAATTGCTGCTTAAGTCAATGAGTTTGGGGGAGGGGTAGTTAAGCAGAAAGGGCCAACCGATTAGGGCAGGTATGCTGCGCACTGATGAGCAGCCCCATTTTCTTCATGCCACTAAGTCTCAGCCTTTCTTGGTCACACGCCCTCCTTTGACTATGCTCATACTCATTGTGTCTGGTGATTTAAAGATAGTCTGAATCGGGAATTCCGAATAACGAGTCTGAAGCAAAGGATACAACTTCAAGAAAAAAATGTTTATGGGAAAGGTTTGAACCCATTTAGGATCTTAACACTGTGGTTAGTTACTTTTATGTTAGGTGTTGGCTAACGAAACACAGCTCATGCAAGTGTGGACAGAGAGCATCTGCCATTCCTGCCATGAGGCTTCCGAGACATGCTCTGGCATATTCAGGCTTTGTGGTTCTAATTCTGGGAAGAACAGCATACTAGGGGTGGGTGGTCATGTCTCATTTCCCCTATTTCTTCAAGGGAGGCTCTCTTCTCCCCATGCCATGCCATGCTATATAACATACACTCACTCAAAAAGCAGTGGGTGCACACGTAGGCAAACATAAAGGACAATGAGATACAAGTCTTGTTTTCCAAGACTTTTAAGAGTCTAATAAAAATGATCTGGACAGAGAGACAGATAACTGTAATTTGAATGAGAAATACAAGTCATAACAACACAGAAAGGACATAAGACAATAACCAAGGGCTTATGATACGTTGGACACTCTGTTAATTGTTTTATATACCGTGCCTCAGTGAATTATCGTAAGAACAATCTAAGTTAGACATTACTGTAGTCCATTTAGAGTTAGAACATGAAAGTGCCTACGGTTTAAGCAACTTATCTACACTGACCCGACTGGTAGATTGTTGATACGAATTTAAACCAAGATCTTTCTGACTACAAAGTGCCTGCCTGAACCTCACTGTTGCTTCGCATTGATGTTCTCAGATAGAATGTGATAGAACTGAGGAGACAGGATTATATCCACCAGGGTGAACTCAAGCAATACTTTACAGCCAATGGGGCATGGTGCTGATCCTAGAGAAAAGTCTTAAAGTTTGACAAAATAGATGGAAAGAGATTAGGTTAACTCATTAGAAGAATTTCGCTGATAGCAGCAGAAAGGAAAAAAAGTAAAGCAATGGAATTGGACTGGGGAAAAAAAATGGACACAGGAGGAGGAGGCACCAAAATCACACTTGGATTTTTCATTTCACATGGGCCCCGTGGGCCAGCCCTGACAGTACCAGTCCGTAACGTGCACAAATTGGGTGTTTGTGCTCTACATATGTGGTAATTTTTATGTTTAATACTTTTAATTGTCTTCAAATATTTGGGGTCTGTGTGTGCATGTGTGTCTGTGTGTTTGTGCTTATGCCTCTGTCTGCTAATAAAACATCACTTTTAATTTAGGCTTTATTCAGTAATATTTTAAGTACAGTGACTCTAAGCAAGTCATTAGGAATATGAAACTTCAAGTTTTTAGATGCATGCTTGTGTATAGTCTTTTATTTGCTCCCTCAGTTATTACATTTAATGTCTTATTATCCATTACGTGAAAATGTACATGTTTTCTAATGTACAAATATTCTATTGTAACTTACAATAGAATTTGGTTCAAGATGACTAAAGTTTACACTGGAAACTTCCCTAGAGTTTTCTTGGAAAATTCTCTACCATTTTTTTTTTTTTTACATGCTGATTTCTGTGATCAAAAGTGAGAAAGCATGTGCCCTGGTTCTGTGGGACGGAGGGAAGAGCCCACTCTTGTACCAGCATCATCCTGTTATGATACGTTGGGCGCTGTGTTAAATGTTTTATGTACCCTGCTTCAGCGAATCATCCTTATGCACTTATCTCTATAATCAATTCCACAAGTACTTAAAACGAGAAGTAGCTGCTACCTTGAATGATCCTGAGACCAAGGTTCCACAAAGGAGTGTGGCCCAGGATGATCCACCATGAGCACTGCTGGGGAGGACTGGCTCAGGCAGCCCAGGTCACCTGAATGACCCTGGGTGGTGAGGCTGGGCTCAGACTGGACTGGGAAGAGCACCGGTGGAACAGAGTGGCCTAAGGCATTAGCTAACCCTGAAGGAAGCTGAGTGTTTTCTGTGATGCTCAGAGAGGCTGGGAAAGCCTTTAGAGGATGAATAGAGGGAGGGGTACATGAAAGGCTTTCTTGAATTGGGTGAATAAAAAGAGAAAGAGGACAGATGGGCTATGGCCCTCAGAATGGGATCGATTCAGAAGCAGCTGAAATGTTGGGGCCGGGCTGAAACCAGAGGGAAGGTGACCCAGAAGCCAAAGACGAGGTTGCCTCTACCCTGGGCAGGGCAAGTGCTTGGGGTTGAACAGATGACCATTCCAGTGCAAACGCCTGTACTGCCCAGAGGACAACCCCAGCAGGGCATCCTGGTGACATATTTGACAACAAAGTTATCAAAAAGTGAGCATCTGCTTTTTCTGGTTTCTATTTTTAGATGGATCTCACAAACAAATTTAAATAACAATGCTGTAAAATCGAAATCTAAAGCCTGCTTCACAGCTTCGATTTCAAATGAAATGTAATGACATCAGTAACCAGAGGATTCACTTACTTGGCACAGTCACAAGACAAACCGTACATCTTAAAGGGAAAGAACTTTTCGCTGTGCTTTAAGATAAAGATGAAAGCACGTGAATTTAACTCACCTGTATATTAATACACAGGGTGAGGGTCACTGAATGCACCTGCTGCCTTTCTTCTGAGAATCTTGCAACACTTCACAGAAATCTGAGTTTCCTTTATCCTCCAAGTAAACCTTCTAAGTAGGCAAATTAGATTACTTCTGAGAGGCCCCGAGAATTCCAAACATGTGATTGCTTTATCCTTAGCATCTCTGGCAGAGGCAGAGGTGGATTGCAGAGCAGGCAGGGAGGGCTTCATTTTTCCTCTGACTGAGAAGGGATTTGAGGAGTGTAGATGCTTGTGAATTCCACATTTTTTTCATTAATTAATCAGAGGGGCAAAGCAGAATTAGAAAAAAAGATTTCTGATTACAAGCTCAGGCCAAAAGACTGTCATCAGTATTATTCCAATTTTAATTTGTAAAAAAAAAAAAAAAAAGAAAAGAAAAGTGAAATCTCAAGGGGCTGTACTGAATACATGATAATATTTTAATACCAGGAATGGAATGACCACAGTCTGCTTTAGTCCCCAGTGATACTTGACACATCCTTTAGTTTTCATGTTTTAGTCACAGGTTTCAGATTAATTGTACATTCAGCATGATAGAGCTATAAAAATAATCCACTATGTATAATTGCAAGAAAATATTTTCTACTGCATAATAATAAAGTATTTAAAAGTAAAAAAAAACGTAATTTTTAAATGAAAAAATCCTAATTTTCCCTGTTTTCTTCTTTGGTTCTCAGATTATAAAAATGAACATCTTCTAGAGGCTGTTAATCTTATATGATGATACTGTTTTGACTTATTTTTCAACTTAAAAGGAAAATTTTGCTCTTCCTTAATGGCTTCTTCCTTCCTTACTACATCACAGCAACATTTTCCTCCTTTACACATCTGTGAAATACAGCACTTCCTCTTTCATTCTCCCCAGCAAACCACTTGCCCTTTCCTTCCCAGAAGTCCATCCTTCCACGTGGATCTGATCCTTGCACCCTGGGAGAGCCTTTTCCGTTTTGAGTGGAAGTGTCCTCTCCTAGTGCCACGGCAGCTCCTCCGAGCGGTCAGAGTGAGCAGCTCTCTAAGGAGGCTTCTAACCTCCTGTGGCTGCTGTAACAAGTAGGGTAGCTTACAACAGTAGAAATCTATTTTCTCACAGTTCTGGAGGCCAGATGTCCAAAAGTGATATGTCAGCAGGTTGGATCCTGCTGCAGGCTTAAGGAACAAAGCTAGTGCCTCCCCCCGTCTTCCAGTGTCTGCGGCCATCCTTGGTGCCATGTCCTACTTGCAGATGCACCCCTCCAGTATCTGCCTTCATCAGCACAGGGCGTCCTCCCAGTGTGTCTCTCTGTCCCTGTGTCTTCACATGTGCCGTCTTGTGAGGACACCAGTCATTAGATGTAGGACATCACCTCATCCAGGAGGACCTCCTCTTACCTTGATGCCAATGGCATCTGCAACGACCCTGTTTTCAAATAAGCTCACATGCACAGGTTCCAGAGGGTAGGACATGTGCATATCTTTAGGTGGTGCACCATTCAACCTATGACAGAAAAAATATAAAAAATCAGGCCATTTACCGTGGAAAATTAGCAGATGGTTCCACGGAATCAAGGGCATCTGAGTCAAAAAAAGCAAACACCATTCCCTGATTGAGCTAGATGTTTTCAAAGCAACCCCCGGGGGAAAGACAGGCTTCCACCGTAAGTGGGCATCAAAAAGGCGGCTAGTGGAGGAAACCCAGACACGTGGGCTTAGGGAAGATGTAGCATAAATGCCTCCGAAAGCAAAGCCCAGCACAACTCATCTGCCCTCAGAGTTTTGAGAAATACCCTACTGTGTAGCAGAATACTGGCCTGTGTAATACAAGTCAAAAGCAGAGCTCTCCACTGACACTCTTGGTTTAGTTTTGGTGGCACATTTGTTTTAATAAATTATCAAGCTTTCTGAAGTACATATTACAAACAATAGTGATTTTTTAAAAATCAGGATATGGTTTTGGACACCAGCAAAATGAAAACTGATATTCAACGTTCAGGATGCAGCAGCTGTCTTCTGTGTTTCTCCCTAAACTGGGTTCCACTGGTCACCCTGAGCAGACCTTCAGAATTGTGGGAAACACGGATTGCTGCACTTCCAGCAAATGGTTGATGATCTTGTCTCTTTCATCCTTAAGCAGAAGTCTGGGAGAAACACTCACAACTGGGGTGCTTCCTGGCCTTAATCTCACCCCTTGGACTCCCGGCTTCATCCTGGGTGACAATCTGGCAATGGAGATCACCACAGCTGGTGCCCATCTCTTATTTTCTCTCTCTGCCCTGGTTTAAACTGTTTTATGTTATTTTTCATGTGAATAACTGCAAAATTTACAATGTAATTATGACTTACTAGCATTATAACAATTTTGCATACAAACAGATTTTTACTCTGCAGGTCTTTGTAATCTACTATCTCTTGCTGCAATGACCTGCTTTTGAAAATGCTTTATTTACATATATGTTTTATCTCAGTGACAGCAAGAGCTTCACAAACTACTGGTTTTTATACATTTTTGTATGTGAAATATCTACTTAATATGTTATATTTTTTCACTTCCCCTCCACTCTTCCAAATTTAACAGATTTAATCTCCTGTTGTTTTACTTTTTTCTCATTCTCACAGTATTTGAGTTTAGCTCATTGGCAGGCAACTCAACAGTCAGAACTCAGCAATCAAAAAATAGGACAGGAAATAATTTTCAATGTAAATAATGTTGAGTGTGTTCCAAATTTCCTGTTCAGTTTTTGCTGAATACATAAGCTTTACATAATATAACATGTATGGCAAAAATGCAGCTACATCACCTGTGGGTTGAGGAAGAATGCATTTGGGTCCTTCACCCTTCTAGGGCACTCACCTCCGAAAGAAGGAAAGAGTGAAGGAGGTAAGGATTAATTACCAAATGTGTTATTTCCAAAAATCACCTCCTAGAAGTTTATCCAATATCTTAGTTCTGTGAAATGAAACAGCCAGCTCAGGCACTCAGCCTCAAAGGTGGCCTCTGCTGCTTCCTCTCCATCCTTCCTCTTGAAAGTGTCTTGGGTTCCCAGGAGGAGAGAGGAAACTGACTTTTACTGGTCAAAGGATATGTGGTTATTGGTTAGTGGCTGTATATGGGTTTTCATGCTTTGACCTTTGATTGTAAAGTAGTCAGATAGCACTTTTTTTTTTTTTTTTTTTTTTGAGACAGGGTCTAGTTCTGTTGTCCAGGCTGGAGTGCAGTGGTGCAGTCTCACCTCAAGGCTCACTGCAACCTCTGTTTCCCAGGCTCAAGCAATTCTCATGCCTCAATGTCCCAGGTAGCTGGGACTACAGACACACAGTACCATACTTAGCTAATTTTTTGTATTTTTAGTAAAGATGGAGTTTTATCATGTTGCCCAGGCTGGTCTTGAACTCCTGATCTCAGGCAATCTGCTCATCTCGGTCTCCCAAAGTGCTGCGATTATAAGCGTGAGTCATTGCACGTAGCCCAGATATCCCTTTAAATAATGTAGGTGACAAATCTATTTTAATATCTGCAAACCATTACTTATTTCCTGGGAGCTTCCTCAACGTTGCTTCCATCAACATTGTCCTCTTTGGGCAGGCAGTGTATCGGGACGCTCAGTAATGGTGAAAGTCCAGCTCAGTGCCTGGGAGCTACTGTCTGATCTCCAGCAGGTACCCCGGACATCGCAAGAATTCCCTTTACCTGATCAAACCCTGTCCAAATTATCAATGAAGCTCGGGTTCCTCTGGCTTCTCAGATTTGATAGCATGCTTGGTCCATTTCTGACGGCATTCTCTTCACAGCAGAGATGAGAGAAGAGAAGAATTTGAAATCCAGTGCTTTGAACCTCAATAAAAATGATGCAGGGGGTGAATAGAAAAGAACAGTATAATCCTTCCACTTGAAATAAGCACATTCTGCTCATGATCTTATCTCACAAGATTGTGCAGCTGTTAAGTAAATTTTGAGAATCTCTACTTAGGGCTTCTTGTATTAATCAAGAAAAATATGTTCAAATTGGATAAAAATATGATTGCTGCCAAAATTGACAAGAACATCTGGAGAAGGTTTTAGTTCTCTCCTGGAGGCACATGGCTTCAATACTAGCAGGCAGATGAAGCTTGAGAGAAATCAAAGGATGCAGAAAAATTAAAGACAGTCCCACGGAATGCCTTCTCTAGCATGGTTGCACTGAACACCAAATCCTCGAGGGCAAGGACTCTTCTTATCTTGTTTATTTTGCAAATCCCTGTGCTGAGCTTGGGAGGGCACTTAGGTGGAACACATTCAAGATTGTTTAATGGATGGAATTAATAGGTATCTGTTTTCAGAAGACTACGAATAATAAGACAGCCAAGGCCTTTACCTGTTCATTTCTTCGACGAATGGTAATTGAGCATCTCCTGAGTGTCTGGTCATGAGTCTCCTCAGTGACGAAAAAGGATTCCAGAAACCAAAAAGAAAAACCCTGCTTGCAGGAGACTTAGCTGGTGGAGGAGAGGAACAGAATAAGCATATCAGGAAAATACACATTCTTATTAGACAATGTTAAGAGTTTTAAGAACATTTCAGCAAGAATGGGGACTAAGGAGTTGTGAGAGGAGAATACAGTTTTTAATAGACTGGAAAGGAGAAATCCCCAGAAGAAAGTGACATTTGAGCAACTTTTAAAACGTAGAGAAAGAGACAGCCAGTCGTGCGGTGGGAAGGATAGGCCCACAGGATCCAGCCAATGTGGTCTGGGACACGGCAGGGGGCAGCGTGGCTGCCCCAGCGCCTCCGTGGGAAGGAGCAGTGGGTGAAGCAGGGCCCACCACAGTCCCAGGATTGAGAATTCCAACCTGAAGAAGTCCAAGCCTGTGCTCTGTGTCTTCCCCCGACACCTGCCTCACACATCATCTTCTCCAGGTCAACTGATGGCAATGTTCCCTTCGAGTTGCCCATGGCAGCCACCTTGGCAGCATCTTCCCTTCTCTCCCTCACCTCTAAATCCTTAGGTGAGGCTTCCCTTCAAATACATGCAGACCCGACCTCCTTCAGCCCCACAGCGCGTCGGGACCGGCCACCGTCCCCTCCGCTGTGCGCCAGCAGCAGCCTCTGAGCTGACCTCTGCTCCTGCCCTGGCTGCCACCCTCCTCTGCCTGGTCCCACAGACTGTCTTCTCTGAGAGGGACCCCTGGTAGAGTCAGTGAGGTCCTGCCAGGTCCAGGCCCCCAGGGGCATGGCTCCCAATCCTCAGAGGAAAGCCAGGTCCTGCAGGGGCTTGCAAGGCCCTGTGTGCTGTGTCATCCGTAGCCATCGAGGTCACAGCAAGATTCAGAGGCCATGCTCAGACTGAAATAATTTGAAGAGGGTTTAATAAAATGATTTTTTTTTTATGTTAGGCATGAGCATCGGGGTGGGAATTATCCAGGGAACCGGGGAATCGCTGGGCTGGCAATGGGTGTCTGATCACTCGGGGCTGCGGTGGGGGTGGTAGAGATGGCTGCTGGGGAGAAGCCCTGAGCTTCGCAGAGGGAGGCAGGGAGGCGAGGGCCTCGCAGGGCAAGAAAAGGAACCCGGAAGGAAGCGAGGGGCAGAGGAGCATTGATGCTGCCACGGGATCCGGCCCAGGGGCGCGGGCAGGGTGCAGAGGGCAGAGCCCAGGCTCCTGGTGAGGGGCGGCTCTCCGCATTTCCTCTTGGGTGTTACGTTCTCTACTCTGCCCTTTCTCACTCGGCAGTGGCTTCACCAGCGTCCTTGTCTTCCTGAGCACCTGCCTCATGACCTTTCAACTGACCATTTGCTGGCCTGGGCGTGGGTCCTCCTCACATCCTCAGGCCACCCCCTCCTTCCGGTCACTGCCACTGCTGCCACCTCCCCAGGCAGGATCCCTCCGCTTCAATACACAGAGCCTGGTCCTTCCCACTCAGCCCAGCCCCTCCCTCACTCCCAATTGCCTTTGGACACTCTATGTTGGCTTTTTTTTTCCAGAGCCCTAGTCAACCTCTGGAAAAAAAAAAAAAATCTACAAAATGTACTTACGAATTATGTTGATTGTGATACACTTTCCAAGAAACAGAAACGCTAAGAAATATATACTTGTATACGTTTATATATTTCACAACTGTAAGGTAAACATATTTATATATTTAATATATTTAAAATATAAAATATGCAAGTCCATATACACATGTACATACTAGCGTGCATGTGCTTGTGTGAGTGTATATGGGTGTAATGTGTCAGCTAATTCCCTTTTATAATAAAAAGAGATTTATGATGAAGAATTGGCTCATGCGATTCTGGAAAACAAGACCTGCAATGTACCTTCTGCAAGAAGAACACCCAGGAAAGCCTGGATGTAAGTTCAGGCAAGTCCGAAACTGCAGGAAACAGGAATGCGGATGATGTAAACCCCAGTGTGAGGAGGAGACCGCGGTCCCAGCTGAAGCAGGTAGGAAGGCAGGAAAGGGGTAAAGCCCTCCTTCCTCTCCACCTTTGTGTTCTGTTCAGGCCTCCAGGGATGGGATGAGGCCGACCCACACTGGGAAGGCCAATCTGCTGGCTGAGGCCAGAGATCCTAATGCTGACCACCCAGAAACACCCTCAAAGGCACACGCTGGCACCAAGTGTCAATTGACATCTGGGCACCCCCTGATCCAGTCCAGATGATGGGTAAATTGATCGTCACAGTTGTGAGCCCTAAGCTAGGGTGTTTTCCACCAACTGATCCTGGGCACCTGGAGGGCAGTTGGCCCCAGAGTGAGCACCAACCTGACACCTATTGAGGGAATGGGTGACAGTGGCTGTGACTGAGGTTACTCCTTTGGGACGCAGTGAGGGCACTGTCTAATCCACTGGTTTAACAAGGATCTAAAATCCCAGATAAAATCAGAGAACAAATATCTCAGATTTCTCCGTACTCATAAAGAGGCCATTTTCCAAGTGTTAAATATTTGGGTAGTTTTATTAACAAACAGCAAACTTGAGTTGAATACAGGTTCAAAGAGCCTCATTAAATTCTAATCTCAAAATGAAATCATAAGGATGAAAATGATTTTAGGGAGCTGAGCAGAACAATGGCCTCCCAAGGATGTCCACGCCCCAGGTCTCAAGACCTGTGAATGTGTTCCCTTACACGGCAAGGGACTTTGCAGATGTGAGTAAGGAAAGCTCTTGAGATGGGAAGTGCATCCTGGCCTATTTGAGGCAGAGGATGGGTAGTGTGATTCCAAGGAGGAAGAGGGTGAGATGAGAGGACGAAGGCCGAAGTCGGAGCGAGGTGGGGCCGGGAGGCAAGGCCACTAGAAGCTGGAAAGGGAACACGTTCTTCCCTAGTGCCTCCAGGAAGCAGCTTCAGGAACAGCCCTGAAGGTCCCCGACATCCGGGGAGCCCAGTGTGGACTTCTGAGCTACGTGACTGTATGATGAGAAGTGGGTGCTGCTTTCAGCCACTGAGTCTGTGGGAACATATTACAGCAGCACAGGAAACTGGTACAGACAGGGGAGGGCAGCTATTCTGGCCTTGGGCAGTGTCTGTGATGTCGGAGTGTCCATCGTCCTTGGGCCAGGACCCTCTGTCCTTGGATTCTGTACAGATTTGACCAAATCTAGCAATTGTTTGGACACGTGAAAGCCTTGGAAGTCACACATTTAATTTTGCAATTTTTATGGAGATCTCAGGGGGCAAATTGTTTTAAAATTTCAGTATCCTTGCCTATGATTCTGACTCTGAAGTCATATTGATATACTTTAAAATCTTTCCATTTAAGAATACGTTGATTTTATCTTATTTTTTATTTTACCTTTCTCTTTCCAAAGAGGAAAAAGTCGATAAGATATAAATACATAAATATAGGTGTGCAACCACCACCAATTACTTAATTTGATTTTTGTCATCTTCTCAGTATGCATGTGTGTATGTATGTATGAGTGATATTATCATATAGACTATTAATCATTAGTAATTATTGCTATGAATGTACAGCTTTACTAATAGTTTAATTTTAGAAATAAAGGCCACAAAAATATCTTTGAATGTTCTAAGGATCTGCCTGCACACTTTAAATAATACTTCTACATCCTATGTTTCAAATAATCACTTCATGATTATAATTTTCTTTTGATATTCACCTCAATTTTAAGTTGAGAAGAACCTGCCAGTCACAGCTGATTTCTTGAACAAAAATGTCCATTTTGCATTAACTTAAATTTCCAGAATGATTTGGCTATTTTGGCTTTCATTTGGAGGGAGTGTGTATGGCTTCCCTTCTAACTCACCCAGTGAGGACATTCTAAAACCAGGGTCAGAATTAGATTTAAATCCACTTCCCTGTTCTTTCTTCTTCCTATCACAAATGTCCTTTCACACGGCCAGTGGTGTTGTACAAAATGAGCTCACAATTTCATTCCTCTGCACATCTCTTATAGTTTTGTCCTTTTTTTCTTCAGTGTGGGTCAGAAGTGGATGAGCAGGCTTGCCTGTGAAACTCCTGGTTTGGGGATGGTGCTCTCTTCTGCTGCTCAGTTGCATGAGGATTTTCTTTCAACGTGGGAGATTTTTTTTTACACAGAAAACGACCCAAAAGTACCAAAAATGCCATTAAATTCAAACTTGAAATGAGTTATGCCACTTAAGATTGATAATTTCTGGTTGTTAATAAAGAATTTTCCCAGTTAGCTCATCTGTATGTTAGGAGAGAGAAAAGCTCATTGTAAAGTACAGTACAATGTAATGCACATTCTTGAAGAGAAACCATCAAGACTGCAAACTTCTTTCCGTGGGGTTAGAAGGTTAGAAGGGCATAGTGGAAATCGGGCTTAGGGACTTGGCCTGACTCAGATGAACACTTGTACCAATTTACACATCTGGTAAAAACTGCCTTTTTCATTAGTCCTCACATTTCTCTCTCAGATCTGAGTGAGAGTCTCTCCGTCCCTTCCTTCTCTCTGTCTCCGTCTATTTTCTGTCTCTGTCTTTCCCTCTGTTGTTTCTCTCTCACTGATCACAGCTTCTCTGTCCTCTTTGATGGCGCCCAGGCCTCTTTCTTCTCTTACTCCCCCTGACACTCACTCTTGTGATGATCTCATTCTGGCTCATGGCTCAGAAATCATCTGCATGTTGGATATTTTCAAATTCATGTCCCTAAACTCTGAGCTCTTCTTTCTAGACACGTTCACATTCACACCTCAATGTCTCATAACATCTCAAGCCTAATACTCAAACCACTTAATTATTCAGCTAACTGTCCATAAACAGACAGCAGAGTCAGCCCTGTGACTCTTCCACAGCTGCGGACATCTGGCTGCTCCAGAGTTGGGGAAGCAAGGCTCTCTGTATTGGTGCATCAATCTGTCTATTCCAAGGAAAGGAGAGAAGAATTTCACCCAGGCTTGGAGGACTCGACCTTCACTCATGGTGGCCATTATCCCTGCCAATTCCCCCCTGCCCCAAATCTAAAGCACCTCTTTCAGAAAAATCAGCGACCCTCCCCACCTACTCTGCTAATGAGGCTGCTACTACCCAACCCTTCTTCGGAAGAAACTGCAGCTCCGTTTCATTTTTCCCTCCTCAGGCTTCCCCTGCAGGTGCTGGTCCACAGATGTAAGAGAGGTTAGTGCCTTCTAGGTGCTACGTGTTTGTCAAGCCCAGACTCTTCTAATGCAGAACATATTCGATAGTCTTATGTATTCAAAAATATTTTTTGGAAAAGTATTTGACTATGGAGGTAAAAAAAAATGTGTAATTGACATTTTCACTTTAAAGTGTCAATCATCAGCATCAATAGCACAGACTCTAGTATCCCATGTGTGTGTTTAATTCTGATGGAAATAATGTGAACTAAATGTGCCACAAGAGCTCTTTAATTATCTCTATTGGAAAAACTTCAGCAAAAGGCAAAGTTCAAATATTAAGCTAATTTATGGTGGTTGAGAAATGCTTAATGCCTAAAAACAGTGAAATAAATGTAGATTTATTGTGGGTAATAATGGATAATCACAACCATTCCAATATATTCCATGATGGCATAACATTACATAAGCTACATTATATTTATTATGAACATCTGGCATACTGTGCTCTATTCAGATAACTTTAATTAAAGCTGCCTCCAAGCTCCCATATAACGCAATGGCAGCTCTAAAGAAGAGAACAGCCTGGCACATTCATGAGCGACTCAGCCTTAGAAGTCAGTCAAGTTCGAGATTAGTAAACTGTTTCCTTTACACAAGAGGGATTCAAGATAATAGCTTGCCGAACACCTTTAACTTCAGACCTAAAACTGTAACCTCACAAACATAGCTCTCCATCTAGCCATCTAAAAATCGGTGCGTTGCAAGCATTCCGGTCGTTCAGTGTGGCGGCTTTGGATTTTGGGTACAGAAAAGCGTGGGTTTCTAATTCTTTGCTGTAGAACTAACCTTTATTCTTGCAGAGGCGGACAGGTGCTTGTGAGCAGGTAGAGAAGGCTGTTTCTGCTGGCTCTGTCTTCACTGTTGACTTTGCAAGTGAGGCCTAGAGCTGTGGGGCCGGGCGGGAAGGGAGGCGCAACACGGCAGGTGGACTGAGGCATCGTCCAGCAGCAAATGCCAAAATCCCATCACGTGCCCCACACACTTCAAGTTTCCCGGAATACAGCAGGAAACAAAATAGACATTAACGTCTCCATATTGGCACCTACGCTGTAGCGGGGAGGAGGACAATAAACAAAATCAATGATTATTGGCTAGTGGCAAGTGCAAAGGAACAGGGAAGTGGGGAAAGAGGATGGAAAATGGGGGAGCTGAAACATTAGATTCGGGGGTTAGAAGAGGCCTCATTCAGAGGATGATGTCTGTGAAGGACCCTGGCATTGTCAGGTAAGTCATCTAACACACACACATGCACGCACACAAACACACAGAGATACACACAGACACACAAATGCATACATAGCAATACATATATATGTACTCTCACACATACACACAGGCACACGTCCACACACAGAAGTACATATATACTCAAGCAGGCACTCACACATAGATTCACACAGAGACACACTCAGAGACAGATTCAGACACACAAACACACAAACATATAGTGGAGAAGACATACATATGCATATATGCAGTCTCTCTCACACATACATGCATACACAGGAATACATATGTGCACATGCATGCACTCATAGATGCACAGATATACACATGCACATACATACAGAGGAATACACATATGTGCACATAGACATTCATGCATAGATACACAGAGACACACATGGAGACACATTCAAACACATAGACATACCCAGGAATACACACACATACACACACACACACACACACACAAATACAGACACACAAATATATACATAACAATACATATATATGCATTCACACACACAGAGACATGCAGGCACACAAGCATACACTGGAATACATATATAAACAAGCATGTACTCACATATAGATTCACATAGAGACACACTCAGGCACATATTCAAACACAAATATTTAGCCAAGAAAACATGTATACATATATATGCACTCTCTTTGACACACACATAGACACACACATGCATACACAGGAATACACATGTGCACATGTATGTACTCACACATCAATACACATGCACATACATATAGAGGAATACACACATGTTCACATGCATAGATTCATAGAGGCACACATGGAGACAGGTTCACACACAAAGACATATTCAAGAATACACTCATATATACATGTGAACTCACACACACAGATCTTAGCCTATCTTAAACATGGCGTCACAAGGAAAAATAAAAAACCTTTAGAAACAGTTTTTTAAACTTGAGACCCTGACTGAATAAAGAGAAAGAAAGGTTCTTGCTTTCCCTAGAAATAGAACATATTTTTCCCTCAAAAGCAACAGTACATAAAGTCCAGTAGAAAGACAAGTAAAAGGAGAGATGCCCTGGCTATGGTGTGGATGGAGTCCAGAGCTGGGCCACGGTGTGGACACAGCCCAGAGGTGGCCATGATGTGCACAGAGCCCAGAGCTGGCCACAGTGTGGACAGAACCCAGAGTTGGCCACAGTGTGGATGGAGCCCAGAGCTGGCCACGGAGTGGATAAAGCCCAGAGGTGGCTGCAGTGTGGACAAAGCCCAGAGGTGGCCATGGTGTGGATGGAACCCAGAGCTGGCCGTGGGGTGGACGGAGCCCCAGAGGTGGCCGTGTTGTGGATGGAACCCAGAGCTGGGCCATGGTGTGGACATAGCCCAGAGGTGGCCATGGTGTGGATGGAGCCCAGAGCTGGCCATGGTGTGGACACAGCCCAAAGATTGCCATGGTGTGGATGGAGCCTATAGCTGGCCATGGTGCAGACACAGCCCAAATGTGGCTATGATGTGGACGGAGCCCAGAGTTGGGCCACCCTGGACTCTGTCCACAATCCCCCTGGGATTCTTTTTATCAGTGTTAGAAATGTGACCTAGAGATTAACATTTTGCTTTTTAGCTTTATTTTCTCCCATATGGTTTGGTTGTGTCCCCACCCAAATCTCATCTTGAACTGTAGCTCCTGTAATCTTCATGTATCATAGGAGGGACCCAATGAGAAGTAATTGAATCATGGGAGTGGGTTTTTCCTGTGCTGTCCTCATGATAATGAATAAGTCTCATGAGATCTGATGGTTTTATAAAGGGCAGTTCCCTGGCACATGCTCTCTTTCCCACTGCTATGTAAGACATGACTTTGCCCCTCATTCGCCTTCTACCATGATTGTGAGGTCTCCCCAGCCATGTGAAACTGTGAGTCCATTAAACCTCTTTATTTATAAATTATTTAGTCTTGGGTATTTCTTCATAGCAGTATGAAAATGGACTAATACATTTCCCAAACTTTTGAAAGAACAGAGTTGTTGGGTGAGTTTAGCAATGACATCCATCTAACAGTAAATAACAAGGTTGTGAAAGGTTCAGAGGAGAATAGAATCATGAGACCTATGGACAGAGATCACTGGTAACTCTTGAACATATAGCACTGTGATCGATCTCTGGAGCACTATAAAAGCATGACTTAAACCCTAAGGAA
Organism: Saimiri boliviensis; assembly: GCF_048565385.1. NCBI lineage: Eukaryota > Metazoa > Chordata > Mammalia > Primates > Cebidae > Saimiri > Saimiri boliviensis. The sequence goes on from NC_133449.1 coordinate 297,606,815, forward strand.
GAGTGAAGGAGGGCCAACATTCAAAATCACGTGGAAACAAATTGGCTGATTTTTCTTCTATGTAAGAAGAGAAACATTAAACAAATAGATGCTTCTTACACATATAATTTTACTGTTAAAGGAAAATCAGATCTGTTCTATTTTTTTCTAGAAAGGGAAATCTTAAAAATTCAAGAAAAAGAATAAAATTTTAAGTATAGAAAAATAACAGAAACTTATACCCATTGAGGAGATCACAAGAGATCTCTTAATTGTTTAAAATGAATGCAAATAAGTTGCTGAACACAAATAATGATGGGTTTCTCTTCTAATGTGGATGTGCCAGAAGACACTAGGATGGATAGCCTGTTCAAACACATGTGGTCCTAGGATTTATTGACTTATATTTTGTCATTATGGTAAATTTCTAGAGCAAATGGTTAGGTGGGTTATTTGAAGGAAATTTGAGAAGTGGTCAAAGTTACCTAAGACCCCCATGGGTTCCCTAGAAATGAGACCTGTCCAGGGGATCTGCCCTCTGTTTTGGATGAGGACATAGAGCACTAAACAGCAAATATTCTGGACACCATTGTATTGCCTTCTATGAAACATGTGACACAGTCTTCCATCAAAGTACACTTTTCTCTTCCATCCCTCTTCAAAACGTTGCAAATCCTTGCATTTTAAAGTTGAGAATCAAAGTCAGTTCTATCTTTCACTCTACTTATAGAGGAAAAAGTCAGAATTTCAGTTTTAGGAGAACGTTTGATGAGAGATTGATTATAGGACTAAATCTCTTCAAGATTTCTAGGAGTGATTTACATGAGAATAGACTGAAATACCTGATATTACCATCGTTATGTATGATCAGCAAAATGACTGGAAGTCATGTTAGAAGCAGAATATTATCTTCCTGCAAGAATCAACCTGTCTTCATCTGGGACTTCCTCTTTCATAGCGGAGAGTTCCTGCTTCCACATTTGGCTGAAAGATTTGACCCATTTGTCAAGCTTCTCTTAAATGCCCCTTCCTCTCACTCAATGCCTTGGTCTTTTCCAGGAAGACCTCTGTCTTTACCTCCCTCTGTCATCTGTGGCCATCGCTACACCTTTCCATGGCCCGGGACAGGTCTGAAGGGCCCATTGCACTGTGCCTCCCACTATCCACATCCCCATCATCCTAAGCCAATTCCCCTGAGGCCATGCCATCACACCCCACCCCCAACCTCACTCCTCAGTGAGTTTACTCTTCTAAGTCTGTCTACATTTTTATATTGCAGGAAGCAATGTTCTAAATTCCTGTACCCCTTAACATCACAACTCTCCAAACTGGGGTTTATTCAACCACCTCTGCCCCAAGGATGGGAGGCTCAGGGGCTGAGAGGGAAACCTCACAACACTGCAATCTTTGAAACCAGCTGCTCCCCTGATCCTTGTAGCTGAACACTGGACTGAGTCTCCCTTAGGGTTCTGCCAGAGTTCCAGGAAATGGAAGACCCCGCATCCTTTCCAAGACATTGCCCACAACTTTTGCTCTCCTAAGTTGGAAGTCCTGTTTTCAGGGAAAGTTTTGGGTTCTTTTATTATTTCTTAAATTATCCTGTTTTGTTAAACTGAAACACAACAGGACATTTTAATTAAGCAAAAGTTCAGGTCCTCTGAGAAACAAATGCCAAGAGGAATGAACAAGGAAAGATTTTATTAGAACTGTCTGTATGAGAGAAAATCTGGGACAGAGTCAGAGAACTGAGAGAGATGTCAGAATCGGGGAGTCTGAGGCCCGGGAAGGAGCTGGGGTAGGGAAGCTGGCAAGAGCAGGTCTGTCTCTCCATTCCTGTCAAGCTCATCCGAGGGTCAGTAGTAGGCCACAGAGACATGGTCTCGGTGCCACGAGGAAATGGACTTCTGAGCCCAGTGGATGGCTCTGGGTCCACCATGGCCCCACCGTGGAGGCCATGCCTTGGGACATCTTTCTCTCCATCTCGGTGCAGCCTTTCTTGCACCCCTTCTTAAAATACTCTATGTGGACTTCGTTGGCATATATCATTGTTTCTTCCTCTCCATGTTTTCTGCTTACTTCACACTCTGCTTGTCAGTTTTGGACACCCAACGACTTTACATTCCACACATACACCAGCTTTTCAGATCTCCTTAGTATGTGAGAGAGCTATTAATTTGTGAATATCACGCTTTATCTGGACATATCATGGAACTATCTTACTGCCAAACATTCTTTAATAATTGTTTTGGAATTCCATGTGATGACTTGAATAGAAATGATGACCATTTTGAGGTTTATTTTTCAATGTATGCAGACTATTTATTTCCTTTTTCCATTGTATTAGCTAAGACAATACAATATTGGCTTAGAGTTTTCTTGCTCTTAACACTAATTAGAATTTTACTAGTGTTTATCTGTTAATTACAATATTGTTACTGAATTCTAATGTGTTCAGTTTTTCATGTCAACAAGATCTTATTTCTATGTCTAGTTTTCTTCTGAGAAGAAAATGCTGAATTTGTCAAGGATCTTGTTTATTATTTAATAAGATCAGGGAAACTTGACCAACTGAAACTATTGTGATAGTAAAGTATTTTCCTGGAATTAGACTTGAAATGTTCATGGTGTGCTTTATATTTCACTTACACATTATTTGCAATTTTCAAATCTATATTTATAAGAAACTGTTGACAGCAATTCAGATTAGTGTTAAACTGGCTTCAGGAAAAATAAATGAGTTAAATTCATTCTTTTTGTAACAATTGAGAACAAGAGCTGTCTGTTCCATGGGTAGTTTTTCCAACATCTCCAAAATTCCTGAGTCTGGTAATTCTCCAGGAAGTTGAATAATAGTCAGAAAAGGCAGAGTTGAGATGATTTTCACAGTATTGTTTGTTTTATTAGGTTGTTCAGCTTTCCAGTAGAAACAACTTTATGACCATTTTCTCATGTTCCAAATAAAAACATATTCAAATTCTTATGAAATTCATATTACATTGTAGATTAATTTGAAAATAATTGATATTTTTAAAATTTATTTTTTAAATTGGAAAAGGTAGCCCCTCCCTGTGACGCTCACATCTTTTATGTAACTCACTAGAGGGCTCCATCTGGTTTAGGTGGGTGAGCCACTTCTGTGGTTAGGTTGATTTCTAAGTTGTACAGAGTCTTGTTGTTATTGCATAGGGATTTTTTTTCTTAATATTGAGCATACCTATTTTTCAATCAAGTGTCTTAATCTTGTCTGTTGATCCCGTTGCATTCTTCAAATAGAGACTCAAATGTTTTTAAACAATAATTTTATTTATGTAGGCCATTTGAAAATTAACATTCTTTTTTCTGCAAGTACAGGCTGAAACATTCAAATGATAATCCTAGCAGCAGAGATGCCTGAGACATTTATCCTTAAGTACGCTAATGATTTAGTTTAAAAAAGATGTTCTCTATCATATTTTTAAGCTATTGTTTTTATTGTAATCCATTAAGATATTTATTTTTACTTTATATTAGAAGTTAAATGTGGAGGCACTTAATATCATGATATTATGATGAGGGTAAAAGCTCTCATTTAACCTATTTGTGTATTAACAAAAATCGGTAGCTTTCCCAAGAGTAAACTATGTTTTAAAAATTTCTGCAGAATGCAATGCTTGCTTATGAGGGTATTTAAAAATAGTATATTGTTGCATTTGAGGTAACAGTGTCCTGTAATATTTTTTGTCTCCTATCTGAGCTATGATTGGCTGATTTCCTTTATTGGGTTTACTTGGCTTTGCTAGCTGCCAAAAATTGGGATTGAACAGCACTTTTTCCTTTTATGCTCTGTGGGTATTTAGATAGAGTAAGAGCTTAACTTTCATTTGGTTTGAAAGTCTATAATAATTCACATTTAAATGATCTGGGTATAATGTCTTATTTTGAAGTTAATTCTTTGTTTAATTTTTAATTATTATGAGTGCATAATAGGTATATATATTTACAGTGTGCATGAGATGCTTTGATACAGGGATATATATGTAATGATCAAATTAGCATAATTAAAATATCCTTTGTTTCAAGCATTTGTCATTTCTTTGTGTTAGGAACTGTATTAGTTTGTTTTGCATTGCAATAATAAACTACCTGTGACTGGGTAATTTACAAAGAAAAGAGGTTTAATCAAATCATAGTTCTGTAGGCTGTACAGGGAGCATAGCTGGGGAGGCCACAGGAAACTTCCAATCATGGCAGAAGGGGAAGAATGCATGTCTTACATGGCTGGAGAAAGAGAAAACTCAAAGAAGGAAATGCTGCACACTTTTAAACAACTAGATTTCATGAAGACTCATTCACTATCACAAGAACAGAAAGAGGACAATCTGCCCCATGATCCAATCACCTCCTAATAGGCTCCTCCTCCAACACTGAGTATTAAAATTCAGCATGAGATTTGGGTGGTAATATGGTTTGGCTGTGTCTCCACCCAGATCTCACCTTGAATTGCCCATGTTGTGGGAGGGACCTGGTGGGAGGTAATTGAATCATGGGAGCAAGTCTTTCCCATTCTGGTCTCATAATAGTTAAAAAGTCTCGTGAGATCTGATTGTTTTAAAAGGAAGATTTCACCTGCACAAGCTCTGTCTTTTTGCCTACTGACATGCATGTAAGATGTGACTTGCTCCTTTTTGCCTTCCTCCATGATTTTGAGGGTTCCCCAGCCACAAGGAACTGTAAGTCCAATTAGATTATTTTTCTTTCGTAAATTGACTAGCCTCAGGTAAGTATTTCTCATCAGTGTGAAAATGAGCTAATACAAAGAATTGGTACCAAGAGTGGGGTATTGCTAAAAGGGTAATCAAAAACGTGGAAGCAACTTTAGTACTGGGTAACAGGCAGAGGTTGGAACAGTTTGGAGAGCTCAGAAGAATAGAGGAAAATATGAGAAAGTTTGGAACTTCCTAGAGACTTACTGAATGGCTTTGACAAAACTGTGGATAGTGATATGAACAATAAGGTCCAGGCTGAGTCAGTCTCAGATGGAGATTAGGAACTTGTTAGGAACTGAAGCAAAGGTGACTCTTGCTATGTTTTAGCAAAGAGACAGGAGGCATATCACTCTTGCACTAGAGATTTATGGGACTTTGAACTTGAGAGAGATGATTCAGGGTATCTGGCAGAAGAAATTTCTAAGCAGTAAAGCATTCAAGAGATGACTTGGGTGCTGTTAAAGACATTCAGTTTTATAGCGAAAGGAGAGCATAAAAGCTCAGACAATTTACAGCCCAACAATGTGATAGAAAAGAAAACCCCATTTTCTGAGGAGAAATTCAAGCCAGCTGCAGAAATTTTCGTGAGTAATGGGGAGCTGAATGGTGGTATCCAAGACAATGGGGAAAATGTCTCCTGGGCATGTTAGAGGTCTTTATGGCAACCCCTCCCATCATAGGCCCAGAAACCTAGGAGAAAAAAAAAAGTGGTTTTGTGGGCCAGGCCCAAGATTCCTGTGCTGTGTGCAGCCTAGGGACTTGGTGCCTTGTGTCCCAGCCACTCTAGCCATGGCTGAAAGAGGTCAACGTAGAGCTCAGGCTTTGGCTTCAGAGATTGAAAACCTCAAGCCTTGGCAGCTTCCATTTGATATTAAGCCTGCAAGTGCACAGAAGACTTGAGGTTTGGGAAGCTCTGCCTAGATTTCAGCAGATGTATGGAAATGCCTAGATGTCCAGACAGAAGTTTGCTGTAGGAGTGGGGCTCTCATGGAAATCCTATGCAGAAGGTGAAGGGAAGTGCAGAAGGGAAATGTGGGGTTGGAACTCCCACACAGTACCTGCTGGGGCACTGCCTAGTGGAGCTGTGAGAAGAGGGCCACCATCCTCCAGACTCCAGAATGGTAGATCTACTGACAGCTTGCACAGTGTGCATGGAAAAGCTGCAGACACTTAACACCAGACCATGCAAGTGGTGGAGAGGGAGGCTGTGCCCTGCAAAGTCACAGGGGTGGAGCTGCCCAAGACCATGGGAATCCACCTCCTGCATCAGCACAACCTGGATGTGAGATATGGAGTCACATGCGAGCATTTTGGAGCTTAAAGATTTGGTTACCCCACTGGATCTTGGACTTGGAAGGGGTCTATAGCACCTTTGTTTTGGCCAATTTCTCTCATTTGGAATGGACGTATTTACCCAATGCCTATTCCCCCACTGTATCTAGGAAGTAACTAAACTGCTTTTGATATTACAGGCTCATAGGTGGAAGAGACTTAGCTTGTCTTGAATGAGACTTTGGACTGTGGACTTTTGAATTAATGCTGAAATGAGTTTAATACTCTGGCAGACTGTTGGGAAGGCATGATTTGTTTTGAAATCTGAGGATGTGAGATTTGAGAGAAGCCAGGGGCAGAATGATACGTTTTGGCTGTGTCCCCACTCATATTTTATCTTGAATACCCATGTGTTGTGGAAGGGACCCAATGGGAATTAATTGAATCATGGAGGGGGGGCATGATAGTAAATGAGTCTCACAAGATATGTTTTTTTTTAAAGGAGTTCCTATGCACAAGCTCTCTTTGTCTGCTTCCATCTACTTAAAATGTGACTTTCTCCTTTTTGCATTCTGCTTTGATTGTGAGGCTTCCCCAGCCAGAAAGTTCCATATCAGGAACATTCCAATTTTATTCTTTTAGTAATGTTTAAATATACATTTTTGTTTATTATAGTTATTTTGTGGTACACTTATATATTAGTTCTCATTCATTCTAATTTTATTTTGCACCCATTAACCACACACACTTTATCTCCCGTTCTGCCACCCTTCTTAGCCTCTGGTAACCATCACTCTACTCTCTATGTCCACAAATTCTATCACTTTAATTTTTAGCTCCTACACATGAGTGAGAATATGTGAAATTTGGTTTTCTGTGCCTAGCTTATTTCACTTAGCATAATATCTTCTACTTCCATCCATGTTGTTGCAAATGACAGAATTTCTTTTCTTTTCTTTTTCTTTTTCTTTTTTCTTTTTTTTTTTTTTTTGAGACAGAGTTTCGCTCTTGTTACCCAGGCTGGAGTGCAATGGCAAAATTTCGGCTCACCACAACCTCTGCGTCCTGGGTTCAGGCAATTCTCCGGCCTCAGCCTCCTGAGTAGCTGGGCTTACAGGCACGTGCCACCATGCCCAGCTAATTTTTTGTATTTTTAGTAGAGGCAAGGTTTCACCATGTTGATCAGGATGGTCTCGATCTCTTGACCTCGTGATCCACCCACCTCAGCCTCCCAAAGTGCTGGGATTACAGGCGTGAGCCACTGCGCCTGGTCCTAGAATTACATTATTTTTATGTCTGAGTAATACTTTTTTTTTGAGATGGAGTCTTGCTCTTGTTGCCCAGGCTGGAGTGCAATGGCACAATTGTGGCTCACCACAACCTCTGTCTCCCTGGTTCAAGCAATTCTCCTTCCTCAGCCTCCTGAGTACCTGGGATTACAGACATGTGTCACCCTGTCCTGATAATTTTATATTTTTAGTAGAGACAGGGTCTCCCCATGTTGGTCAGGCTGGTCTCAAACTCCTGCCTCAGCCTCCCAAAGGGCTGAGATTATAGGTATGAGTCACTATGCCCGGCTGTCTGAATAATATTTAATTATGTATATCTGCCACCATTTCTTTATTCAGTCATTAATCTTATACATACTGATTTTCCTTTTGTTGGATTCCTACCTAACAGGAGGATTGCTGGTTCACATGGTAGTTTGGGTTTTAGTACTCTTTAGGAACCACTACACTGTTTTTCATAATTGTTGTACTAATTTATATTTGTACCAACAATTTACAAGGGTTCCACTGTCTCCACATCCTCGCTGGCATTAGTTATTGCCTGTCTTTTGGATAAAAGGCATTTTAGCTGGAGTAGGAAAAACAGACAAATAGACCAACGGAACAGAATGGACAACCCAGATATAAATCCATACAGCTACAGTAAACTTATTTTGGACAAAAGTGCCAAGAACATACATTGGGGAAAAACCGTCTCCTCAGGAAAGGGGACATTGATTTTCAGAATAATGAAACTAGATCCCTATTTCTTGCCATATACAAAAATCAAATCAAAATGAGGGAAGTCTTAAATATGAGACCTGAAAACTATGAAACTGCTAAAAGTAAACATTGTGGGAACTCTTTAGGACATTGGACAGGGGAAGGATTTCTTGAATAATACCCGTAAGGACAGGCAACTAAAGCAAACATGGACAAATGTGATCACATCAAACTAAAAACCTTCTGCATGGCAAAGAAAACAACAAAGTAAGGAGATGACCCAGAAAATGGGAGAAGATATCTGGAAATCTACCTGTCTGACCAGGAGTTAATAATCAAAATACATAAGGAGCACAAACTGCTCAATAAAATGAGTCAAATAATCCAATTAACAAATGGGTGAAACATTTGAACAGATATTTCTGAAAAGAAGACACACAAATGGCCAACAGTTATATGAAAAGATGCTCAACATCACTAATCATCAGCAAAACACAAAGTTGCAATATGATATCATCTTATCACAGTTAAAATGGCTTTTATCCATAAGACAGGCAATGAAGGTAATTCTGTAACAGCAGTTTTTCAGTTTTAAATTTAAATTATTTTTCAAAAATTTTAACAATTTTACATTGTAGATGGGTAACATAAGCTGTATAATTTTACTTTGATTAATTAGTTTTTAAGTAGATTTACAGGGTGCAGTTGCAGATTTGTTACATGCATATATTGCACTATGTAGTGGTGAAACCTGGGCTGTTAGTGTAATCATCACCACAACAGGCTGTGAAGTTTTTAACAGTGCTATTAAGGTGTAATTAACATGAAATAAGTACACATACATAAAGTATAAAATGTGATAAATTTTGTCATATGTATACACCCATAAAATCATCCCGAAAGTCAAAACAGTGAACACATCTTTCACCCCTATAATGTCCTCATGCCCTTGTTAACCCTGTCTTCTGTCCTTCCCTATACACTGAACTTACCTTGGAGAAACGTCTAACATGCTTTAATCTATCAATATAACTCAGTTTTGTAAATGAAATCATCTCATATTCATTCTTTTTATCTAGCTTCTACCACTCTGCATAATTATTGTAAAATTCAATTATATTGTTGTTGCAGTCAATAGTTCACAAATTTGTGTTGCTGAGTAGTATTTTTTTTTATAAACAGACAATATTTACTTATTTACCTACTGATAGCCATTTAACTTGTTTCCAGTGTGGGCTATTACAAATAAAGCCACCAAGAATATTCATGTATAAGTAAGTCTTTGTGTGAAAATATATTTCATTTTCTCTTGGGTATATTGTTAGGCAACAATATACCCAAAGATAGTTCAATCATATGATAGGCATTAGGCACTAATTAAAAAACTGCCAAACTGTATTCGAAATTAGTTGCACTATTTTACATTCTTACCTATAAGGCGTGAGAATCCCAGTTCTACCATATTCTCACCAACACTTGATGTGCTCAAATATTTTTCATTTTAGCCACTCTAATGGGTATATAGTGACATCTCACAGTGGTTGTAATTTGCAGTTCTCTATTGAGCTGTGTTTTCATGTAGGGAATCAACCTCAGTGCCTCCTCTCTCAACTCGGATGACACCAATCTGTTTCTTTAATCTTACTTTTATAAATGTGTCATGTTATTTGTTATATTTCTCTCAGCAATTCTCAGTGTGAAGAGCACAAACAGAGCAAGGGTAAAAATGTGGACTTAACTAGAGCATATCACTTGACAGGAAAAGAAGAAGCAAGGGAATTGGATTTTGTATAATATATACATAATAAATAATAGTATGTAATATAATATAAATAAAAGAACAGACATTACAATGGATACCACAGTAATATGAAGAAAGGACCATAAGTTAATTCTATAAACAATTATCTGTCAATAAATTATATAACCTAAAAGAAATGTACTAAAACATAAAACCAAGCAAGACTGAACTAATGAAAAAAAAAAAAGAAAATTGTAACAACAACAACAACAACAACAAAAGAGTAAGGGGATGGAAGCAGTAATTTAAAACCTCCCAACAACAACAAAAAGCCCACAATAAGAAGGTTTCAAGGGTGAATTCTACCAAGCATCCATACCAGAAATAACTCCAATCCTTTACAACTCTTCTCAAAAATTGACGAGGAGAGAATAATTTCAAATTATTTTAATAAAGAATTTGATAAGGGCACTATTGTCCTCATATCAAACCAGATTATACTATTAGAAAAGAAAACTATACAGACCAATCTCTCTGATAAGTGTAGATGCAAAAATTCTCAACAATATGATCACTAAATTCGACAGCATGTTAAAAGGATTACATACCATGATCAAGTCAGATTTATTGTGCAAGGATGTTTGACTTAGATGTATTAACAAGCATGATCCACAGCATTAACAGAATGTAAAATAAAAATCATATGATCAACTCAAGAGACATAGAAAAAAACGGCAAAATTTAGCATATATTTATGATTTAAAAGTCCAAGAAATTAGGTATAGATGAGATGTACTTCATCATAATAAAGGTCATATATGAGAAGTCCACAGTAAACCTCAGACTTAATGAGGAAAAGTTGAAAGCCTTTCTTCAAGATCAGGAACAAAACAAGAATGTCCACTCTCACCACTTCTACTTAATATCATGCTAGAATTCCTAGCAAGAGTAATTAGGGAAGAAAAAGAAATTCATATTAGAAAAAAAGTCAAATTTTCTTTCTTGGCAAATGGCATAATCCCATGTAAAGAAATCATTAAAGCTACTAAATGAATAAAATAAACTTACAGGATATAAAATCAGCACACAAAAATGTGTTGCATTTTGATACACCATGAATGTACTCTAAAAGCAAATTAAGAAAGAAATTTCATTCATAATAACATAAAAAAAAACATTTAGGAATAAATTTAACAAAGTAGATGAAAAATCTGTACATTGAAAACTGAAAGATGCTAATAAAAGAAATGGAAAAAGACATAAATAAATGGAAAGATATTCTTTGTTCACTGATTTAAAAAACTAATACTGCTATAAGGTACATATTATCCAAAGCCATCTATAGTTCAGTGCAATCTCTATCAAAATTACAGTGTACTAGGAAGAATACTTGGGTGATAAAATAATCCATACAACAAGTCTTCATTATACAAGTTTACTCATGTAGCAAACCTGCACATGTAACCAAAAGCTTAAATAAAAGTTCAAATAAATAAATGTTTAAAAGCATTTTAATTGTTTTATAAAAATGAAAAAACTTAATATTCAATATTTTCATAAAAAAGAAAAAACTAAAATTTATTTGTAGCTACAAAAAATTCTTAATAATCAAAATAATTATAAAAATATTTAAAGACATCACACTTCGTGATTTAAAACTATATTATAAAGCTATAGTAATCAAACACAATGGTACTTGCATAAAAAACAGATACAAACTAATGGAATAAAACCCAGATATATAAACTCTTGCATATACAGTCAACTAATGTTTGACAGGTGACCAAGAATACACCAGGGGAAAATGAAGTCTCTTTAATAAATGGTGTTGGGGAAACTGTATATCCACATGACAAGTATTGAAATTGGGTCCTTACCTTATACCATATGAAAAAAAAAAATGTTAGCTGCAAATAAAGACTTAAATGTAAGACCTCTCACCATAAAACTCTCAGAAGAAAATATATAAAAAAAAAATCTACTTGACATTGGGTTTGACAATGGTTTTTTAGATATAGCATCAAAATCACAGGCAACAAAAGCAAAAATAAACAATTGTGACTACATAAAACTGTAAAGCTTCAGCACAACAAATGAAGCAATCAACACAATAAAAGCCAACCTATGGGATGGGAAAAATTATTTGCAAAGCATGTATCTGATGAGAGGTTAATATCCAAACTATATAAGGGATTCATACAACTAAACAGCAAATAAACAAACTGGTTGGAAAATAGGCATGAAACCTAAATAAACATTTTTCTAAAGAAGATACATATATATGGGAAATTGATATATTAAATGATGTTAAATGTGTATTTCCCAAATGATCCCTCACAGATCATGAGGAAAATACACCTCAAAACCACAATAAAATATCACATCACAGCAGCTAGGATTTAATTACTGGCTAGCCATGTACAGAAAGCAGAAACTGGACCCCTTCCTGAAACCTTACACTAAAATTAACTCCAGATTAAAGAATTAAACGTAAGACCTAAGACCATAAAAACCCTAGAAGAAAACCTAGGCAAAACCATTCAGGACATAGGCATAGGCAAGGACTTCATGACTAAAAAAACAAAAGCATGGTCAACAAAAGCCAAAATAGCTAGATGGGATCTAATTAAACTCCAGAGCTTCTGTACAGCAAAAGAAATGATCATTAGAGGGAACTGGCAACTGACAGCATAGGAAAAAATTTTGCAATCTACCCATCTGACAAAGGGCTAATAACCAGATTCTACAAAAAACTAAAACAGATTTACAAGAAAAAAAACAAACAAACCCATCCAAAAGTTGGCAAAAGATATGACAGACACTTCTCAAAAGAAGACATATATGAGGCTAACAAACATATGAAAGAATGCTCATCATCACTGGTCATTAGAGAAATGCAAATCAAAACCACACTGAGATACCATCTCACACCAGTTAGAATGGCGATCATTAAAAAATCTGGAGATAACAGATGCTGGAGAGGATGTGGAGAAATAGGAACACTTTTACACCGTTGATGGGACTATAAACTAGTTCAATCATTGTGGAAGACAGCATGGGCATTCCTTAAGGACCTAGAAATAGAAATTCCATTTGACCCAGCAATCCCATTACTGGGATTATATCCAAAGGATTATAAATTGTTCTATAATAAAGACATATGCACATGTATGTTCATTGTGATATTGTTTACAATAGAAAAGACCTGGAACCAACTGAAAGACTCATCAACGATAGACTGGACAAGGAAAATGTGGCACATATACACCAGGGAATACTATGCAGCCATAAAAAATGATGAATTAGTGTCCTTTGTAGGGACATGGATGAATCTGGAAACCATCATTCTCAGCAAACTGACACAAGAACAGAAAATCAAACCCTACATGTTCTCACTCATAGGTGGGTGTTGAACAATGAGAACACAGGGACACAGGGAGGGAAGCATCACACACTGGGTCTGTCCGGGAAGGCTAGGGGAAGGACAGCAGCGGGTGGGAGATTGGAGAAGGCATAACATGGGGAGAAATGCCAGATATAGGTGACTAGGGGATGGAGGCAGCAAACCACATTGCCATGTATGTACCAATGCTACAATACTTCATGATCTGTATATGTGCCCCAGAACCTAAAGTACAATTAAAAAAAAAAGAAAAGAAAAGAAAAGAAAAGATGGAAGACAACATGCATTGGTGAAATGGTGGAGAAACTGGAACTTTCATACACTTTTGGTGGGAATGTATACTGGTATAACAAGCATAAAAAATAGTGTAGTGCAGGCACATTGGCTCATGTGTTCAGTCCCTGAACTTTGGAAAGCTGAGGCAGAAAGATCACTTGAGGTCAGGAGTTTGAGGTCAGCTGGGCAAACATGATGAAAACTTGTCTCTACTGAAAATATAAAAATTAGCTGGGTGTGGTGGCACATGCATGTAATCCCAGCTACTTGGGAGGCTGAAGCACAAGAATTGCTCAAATCCTGGGGGGCAGATGCTACAGTGACCCAGGATCCTGCCACTCCACTCTAGGCTGGGTGACAGAGTGAGACTCTCAGCAAAACGCCATAAAAATAATTTAAAAAATAGTGTAAAGACTTCTTTAAAAAGTAAGACTGTAGCTACCATATAACCTAGCAATCCCATTTCTGGGTTTATGAAATTCACATCTTGAAGTAATATCTGCCCATAAATAGTCATGGTAGCCTTACTCACATTAGCTACAGTATGGAAATAGCCTATGTGTCTATTGAGGGATGAATATCTATGTATTATATACATGCATATATATATATACACACACACATAAAAATGGTATGTTACATCTTATATATTTATATATAATACATTTACATATATATGATAATGTTTATAATGGAAGTATATCCTACTGTTTGCAACAACATGGATGAACCTGGTAGACATTACTCTAAGTGTAGTAAAGCAGACATAGAAATACTGTATGTGTTAATCTGTTCTCACACTGTTATAAATAAATACCCAAGACTGGGTAATGTATAAAGAAATAGGTTTAATTGACTCACGGTGCCACATAGCTGGGAGGCCTCAGGAAACTAACAATCATGGCAGCAGGGGGAGCAGTCACCTCTTACATGGCAGTAGGAGAGAAAGAAAGAGAAGGGCGAAGAGTTCTCAGATCTCATGAGAACTCACTATCATGAGAACAGCATGGGGAAATCACCCACCAGTTCCCTCCATCAACATGTGGGAGATTATGGGAGTTACAATTTGAAATGAGGTTTGGGTGAGGACACAGAGCCAAACCACAGCACAGTATTATCTCACTTGTATAGAATATGTAAAAGTCAAATTCACAGAAGCAAAGAGTAGAATGGTGGTTACCAGGGACTGAGGGGTGGGGAAATGGGAAGATGTTGTTAAAAGGGTAGAAACTTTCAGTTACGAGTTCTAGGAATCCAGTGTACAGCATGGTATAGTTAATAATAATGTTGCGAAGAATTCAAATTTGCCAAAATTGTAGATTTTAATTTATCCCATTGCAAAAGATAACTAAGTGAGGTGATGAGTATACTATTTAACTGGATTTGCTAATCATTTAAATTTATGTAGACATATAGTATATGTCGATATGAATTATTACTTTGCAATTCTTACATATATGCAGTTTTTATTTGTATATTTTATTTTCTAATTTTTAACATTTGCAATTATTTCTATATTTTAATAATTTATTTCAAATTATTTATTTTCTATATTTTAATTTCTAATTTTTAAATTTTATAGTCTTTAATTTCTATATTTTAATAAAACTGGTAAAAGTATATAAAATAGAAGAAAAATAAAACAAAGCTAAAAAATTTTAATGTTAAGAAGCAATTGAATATAAAAATGTATCATGTAAACATCCATGAACTTGCAAGAGGTTGCCCAACAAACGTGTTCTGAAGTTTTGGGTCTGTCAATATGATTTGAAGATTGTGGCCAATTTCCTTAAAGTGCTTATGCAATAGAAAAGAAATAGCAACATAGACAAAGCATTAAGGAAGAACAGGGTTGGTCCTAATTCTAAGACCAGATAAGATTTCTTACAAAGGTCATTAGAAAGGGACTCAGGAAAACGTCACGTTCAAGTCTCCACAACATTCATACAGTGGACGGTGACGAGTTTCCCAGGGCCCTCTCCAGTGCAGTTTCTTGACTGAGGCAAGACTTGCTTAAATCAAAGCTCAGTAAAGTGTATATTTCCTCTACAGGCCAATCATGTCATCTAGTGAACCAGCGACACTAAACTGCCTTCAACCAAGAGTACGTTTTATAATATCCACAGGGTTGGATATTCTAAAGTACCTCAAACTTCTCAGGCATCTGTATTAGTTCATTCTCACACTGCTATAAACATACTTCCTGAGACTGGGTAATTTATAAACAAAAGAAGTTTAATTGACTCACAGTTCTGCATGGCAAGGGAGGTCTCAAGAAACTTACAATCAATGGCAGAAATTAAAGAGGAAGCAAGCATGTCTTCACAACGTGGCAGGAGAGAGAAAACAGGACCAAAGGCCAAACTTCTAAACACTTTTAAAACCATCAGATATTGTGAGAACTCACTCACTATTATGAGAACAGCATGGGGGATACCACCCCCATGAAGCATCACCTCCCACCAGGCCTCTTCCTCAACACCTAGGGATTATAATTCAACATGAGATTGGGGTGAAGATACAGAGCCAAATCATATCATAATCCTTACTAAATATTTCTTCTTTCTGTAAGCATTTTGACAGATCTTTGATGGCAAGGAGGTTAAGCAGCTGAGAAATGAAACCTTTTGATACCGCTATGTTCTTCATTATATTCAGATCCTTAGGTCTTAGTAAACAGAATTTCAGGTGTTACACAGTAGCTTTTGTTCCAAAAAAAGAAAAATTGAAAAATCATGAAAACTAACTAACTAACTAAATAAATAACTTCAAGTGTCCAACAGGACGAAATCCTGCTTTTACTGAGAGGGGAACTTTGAGGTTCTGCAGTTAGGGCTGGGAGATTAGTATTTAATGCTGCCTGGTTTACTTTTTCTAAAACAATGCTTAGTACTTAACCACATTACATGAATGTTGAAGGTTTCTTTGCATCTCTTTTTCTTCTCCTTCCCCTTAATTAGACCTTTGTTTTCTCATCTTTCACTTTGAACCATAGTATTCCTTCCATGTCTAAATTGCTTTGGATTGCACTACTGAAACATTAAAATTTCTCATTTTTCTTTCTTAATGACAATGTCTAATGAATGTCCACTTATACTAGACTTCTTCTGTAATAATTAACATGTAGAAACCCTAGTATTCCTAAATAAATTTAGCACTCTTCGTTATTCAATTTGTATCTTTGAATTCTAAATATAAAGTTTATTTACAACTGGAGTGACTCATAGTTTAATGTATAATTTAGTTACTAATTAAGTATACAACATAATTTCTACAAAAACATGCGATTGTGATAGGCTGCTTATAAAATGGTTCTCAATGGTCCTTGCATCCTAGTGTTCACAGACTTGTGTATTTCCCTCTTCTAGGGTGAGTAGTAAACTACTTAATTGCTTCCAAGCAAGAGAGCACAGCAGTGTTGAGGGGATGTGATGTCAGTGGCTGGGCTACAAATATGGTGACATCCATCTTGTTAGCAGAATTTCCCTCATGCTGGCTTTGGTGAAACTGCCATGACAAAGATGTCCACATGGCAAGGAACTGACAGCAGCCTCTGGCCGCTAGCCAGCAAGGTGCTTACACACTTCTCCTTGGTCCAATAATGCACACACCCATACACACATGCACACATACAAATCTTACCAATAACCATGTGAGTCCGGTTGGGGGCAGGTCTTGTCCTGCTGAAACCCCAGATGAGGCATTAGCCTTGGACAACAGCTTTACTGCAGCCTCATGAGTGACCTGAAGCAGAGAACCCAGATGAAACATAATTGAGTTCCAACTATTGAGACATATAAATCAACATGGTTGTTTTAAGCCACTTAATTTGGGGTAATTTGTTATGCAGCAATAGCTAACTAATACTATCTTATACTTTTGCTAGTTCCACTTAAAATCAATGTTTTTTTTGATAAAGACAATTCATGAAACATAATAGTGTTCCCAACAGAGTTGTAGAAATTTAAGGTAACATTTTATGGAATCATACCATATGTTAATGTTTATTTAGACTGTTCTGAACTTTAATACTGTATAATAGTTTAATGTACTTGTCAACATTAGTTACTAAAACTATGGTTTTATAGATAAAATTTTTTTCAGAAAAAAATCAATACTAATGAATTTGTTTGCAGAATTATTGTACTTGAGTTGAATAAGCCATAGGTGCTTTGATTGATTATCATGGAGGATAATCCTTATATTAAGATCTCTTCTTAGCAGAATCAGATTTCCATGTTTCCTATGTGTTTCCTTTATAAATGATGTTTCTATTAAAAAATTTAGAAAAAATAATAAAGAAATCATTTTTATTTCCAGAGATCACTTTATCTCTGCAAGACATGTCATTGGCTGATTTTCCTGTCTGATCATTGATGTGTTGAGGCAGATGTCTACAAGTGTTATTCCTTTTAAAATATCATGTCAGAGATCTTCCTTACAGAAGCAGCCCAGGTACCCACTGTAGACACAGCCCTCCAGAAAGTGCACTTCATCTAACACTTAGGGACTCCCTTCCAAACAGCAGTGCGTGGAAAGGGGAACTCCGTGACCTATGGTGGAGAAGCCCAGAAGCCCTATCTGAGCCCAGTGGCTAAAGCTGCCCTGAACAGGATGCCACATGTCCACCACGCAACCTCTGACATGATGTGATGGGAAGGTCCCTCACCCCAGTGATCTTCCCAAATCTCATAAGTTTATGGCATATCCGTTTCATGATAAGAAAACATCAGACAGACCCAAACTAGGAGACATACTCCAAAATACTACAACAGTTACTCTTCAATAGTCTTAAGACTGAAAAACAAAGGAAGAGTGTGACACTAACATAAATTAGAGGATACTAAGGAGACACAATGAACAAGGCACTGTGTGATTGGATCCTGAAACAGAAAAGAACACTAATGGAAAAACTGTTAAAATTCAAGTACAGTGTGCAGTGCACTAATAGTTTTGAGTGTGATTTGCTTAGTTTTGACAAATGTGACATCTTTATGTAATATGTTAACATTAGGGAACGGAAAAAAACAATATACAACAACTCTTTGTGTTAAAGAAGTACATTTTAAATTGTGTATAAGGTATACAACATGATGTAATAAGCTAGTTAACAATAAACTGGTTACTCTTGTGGAACAAATTAACATATGCATAACATCTAACGTAGTTATGCATTCTTCCTACTGTGGCAAGAGCAGCTACAATCTACTCACTTAGCAAAAATCCTGAATAGAGTATACTTACCAACTGTACTCCTTATGTTTTACTTTAGATCTTTGGACTTGTTCTCTTACGTATCTGTTACTTTGTATGCTTTGACCTACATCTTCCCATTTTCTCCTCCAGATCTCTTGCATTCAGGCCCTAGCAACCATTGTTTTATTTTCTCTTTGTTACGTTTTTTGAAATCTAAATGCATTCTATAAAAAATATTTTAAAAATGTTATGTTGTATTGGTTGCCTTATTAATTAAAACAATGAGTAGACATCTAGCTTTGTGGTTTAAGAATACATTGCAAACCTCTTTCTAACCGCCCTTTCCAAGTTAAACCAGTTTTAGTTACATATTAATTTAGTATGCTTAAATGATTAAAAAAAAAAAAAACAAAAACATGTCATGTGCAACCATCTTCACAGACTGGAACAATTGCTGTTTGGTTTAGAGATTAACACAAGGAAAAACAGCAACATTTTAATGCCTCCAGACACACCTTGATGAAAATTAAGTCTAGTCTTTTTGTTTTATTAAATTGATTTTGGAGGTAAAAAGGACTTTATCACCTGTCTGGTAAAATGTCCTGGAGGCTCCGGAGTTCACTTTTTTGTGCTCTTTCATGATGATCTTCCCAACATTGCAGAATTAAGCAAAAGCCAACAATGTGAAGAATCCTGACTGAGGATAACCACAAGTTTCATCAATCAGATAATTAATCCATTGAACACAGAGCTCATTCACATTTTTTTCCTGTATTTTTTAATCAACTCTTTGTCATGTATGATTCTCATTGAAAAGGTCTTATCCTTGTGGCTAGGGATCATCCATTTAGGCAACCTTCCAGGTGGTGTCCTTGACCAATGGTGACATTTGAGGAAACAGCCCACATAAACTATGTACTCCAAACCAACGACCCCAGTCAGGCTTTGCAAAGAACTCAAGTCAAGGCTATTTCAGTACATAAAGGGATTTTGCTAATTGAAGTCCATCTGGACTTCACATTGTATTACGATGTTGGAATCCATTTTAATTACCCATTGATCTAAATTTAGGTTGATCATCATAATATCACCACACTATGGGGTAGGGTTGAGGGTGCCACCTGTTTTTCTTAAATAAAACATATAAAAATATGTAATTGATTCCAGCCTGCACATTGTGAGGTACAGAGAGACAGCTAATGCAAAGGCATGACTCATAAACTGCCTGTGATCAAATAATTATTTGTAACATAATTACATCAGGTAGCAGATATTAAAAAGAAAACTTATACTTACATTGGTTTAGGGACAATTAATGAATCCATTTTAAAAGTGTAACATAATATTCAGCAATTTTAAAATTTTAATTGAAGTACAACTAAAGAAATTATACCATCTGGTAAGTAATGTAATTGTGCAGATTAAACTTTTATTTTGTGCTTTTTAATTCCTAATTACGTTATTGAACTTAAAATGTATTTTAAGGGTTTTACAGAGATTATTGGATTTAGAATCATTGTGCAGAATAACAATAAAGTTAAATGACCTATTTAAGTCCCAGATAAAGGCCCTATTCTTTAGAATAGATGGTTTTCAAAGCCCTTAGGCACAAAATTAAATAGACTAAGGAAATAAGAGATTCAAATATATACATTGACATAACTGATGAATCTGACAGTCTATCGCATCAAATTTTCTATGCTTCTTTCAAAAGTCTTATAGGTAAATTGAATACTGATTGTTGAGTGAGACTTTAAAAACTAAAATTGTGCTCTATATTCTCAGTTAAATTTTAATGGCCCATTTCATTATAACCGTATATATCCATCGCTTCCAGACAAAAACGCCCTCCCCACTGAGAAGTCAGATACTACATTGGCTGAATCATCTCCTCAGCTAGAATGACTTTTCTCATTTGCAGGTGCAAAATAAAGTGTCCAGCCTACTAGACTTGCTTAACTTCACTCTGAACAATATATTTCAAGGGATGACATGAACCTTGGCCAAATATTTCAGTTTTCTAAATTACTCATATTACAAACCTACCATGGCCGGGGTCTATAAAAATACGCCTCTTATACAAAACTCTTAATTAAGTTCATGCTTTTTATGCACCTTCTATTTGTTTAATAATATGAAACCCTGGATGATCTACACCCAGAATTGACTAGTTTAATTGCGTCCTTCTGGTCAGGAGCATTTCCAGGGAATGCATTATAGACACTGAGGCTTTCCTGTGGGAACACAGTGTAAAAGAAAGTAAAGAAAAATTATTGTACTAGGATGAGGGAAGCAGCCTCATGACAGGTTCCATGTGGCTCCTTTACAGTATGTGAACCGTTCCGGGCAGGGCTTCTCCTCATGCTGAGAGAAAGTCAGGAGGACTTCCTGGGTGCTGCAGCAACCTTGTTGACAGGCTGCTGTGACAGCCCCAGCAGATTTCAGTATAAACATACAGACTATCAGAGCAGGTGGTCCAAGAACATCCAACCCCTGCCACATGCTCCTTCACTTATGAAATGAATTAATGATCAAGGGGAGAAGTGAGGCAAGGAGGGCAGGGCCCATGGTCCCTCTGGAAAACATGGGAGATAATAGTTTTGAATACATCGAAGAATCAGGTGCAGCCTCACACACCTCAGAAACCTCCAAAAAGCCATGTAGACTGGACGAGTGTGGTCTCCAGGATGGGATCCTGTAACCAAGTAAAATAATCAGTGGACAAACAATTGACAGCTGAATAAGTTCTGGCATTTAGTTAATTGCAATGTTCCAATGTTGTTCCCTTAGTTGTAACAAACACACTATGATAAATAAAATGTTAACAATAAGGAAACTAGGCAAGCAATATATATGGTCCCTGTACTACCTTTGCAACACTCTGTAGATCTAAAATTATTTTAAAATAAAAAGTTTATTTAAAAAGCCTACATCTGTCCTGCTAGTATAGAAAATACCACATGGAAATTGACACATGGAATACATGATACTCAGGAGCTCTTTGCCTAAGAATTTTCACCTCTACATCAGATATCAGGTAAATCAAAACATAATTAACAGTTATAAAAATGCTAGAACTCGCCCCCATGCCATTGAAACACCTAGCCTATCAAAAATGGAAGCAACAAAACTTTCAGTTGTCTACATTGCAACATAATGTCTAATAATAATATTTTGAGAATGAAAAATGGTGCTATCAATAAACTAAAAAATATAAGCATTCACTAAACCTTCAATACAGCCTGGGCAAGTTGCCCTACTGGTTTGGTTTTAGGATCTCTTATACATTTAATTACACTCAAGAAGTGATTAGCAGATTTAGAAATGCCAAAGGATCTGTGTCTTTCCATACACAGAACTTTATCTTGAAGATTTCTGTGACTCCTCAGGTTGTATCTCTCCAAGAAGATGACTTATTTTGTAGCAGGAGATGCCAGGAGAGTAATGCATTCCTTCACTAGATGAGCATTTACTACCTACCTACTACGTGAATGGCAAAATGACCATTGGGATACAAGGGTTAATAAGAGATCACCCTGACCTTGAGGTGCAATTACTTGGCATAAAAAAGGGGACATACAAAATGACAACTAGCAGTCCGCCAGGAAGCTAGAAGTATGGACATGAACCCACATTCACTGATGAGTTACATCAATGCAAAGAAAACACACAGAGTCAGCAACTCAGCCTTTGGACATAGCCTATTTCTCTATATTTTTCTGTTATTAGAGAAGACTATATTTGTCTCTGTAGCACATTGTCAGAACAAACAAGGCACACACACTGTTCTGAAGCATGTCGGGGCTTTCGAATTAATGAAATTATAAAATTGAACTCTGCAGTGCATCCTCGGTTGATAATATTTACAATACACATTTAAGGTACAAGCACTGCATATATTTAGGTTTTGAAAATTCGTAAGAACTAGAGGAAGCTAATTTGGCACTATATAAGTAAAATACTATTCCATTTTTTGACTACCAAAAGCCTGAGGTGACTATAATCCCCTTTAAATGTTTGATGTGGGGTTTTAAAAGCTTCTGGTATAAGGAATCGATCCAACCAGGACATTTTCATAATAAAGTTCCTATCCAGCATGGAATTTCTGATGCCGGTGAGTTAAACAAGGGCAAATATCGAGTCCCTAGTGTCCCCCACTTTAGCACGGCTTCACCTGCTTGTTTGCTTCTCATTCTGGCAGTATTTTTGCTGAACCTAAACTGATAACAATGATCTACTTACATGGCCTGTTGTGTATATCTGTCATATTAAAATCTGGACTGTTTGTTTATCATGCTGTGATCTATAGCTTTCTATTAATTTAATTACACTAAAAGATCTTAAAAGCCTTGGGCTAAGTAACATGTCAATTAGAAATGAGTTTAACTTGGAATAAATATACATTTAATACTTATAATTTATTGCTTTAAATACAAACAAAGCCCTCACTATGACACAATCTATTATTAATTGCTCCAATGACCAGAGCCCAATTAAGTAAATCCATTTATACTTTCTTCAGAGAAAGTCGATGTTCATTTCTCATAGGAAGCACTAGATGCCTACATTTTCATTTCTCATAAACCAGTAAGGCCACAAAGCACATTTGTGTGTAATGAACTATGTCACGTGCGAAGTCGGGGGAGGTGGGAAAGCCAGGAGGCAGGATCTAGTCTCTTGGAAAAAAGTAACACCCAGACCAATGTCAGGCTCGCTTAAGTGTTTCACAAATAAAATATGATTAGACCCGATTACAGACTAATTAACTGCCCTTTTATGAACGTTGTCGACTCTTGGTGAATATAATTCAGGTATGCATCTCAAACTGCTGTAGTGTGTTCTCAGCAATTATACTTGGCCCGAAAACAACTCTACTGCTAGCTTTGTTTTTTTGGCTTGTGTATAAAAAGTTTCACATAAAAATGTCAGTCACAGTACTGAGAATAGATAGTTAATGCCGGGGGTCACATTTTTATGGCGAAAGTTGTAAATCTCTGAGACATAACATTTATAGTGGAAACCCTGACACAATATTTTATGTACTCATGCTGTTCACAAAAGAAAGAATTTAGGAGTTTAGAAATTTTATTGTGTGAAACTATAAACAAATGTACAGTGTAAAAGTGTTCCTATTTCTCCACATCCTCTCCAGCATCTGTTGTCTCCAGATTTTTTAATGATCGCCATTCTAACTGGCTTGATATGGTATTTCAATGTGGTTTTGATTTGCATTTCTCTAATGACCAGTGATGATGAGCATTTTTTCATATGTTTGTTGGTCTCATGTATGTCTTCTTTTGTAAAGTGTTTGTTCATAGCCTTTGCCCACTTTTGAATGGGCTTGTTTGTTTTTTTCTTGTAAATCTGTTTTAGTTCTTTGTAAATTCTGGTTATTAGCCCTTTATCAGATGGGTAGACTGCAAAAAATTTTTCCCATTCTGTTGGTTGCCGATTCACTCTAGTGACTCTTTCTTTTGCTGTGCAGAAGCTGTGGAGTTTGATTAGGTTCCATTTGTCCATTTTGGCTTTTGTTGCCAATGCTTTGAGTGTTTTGGCCACGTGTATACCTATGCAGCAATCTTGCACGTTCTTCACATGTACCCCAAAACCTGACATGCAATAAAAAAATTTCAAAAAAAAACAAATGTACAGAATTCCACTTTCATTGGTTCCTGTTATTTTAAATCCTCCCTCCAAATCTGGGAATTTTTTTGTATCTTTGTCATGTAGTGATCTTCCACTGAAAATTTTCTTCCAAACATAATTTATTTTAATTCAGATAAAATTATTATGTTTTACTATCAAATATTCTAAACATTATTTTGCTTTCCAACATGATGCATACCAGATACCTCTAAAATTTATACTGCAGCTCAGTAAGAACTTTATTCTGTGTGATCTAATGTATGATCTTAGTTTATAAATTAAGGCAGTCGGCTATTTGCTGCAAAACGTCACCATATCCCTGTGTCTCCTCGGGGTGGTACAGCACCATGCTTAGGAAGGCAGGCTCTGGAGCACTCAACCCTCAATCCAGGACCCTATCTTTAATCTGGAAATGATGACAGTAATACCTATTATGGCATGGTATGAGATACAAATAAGGAGAGACATCTAAAATACTTAGTAGGAAAGCAGCTACCAATGAACTGCAGATATCATTCACCTAAGCAAGTGTTCATGCCTAAAGAGAATTTAGGGACATTCAACATCGGCTTGTTCAGGCTGATGTTTACGTCATATGTGCGGCTTTTGCAGGTACAACTGTAAAGTCTGTGTCTTTCGTATCTAATACAGATGAAAAAAACAATAAATGTTTGAAAGATAGATGTTAGCTTTCCCGACTTAATATTCTACTCTACTTACTGGAATATTAATTTAATGTCTTCATCTAAAATCTTGAGGAAACAATATTAAAAAAAAAAAAACGCATTTCCAAAGTGGCAAAACAGCTTAGAGCATGGACAAGACCAACAGAAGACAGAGGCAACATCTTTTTTCCTGAGCCATCAGAAAATGAACAGAAATTTCTTGGATGTTCAGATTCCACTGGTGAGAAGTAAAGATTATCCTGTTAGAATGAAATGATTCCTAGATTAATTCATTCAGTGATGTCTGGATTAACTCATTTAACATGTTAGATTAACATATATCCTTATAAATAGTCATTTCCACAATGTTTAATTTTACAAGCTCATTATAAAATATAAGCGCATATCAATGACAATATTCTTACACATAAAATATTTAAATTTTAAGCTTCAATGGAAAGATACGTATTGTATTTATCATGTTGGATTTTGTTTATCATTTGTTTGTTTGCCATGCATTAAGAAGACTATGACTCTTTACTGAAGAGCAAAAAGAATCAATCTTTACTTATTTTTTCTTTTTCTTTATTGTGCTTTAGATTTTTAAATATAGATTAAATGGGATAGGTTCAAAGAAAGCCAGAGAGAAGTTGACTCAGTTCAGTTTTCCTAAAGAAAGTTCTGTTTAATCCCTGAAGTGAGAAATGCATTGTTCAGTGGCAATAAATATTAAAAAAAAAAAAAAAAAAAAAAAAACTAAAAAACTAAAAAACTAAAAAACAATCAATTGCTTTGAAATTTATGGTTATATATGCATTCATGGAAATTATCACAGTAAGAGAAAAAGAAATTATAAAATGTGTCTAGTATTGCAATGACACAAAGAAGCGATTGGATAAAACTCAGTATTTATCAACCAGTTGAATGCTTTCTCAGGGGATAAAGTTTCCAATATTCCTAGGAATATTTTCATACTTATAAAAATTAGATTACATATAATTTATACACAAAAATAAAATATAAACAATGTTTATAAATATAACAAAATTAATAAAATTCAGATGTAGTACTGAAATATATTATTATTTTATTTTAAATTACTTAAATTTAAATGAGGTGAGAGGTTTATAACTCAGTAAACTCATTTATTATTAGAAAAACATCTTGAACAGAAACAAACATTATAAGTGGAATTGTTTGGTTATAGTCAACCTACATACCACCCTTTGTGTGCACATTCCCACATATCCACACTGAAGAGTTATGTGGCCTATGAAATATGTCTGTATACCATTCACAAGAGTGAACCATGTGATAGCTCCAAGTTGACCTCTCTCAAAAACACTTGAGTAGTAATGCTCCCTAGGTACTGAATAGGGGAATTAGAAATGCACTCAAAGCACTCTAGTCTCAGGATGGAGCTGAGATTTGAACCTGATCTCTCTGGACATGAATGTTGAATGCTAAGAACTGTGTCCATCTGCTCATCAGTCTGAACGTACAGAGTCCTTAGCCAGATGTGGACGTGGGCATAGGCCCAGATAACAGATACCTGCACACTGATGGTTATTCACATTGCATTTTTTTTTCTGCTTTTAATATTTAAATTCCATCCTTATGTTAAGAGACTCTAAATGTTTATTCCACTGGTAACATCCAATCTTATCTAAATGGTGATATCCAATTTTGGCCTTGTGGAAAATCTCACATGTCTAATCCTCACTTGGATATAAAACTACACGCTCTGATAAAACAACCTACAGTGATTTATAAAACTGGCATAAATGCACATTGATAGTCTATGTTTATCTGAATTTGTTTATAAATATTTCCACACATGACGTTCGCAGAACCATATCTCCATCCGTGAATACACATATAGTTTCCTCTCCATGGATTAGAGGTAGCACTGAGTGTGTGAGGGAATGCCAGTGGGAGCTGGTCTGCATCAAAGCAATAGAATTGCACAGGGAGAGAGGAAAGGGAGCCCTACCGAACAATAAAATATCCACAAAGTAAAGCCCACACCACAAGTAATTGAATTAAACAACGGTGATACAGACAGTGGCATTGCCTAGGGATTAATGATCAGCTGGGAAAGTTGATCGTCTGAGGCAGTCATCAATCCCCAAGAAAACACCCCTCACCAAGGTCACTGTGACTATCAGAACCCATTCTTTTCTTCAATGGGGGCTCTAAAACCCTTCATTTTTCTTGGTTTCCTGCCATATCATCATTCCTTCAGGTGTTTGTGAAAGAGTTGACTTTGAATGATGCCAGATTGAACTTACTATTTCAGAATAATTGATCTCCAAGGCATCAACAAACCAAACACATTCTTCCATGGTGGAACATTTTATCTCGGCTGAGTAATATTTCTGAGTTTTTGAGTCATGAAAATGTAGTAAACTCTGAAATAAAATTTTTGCTTTATGCTGGATCATAATGTTCTTGGAAGAGGAATTTATTAAACATATATTCTGGCCTGGCTCAGTGGTTTACGCCTATAATCCCAGCATTTTGGGAGGATAAGATGGCAGATCACGAGGTCGGGAGTTTGAGACAAGCCTGATCAAAATGGTGAAACCCTGTCTCTACTAAAAATACAAAAATTAGGTGGGCGTAGTGGCAGACACCTGTAATCCCAGCTACTCAGGAGGCTGAGGCAGGAGAATCTCTTAAACCCAGGAGGCGGAGGTTGTAGTGAGCTGAGACTGTGCCATTGCACTCCAGCCTGGGCTGCAGAGAGGGACTCTGTCTCAAAAACAACAACAACAACAACAACAACAACAACAACAACATATATTCTTAGTTTTCATTGTCATTCAAAATGAGTATAAGAACACAAACCACACAATTAACTTTACTTGCAACTTCTGGTTATAAAACAAATGTCATTATATACAAGTGACATTTATATACAAATGACATGATGAGACATTGCAAGTAAAGTACACAATTAAATCTGACCACTACTTTGTAAAAATATTTGTTAATAAGACTGTGTAATGACTTTTAAAAATCAGAAGTTTGCATAATTGAATTTTTAAAAATCGTTATCTACCAAGGCACATTTATTATCCATTAGTAACATATGTCTTGTTTATGTACTTGTCAATAAACAAGAAAATAAAACAATGTTACAGAGAATACAACAATAATTACAGTTTGCAAAATTCAGTCTAAGTTTAGAATTTAACAAGTTGGATTTTTTTCAAATTCTGAATTTTCACTTGAATGATGGTATCCTAAACTGTTACTGGTTGGACATATTTTCTGTGCCTTCTCAGATTTTCTTAGTTTCTTGCATCTCCAGTGCGCTTCACCCTGCTGATTACAGAAACCCTGACAGAAGGGCACAGATCTGGCTTCCTGGAGACTGATGAAGGTGCCAGGTGAGTCAACCCAACAGTTCTGGGGAGTGACTTCCCCATGGAGCAGATGTTGAACCAAAGAAGTCTTTAGAAAGAGGCAGAAAGCTACATCAGCTCTTACCGCTTTCCTCCCTCAAGCGTCTGGTCACCCAACAGATTGATTTTCTTCACGAAGCAGTGATCCCATGCACAGAATTTCCTGGGTCTCCAGCCTTCTTTTCTGCCTCACTTTTCTCTGACTTCAACCCCACATGTCTGGGACTGCACTTCCCAATCAAGCATCAGCATCCAAGTCTTACCCTGGTCTTTTTCCCTAGGATTCCAGACTAAGACAGCTCATATTCAATTATACAAGCTTAAAACAAAATGATACCCATGTTTTCCATAAACTACAGACTAGTTATGAGCATTTTTTCATCTATTGATATTTTCCTCTTTTCATAGAATTAGCAATTTTATTTATTTGTAGATTATTTAAATGTAGATTGTAGGTAAAGTTGAACATTTGCATATTTGGTTAATCAAATTATATTTGCAAATTACCTGCCCAATTTATTATTCTATATTCTTTGAACCCCATTATTCTTCCGTACCTTAGGTAATATGGCACTGAATTCTGTCTATCCATGTTTGTGTCTGGAGATCTGTCCAGCTCCCACTGTGTGATCTCTTCACACTTGAAAATTATTATTTCTCCATATTTTATTGCATCTTTCTTCTTTAACTGCCATTTAAAAACATCAATCCTTTTCATCTGTTCATCACATCAACTTTGTATCTTCCAAACTGTGGTTACTCAGCATTCCGTCTTAAAACACCCCGTTCCCCAACTTTCCTCAGGGAATCGAAGGCCCTTGTGTTTTCCCATGGAGTAATTTCCAAAATACACCTGCCACACTCTGAGGTCCAGGACCTCAGGCTTGAGAGGCAACCTCTCTGAGTGTTTCTAACTTAGCCCATTGCTCTAGGAGTATGTAAGGCAGAACAAAAATGTTGTCCTTGTTTTTGTTTTAATGTGGCTTTCCTCTGTTGGACTCTCTTTCCATAAAGATATCTGCAAGATCTTAATCAGTCACATCAGGAGTGTTTAAAGAAAAAAATGTTAGAATACTCTACAATCACGTTCACAAGAAAACTCATTTTCTTCTGCCACTTTGAGATGGAAACCGGACCTGAATACTAGCCTGTCATTCGCAAATCTACACATGGCTTTTCTCTCTGAGTCCAGTTAACTCACAATCTCTGTAGCACAAGGGAAAGTTGGAAGGACCTCAATAATCCCACAGAAAGAATAGGCAGTAGGCACCCTTGCCGTCAAAGAACCCCAATGTAATATTCTGCCATCATCTCCAGATTTATCTACTAAAACATGATTTCAAATTTAAACTGGACATTCTCATTTTTTTTTTATTTTCCACATCAACAATTATTTCATTTTTTTCTTTGGAGAGAATAAAAATTCAGATCTGAAATTAAAATCAGGGAAGAGATCCCCGGGCTAAGCACAATGAGTGCTACATCCACTGACATGGAAGGGAAGACCTACTTTTTCTTTTCTTGGCTGGTTGGGAAGCTCTCTATGCAATGTCCTCAAGGCCGGGCTGTGGCCCTGCTCATGTGACTGCTGCAAATAACAACAACAACAATAATAATAATACAATAAGACTAATCAATTATTGATCATTTTATTTACCAACATCCTTTATTCATACCAGAGTCCATAAAATACTATTCTGTAAAATATTGCCAAATTCAGAGGAATTTTCCTACCAATAACACTACATTAAGTGTACTTACACAATAAAACCTCAACCAGGGTGTTTTAATTTATCATATTAGTTTCACATGCTAACATTGGTCAACTCTCACAAAAAAATATGAGGGTAATTTATTTGTCTTTATATTTTTCAAGAAGGATTTTAACAACCATGCTTTTCAGCATATCGTTTATTTTCAACTTCATATTACAATCATCATATAACAATGTAATATTATGACTTGTAATCTCATGTATTTCAATATTCATCTTGAACCTTAGGTGCCAAGATCCTTCACAGGATGAACAGCTGCATGTTGAAGAGTGTTGGGATCTAAGTTGCTTTCATGTTTTTCAGGAGCAGCGGGGTAGTCACCACGTCTCCCCAGGTTGAATTTAGTTGAAGAAAATGACAAGAAAAACAAAACAAAGCAAATAGCAAACACACAATTGAAAAGGGAATGCTGGCATGGAATATGTGTTGACACAGAAGTGTTCTGTAAAAGATTGCCACTCATTTGATTATAAACAGAAAATGCTACAGGAATTTTTTGCAAAGCTCTTTATGGAGGAACCTACTGGGTACATTGGTTATTCCCTTTAAAAAAAGATTTTTTGGAAGAAATGCGTCTTCTGATTGAATGCATGCCATATCATGTATAAAGCTAAGCAATTGTGTAGTGAGACTGAATTAAGGCAGAAGCAGTCCTTCCCCTGGGATGTGCCTTCAGCCCAGACCAGTGATTCATCCACTTCCGCCTCAGTCACCAAGGTCAGGACTCCCAGCTCAGCTTTGCCCTTGAAGTCTGTCCCTTCCGCCCCTTTTTAAAAGTGAAATAGGAGCCTCTTTTCCAAAGCAATCTCTAAACCTGGACCATGACATCTGACTTTGTTACCAGATGAAGCTTGGGTCTACACCGTTGCAATCTCATCCACCAACTGGATCCACAATGGGTATTCTGTTATCTGTTACTACAACCTGTCATTTCTCCTTTGTTCATTTAATTATTTATCTGTTCATCCATCCACGATTCAAACGTCTGTCAAGCCTCCCAGAAAACACAATAGTTGCCCAGTGAAAAAACAGAGAAGGCCTGAGCTCTCACCAACTTTTCCTTCTAGAGGAGGAGACAGGAAACAGCCCAATTCATAAATTTCAACATAAAGTGACAGAAGCAAATGTCAGTGGGTAGAGCATAGGAAATGACCACCAAGCTTAGGTGGTTTCTGTCGATGGGGTAGGCAAGGATGGCTTGTCTGAGAAGTAACATGGAGAGCCGAGATCTGCGGAACAAGGAGGAAACAGCTGGGTACAGACGGACGTGAGAAGGGGGTTTCTGAAGAACCAGAGCACAGTTTACAAGGCCAGGGAATGACTCTCATGTTCCCATGACAGAAAGAAGGCTGGTGAGACTGGAAGGCTAGAATACAAGCTGTAAGACAGGGTCACAATTTTTGGGCAAGGACCACATCGCCCTGGGCTTGCTGTCAAGGGAAGACAGAATGTGTGTAAAAGGAAGCTACCGGAAGGCAGTGGCATATCTGACAGTGGCTTCAAAGTGATGGGGGGTCTAATCCATCACAGTTTCCTTTGACTATTTTGCTGTCACACAACCTGAAACACAGTTTGCGTTTTCTACAAAGTACATTGGTCCCCTTTTATCTAAGGGGCATATACTTCAAGACTCCCAGTGATAGGTGTGACTGCAAGTAGAACAAAACTCGATACATCCTGTTTTCTCCTGTGCATGTACATCCATGATAAAGTGTAGTTTACAGTTTAGGTCCAGGCTTCTTGTATTTGGGGGCCATTATTAAGTCAGATAATTGCTGTTTGAACACAAGCACTGAGATACGAGGACAGTCTTTCTGTAACTAAGAGGGCTGCTAAGTGACTCCTGGGTCTGTAGGTGCAGACGGCATGACTGTGCTGAACAAAAGGAGGAGTCATGTCCCAGGCGGGATGACACAGGAAAGTGTGATATTTCATCACACTACTCACCATTTAAAAATTCTGTATTTTTTTATTTCTGGAATTTTCCATTTTTATATCATCGTTGACCTGTTAACAGAAAGCACAGAAAGTCAGACTGCAGATAAGTGGGGACTACTGTGTTACAAAACCCTTTAAACAATCAATCATGAATGGCAAAAATTTAATAACATTTTGAGACTGGAAAGCTCAGTGTGCTTTTTTGCTGTAAAGGATGTGATGGAAAATATATTCTCAATTTTTTTAATTGTAGGCAAAACAACTTTTCTGAATTATTATCTTCTTATTTTATTAGAAAGTATCCATTTGGGGCAATATATTTTGTATTTACGAGCTCGACCTTTGAAAAGAATTGGGAAAAATAGGAGAAAATAGCAGCCAACGCCCTAGGGAGAGCAGCCTCACAGCTTATATATTTGGCCTAAAACTTGGCAAAAACTGATATTGTTTCTTGAGACATTTGTTTGATTGTTGAAATCACTGATGTTCTCTCCCCCCGACTTAGTTTCACAGCCGTATTGCTGACATCCGTGGACACCCAGAGCAGTCTCCATAATTTGCTGTCGTCCTGTTAGAGAGTGTGTTTATGAGGCAGTGGGTAGAATTTCCTGCAATGACTTTAGAAAACATAGATACACTTAAAAAAATTCTGAAGGGTTTTTATGTTTTTATCTTGTGAAAGGTTAACATTTACAAATAAGAAAACATAGAACTTAATGTATATTAATCCCACATGATGCCATTTCTTCTTGAGTACAGTCAAATTCTTGTCTTGAACCTTTTTTTTTTTTTTCTGAATGAATGAATTGGCCAGCAGGCTGAAGTGAACAGATATCAGGCGTACCCAAACTTTTTACACAGGGGGCCAGTTCACTGTCCCTCAGACTGTTGGAGGGCCACCACATACTGTGCTCCTCTCACTGACCACCAATGAAAGAGGTGCCCCTTCCTGAAGTGCGGCAGGGGGCTGGATAAATGGCCTCAGGGGACCGCATGCGGCCCGCGGGCCATAGTTTGGGGATGCCTGGATAAAGCTATAGCGATACTTTTGTGAAGTCTCCTTCCAGTCAGGAATCAGAGAATTCATACATATCCTACTTAGATTTGAAAAGGCAGTGGCATAAGAAGTATAATTAAATTTGCAGTGATTATTTTTAACACATTAAGCCTAGCATTCTGCATCCAATTGAGCAATAAAATATTGTTTTCAAATTCATCTCTTTTCATTGGGCACATTAAGGGGAACATTCTGGCTTTGCCTGCAAAGACGCTATCTGAAAATTATGTAGTTAACGTTTTTGAATGCAATACAAAAAGATAATTCAGAACAGACAACTTCACTTTGTACTACAAAGTCTTGTAGCCTGTGCAATTTTTTTTGTTGTTCAAATTCAGCTCTTTTATTTATTTAATCCTTAACTATTTGCACTAGTTTCTTAGCCATCCAACCATCATGAACTTGTTCCTATGTTGATACTTCCGGCCAACTGTTTCACACATGGAGAATATTATTAGGAACATACTCTAAATTTAATACACAGCTACAACTGTTTTGCTTTCATGACGTGTGGTAATACCCATAAATAGACTCTTCGCTGTTGGCACTCACTGCTCCTCTCTCCCGACTTGCATTGCCTAATTATGGCTCTCGCTTGAACAATTTGGCAAACGCTTGTATAGCATCTTCAATTAAAAATAAATAAAGCAGAAGAATGTTCTTTCTGTATCCTTCAGCCTTAAAAAAATAAATGTTATCCCTTAGATCTATTAAAGGAATGATTCCAAATCTTCTCTTTCCAGTGCAGTTTTTCTTAGGGCAAATTAAAAATGTGTGGTATCTAATCCAAATAAATATTACGCCTTTCAACCCCCACACTTCCTATTGCATAAACTTCCCTAACAACTGTTTCATACAATTTTACTAAGCACGGACACTCGGAGTCTGCGTCCTGTCTCCTCTACCACAGCCTCAGTGCTGAGGAGCGCACCTGCAATCCCCCCACTGTGACTCAGCTCTTCCACATCTGGACCCCTTAGGACCCCAGTGGTCTGTGAGCCTGTATCAGACTGAAAGAAGCTTACACCCTTCTAAAATGATACTAGAAAAATACTACCACTTTCCCTCACTGCATGCCAGTCCATTTGTTTGTGCATGGCGGAGCGGTGAATACTGAGGTTTTATTCTACCCTAACTGGAATTGTTTTGAAGTTAGATTCTTTTTCAAAGACGAGAGGTTTTACTGATGTGTGGCCTAAATGGAAGGCCACACAAAGAAAATGGCTGTTAAATCTTAGAAACGTTACGTCATACTGTGAACCTTTGACAGTGAAAATAAATGGGCTAACTGTCCTAACCACTGTAGAAGGAAAAATTATGAGCAGGAAACTTATTTATTTTACATTGAAAGCAATTTTTAAAAAGTGTGTGAGAATTCAGGAGAAAGTGGGATACAAGAAAAGTTCTGTTTCCTTTTGAAATAAAATATTCTAGGCACGTATAACTTTTTGTTCAATTTGATAACCCTGTCTCACATGTTGAAGTGAGAGGTCTGGGTGTTAACCACAGGAGGATCAAAATATTCCCAGAATCTGAGTCAAAGGAGCAGAAGTGACCATCCTCATGGAATGTTTCCAGAATATCCTCAGCAAAGCAAGGCTCTGTTTTTCTGTGAAATAGCTTTTGCCATCCACATCATTAAAAGTACAAGGGTAATTAATTTTCTTTCTAAGTCGAGAATTCACCTGCATTTTGGCAGGTGATATTGTAGAGGCAGGGAGGTCTTCTGATCACACCAGGACAGCATATGGTAAGGGAAGGGGTTGGATATTTATGCACCTCACAGGCAACGTGACTTGCTCCAAGTCTCAGAGAGTTAGGCCAGAAAATCCAGGAAGCCTAACTCTCAGGACACAGGAAGGGATATAAAGAATTTCTTTAATAATAAGCAGAACACTGAATTCTGGAAATCACATTTCTGCTGTCTCACTAACCTAAAAAAAATGTATTTCATCCACATAAGTGAAATTGGGCTTATAAATTATTGTCTCAAAATGTAGCAGAAAAGCAAGAATCAAAGGAGATTAATAAACAAGTAGAGTTTATGTTATCCTTAAAGTTATTTTTGGATGGTTGTGTTAGATTCTAGTTTGTATCAACTTTAACTCAAGGTAAAAGGTTTACCAGTTGTGGAGACTAAGATCTGCACTGATGGCCACTCCTTCTCAACTACAGTTTTTTTCTGTTCTATGGAAGATGTCCTTGTATCATATGTTTAATACATGTCTTTAAAGTGTGCTTTTTAATATAGTCACTGAACTGCAGCTTCTACAACTGGAGGCAATTCAGATTCTAAGCTAGATTTCTAAGCAAACATGCAAATAATATTTTTAGATCAAGGGATTCCAGAAGGATGTAAATTGTAAGAGAGAGCATGGTACTTGGATCTGAATGGAAACAGACTGGACTAGGGATGTCCAGGGTCTGTGGGAGGAAGACCTGGATGCAGGGCCCATCTGTTCCTTGATTTCTTCTTAGGCTTAAAGAGTTAGGGATAAACACGTGGCTTGCCAAAGGCTGGCTGCATGCAGTACCTACCTGGACAGACACTCATAACTGTCAGTCATGATGCCAGCATGTCTGATGTTGTGGGGCTCCCTCCCTTGTTCCTGGGCATTGAATCCAAGAGGAATCCTGTTAGGAAAACTCACAGATAACGTGTCTTGAACACCTGTGTGTCAGGCAGTGTCCTGAATGCTTCACATATGCCATTCACTTAATTTTCACACCAATCACATGAGGTAATTATTCGCCTCATTACCAATTTACAGGTTAGGAAACTGAGGCATGAGAGATTGATTATCTTCCCCAGAAAATGTGCTGGTAAGCTTCAGAGACAGAAGATGAATACAATCATCTGGGGTCCAGAATATGCATTATTTACTGTATACCACCATGAACTGTGGAAAATTATCTAAAGCTTAATTTGATTTTTAAAATCAAATTTTAAATATGTAATCTATTGTAATATAAAATAAATCTTAAAAAAATTATTTGTTAGTATATGTTATTATTAGCATTATTTGTCAGCATGACATTTGATGAAAAAAATTATTGTATTGTTCTGTTTTTGTCAGTTTTTAAAAATGAAAGCCATAATACTTTTCCTATAATAAGTTACAAGATATTTGCCAAAAAGTAAATAGTAAAAAATTTGTCATAGTAAAAACAGGAGCATAGATCTTAGCTTTCATCCTCCCCATCATATTAAGTAAGTTTTATTCTGGCTATGGTAGGTAACTATGAAACAATATTTTGCTTCAACTTATAAACAAGGAATTAAATATGTGGCTGTGATATAATGAAAGCATCTATCCAGCCCCCAAAGACGTGAGGAACCAAGCTTGAGTGTCTTTGAGTGAGGATTAATTTTTTGCTGGTGTTTGAATAAAAGCTTGGGGTGTAGTCCAGTTGATTCTGCCAGCCCATAGCACCATGCTATGAAAGAGTTTTGATCAACTTTGTCAATTCAAATTCAGTACAGGTTTTAAATAGAAGATATAAAACAAAATTGTGACATACATTCTTTGCTACAGAGAATAGGGAATTTGAAGGCAGAGGAGGAAGAAAAAGAGAAAAACGGATGCTCTCTGCTACGCCCTGTTGGCTTCCATCTTGCTGTTGACGTTGGCTTTCTGTAGGTTCTCGGAGGTGGGTGACAATGGCCCTACTGTTGTCCCTTCTCCCGCTCTGAACCCAGCATCGATGATTTAATGAGCCTGAGGGGATACTCTTTCCTATCCCAAAAACAACAATCCGAATTTTCCTTCTGTGAATGTTTTCATGAATGAATTTGAAATGCTTTTGTTTTCAGGAAGAAAAAGAACTATGTTGTGTGGACAGTGAACAATTGCTCATTATTTTCCTCGTGAATCCTGCTTTCTTCCTTGGCTGGGACTAACCGCATTTCACTTTTACCTAGAAGTTTCATAGCTTAGTCTCTGACTTGCAACATCAGCTTTTCTTTTTTTTTTCCTCCTTTTGGAAAAGCGATTAATTTTATCTCTCTTGGACATGGAAGTCTGTAGGTCTTTCAGTTTGCTCCACCAGTTTGTGAAAGATAACAGATTCTACAATTTTATTGGTAGACGCAATAAATTTCCAAATTAACACTTCAGTAGCATCCTCATCAAATCTATGTTAAAACAACAGAAGCCAAAGTAATAAACAATAGGGAAAATTAGAAATGCGCCGTTGTTATTTTGTTAGTAGAAGCCTAGACTATCATCTACATCGTAAGCAGGCACAACTTACCGGTATAACTCAAGGCATTCGAAGACACAGAAGCTCATTTAAATAAAAAAAATCTGCTCTGGGACTTTCATTGAAAAACCTTATTTTCATTAGCATTGCCCAGCCTCCTTCTTTCTTCTGGCAAAAGCCACTATACATTTAAGAATGATTTGGGGGATCATGTGCACTTACGGTGTCCCTAATCTAAGCAGTTGTTTTATCTAGAACCCAAAGGTGACATACATATTAAAGTTAGTCACTATAACTAAGAAATTAAGGAAATAGACACCATGATCGAAATTTTCACAGAACGAAAGCACGAGGTGTATTAATCACAAGCGTTTCTTGAAGCTGATTTCATCAGCTTGTACTTTTTGAAATATAATTGTTTTAGCTGAGAAATAACATTTAGTTAAGCATGAACTCGGCTGTCTGGTCAATGAACCCCAATATGAGGTAATTTTCCTTCTCCCCCTAGGGACATCTGGCAATCTTCGGAGACAGTTTTGCTTGTCACAACTGACAGGGGGCCACTGCCCTTCCGTGGGGGGGAGGCAGTGATCCTGCTAAGTGGCCTGCAGTGAGCTGAACAGCCCCTCACAACAAAGAATCATTTGGTGTGAAATGTCATGGTGCTGAAGTTGAGAAACTGGATAATGGCCTTTAGTTCCTCTGGGCACAGGTTCCTGGTGCTGTAGTTGTCAGTTCTCTGCTGTGTAACTGACATTCTTCAGCGGTGCGTGATCTAAAGGCCACCAACCTTATATTTTAGGGGTAGTGAGACCAGTAAGATAATCTGGATTCTTCTTCCAAGTTGTAGGAATGTGATGAGTGACAGAAGAGGGGCTCTGGAAGGCCTTCAATTGCCTCAACGGGTCGATGCCATGCAGGAAATCCGCCTTGTTCTTTTTGGGGTTTTACCGCTGAGAGTTCCTCCAAAAAGACTGAGGACGAGATGCGCCTGGAGCTTCCTGATGAGTGCCTCCTCCTTCCTGCTGGCGCACATCTGGGAGACTGCAGTGTGAAGGGGTGACTCTCGGGACCTTCAGTTGAGCCTGGGTTCCACATGCCACAGCCCACAGATCCGGGGAATCTGTGCATGCAACCCATGATCTCCGGCTTGGGGTTATAATATTTATAAGAAGTACGTGTTATTTTAGATTCATCCACATTTTCCAAAAAAGAGAAAAGGCAGTCTTCACAATCCAGCCCAAACTGGGATTTCTGGGGAGTGTTCTTTACGCTTCAGCTTCAGGAACAGCTTTCTGGCCATGCAGAGACAGTTTTAATGGAATTATGTCTCAACTCTATTTCACATTGGGTTATATTTAGAAAAAGTGTTCTTCTGATATTCACTTTGAAGAAGTGTCTTCTTTGAAATTTTATCCCTCTTCAGAGAGATTTATACGTTCTCGGCCTTAATGACTGAGATTCCCTAGTGAGCCCTTCTGAGCTTTATATTCAGAGAGAATAGTATTTGCCACATTTACTTTAAATGATGAATCTTCACGTGGCTATCTCCCAAAGCCTTAAAGCAATAGATGGGTCTTGCAGAAATCAAATAAAGAAAACTAATGAACGAAAGAGCAGCCTTGATGTACTCAACAATCAATAATCTTTATTTTAGGACCTGATCAAAATCACAAAGGATGTGACTATTTAGGGAAACATAAACTGAGCGTTAGATGGGTCTCCCAATGGAATGCTGATTTCCGTGCTATATAAACAAAAAATGCAGGAGCTATGTTGAAAGAACTGACTTGTTTGTGAAAAGGCAGACTCATACGAAAAGATGAAAAGTGATGCACCCCATTGAGTGGTTTCAAATGTGAGCCTTCCTCTCAGCTCTCTGCTGGCCTCTCTATGTTTAGTTGCTCTGAAATACTTTTATTTTTATTTTATTATACTTTAAGTTCTGAGATACGCGTGCAGAACGTGCAGGTTTGTCGCATAGATATGCATGTGCCATGCTGGTTTGCTGCACCCATCCCCCCATCATCTACATTAGGTGTTTTCTTCTCAATTTAAGTTATTAAGTTGAGAATTTCGAGTTGCAAGCTGCATATGGAGTAAAAGTTTTTTATCTGAGTTCACAATATTGTAGGAAAATACCATATACTGCCCAAAATTGGCTAAAATTTTAAGATTTGATATATAGAGTAAGGCACACTGCTGATGACAGTGCAGATAGACTCAGTTACTTTGAGGTCAAGTTGCAAGTACATTTGAAAAAAAAAATGAATTCTAGCACATAGCAATTTATGTTTTGACCTCGACCACAGGGCAAAGTTGCACGTGTGCAGGAAGAGTGTATAAGAGAATGGCTTCTGAGGGAAGAATGGGTCAATAAGCTATTTTGCAAGGGTATAATCTAGGAACTATCTTGAATTCATTGATTTCTCTTACCTTTGACGTCCAATTTATCAGCAAATCCTCTAAAAGTTTGTTAAAAAATTGAAAAATAAAACTGAAAGATGCTATTTAACAGCTTTAAAAAATGAGATACAACCCTATGATGTAACATAAGATCATCTCCAAGTTAGGAAATAAGGAAATTACCATTGATTTTATAAAATTATAGTTATTGTATTAAAAAGAAATCTATGTCTTTGCATCAGTATATATCCCTGTATAGAAATGCATAAGAAAAGTCTGAAAATCAGCCCTCAAAGCTGGTATCTGTGGCTTCTCCTGAAAGTATTGAGGGAAGATGACAGTTTCTGTAAGGAAGATGCAGCTGAGGTTAAACTTGAAAGATAAAGAACAAGCACTCTCAAGGTGTGAGGAAACAGCTTTCCAGGAAGATAACACAGTGAGAATAATGGCTGCTGGCTCTAAGATCAGCAGCCTTTATTCTGGCTGTGTTCTCTTCCTGGAAATAATAACAAGTTAGCAAGGGTGAGGATAAAGCTAAGCAAACAGAGGGCAAGGGAGGATGGCCAGAGGTGGCCTAGGAACCAGCATGTTAGTAGGCAGGACTGCCCAGAGTTTGGATTCCACAATTAATAGCACAAAAATCTTCTAGAGTGCTAACCCATGTGACTGAGATACATTATTTGACTCACAATATGAAGAGTTCACTCAACAGAGTGTTCAAGGGTCGGGGCAGGGAGGCTGGCTGGCTCTGCCAGCTCTAGGTAGGAGACTATCGTGCCTTATATGAGGGGCTTAATGACCAGAGATGGGGAGTGGTGATCACCCCAGGAATGTATTTAACAACAGAGAGGGGGATTTCTATCATTGCTCTTTGGCTAATTGCCATCCATCCACAATTATTATTAAACCCCAATGAATATTGGGCTTATTTCACAAAATAGGTTAAGTAAGTTTTGTTGTGGTGCATACCCACACTCCTGGGGATATTATACGTGAAAAGCGAGGAAGAAGAATGAACAAAGAAATCCCAGATTGGGGCCTATCTGGGTAAATGGTGGTGCCATTTACAGAGTTGAAGGATGCTGGAGAAGACTGCCCCCTGAAGTGGGATCTCATGGGCACAGTGAGTCTAAGATGTTGGGCACCTAGTTAGATACACGAGTCGGACCTCATGAGAGGAACCCAGCCCGGCAAAATGCTTTTTGCCACTACTGGTATAATTGGAAATATGACTCAATTTATGTTAAAAACAAATAAGAGACAACATTCAAATTATTATTTGAAGTACAAGATCTACCTGGAGGTTTTATGTGTTTGCTTGTTGTCTTGGCATGGTTATTTGGATCTCAATGCACACTAACCTCCTTGCTGTCTGTGAAAAATAATTGCATTTTCTTTGTGGAGGTTATTAGAAATTTGTATATAAGTTAACACCTGAAACCATTGCAATTTTAAATATAAAAAATGGAGGAGAAAGCAGTGGTGGGACATAGGAAAATAAAAAAAGAGCTGCCGATGAAAGCTCTGTAGATCTCAAAAAGTTGTTAATGAATCACCAGGTGTTTCTGTGATAACAAAAGCACTAGTAGACAAATTGGATACAGAAACCCAGGTAAATAATGTTTTAATTATTTGCAGAGGTTATTGTGGGTCTGTGCCAGGACAAACTTACAATAATGCTTTTTGTGAAATAAGCCCAATATTTCATAGGGGTTTAATAATTGTGTATAGATGGTGATTAGCTAAAGTGCAATAAAGTTAAATTAAGCACAATGATTATCAATATTATTAAAGGTAGATAAAAATGCCTACAAAAGAAAAAAATATGGTAGAGAGGTATATTTCTGATAGCTATTCCATTGAAATCTTTATCCTGGAAAAAATCGCACTTCATCTGAAACTCTTCTCCATACCTTTACCAAGAGCAAAGGGCAAAATGTAGTTTGAAGAAAGATTGAAAATTATGAAACCAAATAAGCTTAATGCTTGCTTGCTGATTCCCGATAATCTTTTAAATGTGAGATGCTATTTGTGGCTTGATTTAAAGCAGGGGCTATCTATGAATGCAGTGGAAAAGCTTTTAGCCAGGATTTTATACACTGAACACATCCGAACAGTGTAATTATTCTGAAATAATCATTTACCACTTGACAAACTAATGTCATTATGATAATCGAGGAAAAGACATCTCCTGGTGTATTCTCCATGATCATGAGATACAAGGGGCTATGGATGTAAACAGGTGCCAGGCCACGGCATCGGATGCAGACTGAGCTGTGGGGATGAGAAGGAAGGGGTGGAAAAGAGCTCTGTCAGAGGACATTTCTGGTTGTAAATTTCATATAAATTTCATGGAGCAGGGGCCATTTGTTTGAGAGCAGAAGACAACCCGAATGAAAAGGAATTAAATAAAGAAGGTCTAGCAGGAGTGACCCGGGGCTCTGATGCCCCTTTCCGAAGGTGTTTCTGCCTGCACAGCCCTCTCCTTTTCTTTCCCGGGATGTTGC
The DNA here is from genome assembly GCF_048565385.1 of Saimiri boliviensis. Taxonomy (NCBI): domain Eukaryota; kingdom Metazoa; phylum Chordata; class Mammalia; order Primates; family Cebidae; genus Saimiri; species Saimiri boliviensis. The sequence goes on from NC_133449.1 coordinate 297,649,025, forward strand.
GTCAAAACCCAGGAGCACAGGCATTAGGTTTACCCCTCCTCAGACAGCAAGAATTTCCTTTTTAGGACAACAAGCCTGAGTTGCGTTGGAAGTTTCACTCTCTGTGTGAAAATTGTTAAATAAGTTGCATTTTTTTCTTTATGTTTCTAGAAAGAATGTGTTTATTTTTTTCTATTTGAAATTAACCTGTCTAAAGCAAAATACAAATGGATATTGTATATATTTATACCCAACAATAGAATTTATGAGATACGGATATTTGAGTGGCATTCATTTCTCCCAGTCGACTTTATATCTTCTATTGTACAAATATTTATGAGATGAAACATTCGTAAATAATTTTTCTTTACTGGATTCAAAACATGTGAGTTCTTCAACCTGTTAGTTCACAACAGGTCACATATTAAGCATCACTTGTAAATGATTTTCTAATATACTAACCAAGTAGGAATACTGGTTTTTGCAGTCTGAAAACTGTGAAGTTCACCTGCATTTCTTCAAAAGTACCGGGAAAGCAGTATGCCCAGTTTTAACACACACTCACACGTCTGCACGCACACACACACACATCTGTTTCACTTGACATATGCAGAGAATCATACTGGATTATTTGCTAATTGCTATTGCAGGTAGCATTACACATAGTCAGTAGTTGGACCTCATAGCCATCCTGATTTTAACTCACCAAGAAAATCACAAAGGAAAAACAGAATGTGAAAGGAAAAAAAAACAGATTTACACATCTCGGGATACACTAAGACATTTCAGTCTTTGAGGTGCCAGTAAAATTAGAGTATCCAATAATAGCTATATCTGGTGCTTTCTTTGACTGATGAGAGCCAAGAAAGAGAAAGACAGAAAGATTAAGAAGACCTTAAAATCCATATGACTAAATAAAGCTATCTTTTTTTACTGACCTCCCAGACTGTTACCAGAGTAGCTGACAGCTACAGTGAATCAAGGTGCTGGAGACGCGCCGTTACCGCGTGGAAAGGGAAACGTCTGGCAGTGAAAATAAAGCTTTATTTTAAAATCAAATTAATAAATGAATGAGCTACAACAGATAAATGCCTTTTTATTTATGAAGGCTGTTCTTTCAGCAAATAAATCAGAGAATGAGTTAGTAGTGGTTTGCTTTTTCCTCTCTAAATGGCATTAATGCCTCAACCTCTCTCTTTCTCCATTGAAATTTCCAATCCAAAGTCACTTAAGCTTTTGCTCCACATAAGGGAAATGTCTTAAAATTCATACATATGATTGTTACATATTTTCCTAGAAATAAATGAAGAACCTTTGCTCTATGGAATCATATTGTATGCAAACAATATCCGTGTCTTTTCCAAATTCAGTCTTCTCTACGTTTGCCAGCTTCTTGGCATAAGGCCTGGAAACCTTTATCCAATATAGTAAAATGAAATAGTGTTTCTTCATTTGAAAAGGCTTTAGGTTACAAGACTTACTAATTAAGTGGAGTTAATATTGAACAGGTATTTTACTGTCAATCTTCATTTGCTATAACATCACTGGCAGCTTTAACAACAGCATGGCATTTAGAGCTATGGTTCTTATCTGGGGTCCTGCTGGATGATACAACCCCACCCCCCAAAAAACAAGAAAGATAGAGAAGAGAAGGGGAAGGAAGGAAGGAAAGGAGGGAGGGAGGGAGGGGAGAAAGGAAGGAAAATTTATGGGTAATTTATTTTCTATTATCAAAGTAATGATCAGTCTTCAAGATATTTTTCAACTTGAATAGGGTCATGAAAGATACTTCTGAGCATTCTTTGAGAATTAGAAGAGCTCTATATAGTACTGAAAATTCACACTTAAAAAAAATCTGGCACCATAACTAAAAGTCAGCATTTGCAAAACATTCTATAAGATAAGGCATGCTGTGGAGTTTTTTTTTTTTTTTTTTTTTTTTTTTTTTTTAATATATTACCATTGAGTTTCCTCTTTGTGCTCAAAGATGGATTTAATTATTTTTTCATTTGTTGTGTGCATAATGTTTATGAAAAAATTTATTGACTTCCATGACATGTGAGTGCTCCCTTTAAGGCCAAATTGCCGCAAGCATAATGAGAGGTCACAGGGGTTCCTTTCAAATCATTCTGTAGAGTGTTGGGGCCTGCCCCAGACGGTCAGCATTGGATTACAAATGAAATGACAGTTACAAAAAATTTAATACTTCCCTGATTCTCGAGTGCCTTTTTGTGATATTCACATTCATTTTTTGTGTCTTTCAAAAGAGCTTAGGACCTATTCTCTGACCATTATTTGGAGGGAACTGTGAATCAGGACCAGCTCAGGGCTACACTTTAACTCTCAGAAAAGTATATTAACTTGCTCAGGGGGAAGCCACTGGAGAGAAAGGTGGCTGAGGATGACAACCAGGGTGAGTGGGCAGTGCTCTTGTTCCAATGGGATTCATAACACAGCTACCATATATTCCATAGAAAAAGTAAGTATAGAAATATGTCATATTAAATAATTAATAAAGGAACACATTGCATTCTTATATTTTAATGCTTTAATTCCCTGTCCAAAAAAAAAAAAAAAAAAAAAAAAAACATTAACAGCTTTCTTTTCATTGGACACTCAAGAAGTTTTTACAGAGAAAAAAATGCATCAATATAGAAAAATACAAGCCAGACAACAAAGAACAGAGCATCTCTTGTGATACGTATTTCATTGCCTACATTGGATAATCATTCTCATCACAAATGAGGCACTGACATTCCAAAATGGCTTATTAGGGGAATGTGTAAAGCCTTTGAGCTCTGTACCATCCCTCAATGTTTTTCTTTGTTGCATATAATTCTGATTTAAGATAAGATCTGTCACTCCATTTACATCTGTGAAACCAGCTTGGTAGAGAAGACCATAGAGATACTTGTGGTTTGGTAGAGCTTAGAAATCAACAGAAAATTAAGACCAAGTGCTGAATGCGTGCCTGAAAATCTTTTTATAGACGAACTCCAGGAATGCACATTCACTGAAGCATGCCCTTTGAAAAACCCTATTCAGTTATATGTTTTCCAGAACTATTGATGTATCACCCTCTTATAATAAGACTAGCTCTTGGGTACATACCATTAACATATGGTCAATGTAAATGACACAACTGCACAAACATGTTGACATACCTCAGAGCGGGCGTTCCCTTCATGTGGGTAGGATAAGCTATTTGAACAGGAAAGCCCCCTAAGATGAATGCCTATAGTTTCCAAGAGAAGAAAACTTTGGCAGAGTTTGAAAAGGGTTGTCATTGAGTTCCCATCTCCTCCACCCAAGTGTTACACAGACCACCTCCTCTCCTATGGAGAGGACAAAAGTTAGACTTTCTGGCCTTTCCTTGTTAAAAGCAAGCATACAAACACAGAGTAGTTCTTTTAACCAATTAGTTAGCAACAGCTTCTTTTGTGTACATGGGGCTTTAGTGCCATCCAAACAATTTCCAACATGTGGACCCACCTAATTCTTACAACACATATCAGATGTAGGGGAATTGTTGATTTGTGGATGAGAGCAGTGAGTCTCTGAGGTACTGTGACTTGCTGAAGTCAGATGCATGACTAAAACTCTGTTTTACCAACATTATAAATAACACTCTATTCACTATTGAATGCAAACCCTATCCAGAGTTTATTTCACCATGTAGTCATGTTAAGGTTGCTGAAACAGCATGAAATGACCACATAGGTCATTTCTTCATAAAAATAATGGACCAGAGAGAAAGCACTCTAAATATGTAAGCATGAATTTCACATAAGAAAGCTACTTCTATTATAACATGTAGGATACTATTCTAGATTTGACAGTGGCTGTTTTCATTATACAAATCCAGGTATTTCTCAGTAACTTAAACAGTTATTTTCTTATCAAATTTTCTACCTTCCTCTTTAAACGTCTGCAGAACTAATGCAAAGATTAGGCTTATATAACAACCAAACCAGGACCACAGGAATAAAACTGTGTGAAGGATGGGCCCCAATTAGCCCAGCCTCCAGATCGCTTAATGTTAAATGGATTTCATTCTGAATTTAGTGAAGCATATGTAAATATCATAATTTTGCTATTATGCAAAAACACTCTTTTCTTAGTGGTAAAGTATACAGTGCCTCATAACATCATCTGTTAGCTATTCTTCCTGAAGCTCTCCCTATCCCAGCAGTGTGTGTTGTTGACTCCCAGTGTGTTCCTGTATTGTCATCGTTCAGCTCCCACTGATAAGTGAGAACATGCAGTGTTTGGTTTTCTGTTCCTGTATTAGTTTGCTGATGATAATTGCTTCCAACTCCATCCATATCCCTGAAAAGAATATGATTTAGTTCCTTTTTATGGCTGCGTAGTATTCTAGGGTGTATATGTACCATATTTTCTTTATCCAGTCTATCATTGATGGGCATTTGGGTTGATTTCATATCTTTATTATTGTGAATACAGCTGCAATTATGTGTGCTTGTATCTTAATAACAGAATGATTTTTATTCCTTTGGGTATATGTCCAGTAATGGAATTGCTGGGTCAAATGATATTTCTGGTTCTAGGTCTTTGAGGAAACTCCACGTTATCACACTCCCACCAACAGTGTAAAAGCACTCATTTTTCTCCACAACCTCACCAACATCTGTTGTTTCTGACTTGTTAATAATAGCCTTTCTGACCGGTGTGAGGATGAGGTCTACATCTCATTCATTGCACACAGTGCTCAGCACTCAGCATGAAGTATATCATTGCTAAATGCATGTAGAAGGAAGAAATAAAGAATGTTTCTAAGATGTGATACTCTGAATTATTAAGAGAAGCAACATTGCATGTCAAGAAACCTTATTTCTGGAAAGTCTCTTAATAAAAACAACATAAAAATATGTGCGTAAGAGGAAATTATCGTGTACTTAAGATAATTAGTTAAATCTTCACAGAAGAACCACTGTGGTAGAACAATGGATATTTTGTATTACAAAAAAAGTCTTCGTTTTTGGTATGGATAAAAATTGGCAATGTTAAGATCATTGTTTGATTTGGCATGGAAAGCTTTCTCATTGTGTCACAATGAGACATTATTTTTCAGGATGTTTTCTTATCTTGATGTTCAGGAGACTGACCTCAAATTTTTTTAAGTGGAATTGTATTACCATTTTATTTTTTAACATATTGGAATTACCTGATTCATCCACAAGAATAATAAGGAGATTTTCATTACCAAATGAATGCAATTTACATTAGCAAAAAAGCGAAAATGTCTACCGAATGTGAGAGAATGAGACGGGGGTGCGGGCGTTTGTATTGTTAAGTTTCAAAGGTCTTCTTTGTAGGGATGGTGGCTGACCAGTACCAAGTGACAACAGGCTATGAAAATGTTCTACTTTTCTATAAATAAGCCATCATAGCAAGTTGTTCCTGAATGTTTATGGCCAGAACGGAATCTGGAAGGCCATGTCCTTCAGGTTTGGATGGAATCACTCACCCTGGCTTTCAGCAGGATTGCACCTTCTCTTCCAGCCTCTCGACTTCCTCTTCAACAGGGAAGCATTGCTCTTGGCCACGCTGACCCACGTGGGAACTCTCAGTCTCTGTAGGTTATTGCTTGACTCTCCATGATCATCTTGCAGACCTGAACTCTCATGGGCTTGGCTACTGACTGGTCTCAAAAGTAAAATGCTACCCCCATGGCCTCCTTTTCAAAAGTGTATTCTTTGAAATTAACTCACTTCTGCAAAATGCCTAGTCAAAGAGGAAATCTCCAGAGGATGAATATGAAAATGCCACTTATGGACATTTGTGAGATATGGCTGAGGCAATGTGGGAAGGAGGGTATCAGACACTCGGTGCTCATTTTTAAAAGCAGCAGTGTCTCTGAGGTGTCCAGCATCCATGAGCACTATGCGTTATGGATTGTACTGTAACCCTGGAAAGATATACTGGAATTCTAACCCCAGGGACCTTGTTTGGAAATAAGGTCTCTGAGGATATCATCAAATTAAGAAGAATTCTTCCTGGGTAAAGGGGAACCCTAATTCAATGAAACATATCCTGTAAGAGCAGAAAACTTTGGAAGAGGACCTGGGTGATGACAGGCAGAGATTGGGGTAGTTCTGCTACAGCCAAGAGGTGCCAAGGAGAGTAACAAAACACCAGAAGCTGGGCAGGGCATGGTGGTTCAACGCCTGTATCCCAGCACTTGTGGAAGGTCAAGGTGGATGGATCACTTGAGGTCGCGAGTTCAAGACCAGGCTGACCAACATGGTGAAACCCCCTCTTTACTAAAAATACAAAAATGAGCTGGGCATGGTGGTGCATGCCTATAGTTCCAGCTACTCAGGAGGCTGAGGCACGAAAATTGCTTGAACCCAGGAGGTGGAGGTTGCAGTGAGCCAAGATCACACCATTGCACTCCAGTCTGGGGAACAAGAGTGAAACTCCATCTCAAACAACAACAACAAACAAACAAACAAAAAACACCAGAAGCTGGGAGGGGTTGAGGAGAGATAATTCCTCCCTGGACCCCACAGAAACAGCAGGGATCCTGACACCCTGATTTCAGGTGTTTAGTCTCCAGAACTATGAGAGAATAAATCTGTTGTCTTGGGTTACCCAGTCTGTCATGCTTTGCTGTGGAAACACTAAGAAATTAATACACCAAGGCATAACTTTTGCGGGGGAACCAGGTCATCTTCACTCCCGCTTGCCTCACATGTCTAAAGAATTATATTAGGTCACTGAACACACACGTCTCTGTTTCCCAGACCCTGTGGCTGCAGCCTTCACGTCTCCAGGGCTCTCCCCTTGCTGACCAGCCATGAGGTCTGCAGTCTCACGCCATGGAACACAGCCTCAACTCTGTCCAGCAAGGTGCAGAAGGAAGGAAGGGGCTGACCGGGAACACATGTGTGCAAATGTAAGCACCAGACCCAGATGTGACTGTGACCCCGGCAGACAGACCATGGTCTAACAGCTTTAGACCATTCCCCACTGTTAGTTGAGCCTTTCTTCTTGTGTCTCACTGTCCTCCACCCTCTCGTGATGCCTACTGCCACTAGCCACCTACACAGTGCTGCTCCACTGTCCATCAGAAGTTACTAGGGCAAGGAAACTTGGCTGGAACTCTCCCTCCACAGTGCCCTGTCCACCCCCCAGCAATCTTGCCAAGCCTAGCTCATTTCTGCCTCTTTCTACAGAACGTGGCTGCCGTTGGATCCTACTTCAGTTACGATCTGACATTGTTAAGCCACTCCACGTTGCAAATGCTCTACAGTGCCCCTCCATAGGGTTATTTGAAACTTAACGAGAAGGACTTTAGTCAAGGATGTACATCAATAGTCATGTTACAGTGAAACCCAGTGGAGGGGCTGCTGGACATTGAGGTGCATGAGTAAGTGACGTCCCCCATAAATTAACCCTCACCAAGATTCTCTCAACCTCATGCGCAAACCAACGCTCCAGTGCTTTTCCCTAAAATTACTCTGGACTGTATTATTTTACAGCAATATGTGAAGAGCTATCTCAAAATCAACTATAGAATAGACCATATCTCTAGAAATTAGAAAAGTTACACCTCTTTCCATTTATGTCTTCTTATACTAGAGATGGCTGCAGGTGACACCAGTAAAATCTGTTAGTAGTTCTTGATAGGTTACTTTTAGTAAACCAAGCCTGCCCATGACAAGGAATTTTCATATATAATTGATCTTTAAAGTAGTTTACATTTATTTCCCCTCCAGAGGTCACTTTCACAAGTCAAAAATGGCTCGGGCAGGGTACATAGCTTGCCCTCCCCATGCATGAAATAAACCAGTAGAAACTTGGAGAGCCCTATTCCTGGCCCTGACTTTGAACATACACATTTATGAGAATTTTCATTATGTTCAAATTAAATTCACAGGACAGTTTTACTCCTCGGGACTAAACTACTTCTTTGAAATGCATTGAGATTTCAGAGCCACAAATTTAATGAACCAGCAAGCCCTTGTTTTACACACTGTCTGGGATAGTTTCCTTTTTGTTTTCTTACATAGAGGCAAGTTCAACCCATTCAAACAGCTCTTACATTGATTTAGTCCACTGAGAGATGGAACCTTTATAGATAAAGCACTTTCTCACGTTTTATGAAAATGATGAGTTATCATCATTTTGCTTGAAGGCACAAGATATAGCCCCATCTTCATTCAAATCCATTAAATATGCGGGAGACCCAGCTGTCAATAGCACTGTGGAGTAAATTTAATTTCCAGAGTCAATATAGAGCCAGCTGCATTAAGCATAAGATAATTCTGGCACATTATTAATTTGAATGACCATGTAAGGCATTGTCTAGACAAGATATAAGCCCAAGTTTTCATAGGCAATCTGTACATAAAATGAAGTATGCCAAGGTTGTAAAGAATACTAATAACACTGATCTGGCTTATTAACTGATATTGATTGCTTTTATTCTGACATGGTCCAGAAGCCTCAGAGGTGAAATGGTGAAACGTTAGGCACTGGTGCTCTTCTTCCAATAAAACAGTAAACATTACCATGCAGTTTCAAGGTGCAAAGGATGAAGGCTTTTTTTCATTTTGTGTTTTAAAGATAAAAACGAAATTTACATTTCTCAAAAATGGACAGAATGATTGGGGCTTTATGTGTGCTGGGAAATACTACAATTATCACTCTCAGCTGCACTTGGCTATGCTTATTGTTGGTGATGATTTTGATTAATTATTGCACATTCCAAATGCTGCCCAGAGATTACTCTTTCAGGTGATCGTCTATGTGTTCTTCTGCCCTGGCTCACGTCATGTTAGTCACTGATGTCAATGACAGACCTCCCAGTTGCATGTGGTTCACGATTTGAAGGTCAGTCACCACCCAGTGATCCATCCAACACAGGTTTAGAAGGACTATCACGGGTTGTCCCCAAGACACAGGGTCCAAACAGTGAATCCCTTGTCTATAACTCCTAGAATCAAAAGATGATCATCTCTTTCCAGTTAGAGGGCAAGGGCTCCACGGTACTGATACCAGCAGAAGCCAGTGTAGCCCCAGCTCATCAGCAGCTCTTCACACCACCCTGTGAATTGGCCAGCCATGGTAGAGGCACCACGGATCTGAGAGACAGACAGACCTGGGTTAAAATCATGACTGTACCACCTACCAGGCATGGGATTGTCAGCAAGACATTTTGTTGTTGTGAGACTTAGTTTTCTCTGCTTTAAAAGAAGAAGAGTAGGTAACTGGTTTGTATTCTGCACTGTCTAACCAGAAAATAAAGCAGCTTTATGTATTTTAAGCAGAGGGGAAAGAAAGCAAGGAATTTGTTACATAGATGAGGAAATAACCGAAAAGCCAATAGAAGTAGGTGAGGTAGCACAGAAACCGGCTGGTGCAGGAAGCCTGGAGACTTGACAGGAGGGGAGGGGTCAGTCACCAAACTGGTGACCAGGAGGGGCCAAGTCATCAAACCCCAAAGGTGGGAAGGTAACTAGGGCCATGATGGCGATACTCAGCACCCTCGGTGGCCTAGCACAGTATCACCACATTCAGAGAACACTTTCTGAAGCAGAGTGAGGGAAAAATACTCTGGATTCTCCCACCCTCTCTTCTCCTTTTACAGCCAGTGCACAGATGGCAGGGGCAAGGGAAGCCAAGGAAGGTGACCTCCGTGACCCGGAAAAGGCACAATGCCATGAGGGGCTGAAGGAGAACGTCCGCGAGAAAGTCACCTTCCTGTGACGTGGTTCACTTCCTTACATGCAATTACCAGTACTGAAGCTCTGTCTTCGTTCTTCATTTTTTGTTAAAATAACTGGAAGAGGTAGATTTCATCAGAACAGGGCTCAGCTTTGCAATGAACAAGCTAATCTCTGATAGTAGTCAGATCTCTCCTGCAAGGAGGGCTGATTCTACAGGTGTTTTGGAAGCCATGGAGAATAAACACAATGAGGGGAATAGTGAAACGTAAAGATCCTTATCTTAACTTTTGATAATTGAATTAGTACACCACTGCATTGGGACAAGACAGATGGAAAAATAAATTTATGGAAGTTATTTTCATATGGGAATTCTATGCCTAAGGAGTTCAGATATATTTGGCTGCAAAACATCTTTTTTCATAATTACAGCTCTATCATTTAAATTTTCGCATCAATAAGCAGTTTGGTATCCTGGAAGGAAGCTTGAACTAGCCTTTGGAAGATCTGAATTCTGGTAAAAAGGTATATTATCAACTAGATGCCTAATTTAGGATAAGTCTAGGCATTTCTATGACTCAGTTTTCCAGTTTGTAACAGATCTCTTCCTATGATAAACGAATTAAAAAGACAACATTGAAACCACAAAATCTTCTACTTTTATGAAGTAATAATCCTTTCTGAAAAATCCAAAGCTTTTGAGGATGAATTAATGTAATGCCTTTCTATTATGTATCTAACACTAAACCAAGGAACTTTCTAAGGAATTTGGAAATAGAAAGAAAAGAAAACCTGCTGTCTAGTCTAGTGGAAACAATTTAGGCAAATAATTACTTTAGAATGTAGTAGGTACCATCCTTTCTGAATAATACTGAGATAGCTGTCCTTGTCACATAAATAGTCTGCATGTGCAAAGCATAAATCACTCTCCCCAGAACACAGCTATACATACAAATCACATTGAATTCACCCAGAATATAGCTACAGATACTTCTCACACTGATCTGGCTGTCTTGTTTAGAGAAATGTCCCTATGTGAGTGTCTTGCTCCATCTATAATAGATGGATTTTTTTTTAATTGAAACAAGATATATGATAAGGTTTAGCTGTGTCCTCACTCAAATCTCATCTTGATTTGTAGTTCCCACAATCCCCACGTGTGGTGGGCGGGACCCAGTGGGAGGTAATTGAATCATGGGAGTGGTCACCCCCATGTTATTCTTGTAATAGGGAGGGAGCTTTCATAAGGCCTGATAGCTTTATAAGGGGCTTTTCCTCCTTTGCTCGGCACTTCTCCTTCCTGCTGCCATGTGAAGAAGGACAAGTTTGTTTCCCCTTCCACGATGATAGTAAATTTCACGAGGCCTCCCCAGCCATGCTGAACAGCGAGTCAATTAAACCTCTTTCCTTTATAAATTACAACGTCTTAAGTATGTCTTTATTAGCAGCATGATGATGGACTAATACAATATACATATCCAATTTGCCATCTTTACCACTTTTTTTTATTTTTTCAGACGGAACGGTCAGTGTCACTAGGCTGAAGTGCAGTGGTGCAATCTTGGCTCACGGCAACCTCCAATTCCCTGGTTCAAGCGATTCTCCTGCCTCAGCCTGCTGAGTAGCTGGGATTACAAGCATGTGCCACAACACCCTGGTAATTTTTGTGTTTTTAGTAGAGATGGAGTTTTATGACATCGACCAGGATGATCTTGATCTCCTGATCTCATAATCCTCCCGTCTCTGCCTCCCAAAGTGCTGGGATTACAGTCATGAGCCACCGTGCCTGGCCCATACCATTTTTAAGTGTACAACTCAGTGATAATAAATAAATGTATATCCTTTTTTTCCTCTTCATTCCCCCTCTCCAGTCTCCTTCCCAAACTCTGCTAAACAACAATCTACCCTGTATCATCCTAAGATCCACTCTTAATTTCCATATGTGAGTGAGAACATGTGATATTTGTTCTTATGTGCTTAGTTTATTTTCCTTAAAATAATGACCTCCAGTTCCATCTGTGTCCCTGCAAATGGCAAAATTTCATTCCTTTTATGACTGAATAGTATTCCACTGAGTATGCCTCCCATATTTTCATTGTCCATCCTTTAACGGGCCCTTAGGTTGATTCCATATTTTGGCTATTATGTCATTTTGTAAAAAGGCATCTTCATTGGCTGGGCATGGTGGCTCGTGCCTATAATATCAGCGTTTTGGGAGGCTGAGACAGGAGGATCACTTCAGGTTAGTAATTCAAAAGAAGCCTGGCTAACATGGTGAAACTTCATCTCCACTAAGAATACAAAAATTAGCCATGTGTGGTGGTGTGCACCTGTAATCCCAGCTACTTGGGAGGCTGAGGCATGATAATTGCTTGAACCCAGGAGGTGAACATTTCAGTGAGCTAAGATCATGCCACTGTACTCCAGCTTGGGCAACAGAGTGAGACCCTGCCTAAAAACGAAAATCAAAACAAAACAAAAAGACATCTTCATCAAAAACTAAATGTAAGTTCAATTGGTTCTTAAATACAACTAGTTTATTGTGGTAGAATATTATTTCCTGATTTATTTTTAAAATTCACAAATTCATAAGCATTTTGATGAACATCTTCTTAATTTATAAATACTGTACTTTAAAATTATTTATGTATTATTTGCTTCTTATGAGAATAATCCAGACACTTACATTTTATATAATTGAGTAAATAAGTAGAGGGTAACTTTGAAGCAATAATAGAGAGAGGGAGAAAGTCGTAAAATAAAAAAATGTCCATAAAAAACACATGCACAAGGCTTCCTGGTTTTATAATAGGACAAAAAACTGGTCTTGAGCCTTCCAGGTGAGGAAGGAAATGATGGAAATGTGGCCGTTTCCAATGTGTTCATGAGCCACCACAATGCAGTGCCTCAGGAATGTCACTCCTTTTGGGAGGAGCCAGTGGAGAAAGCCTCAGTGCAGCTGATTCACCAGCATCTTCCATCTTAGTCTCTACAAAGTATTGAGTCATGAATTTCATAGAAGGGTACCAGAACAACCCAACGTATGATGCCAGTGTGCATCCAGGGAAAGCCATCCTTCAGGCATGGGCCAAGAAACTGTAGCCCGGGGACTGTATATTGTCTACCCTTGAGGCTAAAAATAGTTTTTAACTTTTTAAAGAGCTGTGAAACAAAAACATCAAAAAAGAGCCTAGGGCCTCACAAAGGCTAAGATACCTGTTATCCAACTTTTATAGAAAAAATTCTTCTTTCCAATGCTCCAAGGGGCCAAATCATTGATAATTTAGCTCAAGGCTACTGAATGGCCAAGGCTGATTGACTAAGTGAATGATGCCATCATTCAGGAATATTTTCTGAGTCCTTCTAGGGGTCAGGAACTTAGATCTGAGTTCTAGGGAGGAAAAAAAAAAATGGTGAGTAAAACAGACAGGGATCCCTACTTTCTAGAAGGAGAGAGAGGGAATAAATGCAAACGCATATGAATTAGCTCTTATTGGACAACAAATCTACTCCAAATTTTAGTAATATAAAAAACAATGTTTATTAATTATTTCTTTTAAGTCTATCAGGATGCATGATGCAAGCTGAGCTACATTAGTTTCTCTTGGGCTCATACATCTGCAGTAAGCCTGGGGCTGGCTGATCTAGCCTGGTCTTGGCTGGCCCACTTGTGAACGTGGACCCAGTGGGCATGAGCTGGCCTCTGCTCCATGTTTCTCTCATCTCCTTCATGACATTAGCAGGCAAATTCAATGGCATCCATTTCATGGTGAAGGAAGAGGCCCCAGAAAGCAACTGAGACAGGAAGTCTCTCCAGGCCTGGGCTGGAACCCTGTACAATCTTATATCTGCCTTATTCTATTTGTTGATGCAAATCCAGGGAAGAAGCTGGATCCATGGTCAAGGGACTCTGTGAAGTTACCTGCCAGAGAGCCTGGGTAGAGGAAGGGGAGAAGAATCGGCCATGATGCCATCCAGCAAGACAGGACATCATGAAGGTGTTAGCAGTGCAGCCACACTATGGAAACAACAATACAGGTCAAAGGAGTGGGAAGCCCAGGGTTCACAGGGCAATTTTAATGAGGATTCAAGAGGCAGAAGCTGGACTCTCTAAATCAGCAGATCTTAAACCTGACCCAACCCCTGTTTCATCCAGGAAGGCCCTGCCTAGGAGGCTGAAGGCTTCCGTTTTATAAGTGCTGCTTTTACTGAGCCTGCTTCTTCTATATTGAATCACAGCAGGAAATTCAGTGATGTTTCATTTCAAAAAAGAACAGTAAGCAAGTCACCTTTTAGAGCACACTCTAATTTGTTTCAAAGGAGAAAGTTTATTTCTAGTAAGTTCAGGATTTAAGTGCTTTGGTAATAATAATTTCTTTATCAGTCTTCAGAAAAATGGATAACTTCTTGGAAGATTCATATCACTCAATAAAAATTGTGATTAGGACATAAAGGAAGAACCAAAATCACTACATATGAAGTACTAGGAGGCTTCTCAATAAACAAGGAAATCGATGCTATGAAAAGGCTTACTTGTCAATGTTTCTAATGAGGGCTAACTCTGAGGCTGGGAGAGGCTAGTGAATGAAGCATAGGAAGCAGAGAAAATGCAAAGACACTATGAAGAGATTTTGGCTTGTGGAGGAAAATGGGAAACACTAAATGTGAATGTAAAATGAAGTTTTCCGTTGGTTTCTACATGATGGCTTGGGCCAGATGTGCTGACAAAAAAGAAATTCTTGAAACCTCTTCTTGAACACTTGGTTACAACTTAAGCTGCTCACCACCTGTGGGAACTAAAACCAGCTCCCTTAGAAGGAAATCCTTACAGTCTTTTGCCTGAAATATGTTTTTCCTGGAATTTCATGACATATTTAGTCTTCTGCAATCATTTCCTGAATGGAGATGATTCAACTTGACTTTAGTCTTTCTGCAAACACTATATTATATTATCCATTTGTAGGAAGTGAAAATAGAAAATGATTCTGCTTATTTCTCTCCCTTCTATTTTGAAGTCTTAACATATGCATAGCCAATTGACCCCTGTTACATTGGTTCCCCCCAACTTTTAAGTCTTTCTTTCTTGGTTTTTACAGAAGATTATACAGTGGGTTTTCGCCATAATGACTTTAAATCATTCATGCATTTTTCATCTCCTTCTTCACACAGCCTGACATCTTGTTCATTCTTTTTGACTGGCGCTCTGCATAGAGCAGATGTTTTCAGTGAGCTATGATGATTTTTAGATCTTATTCTCAGGAGGTTACAACTAATTCAGAGCTCTTCGGCATAGACGAGGCATTTAATTTATTTCTCTCAGTAAGTTTCACCCTGTGCTTGTCTACGGTGCATTTCATCTGCCATCATGTTGCCCAATTACTGAGTTTTGTTCAGCCCATCTAGGAGGCTTTACCTTCCTCTCTGGTCTTGGCTAACCTAATAATTTTGTGTCATCAGCTCATTTCACCCTGTTGCCACTCAGTCACATTTAACTTCGTTAATAATAGGCATTGAACTCTTTTTCTCCCACTGACTGTGCCATTGATACTGGTGGGCAGCAGGAAAGGCGCTCAGAAGTGAATTTCCAGATCAAATCATCTTTAGGTTATATCCATCCACCCCAGACATGCTGCTGCTGAAGGACTATTTTGACCACTTCATCTTTCCTGCTGTTGCCTCTGGATGGAACATGGCTGTGTACTTGTACTCTTCCCTCCTCTTGGGTCTCTGCTCCCTTTGCTCTCCTGAGAGAAATTCATTTGTATATTCTCAGGTAATTCCACAGCCTATTCAATCACCTTCTTGGATATACCCTTGTGAGGTATTTTAGTGCTAAAGAAGAATCAAAAGCTTTTCCACAAATACTTTGATTTTGCTTCACATTGGCATCTGTACCAGGTGTTTTCTGATCCAAAGAAAGGGAAATGAGACCCATTCCAGGGGCCCCTGTGTGAGCAGGAGAGGCAGGGTCTGGGGGTCGGGGGAGCTTCCTGGCAGGCTGCCTTGCCCTAGCAGGTTGCTAGCCCTTTGCTCATCTTTTCGCTACGTCCATAGTTCGAAAATTTTCTCTTTAACTCACAGAATCTGAGCATTATGCCAAGACAGGAAGGAAAAAACAAAACAAAACAAGAAACGAGCAAGAACTACTTTAAGATCACAAATCACAATCCTGTTCCTCACTTTTTTTTTAACATATTTTTTTTCACCTGTCGTCAAATCTGTGCCTGTCTTTATCTGCAGAAGTGTCACTGCCTAGAATTCACTACCTGTGTAGGTGTGCCATTGGCTTGCTTCCCCCTCTATTTCTCAAGCCTCTGATCTTACCTGCTGCCTGCTTCCATGTATTGTACCTTGTCAAAGCAATTTTGGGGTACCTGACCACTCCGAGTACAATGCCACTCACAGTTCAAAATAGCGTGGCATGCGGATTCCTCACCAAACCCTCATATTGCTAATGAGAGAGTAAAATCACATTTAAGGAGAAAAAAATTGCATGAATATGCTTGTTCATTACAATGTTATTTACAAACACAAACCATTGGCAGCGCTGTAGACAAATTCTGAAAGTGCTTACGGGAGCCTGCAATGGGGGAAATACATCCATCATTTAGTCTCAACACCTGTTCAACTCACACTCATTATTAAAAAAAAAAAAAAAAAAAAAAAAAAAACAAACTTCCAGGTGCTCACAATTCCAAACTTTATCTCTCACCCCACAGCTAATTCATTGGTAGCTGCTACTGGCTCTGTCTTCTGGATATTTTCAGTGAACCCTCATTTTCCCATTCCTGAGTGACAACACAGCTCAGTCTGTGACCGTCTGTCACCTGGAGTTCTGCACCATGAGTCTTCAAGTCTGCTAATAGATCTTAGTGCTTTCACTCTCACCATCTCCCACCTATTCCCAGCCAGGGGCACCCTTAAACACACACACACACACACACACACACACACACACCCCAATTTAGATTATAATGCTTCCCTGATAAAAATTCTGTAATGGTTTCTTTACCTCCTTGGAAAAATGATGGCAGCCCCACAGCCCAGACGGTCCTACATCAGCTGGCCTTCCACCAGCCCTCCGACCTTCGCTCCTCTCTCCCCCTCCATCTCCTGTTTCCCATCCTGCTTTGCCTATTTCTCATGCTTGTCTTCCTGTTCTCCTTGCAGGGTTTTGCTCTTATTACCCCATTAGCTGGGGAAGCTCTTTTCTTGATAAATCCTTGACTGTCTTCTTCCCTTCCTTGGGAGCTCTGCTTAAGTGCCAACTTGTCACAGAGGCTCTGCCCAACCACTCTTTCTTTATAAGATCTGTGATCTAAAAATTAAATCCCAAATCCAAATAGAAAAAAAAAAAAATGCACCACTACCTTAACCAAAACAATCCTAAGGGGGGAGAAAAAAAAAAAAAAAAAAAAAAAAAAAAAAAAAAAACTGGAGGCATCATGATACCTGACTTCAAACATACTACAAGGCTACAGTAATCAAAACAGCATGGTACTGGTACCAAAACAGAGGTATAGACCAATGGAACAGAGCAGAGGCCTCGTAGGCAATGCTACACATCTACAATCATCTGATCTTTGATAAACCTGACAAAAACAAGCAATGGAGAAAGAATTCCCTGTTTAATAAATGGTGTTGGGAAAACTGGATAGCCATGTGCAGAAAACAGAAATTAGACCTCTTCCTTACACCTTATACAAAAATTAATTCCAGATGGGTTAAAGACTTAAACATAAGAACTAACACCATAAAAACCCTAGAAGAAAACCTAGGCAAAACCATTCAGGACATCAGCATAGGCAAGGAGTTTATGATTAAAATAACAAAAGCAATGGCAACAAAAGCCAAAATAGACAAATGGGATCTAATTAAACTTAAGAGCTTCTGTACAACAAAAGAAACAATCATTAGAGCGAACTGGCAACAAACAGAATGGAAAGAAAATGTTGCAATCTACCCATCTGACATAGCTAGTATCCAGAATCTACAAAGAACTTAAACAAATTTACAAGGAAAAAAAAAATCAAAAAGTGGGGAAAGGTTATGAACAGACACTTCTCAAAAGAAGACATTTATGCACCCAACAAACGTGAAAATATGCTCATCATCACCGGTCAGTAGAGAGATGGTATCTTAATGTGAGATACCATCTCATGCCAGTGAGAATGGTGATCTTTAAAAAAATCTGGAGACAACAGATGCTGAAGAGTATGTGGAGAAATAGGAACACTTTTACTCTGTTGGTGGGAGTGTAAATTAGTTCATCCATTGTGGAAGACAGTGTGGCAATTCCTCAAGAATATGGATATAGAAATACTATTTGATCCAGCAATCCCATTACTGGTTATATAACCAAAGGATTATAAATCATTCTATTATAATGACACATGTACACATATGTTAATTGCAGCACTGTTCGCAATATCAAAGACTTGAAGCCAACCCAAATGCCCATCAATGATAGACTGGATAAAGAAAATGTGGCAAATACACACCATGGAGGGAATCATCACAGACCAGGGCCTGTTGGAGGGTGGGGAGTGGCTAGGAGAGGGATAGCTGGGGATGGGGGGATTGGGGAGGAATAACAGGCGAAATACCTAATGTAGGTGACAGGGAAATGGATGTGGTAAACCACAATGGCATGTGTATACCTATGTAACAAACCTGCATATGTACCCCATAACTTAAAGTAAATAAAAATAAACAAATATAAAATAAAAAAGATTTTTTATTCATTTATAATTTTTTCAAGACATCTCTATGTGATGTGTAAGGAATGAGAGGATGTTCAGCGACCCAGAGATAGGAAAAGCCCATAACGAGTGAATTGAGTGCTTTGTTTGCTGGATACTGTGTGCAGGAGGACATCATCTGAGGTCCCATCTTTCACCAGAACCCATGCAGACCTGCTTGGACATGTGTGTACACTCAAGCAAGCTACGTATCTGTGACAGCAAGGCCACATGGCCCCTCTGAGACTTAGTTTCTTCATTATTAAATTTATGAAACTGAGATATTAACATCCACTTGTGAAGACCAAATACATCAGCAGATGTAAAAGCACCTCACCGAGCACCCAGCACGTGGTAAGGCATCTATATACCAGCCTTTCTCCCCAGACTACCTCACTGCCTGGCAAGACTTCTCCATGTTCGGTTACCTAGTTTCTTGTTTCTTTGTGCATTTGCTTGATTATGATGCTGTCATCTCCTAACAGCAGGGCTTTGTTGAGTGGGTTAGTTCTGCATCCTGAGTTGCTGTGAGTGTGCCCAGCACACAACAAGAACTGCATGAATAAATAAATGGATTCTCTTTGACCAAAGAAAAAAATAAAATAAAACGTGTAGACCTGAGTAGCTGACTTGCGAAGGGAGTCGATCAGGTGCTACATCAGTAATGTTGGTGGACGCCATGCTGGACTGTCTCTCCATAAAGCATGTCCTGGAATTTCCTTTCTATCACCAACTGAGGGAAGTCGTGGCTCTTACCCACCTCTCTGAGACACACTTTTTTATTCACATATGTATAAGGATTCAGTGTTGCCACTATATCATGGGGATGTATTTTCATTTAAATTTGTGCATTACATGTTTAATAGTTAATCTGCATCTTCCTAATAAACAAATATTTATCAAAGAAGGAGCACCCACTTGTGCAACCACATTAACCCTGAATATTGATGCAGACTAAAGGCAGAACCTCAGAAAAAGTGTTAAGGTAGCAGAAGGGTTGATCCCTGAACTGCAGAAATTCCACTCTGAGGAATGTGTCCAAGGAAATAAACTACCATATGTCAGCCAAAGTGTGTCATTTCTATAGACACGAGGTGTCCACTACACTGTATTTACTAAAATACACAATGGAAGTCATAAATCTTGTATTATAAAGCAGTTTTAAAGTCATATACTTAGTATTTAATAGCATAAACCCAAAATAACTACATAAAGAAACCTTTTTAATTGTTTGGAGAAAAACTATTTAAATGTCTGTGAATATATGAAAATATAAATTCCAATATATCCCTTGGAAAAATATTAGAGTCATTTAAAATGTGCACAAAATTGCATAGCAGGAGAGAAAAATGCTTATGTCAAGTAAAAAATGCAGAATACAGAACCATTTATACTCTTTGATTACAACTTAGGGAAGTATCTGTGTATGTGAGGATGAGACTGGAGGAGAATATACAGAAACCAGCCGAGTGCTGGGGTGAGAAATAATTGTTTACTTTAGAATTTGTTTTCATGTTGTTACATTATTTTACAATATAAGGATAACACAAAAAAGGAATGAGGACCATTTTTAAAGCATAACTACTCAGCCACAATGGGGTTTCAGTTGCCATTTATTTGAGGGAATGCCCAAGTAAGAAGCCACTATGATTGACAGGTGACTCCCCATAGCTTGCTTCTGTTCAGGCCAACAAGCCAGACACTCCCATCCTCAACAAGAGATGGGGGAAGAGGGAAGACAGACACACAGATGAATGACAAGTCAGGTGCCCTTGCTGGAGGGACTCAGGGAGAGAACAACCACGTTGAGGAAGAAGTGCCAGAGAAACCCAGATGGAGAAGATACACGCAACCGAGTCACAGACCCTGCCTACCTTTGGCAGCTCCACTGACTTCATCCTGGCCTCAGCTTGGTGGGCTTCCCAGGTCCAGCAGCTGTAAGGTGCAGCAGGAAGACATGAAGAAAGGGTGGGGTCTAAACCATCTCTCCCGAGCTGCTGATTCCTGAAGTTACTGGCCAGGTTTTTTTTTTTTTAATACTCAGCTGGGTACCAATGATGATATGATTCCCTCACCGCCCCCACCATTGCCCAAGAAGCCCAAAACTAATTTATAATTGTGCTTTCAGCAGACATCTGTCATGTTCTTGCTATTAGAAACCACATTTTTTACTTACAAACATTTTACATTCAATGTGCAAGATATATATTTCAAAGGTGGCAGGCATAGCTGAAATTAAGTGCCCCCTAAATTACTTGCAGAAATGGTCAAAGATGGTGTTCTATTTGATCTTGGTCTAACATGAAAGTGTTTTTCATATAGTTCTTACTATCATATGAGAAAATATATTAATAGGGTTTATGTTTATTAGTAGAATGTTATACACCAGCTTTTTCAATTGTCCTGTTTTTATTTATGTGGAAATTGAGGGGCAACTGGATTGAACAGCACACCCGTGATCCCACCGCAGGCAACAGATGGAGAGAGATACCCAGTCACCATGACTACTGGCCAAGGCCTGCTTCCGTGGACCCAAGTCTGTCCCTTTACAGCAGGGGCAGTCTAAGGAAAGGAAATTGAGGCTGGAAACTGAGTTAGTTTCCTGATGCTGCTATATAAGAAAGGACCGCAAACAGGTGACTCCAAACAGTAGGAGATGCACTCCCTGACAATTCTGGAGTCCAGCAGTGTGAAATTAAGGCCTTGCGCTCCCTCCAAGGGCTCAGTGGGTGAATCCTTTTTTGCCTCTCCCAGCTTTTGGTGCTCCTGTCAACTCCTGGCTTAGAGCTGCCTCTTGCAGGCTATGCAGCTGCCCCCACACAGCCGTCTCCCCTCCCTGTCTCTGTGTGTGCATGCCTTCTCCTCTTGCATAGAGACACTTGCCATTGGATTTAGGGCTGACCCTTATCCGGCAGGACCTCATCCTAACTTGATTGCATCTATAAAGACTCTACTTCTAAACAAGATGACATTCTGAGGTTTTGAGTAAGCATGAATTTGCGGGCAAGGGACAGTCTTCAGCCCAGTGCGGTAACAAATCACAGTGCTGAAGAAGGCGGCAAATGGGAAGATGCGACTCTGCCATGGTCCACGGTTAGCATGACATGGATTGGACAGTTGATTGAATTTGCATTTGCAAAATAGCACTTTAAAAACTAAATTCACAACATCTACAATGTTTCCAGTATTTTAAATACAAAACATCTGCAATGTTTCCAGTATTTTAAATGACAAAGGTAATGCTGCCCTGTTATAAAGATAAATAAGTACATAGAGCAGGGGAGAATCGTCCTCCTGTGCCTGTCCTGTGCAGTGGGTTCAACCCAAATGTGCCAACAGGAGAGGGTGACCTAGCTAGGCTGACTGCAGACGTGGGAGACTTGTGGCCGCCTGCATAGGGAAACACACTAATTTTCTACTGAGAAATGTATTTAACTGAATGATGCTAAATTTTGTTAAGCACAGATCATGAAAGCCGAAAGAGCATGGGCATACATTAAAGGTTTAGAGTGAATGAACAAATTCAGTGCTTATGCTTTTACAAAACTTGTCCGTAGTAATTCATATTTAAGTGACACTCACTGGATGCTTTACCACACACTGGGTGCTAGCTTCGGTGCTTTTACATCTATTGATGCACTTACTTCTCACAAGTGGATGTGAACATTTCAGTTTTATAAATTTAATAAATGAAGAAACTTAGTCTCAGAGGGGCCATACGGCCTTGCTAAGGTCACAGATATATAGCTTGCATGAGTGTACACACATGTCCAGGCAGGTCAGCATGGGTTCTGGTGAGAGACGGGACCTCAGACAATATCCTTCTTCAATATCCAGCAAACAAACCACTCAGTTTGCTCTTCCTGAGTTTTTCCTATCTCTGGGTTCCCAAACATTTTTTTTCCTATTTGGATTTGAGATTTAGTTTTTAGATGTACAGATGTTTTAAAGAAATTATATGCAAATTTTTACTAAGAAGCAGGAGTGGACAACGGATATCTTGGAGAGATTTGTTTTAAATCATCATACGTTCCTGGAGACCCTGACCTCTCACTCTCACCTGCTTCTCACTGAGCCTGTGCACTCATGCGAGGGGCTTGAATCCTGAACAGGACACCTCTTTGACTTGGCATGTGCCTGGACAAATAAAAAGGAAGCGATACAGCTTACTCCTGTGGCTCCAGCCAAAATCCAGAGCCCACTGCAGCCTGCCTTTACCATGAAGACTCGGTGATCAAAAATGGCAATGCATGAGATTTGTTCAGGCATCAGAGTCCTTTTCTATTCTAATTGAAAATAGGGCAACACTTTCTATGTGATTCAAGTGATCTCGCCTCAACAATGACATTTTTGGGAGGACAGCACCTGACATGTCATATTTATACTAAATCACACCCTGTTATTTCCAATTTCCTCAGGAAAACTATCATTAGCAACACTTAATGACCAGCTTGAGGCAAAACCTAAGGTTCTCTCACCTCAAAAAGTCATAACCTATAGTGGTGATGGGTTGGGAAGACATTAGCACAATTATAAAACATAGCCCTTTCCCCAGATGGCATTAGGGATGGCCGTCACCCTTCCAGAGTTGACAAGCATTCTGTATAAAGATGTGGACTAGATGTGTTCCACTGTGTCTCTCTTTTCTACCACTTCTTCATTTAAAAATTTAAAAAAGACATTCCTTAAATTGGTCTGAATCTAGAAGTATTATGCCAATATATAGTTATATAATATCAAATGACTATATCCACAGTAATTTCCCTGAGAAGGTTGAACGTGTTCTAAAAAAAAAAAAAAAAAAAAAAAAAAAAACAAGGTTAAAATGATCAAATATTCAGTTTCAGAAAAATTTCTTTCCTTGAAAGGTTAGCAGGAGATACATGTTGCTTATCTTCTCAAATCGAAGCCAGTATGAGAGTTTCACATTTTAAAAAGAAAATTCAGTCTTCAAAAGAAAGAAAAATAAGAGCAAATGGCACAAAGAAATCTGTCTAACATAAACTATGATCTGCTCATCTATTTGATTTTCTATAAGGGCAGATGTAAGACATTATAGAAAGTATTTTTTAAAGAAATGTCATAATGAGTTTTACCTCAATATTTCTTACATTACATTTTGCACACTTCACCCAGATTGAAGCTCAAGGCAGTGCATTTATTAATAACTGGTGGGCAGAGACCATTTCAATAATCGCTGCATATGAAAAAGCCATCTGAGTAAGATGTAGAGGACGAGGCACAGAGGAAAGGTGCTGACATGGACAAGGGCCACCTGGATCCTGTGGTCAATGATCCGGGCTGCAGCATCAGGACTTTGAAATGAGCCTGTGCCCTTGGAGCAGCCAGCCCAAGGTCTAGGGACATGGGTCACTTGCAGGACTATGAATGGTAACGTTATTGAGGAAACATCTAATAAGTGAACAGGAGGGGTTGTGGCTAGAGGATGGCCCCTGTCTAATTTCCAGGAGCTCTATGTAGACCTGGGAACTACAGCTTTTACCTACAAACTCAGGTATAAGCTGTGACTTCTGAGGCATACCATGTATGCAGCTAGATCCTGGGGGCCAGGTCACTGGTCATGGCCAGAGCCTGTTGGCTTTCATCCTGGCCATGCTGCCTGCGAATACTACTCAGGAAAGGCTTGCTGTAGAAAATGTGGCTGCCACTTTGGTTTGAGGTTCCCACCACTGACTGGTCCACCACCTTGGCCTGCAAAGGATTTCTGCACATATTAATAGAGGCAGGAGGCAAAGAAATTCTAGGCAGACAGGGGCTGGTTCACTTGAAGGTGAAACTGCACCTTCAAGCCAGGTAGCCTGGAACCCACGACCCAAAGTGAGAACTTCTATTCCTGTTTGCTCCCTGTCTTCCAATAGGTCCTTTTTGAATAATATGTTTTTACTCATCAAATGTTGCCTTTTCTAAAACTACCTACAGTTCACTCCCTGCCATGCTATGCCTATAAAATCCCCAGACTCAGTTGGTAGAGGGAGAGAAGTCTTGACTTCTGAGAGATAACACAAGACTTTGAAGAAGACAGATGATTTGACTTAGGGGAAGAAATGGCTGGACTTCGGGGCGAAGCCAGCCTGCCCTTCCTGGCCCCTCTCCAACCCTCCTCTCTGCTGAGAGTCATTCCCACTGCTCAGTAAAACTCTCTGCCTTCACCCTCTTTCAAGTATCTGTGCAACGTCATTCTTCTTGGAGGCTAGATAAGAGCTCAGGATCCACTAAGTGCAGGTACCAAAAAAGGCTGTCACACTGGCCCTTTGCCCTCTGTGATGGAAGGCAGCTGCCCCAGGTGACAAGGCAAGGGGTCAACTGAGTTGTTAACAAACAGCCATCCAAGGACGACGGAGATAAGAGAGCATTTTAGTACCCCCTCTGGGGCTTCTGGGTCACAGGCACCCTTGCCTGGTCTGACCATGGGTCCCACACAGAGCTTGCTCCTGCCAGCACCCAGAGCAGAGAGCCAGGTCTTGCACTTGCTTGCTTACAGGCTTCCTCCTGCAAAAAGCTGAATGCAGTGGGCCAAGTAAACATTCATCCCTGTCATGAGTCCATCGAAGGGTCTGAAAAAAAATCCTGCATCACTCTGAGCCCATATCCAGAAGGCTGTTAGATCTCCAGCTTCCAGGGGCACCCATCTTGAATCTCTGATCCTGGAGGCTCATATGGACCAGAGGTACAGAGGGATGGCATGGCTGGGAGAATCACCTGGGTCTGCAGCTAGACCTCATTGCTTGCCAGGTGTGTGACTCTGAGCATGGTACCTGCTCCTTCCCAACTGCAGAGTGGAAATAATAACACCACCGTCTTCAGAGTACTGCCCAGCAGGTAAATGAACTCATTGTAGGAAGAGACACAAAGAGCAGTGGGTTCAGAGTAATGGCCCAAAGGAGCGGGGCTCTTGCTGAGCTTGCTCCTGGGATGCTGGTCATCTGGTGAGCCTCATCTGCTGTAGCCAACCTGCACTGCGATAATGTATCTGTGCAGATCACATGTCCTTCTAGACATTCATCAACTTGAGGGTGAAAGCCTCATCTTAGTCACAAGCATGTATGTGCTACCATAGTCTCCTGCACATGAGCCAGATTTGTACTCACACAAAGTAAGTTCAAAACACTCTGTATTCAAGTCAACATGGTGTGCATGCCCCTCTGACCTCTGTCTTCCTCCAGTCCTGCAAACTGCTTCTGCCTACCCTGAGCTGTCCCCTTTGCAGATGTATTAGGCCTTAGCCTAAGTGATCCCTTTTATTTGGGATGACCTCCCTCTGAACAGAGTTCATCCTTAGAAATCAGCTCAAATATGGTCTCTTCAGACAACTTGCTCTGAACACCCTTCCATCATCACTGCAGAATAGTGCTTAAACACCATCATGCCTCCTTGTTCAAACACACCTCTTACCACCTCTCATGCGTGTTGCCCAGTAATGATCAGTTCAACCCTCTGTCAACCTCCACCCAACCAAAACACCATCCTAGCGCACCTTTAGTCTGACCCTTAGTTAGTGCCAGAGGAAATTCTAAGACCAGACCACCTGGAAGGTACACGCTCTCATGCAGAACCATTCAGTCAAGGACCTGGCCTTTCTTGGTCCATTTTTATAACCGAAGAAAGGGTTCCTGTGCTTATAACCATGCTCACTGAAGCATAACAAGGCTGGGCACTCTGACAGGGATACTTTCATATCATCCTCAGAGACACATTCTTATATCTTACCCTAGTCCCGCAGCCCTACATTGGTATTTATAGAACCGCAGGACCCACTGAGTACAAGTACCAAAAAGGCTGTCACAGAGGCCCTTTGTCCTCTGTGGCAGAAGGCAGCTGCCCCACAAGGGGTGGGGGTAGGGGGGTCAACAGAGCTGTTAGCACACAGCCATCCACGGACAGCAGAGATAAGAGAGCATTTTAGCACTCCCTCTGGGATCTTGGGGTTGCAGGAACCCCAGCCTGGTCCGGCCATGGATCCCACACAGAGCTTGAACACAAAATATGAGAAAAGAACACAAAATATGAACACTATTTGTGGAGAACTCTTGAAAATATAGTTTATGCAGTGTGCACTGCCATATTCTGATAATGGTTGAAAGTAAATAGAGCCCATAACCTTCGTGTGGATGTTTGCATTTTTTTTTTTTTTTTTTTTTTGAGACGGAGTTTCGCTCTTGTTACCCAGGCTGGAGTGCAATGGCGCGATCTTGGCTCGCCGCAACCTCCGCCTCCTGGCTTCAGGCAATTCTCCTGCCTCAGCCTCCAGAGTAGCTGGGATTACAGGCACGCGCCACCATGCCCAGCTAATGTTTTGTATTTTTAGTAGAGACGGGGTTTCACCATGTTGACCAGGATGGTCTCGATCTCTTGACCTCGTGATCCACCCGTCTTGGCCTCCCAAAGTGCTGGGATTACAGGCTTGAGCCACCGCGCCCGGCCTGCATTTTTTAGACCATGTGGTCCCTGGGATTCAGATCTTCTAGAAGTTTTGCATTGCTGGATGCCAGGTTGTGCTGACCAAGACCTATGTGCTGCAAGATAATAAAGTAGGGATCTTGGCAAGAAACACGTTTAACATCCTGTTGATTCTGTTTTTCAGGAGAACTCCAACTAATGCAGATTTTGGAAGAAAACGTGGAATGCTACTGTAACAAATAACCAAGAATGTGGAAGTGACTTTGGACCTGGGTAGTGAGTGGAGGCTGGAGAGCTTTTAGGTGTATTCTAGAAAAACAAATGAACAAACAAAAAACTGTGAAATGCCTTGAATGGATTGTAGAAAGGTGGACATTACAGGGCAGCCTGGTGATGTCTCAGGGAAATGAGGAACAGATTATTAGAAGCTGGAGGGAAGGTGATCCTTGTCCTAAAGTGAGAAATAACTTGGACGAATTATGTTCTAGTGTATTGTGGAAGGTGTAACATGTTAACCATATTATTGGGTGCTTAACTGAGATTTCCAAGCAAAATATTGAAGGAGCATCTTGGTTTCTCCTTACAGTTTACAGTCACATATGAGAAGGAAAACACATCTGGGGAAAACAATGTTAAGCAAAGAAGAACCATAACTTGAGGATTTGAAAAATTATTGGTCTATTCCTATTACAAAACATGAAAAACCTGTTTTGAAGAGAGCACTGAAGTTGTGGCTGAACAACTGTTTGATGAAGAGTCTGCAGGAGCAACTCATGGATTTGATCAGCCAGCTCTGCATAGCCAGAAATAGCAATGGGATTGCCTTGGTGGAAATACTGCCAGCTTGAACTAAAGGTAACAAAGACAAAGTAAAGGCTTTCTGACATCTGGGCTCTATAGAATCAAACAAGAGTGCTATTCAGCTGTGAACCTGCTTTGTCCTTTAAGAAAAGGAAATAGTTCAAAGAAGATTCAGAGATCATTTGGGCTGCCACTCCCACCACTAGCCCAGGGGGCAGGACTGGCCCCTCCTGGATTTCAAAGGATGGGGCCACCTCTTTAGCTTTCGTGTGCCAGCAAGCTTCACCACTCCCTCCCCAGCTTCATGGGCAGGGCAGTTCTTCAGAGTCCTGGGGATGAGGTCCCTGCATAGGGCCATAGGGAGATGCTGCTGCTTCAGTGAGCCTTTGGGGCAGAGCATCAGGCCAAAGCAGATCATTTGCACACCTTGCATCTAGTGAAACTTGCCTTGCTAGATTTGAGCTGGCTTGGAAACAATTTCTTTTCTGCCTTCTGATTTATCTTTTATTTATTTATTTATTTATTTTTATTTTGGAAAGGGTATATCTATTTTATGCATATCCCATTGTATTTTGGAAGCACATTTGGGATTCACAGATTCACAGATAAAAAGAGAGTTCGCTGCAGGATAAATTATACCTCCCATCATCACACCCATATCTGGGATTTTGATGACACTTAGATGAAACTGGATTTTGGGCTTTAAAATTAATGCTGGAACAAGTTAACTGGTAGCTGTTGGAATCAAATACATGTATTCTGCATATTTGAAGGACAGGAATTTTGGGGGACCAAGGACAAATTTTTGTGTTCTCAATGTGTCCTCCATAAATTCTTATGTTGAAGCACTAAACTCACGGTATGGTTATATTTGGGAATGATATCTTAAAGGAGGTAATTAAGGTTAAATGAGGTCATCAGGGTGAGGCCCTGATCTGAGAGAATTAGTGTCCTTGTGAGAAAAGTCAGCAGACAGCTCATGCTCCCTACACCACACAAGGAAAGGCCATGTGAGGACATGGAGAAGGCAGCCATCTTCAACCCAGGAGAGCTCTCACCAGACACTTAACCAACTGGAACCTTGTTCTTACACTTCTATCTTCCAGAAATGTGGAAAACAAACATCTGTTTCTTTAAGCTGCCCACTCTGTTGTATTTGGTTGTGGTAGCCTGAATCACCTGTTAGGGATGTGGTTGCTGTGACTGTCCTACAGACTGTAAGGCAGGCCCCTGAGTTACCAGTGCATGGAACTTATACATGGGTTTTCAGTGTGAAGCGGGTTATCTGAGACTTCCAGGGGAACTAGAGCTGTCTACACTGCTGAGAACACATCAGTTCCTGAGATTAGGTCTGAAAGTGGGGTGTCAACCACAGAACATAAACTATTAGTACAAGGAGCTATTGCATATGTTTCTAGGAATAAAAATCCATTGGAACATATGTGGGTTATTTTGCTTAGTCTCATCTAACATATAAAGAAAACAACGGGTCCTGTTATTGCAGGGATTTTATCTATTCTGGAGGCAAAGCATTCACATTAATTGTGGAAATGTCTAGGAATTACTTGTGTGAGTAGATTTCTGAGAGCCATCTGCAAGGCTGCATTATTCTCACCTGCAGGCAAATTAACAGATTCCAAAAAAATGTATCTTTCTGAAGATTTTCTACTATACTTCTTCTGACAGGTGGGTGATATCTATTTTTAGATTGAATAGAAAAAAAGGCCTTTTCTTTTTGTTTACACTCAAGCAGCATGAGTTATTAAAAATAACCAATAATTGCAATATCCCAGTTATTTTCATCATTTGTAGTGACAAGGCTGCTTCATAAGCATTTGAAATGACAAAAACTGTCTCCAAATGTCATTTGATATATTTCCGTGCTCTGCTGACAGTGCATCTCACACTATCTATTTAACTTTTTAATTATATTTACTTACTTTTGTAATTAAACAATGCAATCTTAGAAAATGGGTTTAACTTTTAATTGCATGGGATGAAATATGACAATTCCAATTACTGCATGTCAAGGCTCTGTTTATTTTTTTTCTTCTTTTTATCTTTTTTTTTTTTATTTTAAGGGAGCCTATTTCCAATTACAGCTCGTATTCTTCTTATCTTCCTCTTATTTATGATAGCAGGAATATTTTAATGTTTCCACTTTGTTAAAATTGCCTTTTGTCATTAGAGCCTCAAACATAAATGTCAGAGTTCTTCTGTTTTTTTTTTTTTTTTTTTTTTTTTTGCTATTTAGCATTGATAGAAAGCAGTGCCCAATGACACCCACATTGATTCATTTCTCAACTGTTTACTAAAAGTTGTGATAACATGTTGTCATAAAATTCTATTTCATCTATTGAACCTTGACCTTTGAGGCATCTGAGGAAGAAATCTTTTAAATGATTACTTTTCACATCACAAAATGGTTCTGTTGTGGGAGCGCCTCCATCATTACCTCTGAACTCAGTGTAGGCATTGGGTACTCCAGGGCCTCCATCCTGGCACCTGACGTACTTGCCAAATAAGGGCTGCTCTGTCTCCTGGGTGTGTAGGGTATCTCCTGAACTCTCCTATTTTAGTGCCATTGGATTGTCTAGAACTCTGGATAACTCATCCTCCTCCTCCTCCTCATCATCATCATCATCATTCTTTCTCATTACTTTGGCCACTATAGGCTTTTGCCAAGTTGAGTTTAATGAGAAGAATAATTTTCAAAGAGCAATAGTGTGTGTCACCAGTAGTCCAGAAACTAGTCATTGGAAGCTGTGATAGTAGTTTCAATATTTCAAGTTATGGGATCTAATGACGATTAGCTGTGTGGTAAGGAAATCTGAGTATAAAAGAAGATACAACCAAGGCTGTGAATATGCTTGAGAAAATTTGACCATATGCAAATGGTTGACTTCAAAGAAATGTTCACCCAAATGATGTTTAGGTCTTGCAAGGACTACAATATGAAAAATGTCAGGCTGTATCCCCACATGCAATGCAACTAAGCAGTGCAATAGAACAGAACATGCTATATGATTCCATTTGGATGAGCTCCTGAAAATGTTAAAAACTGTAGTGACAGAGAGCAGATCAGTAGCATCAGGGGTTGGTCACTGACTACAGTGTGACACAAGGGAACACTTTGGGATGATGGAACTATTCTATACAGTAATTGTGGTGGCTAAACAATCATATATATTTGTCAAAACTTATTTTTATTTTCTAAAACTGGTCGCATTTTTATACTTAGGTTATACCTCAATAAAGATGATCAAGACAAAAAAAATCAAGAATTAACAACAGAGTTGTATTGTTTTTACCCAAAAATGGAAGGAAAACTAGTTATTATTTTTTGCTACTTCTTATTTATTCAGCCTTCACATTCTTCTTTACACAAAAATACAAAAAAAAAAAGAATTAGGAAAATGTATGAGAGCAAATAAATACAAAATTGTATTTTATAGAAGAGTTTCAAAATGTATTTATGGTGTGACTCTGGGTGTACTTGTTACCTGGGAATTTACATTGTACAGAAAGTGTCTCTGTTACAGTCCTTCTTCAGACCTGTCCTCATAGGGAATGGAGAGCCCCATTCTGGATGCAGAAGAAGCTCCTGTCCATGTGAAGGGCTGCTCTTGCTTCCCAAGCATATCAAAGATAACAAAGGTAATTATTTAGTGAGCTCTCTGTCCTTATGTGAATTATAGCCAAAGTACTACAAATTAAGAAATAAAGAATTAACAAAATATAGCTATAATTCTCACTAAAGATTTGCAGACAATTCTTAATGTATTGAATCCTTGAACCAGATAAATAAGACTGACTAGTTATTGTCTTCAAAGCATTTTA
Organism: Saimiri boliviensis; assembly: GCF_048565385.1. Classification (NCBI taxonomy): domain Eukaryota; kingdom Metazoa; phylum Chordata; class Mammalia; order Primates; family Cebidae; genus Saimiri; species Saimiri boliviensis. The sequence continues at coordinate 297,680,496 of NC_133449.1, forward strand.
CGTTATTACAGTTTACATTTTCTTGACATTTACATATTTACATCTCACACCTGAAAATCTGATCATTTCCAGCTAATTTAGGTTTAACCTTCAGAAACTTTTGGATAAAATAATACTCTTTGGTGCCAGCTTTGAAGAATATAACATGATTCTCATGCTAGCTTTTAACGATGACAACATTTCCAAATAGAGATTCATCTTTTTCTGTAAGAAACCAATAGGCAAGCATCTTCATAAAAATGTGAAGAGCTTAGCACATTTGTGCTATCAATCCAACATCAATATAACAACTATAATTAGTTGTTATGTTATGATTTGTAAGTTTAGCATAAGAAAAATAAAATGCCTACTTTCATACCGTAATGACAATATGTTTTATTATTATTGCTAATAATTCCAATATTTTATGTTTGTCATACTGACTTTTAAATGGAATGTTCTCATTACCTGCTCCGTTTAATTTGCTCATGCTCTCAAAAACAAAAATGAATATGCTAATTGTGACATGATTTCTATGGACCAAATGTTTAGTACTATGGAGATGAGTCACATTAGGTACTAAAAAACTGCTCTCTTAGTTTGATGCATGAAAAATTAATTAATAATGGGAAAGTTTGCTACAACCCTAACCTAGTAGGATGATTCAACTAACTTCAAACACATTTTATGTCAAATGTTTGTTTTGACTTTAAGCATATTAAATACAACCATGTACTGTGGCAGCTTTGATAGTGTTTCTCACTTAGAAAAGCTGAAGGCAGAACAGTCAACATTCAGATCTAGATATTTACAAGATGTTGCAGAAAATTCCGTTTTTGACTCAATTACAACACTTTGGCAATGTTAACTTCTTGTAAACTCAAAGGCTGTCAAAATAAAAAGAAAAAAAATGAAAAAAGTAAAAGAAAAGCAAGAGAGGTACATTTCTTGGTGCCCCTTAGCCTTAATTTTGATTTAGAGACAGAGTAGACACCAAAGAAAATTTTACCATACACTTTTCTGAATCTTCACATCTGTGTTGAAAGACGACCTACCACTTTCAACAGTTTGTTACCTTGGGTTTGGCCTAAAGCTGTTTCCTTAAATATGTTAACTTCAGCCTAATGCTTTCTCCATATATCGTGAACTGTAGGCTCTGGGGTGTAAAGAGTCTGTACCTTTCTCTTATAACAAGTTGCTAAGTCTCAGCCAATCGCGGCAGCTGAGTTTCAATCACAGCAGCTGAGTTTCAGCCAATCACAACTGCTGAATTTTAGGCAATCCAAGCGGCTGAGTCTCAGCTGTGTTCAAGTGAGGCAAAAGCAGAGCTGTAACTAACCCAGCTCTTCCTGTAGCCTGTTTTCCTTCTTCTGTCTGTCCACATGTCAGCTCCATTGCCACTCTGAACTGATTCTGGTTCTGGCTGCTGCCCAATTCATGAATCCTTCTCTGCTCAACTAAACATTGTTAAATTTAATTTGACTAAAGTTTTTCTCTTAACAAGTTAATAGAATGCTTCTTTTTAATTCTTTTGTCATAGGATTAAAAAAAAATAAGAATTGGATAGTTCTGTTCTCTGAAAGATATCTGTGAAATTATGTCTGGAGAAAGCCGTGGATTCACATAGAACAGGTCACTATTTGAGCATGAAGATAGTAGAAAGGAGAAGGAATTGGCTTAAGGTGGAGCTGCTTTAGATGCAGAATATTCATTATCCTTGGAGAATCCTTGAATGACAGGTCTGCACACACTGATATTTCTTTCCAAGGTTATAAAAAACAAGAAAATATTCTAGAAAGCAATAATCTGTTTGCTTCTTAATGAAATGTGTAAGTGTCCTGACTGAAATGGCATGCCGTAAAAAATCGTTTCTAATCATTTTAAGTAATATTTAGATCAATTCATTGTAATCTTATTAGCTTTTATGTTTATGTCTGAATTAGATTACTTTCATGTTTGTTTAAGCTCTTTTGCTTTTTAAAATGTCTCTTTCAAAGACAAATTGAGCCTGGTTAAAATAATCAATGGCTTTTGTGGGTTCAACATATGCAGATGCCAGATCTCAGGGAGGACTTCCATTTCTTCCAGAGGGACTGTCCTCCACTTGGTGGTGACTCAAGGGGGGTGCTGGGCTCACACAGGAGCCTTCCTACCCGTGCACGGCAGCAGCTGAACTCAGGGTAAAGGCAGCCCTTCAAAATGATGTGTGGCTTCTCAGGGCATGGAGTCTACAGAATTTTCATTTGGGAAATGATTTGAGCAACCTTTTAAGTTAGGGCATCACTTTCGGGGTGTTCTCTTCTTCTCTAGAGATGCATGTTCACATATAATTCAAATACAAATGGTAAGAATTTGTAGGTAAAACGTGGAAATAGTGCTTAAAATAATGGCATTTTTAGGAAGGTACTATTATATCCAACTGTTGTCCTGTTAATTTACATTTTTCCCAAATCAACTGAAAATAAGAAAACACTTCCAAGTTTGAGCTAAATATAAATTGAGTGTTTATTATGATGACATTATGTATTCACACAAACAAAAGAACATTTTTGGCGTTTTGCTTCCCTTTCAATGAATGTTACTGTGAAAAGAATCTGTGTATCAGTATCCGAAGTTATAAAATAATGAAATAATATTGGAAAAAAATGAATGCTGACAAATCATAGTTGCAGAGATAGGCAACACTCCTCGCTTTGTGAAATGGGGTGAGATGGGAGAAAGGATATCAGGCAGGTTATGTTTTCACAGAACATTGGTTCTTATATTGTTCACTCAGCATCTAGGTGAGTAGTTTTGCTTGGGCTATTTTTTGTGGACCTCTTGAGAATTTGATTCGTGCTAAGGAATCTCTTCACAGGGAAATATGCACTCACCGTGTTGGTGCCACTGTGTTCCTACAATTTCCTGGGGGGTGGGGTGGCATGCCCTGGCACCTAGACCTTCCTCAATGTTGAGACACTCAGTCCTGCAGCCCAGAGATGAGACCTGCTGATGTTGAAGAGCCTGTTTGTTTTTCCAGAAACTGCCCATGGCTGAAGGGAATGTCTCAGGAGTCAGCCTGAATTTAATGACCACCTGGGGTACAGAGACCCCACCCCTTGACTCGACTGTGACAACCCTGAAGTTCATCACACTGCCACAGCCACCATGTGATCACCAGTGGCCTCTCTTGGGGCGAGTCAGTCTAACGTCTCCCTCTGCCCTCTGCTCTACTCCCTGTGCATCCCATTTAACAAAATAAAGATTTGAGATAAGAAATGGACTCAGGTGATGATAGAGGCTGCCAAGTCTCAAGATCTGTAGTTCTTACATTTCCCTCAACTGCAAAGGCAAAAATAAATAAATAAAAATTTCCAGGTAACCAGTTGGAGATCCCAGGAGATGTTTCAGTTTGAGGCCAAGAACAGGAATATGATGTCTCAGATTGAAGGCAGGTAGAGAGACGGATTTCCTTTTTCTGGGGAGAGAGCCAGCTCTTTGTTCTATTCAGGTCTTCAACTGATTGCATGAGACCCACCCACATTGTGGAGGGCAATCTGCCTTACTCAGTTTCTCTATTTAAAACTTCACCAGAGTAGTATTTTACCAAATACCTGAACACTCTTTGTCCCGGTCAAGTTGTGAGCAAAATTAACCCTCATCCCCTTTTGCCTAGACTATGGCAGCCTGCGAGCACTGCAGTCACTTAGGAAGTGACTACAGTATTTTGCACCTCATACGGTCAATAATCTATTTTTCAATTCTAACCATGCACACTGAGAAAATATGTTCTATGCTTTCTGTTTCAACCTGTTCAAGATATTTTTATGTTTACCTCTCAAAAAAAAGTGAACTAAACTTTGAAACTCACATAGTGATAAATCATGGATTACTGTTTTCAAAGTAAAACAGTAGGTAATATATTAAGGGACATATTTCAGTTCTAGTGTTATCTAAACAAGAGTAACAATGTATTTTTTATTTAGGTTCTCAAAAAAACACAGATTGTTCTGTTAAATGCTAACTTTAGATAAGCAACACATTTATTTTTAGTATGAATATACCCTGTGCACTATTTGGAACATACTTACATTAAAATATGTTTGCTGTTTATTCGAAATTCAGATTTACCTGGATGTCCTATATTTTTATTTGCCAAATCTAGAAACGTTATTTTATTTTTAGAATGCTATTTTAGATGATTGTTTCAAATAATATATTTTTGTTCTGTCAGATAAGAGAGAAAAGATTGAATTTTGAAGAGAATCTTCATAAAATTGGGACTCAACTATTGATAAAATCTCAGTTTGAAAAAGATTGATGTAATTGTATCGACCACATGCAGTTAATTCAAGACAAAAAAACGGACATAAATATTCCTAAAAATGTTGATAACCAAGATTCTATAATATATATTTAAATAATTATTCACATAAAGATTATAAAATGATACAAGTACTACAAGCTATTGAACATTTTCTAGTTTGACCAAACTGAAGAGATTATAATAGCCCATGATGTGAGGGGGTAATTGAGACTCAGAAGTTCAAGGCAGCTAAGTAAGAACCCCAAAATAATCAAGATTAAAAATAATCAATAATAAAACAAAATCCTTTGTTAACTTCTACCTTTGTATTGAAATTAGATTGGTAAATCTATATCTGTGATATCAGTTATATATGTGATTCATCCAAATTTGTATTTATCTTAGTAAATCCATATGTTTATTTTATTTTCTCTGAGTACAAGTAATACATACATTTAAGATTCTGCTCTATGAGCATTCTGCCTGGATACTTAAAAAATCCAAATTTTTGGTCTATGACCATTGATTCATTTCAGACTCTTTTATCTGTTGTCTTCCTTGGTGGCATTCATTGTTCCCCATAGTAGGTGACCCTTGACACAAATTTAGAAGAAAAAAAACCTCTCTGAATAAGCCTGGAAGGAATCATTCATCCTTAATGTATCTAATTACTACCTAGAAAGTATAAGCATTATTATGCAGAAATTATAATGAAAGCCAACCTATGTAATGTTTCAGCTCAGTGATTTCCTAATTATGCTAAATTAAAATATAAATATTTTCTAGTAAGAACTTTGGAAACTATGACATTCTGTGCAAAAACAAATAAGCTGAATCCAGATGGTGCAGTCATCACTTTGTACAGTGAAGTGTCGCCTGGCTGCTTTATCCACACTGTGTACCTGTCAGAGTTTCTATATATTTCTTCCAGATTAAAAATAAGAGCTCCAAATAAGATATCCTTTCACCTGATATCAAAATAGGTAAATAAATATATTCAAATAATTCAAATGGGCTGGGCATCATGAAAATAAAGGACTGGCACAGTTAATTGTGTAGATTTCTTCTTACCGTTGAAAGATCGCAACAACGCATGACCGATAACTTTATGTGTGCTATAGTCCGAGTGTTTGTGGCTCCCCCCGAATTCATATGTTGAAATCCTCACGTAAAAGGTGATGGTATTAGGAGGTGGAGCCTTTGGGAGGGTCCTGCCCTCGGGAATGGGATTAGGGACCTTATAAAAGAAACCCAGAGAATTCTTTTGCCCTTTCCACCATGTGAAGACGCAGCTAGAAGGTCCCATCTATGAACCAAGAAACTGGCCCACGCCAGACACCACATTAGAAGATGCCGTCACCTTGATTTCCAGCCTCCAGAACTATGAGAAATACATTTCTGTGGTTCAGAAACCACCCAGTTTATGGTGTTTTGCTACAGCATCATGAATGAACTAAGACAATGTGTGAAAATTACCATAAATTGATTGTGCTAATTTTTATGAATAAATAATATAATGTAATAAAATCAAAGCTTTCCTAGTGATGCTCTTTATCATTATAGTTTTTTTTTTTTTTTTTTTAATTCCTAATGGAAGCTTTGAAACAATGTGGTAAATAGAGATGATGCCACATCAACCGGAATGTCTTGTTTTTAATGAAAACCAAAATGGCCAGTTTGCTAAGTTGATGTTACTTATTATTTTCCTTTAATATCTTTTTCTTTATCTTCAACGATAAATACCTTAATGGGCAAAGCCATACACATACAGCCACATGCCCTTTAGCAATGCCCCATGGTGTGCATGACTGACCTCCTCAAGTCACTCCAAGTTTAAATAAGAGAAGTTGTAGGCAGAGCCATTATTTACGAAGTTTCCTATCTTGAACAGTACCCCCGTTAACAAAGTAAGAAACACCGAGGACTTTTGCTTCACACATTGCTACTCAGCACGGAGCCATCCATGCTTGGCTTTCAGTACCGTCAGTGTCAGGGACAGCTGATGTCCCATTAGCTCTAACAGAAACCTGGAGCTGGTTGACTCTGCAACAACATTCTGTGTCTCTCTCTTTTTTTTTAAAAGGCGTCTTTGCCAATAATTCTGTCACTTCAGAATTCTGCCAATGTGCTTTAAGCCCCACCTTACACCAGATATTATTGAGGACTTTGGGATACACCAGTGGGAAAAAACATGAAAAGATCTGTGCCCACAGTGAGTTTACTTTCTGGAGGCCTCAGATAGCTGCTGACAACATGATAAATAAACAAATGTTTTAGCATGTAAGGGGTTGGAAGCTTTGTGAAGAAGCAGGACACCAGAGCAACTGGGCCAGAGAAGGGATGTACACACAATTTTAAACTGGATGGGTGGTGTGGACCTTCTTGAGAAAGTGGGGTATGAAGGAGGTGAAGGAATTAATCATGAAGTTATCTGGAAGAGAAACATTTTCATGGAGGAAATGGGCACTTCCATGACCAAAAGAGAAACCACACCTGTTATACTTGAGAAACTGCAAGAGAAAAACTTTGGGTAGAATCATGTGAGCCAGGGAAAGTCACAGGGCACCTGGTCATGGGGCCCAGTGTAGAGAATCCAAGAGAAAATCACTGTAGTCTGACCCATATGTTACTAGGCTTACTCTGCATACCACAAAGGGCAAGTGAGACATCAGAATAACAAAGAGGATGGCTAGAGGGTGCAGGCAGAGGGGAACCGAGGTTCAAGCATGGTCATGGCAGCAGAGGTGGAGGGCTGCAGGTGGGTTCTAAACACATTTTAAGTGTGGGTCCAGCGAGATTTCTTGACGTTCTGGATGTAGAATGTGGAGAAATAAATGCAGTCAAGGGCAGCTTCTGGGATGCAAAAAGACTTTTATGCTACTGTTTTTATAAACTAGAAAACTCACAAGGATAACTAGATGTCTTCTGCATGTCATGTGCCTTATGTGAAAGAAAATATTTAATTCCAAGGACTTTTGAGAATCTTGTTATAGAACAAAAACTTGTGTTTGTCACAATTCTTTGTCCCATATATTTTCTGACCATTACTGGTCAAACTATATGGCTTTCCATTGGAAATGTTAAGTGTTATCATTTAACATTACCTGATGCCAAAATCGTTGATTTTTGTTTGTTTGTTTTGAGAAGCAGTTTCGCTCCCTCCCTTAGGCTAAAGTGGAGTGGCTGGATCTCCGCTCACTGCAATCTCCAGACTTGGGGTCCAAGCAGTTCTCCCGCCTCAGCCTTCCAAGTAGCTGGGATTACAAGTGCCCATCACCATGCCTGGCTAATTTTTGTATTTTTGGTAGACAGGGGTTTTCACCAGGTTGGCCAGGCTGGTCTCAAGCTTCTGACCTCAGGTGATCCAACCACTTCAACCTCCCAAAGTGCTAGGATTACAGGTGTGAGCCACTGTGCCCAGCGAGAATTACTGTTAAAAAACAATGAAAATAGCGTTTCCCCCCAATCAACAGCTGATTATTTGATCTACATTATGCTAAGAACTCATTTGGCTGATATTTTCCATGGAGGCTGTCTCCACAGTGCCAAAATCACTATTAATAGGCAATCAACTGAGATAAAAACAATTATTTGAGTTAGCTGTTGGGTTAAGACGTTGAATAGACAGCAACAGCCCACAGTTTTGATGGTGCGTAGCAACAACTTTTGTGTTCTCTGTATTCTTTCAAGTAGCAGCAAGGGGAATAATTCCCAGCTGGAACAATGGTATGGGCTGCAATCCCACTGCTTCTGGGCTTTTCATGTTTACAAGGTGAGAGGTCTAAACCAAAGGCTGGTGAAATCTCTCCTTCTCAGTCTCTTTGTGGGTATGTACCTGACAAAGGCCCATGGAACCTTGTTTTACTGAGCCTTGGAAACAGAAATCCATGATGATGGTTAGGCTTTATTTAACCTTGGTCTTGCTCCAGTCCAGCAGCTAACTTAGACTAAGGCCAAAACCTTGCTCTGTGATTCAATTGAATAAGGAGAAGTTGCTTGTAAGTATGAATTTCGCACCACGTTTGTTTTTTTTTTTCTTAGTGATATTTTAGAGTCTTTGTCATTAAAACTGTCTGTTTTAAGAAATTTGCATTTGCATTGACATGGTTCATAGACTATTTTGGAACCAAAGCTCAGGTGTGTGTCTACTACCAAGATTAAGCTGTTCAGGGCATTACTTTCAAAACTCAGCTTTTAATTTGAGCTGGCCAGAGCATGGCCTGTTGTAGCATGGACTTTTTTCTGTGACCCTTCAGCCCAGAAACAACTAAACAAATAAGGTCAGCACGGCTGTGAGGGGTTAGATATGGACACAAGTGGTTAACAAGACTCATTAAGAACTACAGAGCTACTGGTAAAGCATAGAACCTATTTCCCTTCCACTTACGAAGGGCTGAAGACTAAAAACTCTTCTGTCATTGGGCTTGAGTTGTCACAATTTGTGTATTCTTTTTTATTATTATTATTTTGTATGTAGTTTTTAATTGACATATTGTAACTGTATATATTTAGGGGATACAATTTGATGTTTTTATACACAAATTATTATATAAATTATATAAATTTATGTTATATAAATCTATGTTATATAATGATCCAATTAGGGTAATTAGCATATTTATCATCTCATCCACTTATTATTTGTGATGAGAATGTTCAAAAGCATTTTTTGTAATGATTTTGTAATATAAAAGATTTTACTGTTAATCTAAGTCACACTACTCTTCAATAGAACACCAGAAGGTATTCCTTCTCTTTGATTGTGACTTTGTACTCTTTGTCCAACTTTTCTCCATCCTGCTTTTCCTTATTCCCTCCCATTATGGTCAACCACTGTTATAGTCACAGCTTCTATGACATCTTGTTTGTTGTTGTTGTTAGTATTCAGCATACCGTGAGATCATGCGATATTTGTCTTTCTGTGTCTGACTTATTTCACTTAGTAGTATAGCCTCCCAATTAATCCATGTTATTTCAAATGACAATATTTAATTCCTTTTTTATGACCAAGTGGTATTCTATTGCAGATATTTACCACATTCTCTATATACTGTTATTCATTTTTGGACAGTTGGATTAATTCCATATTTTGCCTGTGGTAAATAGCGCTGCAATAAATATGGGAGTGCAGAAATTTCTTCAATGTGCTGATTTTCTTTCCCTGGGATATATACCTGATATTAGGATTGCTGAATCAAGTGATAGTTCTATTTTTAATTTTTTGAGAAATTTCCAAACTGTTTTCCATAATGACCATCCTAGCTTACACTGCCACTAATAGTGTGTGAGTATTTCCTAGTCTTCACATCATTGCCAGTACTCATTTTCTTTTGTCTTTGGGTAATAGCCGTTCTGACTGGGGCAAGATAATATCTTCATTGTGGTTTCTACTTGCATTTCTCTGATAATTAGTGCTAGTGAATAATTTTTCATGTACATCTTGGCCATTTGCATGTATTCTTTTGAGAAATATCTATGAAGGTCTTTTGCCCATTTATTAATAGGCTTCTTCTTTTTTTATTGAGACATTTAAGTTTTTTATGTATGTTGAGTGTTAATCTAGAATGTATAGTTTAATGTTGAAGATATTTTGCAAATATTTTTCTCATATCTCTTCCCTTTGTTAATAATTTCCTTTGCTATGTAAGAGCATTTTACTTTGATATAATTTTATTTATGCATTTTTGCTTTTGTTTGTGCTTTTTAGATCTTATTCAAAATATTTGCTCAGCCCATTATTGTGCAGTTTCTTCCATGTTTTCTTCCAGTAGTTTCATAGTTTTGGTATTTACATTTGGGTCTTTCATACCTTTTATGCTTTTTGTTTGTTTGTTTAGCCAGAGGTAGTGGTCTAGTCTCATTATTCTTCATATGAATAGCCAATTCTCCCTCCAGCATTTAATGAAGAAACTCTCTTTTCTCTAATGGGTGTTCTTGGCATCTTTATTGAAAATCAATTGGCTCTAGGCACATAAATGTATTACTAGGCTCTCTATTTTGTTTTATTTATCTATGTGTCTGTTTTTATACCAGTACCATGCTGTTTTGGTTACTATAACTTTGTGGTGTATTTTGAAGTCTGGTAGTGTGATGCCTCTGACTTTGTTCTTTTTGCTCATGAACACTGTGACTTTTCATTATCTTTTGTGGTTTCGTACAAATTTTTGGATTGTTTTCTGTTTCTGTGAAGAATGCCATTGAAATTTTGGTAGGGATTACATTGAATCTGTTGATCACATAGGGTGGTATGGACATTTTAACAATATTAATAAGAATTTATAAAAATAAGACATCTTGCAGTTGTCTATGTCTTCATCAATTGCTTTTTATTCGTGTTTTGCAGTTTTTATTGTAGAGATGATTAATCTCTTTGTTTAAATTTATTCCCAGGTATTTTTGTAGCTACATAGGTAGTATGTTTCTTTTTTAATTCCTTTTTTAGATAGTTAACTATGAAAACTGTATATTAAAAAACTACTGATTCTTTGTTGCTTTTTCATCCTGCAACTTTACTGAATTTGTTAGTTCTAACAGTTTCTTGGTGGAGTCTTTAGGGTTTTCTATATATAAGATTATGCTATTTGCAAACAGGGACAATTTATTGTTTTTCTTTTTAATTTGAATGCCTTTTACTGCTTCCTCTTATCTTACTGGCCAGGCTAGGACTTTCAGATCTATGTTTAACAAAAGTAGTGAAAGTGGGGGTCTTTGTCTTACTTATAATCTTAGAGGAAGAAGCTGGAAAGTGGAAGCTTTTTCAGTATATTAACGGTGGGTTTGCCATATATGACTTTTATTGTATTGAGGTATATGTTTTCTGTCTGCAATTTGTTGAGAATTTTTATAAAGAAGGGATTATGAATTTTGTAAGATGTTTTTTCTGCATCTGTTGAAATGATCATGTAGTTTTTGTCTTTCTGTTGATGTGGTAGATGACACTTTTGATTTGTGTAAGTTAAACCATCTTTGCATCCCTGAGAGGAATAGCACTTGATCATAGTGAATGACTTTTTTGGTGTGCTGTTGGATTCAGTTAGCTGGGATCTCATTGGGAATGTCAGTATCTATGTTCATTAGGGATATTGGCCTAGATTATCTTTTCTTACTGTGTCCATGTGCAGTTTTAGAATCAAGGTAATACTGGCCTCATGAAATGTGTTTGGAAGTATTTTCTGCTCTTCTGTCTTCTGGAAATGTTTGAGAAGAAATGGTATTAGTTCTTCCTTCAGTGTTTGGTAGAGTTCGCCAGTGAAGCCAGCAGGTCCTGGGTTTTTCTTTAATAGGATGCTTTAAAAAACAAAACAAAACAAAACAAAACAAAACAAAACTGATTCAGTGTTCTTACTTATTTTAGTTTGTTCAGATTTTCTATTTATTTATAATTTAATCTTGGTAGGTTGTACATTTCTAGAAGTTAATCTTGGTTGGCTGTACGTTTCTAGAAATGTATTAATATCCTCTAGAATTTAATCTTGGTAGGTTGTAGGTTTCTAGAAAATTAGCATTTATTCAAATTTGTTGGCATGCCTTTGTTCATCAGTCTTTTACAATCCTTTGTATTTCTGTGGTATACCACTGACAGTTGCAATCCTTTTTCATCTCTGATTTTATTTATTTGAGTCTTCTCTCTTTTTTCTTAGTCTAACTAAACGTTTGTTGATTTGGTTTGTATTTTCAAAAAAAGCACAACTCTTTGTTTTATTAATCTTCTGAATTCATTTTTTAGTATCTATTTTGTTTATTTCTGCTCTGAGACTATTTGTTTTCTTCTGCCAAATTTGAATTTAGTTTGTTCTTGTTTTTTCTAGTTCCTTCAGGGGCATCATTATATTGTTTATTAGAAATGTTTCTTCTTTTTTGATTTAGCTGTTTATTGCTATTAACTTTTTTCTTAGAACTGATTTTGCTGCATTGCATAGGTTTTTGTTCTATTTTATTATTATTTGCTTTAAGACAGTCTCAAGAATTTTCAGCTAAATTACATTTGTCTTAGAAATATGGCTTTGTGTCAGACAACCCAGACTCATATTGCCACAATATGAAAAAAAAAATCACCTTTTAATTCAAGGCTTTAATTATACATCTGCTTCTATACTTTACAATAATCAAAATAACGTCTTATGTTAATGTTCACACTGTCCTTCACACACTAAATAGTCACGAAGTCAAGGCACTTTGGTGTAAGGACAGTATACATTCCTCTCCACTCGTTTAAAAAAAAAAAATGGAAGTGAGGGAGACTTTGCAGCTGAACTGGTAACTCAGCAGTCTGTATCCAGTGCAGGAACTCATCACTTGCAATAGTGATGTGCAACCTTGCCACTAGTGCACATTTTAATAAGTTATAAAATATGCTAATATGCAAGCTATTAATTGAAGTATTCATATCCTATTTTAACATTGATCCAAGAACAGATCTCATGTCTTCTAAGCTATAAGAAAAATGCACAGTGCATCACATCGTATATGGGTGATTTGATTTGACAGACTGTATAATGCTATAAGAAGTATGTGGAGGTGTGTGACATTCTGTTTCATTTCTTCAAAATAAATAAAATACAGATGACTCTTCTTTCTCAAACCCACCTCTATGTTTGCAAAGTTTTCTATAAACTGCAAGATTTTTCTTCACCTAAAACCTGTTTTTGTTTATGAGTCTGCGTATGAAATTCTACATTATAAATTATGGTATGGAATACTTACATGCCTTTGACTAGAGGAAAAGGAAACTTCCCCTTTATCAACAAAGAAACAGAGACAACAGCTAACAGACAGTTTCCAAACTGAGAAACTGTGGCAGGGGTTGTGTTGTAAGGTGGAGGGATGCACTGTATCTTATTTAAAGGTTTTTCAAGGGTACATCCATTGGGTCCCTCGTAGATATGGAGCACCTTTGAAAACTGGCAGGACCACTCTTAGGAAATATTCATTTTTCCATTACTTACATGCAGTAATCTGATATAATTAGTACTATTTACCGGATATCAATTTAAGAAAGTCTTATATCCTTGAATAGTTTCCATGAGATTATATTCTTTGTTCATGCTCCGTAATTGTTTACCCAATTTAACATGCTTTATGTATATTTGTCAGAAGAATATTAATGTTTTACTTCATGATTTCTACTGCTTTCCTAATCACTGCTTTCATTATTTCTGTTTAGTGTAACATCACCTCTGAACATCAGCAATGAAATCGGGTTGGAAAAAAAAGCAAATCCTGTATTATATCACAGTCTGGGGAGCATGATGGTTTCTGCTGTGTTAATTTACACTAAAATCCATGACCCGGGAGCCTGATTGATTGCCAAGGGCAGAAATCCAGCCCCTGGGCTAGTTTATTTTGTGAACTGTAGCCTCAGATATCGCTGCAAGCCACAATGATATTGATTTGATATACACTAGATGGCTCTTTATGCTCTTTGGGAAATTTATTGTGCCGAGTCAGAAACCCAGCAGCGGGGGAGAAGCTGCTCTTTAAATTGAAGAGGGCTATCACGGTTTGACCCCTGGGCCACTCAGGTTACTGAGTGGCCTGGGTGAGGCTAGGTTGGAGCAGACCCCGGGGACCAGGGCTCATCAGTTTTGAATGTCAAATCCCTTCAGAGGACCTGAGTTATTGCTAATAGGGACTTGCTTGGGTCTATGACATTTGGATGCCCTATAAGTTAAACATCATAACACTTTCTTCATGTCACAGTCCTTTAAATTATGGCTGAGCATTGTACCTCTGTTCCGGCCGCTTAGCATCAGACTGCTGCGCCATATGAGGCAACCTGCCTCCAAGGTGGAAGATCAGCACTGCCATTATCAGCCGAAGAGCTACAGCTGCACACAGCTCCCCTCACCTATAAATTAGCGGGCTTGTCATGTGAACTCCAATTGCGAGAACATTGTTGCCATCTTGTTTCTGCACAATAGAAACCCAGTGGCCTTTGGCAACTCACACAATAAAAGTTAGGATGCAATTCTGGTCTTGATAGCTTTTACTGTTTTTCTTGGGGGAAGCTATGCTTGGGCTGGGTAAAATATTGGCAGAAGGAGAAACATGACTCTTCATGGGCATCTTATGCATGAAATAGAAAAGAAATCATTTTTTGTTAGAACAATTTGCAACCATCTCTCCCCTTAGAGAGGGCTGTTATGCTTATAATTTCTAATTTCTGTTGGAAGATATTATTCCGTAACAGACTATTGTCACATTGGTAACAGATGTGTTGATCTATCTCAATTGGTTTATTATGACGAATTCCAACTTTAGAATTGCTAGAATACTCATGAGCACCTTATTACTTCAGTTCTAAAGAGAGACTCTGGAGGGTCATATCTCCAGAACAGAGTTTCATGACGGCAGCCTGGCTGTCTGTTGGAAATTTCCTGCTACTGGGGACTATAGGTATTAAAATGTAGAGCTGCACTGAATTCTCCTAATGAATAACCAATTAGGTCTTATTAGAAGCCATTGTGACCTTCTGTATTGGGGTGGATATTCAGAGTGGCTTAATGACAGAGTCACAAGCCAGTGACATCAATGGGGGTGTGTAAAGACAAAGCAAACAATGCCAAGTACGACCGCATACAGGCGTGTCCCTAATTGGCTTGTATGCTGTGATTCTAAAAGTCCTGCAAAATGGCCTCCTAAAAACACATTTACTATCACTGTGCCAACTAGGTTTTCTTGCGGAGATTCTGGGGAGATGCAAATGTCTAGATAGAAAGAGAGTGCATAGACAAACAGTGAAAATCGGAAAAAAACGCTATATCGAATGGGTGATATCATTAGCAGTAATGAGATATCAGAAGAATAATTCTGAGGGTAAGGGACTGGGGAGCTGTCCCCCAGGAAGGTGCTGCCCAGGAGGGAGCTTCCTGCTGTGCTGGCCCTGAAGGCCTGAGTCCCAGGGCTCTGCTGGGGAATGATGGGAATTGTCTGGGTGACTTTACCTCTGGCTGCTTTCATTACTTTACCTATGAAAGGAAATTAATAATCAACTTCCCAGCATGGTCATGAGGATAAAGTGCGACAAGGAATGAGAAGGACTACGTCCAGTAGAAAGATGTTTGTGAGGGTCAGTCGCGGAGTCCTGCCTTAGTCACCTCTGGCTGGGCGGCCCAAATGACAGAAATTGGTTTTGTCACAGGCCTGGAGGTTGCAAGTTTGAGAGGAAGGCGTCGCCAGGGCTGCCTCCTTCGGAGGTCTCTCTTCTTTTCTTGCCAACAGCTTTTCCTCTCTGTGTCTTTCCGTGTCATCCCTCGGTGCATGTCTGTGTCTTGATCCTTCCTTCTTATAAAGACCACTGGTGCACTGGTTTAGGGTCCACCCTCACGGCCTCATTCTAACTTAATGACCTCTTTAAAGACCCTACTCCAAATACAGTCCCATTTTGAGGTACTGGGGTCAGGTGTCAACATATGAATTTTGTGGTGACACAATTCAGCCCAAAGCAAGTCCTTTATGATAAGGTAGTATGGGCTGAAATCATGCTTCATACACAGCCTGCATCTGTTACTTTGTTTTATCTTTCTGATATTACTGTTGCTATATAACTCAGTTAGCCCATGTATTTATAGAAGAAACGGTAAATACATATGAGCAACAAGAGGAAATGAGACAAACAACATCTATGATTCTACCATGCAGAGAAAAACATTGTTAAACTTCTAGATCGCTCCTTCCCTTAGCATTTATACACACATAAATAAACTTTCAGCAAAATAAAATTATGCAATGGAGTAACCTGTTTCTTCTTTACTTGACACATTATTAACATGGTTCAGTGCCACTGCAGATAGAGATATATCACAATTTGTAATAATGACTGATGATTTTCATGTTTGGAGGAACCATAATTTATTTATCCAATCCCATAATTTTGAACATATCGAATGTTTATATGTTTTGCACTAATCAGCAGCGCTGCTTGACACACATTTTTTTTTCTTATGTCCTTGTGAATGTTTTCTGTTAATTCCTTGGGTTGTTTATCTGGGGTTTTAACTCCGTAAAGATAAGGAGTATACCTATCCTATAAGCCATCCATTGCCAGCATCTGCACGGTGTCCAGTATCCAGGGGCAGCTCAATCGATGTTTACCAAATGAGTGAATAAAGGTCACTTTCTAGATTGGAAAAATTTTAGTGTATGTATTAGTTGTCTTTGAAACATTCTTGGCATTAAGAATGCAAAAAAACAATGGAGTGTGGAAAACATTTTTATTCAAGAAACACAGTAACATTGTTTCTACCTTATCTAATTACAACCAATGGCCAGATCAAAGAGTTCTTTGATAGAGCAAATGGCATTTACGTAGGTGAGCATTGTGCCATAAAGGGACCATTTCTCAACTTTTTGTTAGAAATTTAGTGGATGTCTGAGATTTTGAATTCAAATAATCAAAAAAATCTCTCCAAGTCAAAAATGCTAATTACAAATATCAAAATTAGGAACTGACCATGAATAATGCATAATATCAACCCTTTACTACTTACTGGATTCTACCACCTGAGACACTCTACAGAAAAATGTTACGAGCCCACGGAACAACAAGAAAGCAGCTGTGAAAAGCTCGCCAAGCTGTACACTGGGGAGCTGAAGGCCACGCTGGAAGGCTCACACACAGGTTGTAGCCTCTGCCTTCCAGGAAGTCCTTAGGTGTGTCTATATAGCAGGGTGTTCCCCTTCTGGACCCAATTCATTGGATAAGTTCTCACATCTCACCTAGAGCAAAGATTCACTAAGTTGGCTGATAAAGTGTGTTATTTCTCAAATGGAGTCATCCAATTAAAGTTCACCCAAGAATGCAAACAAAAATCACTGAGCCAGTGAGGAAGTTGTTTGAGATGCTCAAGCCAAAGGGTCGTGGATTTAAATCAGCAGCAAGAGGTGGAATTGGGATTCTGAGGAGAAAGGACAAGCTGAAACTCAAAATAAGCAGAAGCTGGAGTCCAAAGGACAAAGTGGTTATGAAAAGAAACTGACGGAGCAGGTGCACAGAGAAAGCATCGAAGTCAGTAGAACGAGGTCATGATTGTAAGGAGGCAGGTGCCTTGGTTACCGCAGGCTTCCCTGCTTCATGCTCCATTTCAGGACCTATACACTTTTACACGACATAAGTGAAATGCAGAATTCTTTCCTGCAACCAGAAGAGTCTAAAAGCCAAAGCAAAATGTATGAGGACTATGCATGTGGTCCAGCTGAGTACCAAACATAATAATGAAATAACTGTGTGAGTGGATAAGAGAAACAGCTATGTAAGAACTGCTCAACAGCCCTAAGCAACTGTTGGGCATTCTTTTGTGTGTGCTTCTTTTATCCACTTACTTGGTTCCAAAGTATGTAGTGAGCACTAAAAATGTATAATCCCTTTGCCAAATGCTAGTAAATGTGGAACAGCACCACGCCTGCCCTGCAGAAGCTTCTATTCCAGAAGGATATGTGAGATGGGAAGAGCCACTGGCACATCCTGCAGTGGGCTGAAGAGAAGTATCCGGGAGAACTAGGGAAGCCCCTAGCTCAGGAGCTGCTCAGGGCTTCCAAAGCATAGCTGCAGGTCATAGCCAGGATTTGCCTGCTTCACAGCCCGACTCTGTGCACAACGATGTCAAAGAGCTCCTCTTATCATGTGCATTCACCTGTCTTCCTGGAGTTCAAAAGATTATAAAAGCCATGTGCTTTGCTACCTTCTTAGTTATTCCAACTGTGTTTTCTGACTTAACAATGCATTTCTTATTGAATTTCAATTGGAATGACTACACTAAATGTGGTAGGCTTATTCGATTAAACAAGAGCGATGGCTTCTATTTAAATCTTCATTAGGAACCGATAGATTAAAGGGGCCAAGTTGGTACACAGCATCTGTGGCAAATTCAGAAAATCCCCATCATGATGAGTAATGTAGTAGAAAGCAGTCCCACGCTTGAGCTACCATGGGTGATATTCCAACTCAGTATACACCGGACTCTGTTTCAATTCAAAAGTAGCTCAAAAATGTAATGAAGAAGTCATAAAGGTCCCTCAGGAAACATCAGCTTTAAGGGGCTTCATTTGAAAATACAGAGCTCCTCGACCTACAATGAGGTGAAGTCCTCATAAACCTATTGTAAGTTCAAAGTGCATTTAATGCACTTCCCTCACCGAACATTATAGCTTTGCCTCACCTACCTTAAGCCTGCTCAGAACACTTCCATTAGCCTACAGATGGCAAAATCATCGGGCAACACAGGCCACCATAGAGGACCAGGTGTTTACCCTTGTGCTTGCCTGGCTGCACTGCAAGAGAGTATAGAAGCACTTTCCATTGATGACATTGCTTTCCCATCAGCATCAAGGAAAAGAGAAAAGGTCACTTGTATCTTCATAAGTCAGAGATCATTGTGTACACTCTAATACAGGTATCATTTATTTACTCATTTGTAAAAACCTAATGAAACTAATTTTGAAATTCTAAAACTGTTTGAAATATTGAGAAGCTTTTTCAATAGCTTTCACTTAATATTGGTATTCATGAAACTATATAATTGAAAACAGAAGTTGGACAGGCAGGTGCTCATGGATGTCTCAAACGCAACTTGCTCCCCACGGCAGTGGCCTGGGTGCTCAGTGAGGAGAACGGGCGTGAAGGGCTTGTCCTCCCTTAACCTGAACAGACCCGGCTTTCAATCCCATTTCCGCTATGTGAGCAATAGGGCATCCTCATATGATTCCCAGGATCTCAGTTTCTTTATTTATAAATGTATTACCTGCCTTCCACCATCTAGAATTAAATGAGTCCTCACAGATCTGGTCTCTTGCACAAAATGCAGTCCATTGCTGTGCTCCTTTCCAAACTCCCAAGAAATGTGAGCCAAAAAAAATAATTTATATCTTGAAGATTTTCCAGTTATAGCAAGTGTTGCGTATACCTCCACATGCACTCCAAGTCATGTGGCAAGAGACAAAGTCTGTTTGTCAATTGCACACAGTTACTCTTCCTTTGCTGTGCTGACCTCATTGATTTTAGAATCCAGCACAATGCTCTCCGGTTAATGTTGTCAGAGATGAAAAATATGATCATGAGGAGGCAGATTGCCTAAGAAATGCACATCCCAAAGAGATACCAATGGTGGTGGAGAGCACTGCCTCTCGCTGAGTCCTTCCAGCACAGACCGAAAAGCTGAAGACCCTGGCACACGAACACCTGTGCTGTGCCTGGAATAATGCTCTAAGTTAAAGCAGAAGAGGGCATTTTCAAATAAGAAAACCCTTTGAGATCAAAAGACTGGAATCTAGGAAGGAAAACTACTTAACTAGGGTCAGACAGTTACCAGCAAATCAAGATTACAAGGAAAGTTTCTCAGTCCAGCGCAGCATGATGCTGGAGCAGTCAGTGGTGAAGCATGAAGGGCCACTGACCTTCCACAGGGAGAAAAGGAGGTACTGACAACATGGCTCAGAATCTTCTCGCTGCTTTTCAGCATCTGCACTGATATTGTCAAGCTGCCCTCATGGTCACTGTAACATCTTTGCACTTCTGGGTACAAAGTGGTCACAGTGCTCACAGGGTCCCAGGACACCCACCGTCTGAAGCCGTGTTGCTGTAACTGCAATTACACTGCATTGGTGGACCATAAAGAAGGTAGACTTTGCACTGGCTCTGTCTCATGCATCGGAAAGTTTGCAAGCAGAAAAGCTTGTTTAGGGGACCAGAAGTTATTTCCAGCAGAGGAAAGGAAAGCAGGGAAAAGGGAGGTAGTATACAGACAGTAAAAACACAGATTCTACCTCAAGGCAATGGTGTGTGGTTGAGAGCCCAGGAGGATGTCCTCAAATGTGCAGATACACACAGAGATATGATTAAACCACACGCTGCTATGGATAGGTGGGGAGGCTGGGGGCAGTTACTGAATCACGATCACGACTACCACTGTAGATGAATTCACAGATAGTTGCCAAGAAATTGAGAGTCCAGTTAGTGGGAATCTCCAATCCGTCTGACATATCCAGTCTCCAAGATCAGTGATTGATATGCTCCTGGGAATTCTCATTCATTCTGAGTGTCGAGTGGATCCTGGAAATGTGTATTTTTAGAAAGCTCCCCAGGGAATTCAATGCACACCTCAGTGAGGAAGTCATTCCCAAATTATGATTCACCTGTAAAATTTTTAGTTTTCACGTGTTACTCCTATATGTAAAATATAAATAACAACCTTAATGATCTTTGCAAGGACCAGTGGTAAAGCCCTTGGGGCTCCTGGCACATGCTGCCTCTGGGTGAGATAGGGTGACAGCTGCCACCTCACCACAGCCATGATCCCATAATGAACACAGTCAAGCCCATGGCATCAGCTGAACGTTCAGGAAATGCAGATACGAGCAGAGGCTGGAGGTCAGGCAGCACTACATTCACACCCCGGCTCTCCTATTGGAAGGCCTTAAGCAACGTCTCCATCTCATTATCACACCCTGACAGTGGTCAGCGCAGGAAATATTTCACGTTTAAGGCTGTCCAATCAATGAGGCCATGGGGAGTCACTGAATGAAAAACAAACTGGGAATGCTGTTATTTTGGAGATAATACAAAATCAAAAATACAAATTGGACACAATTGTTGAAGAACAAGGAGACTGGACAGGTGATTGGAAACATCTGCTCTTTGTGATGGGGTGGGGGACTGCGGATAGGGTCAGACTCGGGAGTTGAACACAGGCTTTCTTTTGGAAGAGTAGAATTTAATGGGGCGCTGCTCACAACATGGTTCTGAGATGAGTAAGGATATAACGTGGAGACTTCAGATCTGATGTTCAAGAACTCGGTACGTGAGAATCAGCTCCTCAGCTCCCAATACATGAGTCTCCAACCTGAGCTACTCCCTTGGGTGCATTTTTATATTTTTTTTACACAAAGAATCTGTTTCCTCCACAACTGCACCCAGCCTGTTTACACATGTAGAGGGAGAAATAATCTCTTTCTTATGAAGAGAATGGCTCAATTTCAAATTGTCTTATAATTCAGGGATTAATCACAGAATGCTTCTGTTTTTGAACACTAATAGGTGCCAGTCATTCTAGGAGAAGAGATTCACGTCTCAATATGTAATTCATAGAAACTCTGGAAGGAAGAGCAACTGTAAAATAAGAGAAATGTTGGAGAAGAACATGAAGTGAGAGCAGGATGAGCCATGCTGGCCCCTGACAGATTTGCTTTTTATCGTGGATGGTGTGCCCCAGCTTCTGAGTTCCCTAATTAGGAAGATCACCTGGAGTAGTGCAACAATAAGAGACTTTAAAGCCATTTCTGCAGGGATTCCCATGGAGAAAGCCTGGTTGTGGGGAAAGGTGGTTTTTACAAGGATTAGGAAACCGGGCTGAGGCTGTCAAAGAAATCCATCCCTAATTCTCTAACCTGGAGGGACTGTTGGAGCAGTCCTGGCTCCAGCTCCAGAGTTTCTAACTCATCTTGTCTGGGTGTGGCTGGAGAATCTGCATATGTAAAAATGGTCCCAGATGATGCTGATGCTGCTGGTACCTGGACCACACTAAGAACCACCTCCATAAGGCCCACTTTTAGGAAAAAATGAAATCTGAATTATTGCCAGTGAAAAGAAGGTTTCCGATGACCTCACCTATGCAGGGCAACCTAGGACACTTTTGCTTTGCGCCTGTCATGTGGAGCCAGGCCTTCTCTCTCCTCCCTGCCCAACCCTCAGAGCTCTCAAGACATGGACCTTGCTCCCTGCAAGAAAAACAGGAAATCTGAGAAATGAACTCACAGAAAATCATGAGTGAATTCATAATGAAAACACATATCCCACAGATATCTGCATGGTATAAAGAGAGTGCACAGCACTGAAGTCAACGTGTGTTTCTAATGGTGCAATTCCTGGCTGAGGAGCAGAGAGACGTGAGACTCAGAAATGTCCCTTTACTCCTCTAGGAAACACACACACACATAAGCCCCTAACGTGAACCCACACATGGCGTGCTCAAGTGCTTGCCATTTATTCATTTGTATTGTCCTTTCCAGTCTTTCAGAAACCTTTGACTAAAAAGCACATTTCCGCCTTAATTTAATGCACCATTGTGACGGTGCTTAAAAGTAGTTTTCCGGATAAAATGTTATGTGTTTAGGCCACAACGTGATGCATCTTGAGAATGTGATGCGTCATTTTCCTCCATCAGCCCTTACTTCTCTTCCTTATGGAGGACAATTTCTCCCTTTCATCAGCTCTGTGTACCTGGCCCTCTTCCAGAGGCAGAATAGGGCTGGGGGTGTGTGGTGAGTGCATCCGGTGTGCCAGGCACTGTCCTGTCTCCTGTCCTGGAGATGCGACAGGCATCCAAGCTTGCCCTGCATGGGTGAGGTCATCAGGAACATTTGTTCCACTGACAAAAGTCCAGATTTTATTTCTCCCTGAAAAGTGGGCCTTATGGAGATGATTCTCAAAGTATGGTTCAAGTACCAGCAGCATTAGCATCGGCCGAAACCATTTTTAGGGGATGTGCAGGTGGACTGTCCGTGTGAGGACCCAGCAGCAGAGAGGCCAGCCCAGGGCCACAGAGACAGTCCCCAGAACCCTGGCCAGTGGGAAATTTTTCTTCCTTTACTATGGGAAAATGACCAGTCCCCAAAGCCATGTTGCTTCTAACAGACAGAAACCTCCTTTGGCAGCTCAGGCACTGGTGGCTCTGTCCTGTGACTCGGTATTGAAATCTCTGAAATAAAATCATGCTGCATTTCATTGGTGGACACATAAAAGGCTTTCTTATTTGCCTATATTAACATAATTTGCATTTTGGATACAAATTCACATTTCTATCATTAGTATTAATTCCTCTGTTCCATATTTGGAATGAGATTTACCTATATGGAAAAAAAAAGTTATATAAAATATTTTATTTTTTTTCTTTAAATTATGCTAATGAGTTTTATACTTGTAATTGGTATATTTGCTCTTAAACTCTGAAATACCAATGAAACACACTTTTCAGGAAAATAAATTTCTAAAATGCTAAAATTGCTACACATTAAACCGTAAGAAAGCATATTAAGTGAATATTTGGAGTCTGTCTGGATAAAACCTGAAAGCATGGAAATTAAACCTTTAGGCCTAAAATTTAACATAACTTAAAAGCTCTCCATTAGAGTTAGACTAACAGTGTTTTCTCAAGTTGGCTTTTGGAAACTCCTTTAAAGCTTGAATTGTGAAGGGAAAAAATATTCCCAAAAGAAATACAGAACTTCAGGATAATTATAATTTTTAAGAAAGATTCACTGTCAAGCTGTATGAAGTTCTGCATTTCCTGTTAAAGACTGCCCCAATTTAAAGAGAAACACTAGTTCTTGGAAAACTTGGCTCTTTAAAATAGTCCCTAAAGTTGAATTATTCAATAAAACATGACTGTGTTAACTTTTTTGTAATTAAGATACTTCTTATATTCCCTGACTTTTGCTTTGTTTACATTAAAATTTTGCCCAGAATGCAATGGCATTGGAAGAAGCTATTTCAGATGCAGATATTTCATCTTGCCCAAATGAACAGCAGCTTGAAGGCAGGTGGGCACAGGTCCAAGGTATGATGAGACCCACAAGGGCCCAGTCTTCCCTGAATTTGCAACAGGATCCACCACCTGTTTATAAAGGAAATTTTTCTTCCTTTGCTATGGGAAAATGGGCTCCATTTTCATAACAATAATACAAGGTTTGGGCTCAGAGAATTTTCTAACTAGATACAAATGGTAAAACGACACTTTTTCAGTAACAGAAAGATTTCTGATGAAATATGGACCAACAAAAAAATCCTACTCACTATTGAGAGGCTACATTTGTGGGTGTCTATTTATTTGGATGATTATGTTCTAAGTCTATCAGATTTTCAATGTACAAAACTGTCACTGTTGAAGAATATGCGATTAGATCTTAACTACATAAACCTGTCCACACATCTCCAAGAAAATATACCAAAAGAAAAGTCAGTTCACCCAAGAGCTTACCATATAAGGTGAGGCATGGGTTAGAAACGGAAAAATTACTACTAATGTTCTATATACATGCTGCTCCTTAGGAACAGACTTGACTTTCAGCTGATGGCTTTCTGGCAATAAATCATTAGCCCTTACCTGTTTTTACCCGTTTCTGGCAAAATAACTGTCTTGCTTGACTTTAACCTTGAGATGACATTTCTGGGTTTGGAGGCCCATTTCCTCAACACGCTCATTGCTTCCACCTAATCTCAGCTGTGGAGCCTGACTTCTCCCTTGTCTCAGACACTCAGGCTGGCACCTTCACCCTGCCAGCCAGCTGGCTTCAAACCCGCTGGTGCTGGCTACATCATCTCTCCCTTCTCTCTGGGTCTTTCTTGAGCACCTATATGTCTGAATCATGATGAAGAAAGACAGTGGTTCAAGCCTCCTGTCGAATAACCAGCCTCCCACAGAGATTCCCAGAGCTCCTTCTGTACGTCCCCTCCACCTGTGACCCTCCTCCTGGCCCATGTTCCCTTTGGCCAGCCGTGGCTTATCACTCACTGCCAGCCACAATGCATGTGGAACTGAAAATGATGCTAATTTTTACTTGGTCTTGAAAGCATCTGCATTGATCTGATGAATACCGTATTGCCTAGCAGTGGTTTAATCAACTTTCTTCTTCAGCAACGGACTGACGCCCCATTAACACTGACATCCTCCTTACAAGGCAGCATTTGCTTAGAAATCTGGGGTCAATATGAACACAGTCACTCAATTTTCTTTTCTTTTCTTTTTTTCCCTTTTTTTTCTTTTCTTTTTTTTTTTTTCTGAGACGGAGTTTCGCTCTTGTTACCCAGGCTGGAGTGCAGTGGCACGATCTCGGCTCACCGCAACCTCTGCCTCCTGGGTTCAGGCAATTCTCCTGCCTCAGCCTCCTGAGTAGCTGGAATTACAGGCACGCGCCACCATGCCCAGCTAATTTTTTGTATTTTTAGTAGAGACGGGGTTTCACCATGTTGACCAGGATGGTCTCGATCTCTTGATCTTGTGATCCACCTGCCTCGGCCTCCCAAAGCGCTGGGATTATAGGCGTGAGCCACCGCGCCTGGCCAGTCACTCAATTTTCAATTGCATCTCTGATTCTTCAACAGGAATATTTTTCCGCTGCCCCCACAGCCTGAGCCACACAACCCTGACAAGTGGCAGGCACTGACAACTATATTTTGAGGCTTTATGTGACTTTGTTTCTAAACATTTTTTTCTTTGTAGTAATGTTTCATTCATGGGTGAGAAAAGCCATTTTTGATAACGAACTTTGAGCCCGTGGCTGAAGAGAAAATTTAGAAAATACTAGTTTATAGTGATGGTGATTTAATTACTTTTGATAAAACTAAGCAAATTGTAGATTCACTTAAAATAGTTAAGGGCTACAAATGATGTATTGAAACATATCTTACATTTTACCTTACAATATTCTTACAATAGTGAGAATGTAATGTTTAAATAAAAGCTCCTGTAATAACAAAGACACTATCACAGTAGAGAAAAAAGACTCCTTTAATAAAGTTGAAATTTTTGCTCTTTGCAACCTCACTTTTTACATTTAGTGACAAGATTTTTTTTTAATGTCACACATTGTAAATTAAAAGAATTTTTAAGGGGTGGAAAACCCCATGATGGGGTGCAGACTCTCTGACACCCACGTGCGAGTGTGGAACTAGATAATTATTCAGGCCTTCTCAGCATTCTCTCGTGTTGTGTGAGTTATAATTAGGGCTCGCTATTAGAAATGAGGTAGTAAAGTCTCCCTGAAGAATGGCTGAGTTTGTATGCCAAAATATTGGACTATAAGGGCTACTTTTTGTTGGGTTTTTATTATAACATGTGCTACATTAACTCACTCACTTTTAAACACTTTTTCCCCTCTATTTGGAGGTTGCCCAAACATTTTTAAGTTGTTTCCTCATTTTTACTGATTATAGGAAAACCTCAATCATGTCCCCAAACTCACATTTGAATGATAATAAAAAAAATCATATTTTACTACTACAGTGTTGGCAGGAGGTTAAAATATCACTTTGAAAAGCACTTATTCACTTATTTTTATTTTTCAGGAATCACAAGGCAGCCTGGCTGAACTGAGACATGTGGTTGGTTTTAACTTCAATTTGTTTTATTTGAAAAAAAAAAAAAAAAAAAAAAAGCACACACACCTTAATTTGGTTCTTAGAGCATGCAACTTAAATAGGTCCATAAAAATAAACATGAGGCAAGCTCCACTGAATTTTGGGGTCTAGGGCAAAATCTTAAAGGTAAAGAAAAAAAACTCAGAATCTTCAGATACCCAAAAGGTTGTTGGCTGCAGAAGATAGAGTTTGCATGGACTTTTTTGTTCAGCTCACGTTAGTGGGAGCAACTCGTGATCACCAAGGAAGCTTGGATTTTTCTAAATACTAGAATCTACTTCTGCTCTAGAGAGGCAATGAAGGAGAGCTGCCTGAGATAAATCAAGGGTGTCATGTCTGAATTCCTCCTCCTACGTGGCCCCTGGGTTTCCGGGCTCCGTGTGGACAGAGCCGTGGGAATGCATCTCTGATCTGGTGGGACTGAGGATGGGAGGGTGTTTCTGAAGCTCTGTAGAATCAACAACAGTCAGGAAAAAATGAGAATTCATTGCATTTTTGTGTTTTCTGTGACTCTGCATCCATCCCAGAGTCCTCTTCATGTAGGTCCTCCTAGAAATGTTAAATGCGGGTAGAAGCCACGTTGAAACAAGCTCAGTCAGTGCAACATGGTGAACTCCCACTGTAACCTTTTCTTTCTGTAGCCTTTCTTCTCCAACCCTCACCTCCTCTCCCATCCCAAGCAGATCTCAGCATCCACCCCTGATTGCCAGTCTCCATAGCTCTTGCATATTTAAGTCATAACATTTGTCACAGGATATTTGAAACTTTCAAGTACACATCCACGTTCTCGCTGGACTGTGGGCTTCTGGGAAAAATGGTCCTTAATAGGACACATGCTCAGGTCTGTACTCTCTTAATCCATAGCAGACACTCAACACAGGGTTGCAGGGGAAAAACAAATGGGAAAAATTAAAATTCAAAAATGATGATCCCACTGGTAAAGCTTGTATATTTTCATAAGCAAATTAAGTAAAAAATTATACAGATACACCATAACCTTATGCCATATTTAAAAAATAGTCCAATGAGTATTTCCATTCCCTGGTATGATAAATCTTGTCTTCTAAGTTTCACATTGTTAACTTTTTGAGGTATCCTACTGTCGGAAATATTTTCAGTTTAGCAACTCAGTGGTTGAGACTTCTACAGATTTATTTTTTATCACAATAGTTTTAGAGATTACTGTCATTACCCAGGAGCCACTGCAGGTCAAATGCCATGAGTACATAAAATCCCTGCAAGAATAGCACATACAGGACTGGAATTCCCAGAACGTGGCATCTATGAAAGAAGGCCGCAACCCCTCGCTGTTCCCCTGGCACTACACGAGAGCCTGACACACAGGGCAAGCTCTGTAAATATACGCTGAATAAGTGCTGTACTGCTGCAGAGCTGAGCTCAGAGAATGTGTTTCCTCTGCAGTTCCCAAGTGCGGCAGAAGCACTTCCTGCTGTCCAGCCCCGTGACCCGGAGCTCAAGGCTAACTCAAGTGAATTCCTGGAAAGGTAACTGGCCCCATCAGCTTTTCGGAACTTTTAGGGGTGCTGAATTACACAGTTAGCTCTAAGACTTGCTTATTGTCATTTCTAAAGTTAATTTTGCTCTTAGAAACAGTTGTCCCTTTCACTTAGATGTTATCCCTAAAGCAGCTTGGCAAAAATGAGGTATTTCAATTATTCTACCAAAGAAATTAGAATAGCTGATTAGTATCCATCCCTAAATCTGATAAAAGACTTAAGAAAACACCTTTCACCAAAGAAAGCCATTCTCATAGATAAGAACAATATACATCAATCCTCAAAGGTTTTTATTTTTCATCGAAATTCTCTTGTTTGGCAAACAGAAAGTTAAGGAATCCCATTCCTTGTAAGATGGTGTTCTGAATGTGCCTACCATTTCCGAACTCAAAGCCCATCGTCATGGCCATGGCGATCTGCTGTTTCATGCATATGGTTAATGGCATGAAGGAGATTCTATAGGTCAACAAGAAAAGAGTTATAACATGTCTCCTAGTATGTGCATGGTTAAAAAAATACCTAATAACAAATTTACCAGAAGTCTTCCATAAATTTAGACCAGAGCCCTACATATAACCATGGCCAGTCTGTGCAAGTTGTATATTCAGTTATAGCAGACAAGAGATACAAAAGTTGGCTGAATACACACAGACACTTCAAATGACCATGTACCTGCAAATACAGATTCTAGGGTGATCACTAACTCTTGCGTTTTATCTTCTGAGAAACTGGCATGCATCCCATCAGTAGTGTTGTGTAATCACTGCAGGCCCAAGGAGAGGTTGGGGGCTTCTGAAAAGGGCTTGCATTTGCCACTCCTTGCAATCTGCAAGCACCATCCACTCTAAACTACTTTAAAACAAACTTTCTGCTTGAAGATTCTTGGACTTCACTGGCTGTGTAAATTTCAGCTGACACCCTCTAACTATGCCAGACTAAGATGCAAATTATTCCAGGAGATTTTGTTCTTCCTCCACTCTAGGCAAAAGTTGAGATGTTCAGGTTTCCTCCCTGCTCCTCTTCGAGTTCTAGGTTAACTTCTGTTAACCATCACACTGAAGCCTGAACTCTGGTCACCTGATACTATGCAGGTGTCCTCCAAGATTGTTCTTGTTGGCCTTTTTCTCTATGGTAAAAAAGGTAATGGCACACCTTGCAGATCAACATGACTTGGATCTCATGTAAAATGATACATGTATACCCTCTGTTTTTCATAAGTTAGGTTGAATATAAATGGAAAGTTATTCAGTGCTGGACTATACTTCATTAATTTCTTGATAGGTTTAGGTGGACTTCTTTAGAGGTTTTTCTGAAAATCAGACTCCCCTATAACATTATCTAGTCACATATTACAACTTTTCCTTTTCTGTCACTGTCTGTCTTGCCTACGTTTCTTATGGTAACTACCTAGACCTATGTCTTACAGTACTTGGTACATTAATACTTTGTGATTAGTAAAGGCTGGCTTGCTTAGATGAATGACTGAATGGGTAGAAGGAAGTATGAAAGAATGTATAAAGGATGAAAGTTGGACAGATGGATGAATTGATAGATGATGGGATGAATGAATGAAAGGATAGCGTATGGAGAGAAGGATAGATGTCTGTTGGTTTGATGATGGATAGATGAATGGATGGATTGATGATGAATGGAGAAATGTTGGATGAATAGATGGATGATGGATGGAGAGATGGATGTATGGATGGATGGTTGGATGGATGGACAAATTGTGGATAGGCAGACGGATGAGGATTAGGTAAAAATAAAGCACTGCTAACTTCCCAAGAGATGTTGCAGTAATACACATGTAACTGTTCTCTGTATTATTCCACTCTTCCCTCAAAAGGGGGAGATTAACTTTGTGCCATCAAAATACCCATTTTCTTTGTGTGTGGGGGTGGGCAGGAAAACAGGACAAAAAAATAACATTTGAACTCAGGATTCGGCCATTTGTCTATTGTAACTCTGGCTTTCAAAAAGACACTGACAAATAGCTGAAACAATATTCAGCACAAACTATGGCATTACTCTTCCATCTTTACTTCTTCTTCTCCTATTCATTATTAATAGAAATGGCTTTGAGCTCCTTTTCTGTATAAGTTCTATGCCATGCTACACAGTTCCCAACCTCGAGAAATTCACTCTCTAGCTGGAGATATCAGGCATAAATATTAGAGTTTTCCAGCACAAGCGGGTAGTATGTGATGAAGGGGTCTGGCCCCATCTTTGACTGATGCCATTGCTGGAACCCCAAGTTGGGAGATAGTTAATTCTCCAGACAAGAAAGAGAAAAGGAAGGCTGAGTGAAAGATGGAAGGAAAAGGAGCAACCTGAAGCACATTTTGGACCTTAAACCACTTCGTGTAGTTTAAACATTTTAAATTTAAAATTACATTTGAAGGAGGACAGTTAGTCATTGCTACATTCAGACTCAAAGTCTCATTTTTAAATATTATTCTCACATTGGGGCCTACAAAATGGAAATTAAGGTGAGCTATATAGAGCAGGAGGTGCAGCGGAGAGAGTACTTCAGCCTATGGAAAGTCCACATAAAACTCAAAATGTTAACATGACTTCTTTCACCTCAGGTGAATTTATAAATGAAACTTTTTTTTTTCTTTTTAAGGCTGCAGATTCATTAGTATATCCTTGGGAATGACTTATTCAATTCAAAGGATTTTTAATTCTGGTAACTCTAATCTGAACCATTATTTCTAATTTCTTAATATGAAACCAGAAATATTGGTGACCTAATAAGTTTTATAGCAGTGCACACAACCTTCTTTATGGAGCTTGCACCATTATGTAATATGTTATAAAGCAAGTTGAATGTTGTAAAACTCATTATTTTTTTTCTCTTAGCTAAAGTGCATGATAGCCAAAAACTTAAGTGGAAAGCTATTAAAGTTCCAGAAATCCCAAACTTACATGTTGTTTTTAAATGTTGAATTTTGCCTTTTTTGGTGCTTTGTGTCACCATTCCTGAGGCCGGGTCTTTTGCAGTATAGAGCTCCAGTGTTGTGGGCAGAGTATGTCTCCCATGGAATCTTTAGGTTTTATAAACTGGCATTTACATTTTTTACTTTAGTTAGACAATTATAAACTGAGTGGGGCAATCCAGGATGAAAAAAGAGAGAACTGGTAAAAATAAATGAAATATTAAAAATAATGATTCATTGTTTATGAGAGACTTCTGATTACACTAAACTCCAACCTTTAAGAATGCATCCAATTATAGAAGACCTCAACTCTGGACAATGAAAAATGTACAAGTATTATGTTGGTGCAAAAATAATTGTGCTTTTTGCATTACTTTTGATAGCAAAAACCACAAATATTTTGCACCAACCTAGTTCTTTATTAATTGTTGAGTTTTGCTGTCTCTTTTGTCAGGGTTCTCATGGGAATGACTCTTTTTATAAGTCCAGGAAGCAGTTGATTCCATGGAGTTTAAGAGGTGAATTAAAATCATGTTGTGTTTGACTGAATTTTCAAATTTGACACAATTTCTGGGTGAGTTTAGAACTTACAAATAAGATTGAGTCATAGTTAACCTAGAGAATGTAGGAGAAATATCTTTCAAGATGCAGAAACTGACTGCCCTCTGATAACTACACAGATTTCAAAGTTGGGACCATTTCTCATACAACAAAAGTAGCAGAGGGCTTTGCAAATTTGTGAAAACGTCATCAGGTCTTTCTTTTCTTTTTAAAACTTACTGCATTTTTCAATCTGGCTTTACCACTCACATAATCTCCATCAGTTGGAAGCATGCTTAAAAACCACTCCTTCAGTGCAATTTTTGCAATGAAGAAAAACTCAGACTAGAAGCATTTTCTGTTGACAAAATTCCAATTGGTGAATTAGGTACTACTGCAGATACAATAAACTTCTGAAAGTGTGTTGATATCACAGACATGGATCAAGATGAGAATCTATGAGAACATTGTATTTAATTATTTGACTTTTCTGTTGATGTGATATTTGAAAATGTTAACATGTATTGTGGTGAAAATGTCTAACAACTTCCAATATCCCTTTTTTCCTTTTTCTTAGTAATTTCACACCTCCTCCTCTTTTAGCTGGTCACATGGCTCCTCATAACAGATGCCATATTTCACAGCATCCTCCACAAGTAGATGGAGCCATGTGATTCATTCTGATCAGTGGATAAGAAAGTGGTATATGTATCTTAATGGCTGGAATTCAGCAGCTATCTTGAGCCATGAAGTATCCTCTAGGCAGAGCCTAGGTCACTTATACCAAAAAGGACCCCACCTATCTTAAACTGACATCTTCCAGACTTCTTAAATAACACAGAGAAAAATCCCATCTTATTTAACCACCACGGTTTAGCTTTTTTTTCCCTTCTTACCTACACCTTAATATAATCCTAACTTGTACAGTAGCTAGACAGTAATAATATTACCTGTTTTCCTTGAATCCATTCAGTTAAAGTTAATGCAAGGAAAGATATAAAAATCTCTAGCAAAATGCTTGACAGACTCAGATCTCTAAACCTGTCAGTTAAATAGCTTATTGAATCCTGACAAAAACACATCAATTCAATAGAAAGAATCAAAATCATTATTTGACTTACTCAAAAGATAATGAATCTGAAATGCCCTGTTAGACACAATCTAAATAAGTCTTAACTTAGAGAGTTCCAAAATATGCTAACTTTGAGCTAATAAGGGTTAGAATCATTTAGGAAAAGATAGTAAGAGTATATTTGGTTTGTTCAATGCCCATCTGTGGTGACAAGCTATTTAATTGGATATGTTTATTCCTAGACAAGTTCATGTCCATTCTGCATTTATTAACACACAGGTAAGACTATGCCCACCAGAGTGGGTGAGATGACAGACCAGCTCTGGGCTCAGCAGTCCTCAATGGTCTACCCTTGTTTAAGAAAAATCCTGAATTCTACACAAGCCAAAAAAGAAAAAGAAAAAGAAAATGGTTTCATAGGTAGTTGAATCACACTTTAAAAAAAAAATGGTAGGCAAAAGGAACATACCTATAAATAGAAAAGTAAAACTCTATTTTAATGGCAGTTGTGACATATTCATCTTTTGCTCCACATAGGAAGTGGAAGATATTTCCACCCATAAGGGGGAAAACAGTGTGACTTGGTGATTTATCCTTCCATCTACTCAGCAAGTATTTACTGGGTGTATCTGGTAAGGCTGGCACTGCAAGGTGTTTTTGATGCAGTGATAAAACAGATAACACTTCTCTTCTCATGGAATGAACACTCCAGGGAAAGAAAGACAATAAAAACAAAATAGGAGAATAAGAGAAATAAATACATCCAAAACACTGGTATCACTGTTGAACAGGGATGGGGGTTTTCATCAGTTGGCCATCAGAATTTCTACTTGCCTTTTCTTAATCTCATAAAGTGATCCTCAGTTCATCCAGTGTCAGAAGTGACAGAAGCCTGAGTATTTCTCCACATCCTGCCTCTACTAAGTAAAAACACAGCTATGGGCCAAGGCATCCAATCCCTAACTTCAAATGCATAGAGAGATGGACGGCTTGCCCAAGTTTCAGAAATAAGAAGCCACGGTGCTATCGTGCATAATCCAGTGGTGTTCCTGCTATGCTCTGGTGTCTCAAGACACAAAGAGAATGAAACTGAGAATACTTTTCTTCCTAGAGAATTTGTTTCCAAGAATCCCTGTGAGTCCCAGGGTGCCCCTCAGCCACACCTCTCTCACTGTTGAAAGGTTTCAGTGCTACATTCCCAACACTTCCCAGTTTGAGCTTCCAAAGAACAATCACATTCTCAAGCCTTCCGATTACTGAAGAGTTTTCCCAGTGTGTCTTGTGAAGAATTTCCAGAAATATCTGTCTCTCATGAAGCAGAGAAGTTGGGAACATCCTAGAAATTGAGCAGTCATAGCTGTGGAGCTTGCCCTGTCAGGTGCATGAAACTGCTTAAGGCCCCACGTGTTCTTCATAAATAGAATACAACGCATGCATTAAAAAGGTCAGCTTAGTGTGTTTTCACCAAGTTCACAGGCACACACAGTTCCCTTTCAGCTAGAGATACAGGTATTCAATGTGACGATCTACATTCCAGAATCCTCCTTCGCCTAGCATTATTCCTGTATTCTTCCCGTCTGTCATTCTTCTGATCTCCAATCACACAAATTAGGTGTCTTTGTCGGAATCAATGAATGTTTCAGTGTCTGGATTCTTCTTGCTTTTCGAGACTCATCGCGTGTTATCTCAAGTGGCAGATGGGGATTCATTTTCAGTGCTGTATAGTATCCCATGGGATGAAATCACCACAATATAGGTGTGTGTTCTACTGTTGATGCACATTTGGGTTGCTTCCAGCTTGGGGCTAACATGAATATTGCTGTGGCTACAAACACTCTTACACGTATCTCTTCAATGGAACACAGGAATTCTTTATTTTTTTCCAGATATATACCTACAAAGGGCATTGCTTGATCACAGGGTATGCATGCATGCCTCATTCATAGATACCATCATATAACTTTTTCAAAATGGTTGTGCCAATTTTCATTCTTATTATCAATACCCGAAAATTTGAGTGGAGTTGTATCCATGCCCCATGTTCACAGACACTTATTAATTTTTTAAAAAAAGTTACACATTGTACTCATTATGAAATAGTACGCAATTATATCTTAATTTGCATTTTTCCTAATGACTAATTGGGATGTGACATTTCGTAAGTTTAAGAGCCATTTAGAAGACTTCTTGTGTGCTGTGACTAGTTAAGTCTCGTCGATTTTGAATTAGGTATAAAGAGTTATATATGAAACCTGTATCAAATACATGCATTTGAAATTTATCTTCCACTCTGTAGCCTGCTTTTTTCCTCTCTTAATAAAATTATTTGATGAACAGAAGTTTTGCATTTATCTTCAATGTTCTATCTATAAAATAAAGGGATCAATATGTTCTTGCCTTTTAACTCTCCATACATGACAGCAATTAATCTTCTAACCTATATAAAGGATTTTGAGATACTTTGAGGAGAAACTCTAAAAAGTAAATGAAGATTCCCTTCACCTGAGTCCTGTGCCTGATTCTGCCTTTCTGTGGCTTCTGGCTGTCTGCCGTCTCCATTTCAAATTCTGTCACCATATCTCCTGTGATGCCTTCATC
This sequence comes from Saimiri boliviensis, assembly GCF_048565385.1. Classification (NCBI taxonomy): domain Eukaryota; kingdom Metazoa; phylum Chordata; class Mammalia; order Primates; family Cebidae; genus Saimiri; species Saimiri boliviensis. The sequence goes on from NC_133449.1 coordinate 297,715,552, forward strand.
GCCTTACTCAGATGTTCCCTTTCTCTTGTCAATGTTTAAATAAAGAAGGCTCCGATGGGCTGTTTTTCTTTCCTAAAATAATGTGGGATGTTTTAATGTGTAAGGTATAGCAAGCTTTATTTTCCACGATAGCTGCAGGAGTCAGAAGTACCTCAGTTCTCCTTCCAGCACGTCTTGTTGTTTGCATTTTCAGTTATTTATTTACCTACACAAATCATAGCATAGGCATTATTTGTCTCTTGAGTAAGTTTTGTCACAAACTCTTAAAAATGGATGTACGGCAAGGACAATTTAATGTTTGTTTGGGTTTTCTGCAGACTCTCAGCAGGTTCAAGAATCTGGAAGAATTTTTTTTTTTTTTTTTCAGAACTTCTCTGAGGTTAAAAAGGAAAGCAACGTTTATAGCTCTGCAAAATAGGATTCCCTGCCTACCGAGAAGAATTCTTAAAACCCTCCTGCAGCTTCCATAAAACACTTTATTTAGCTGCTCTTTGCATTTTGAATCCATTCATTCTTTGGGGGCATAATTTATTTGCAGAAAAAGTATTTTTGCTTTACGTTGTGTTTTATACATTGTGTTGTGTTGCATTTTACAAGATGTTCTTATATAGACCTTTAATTTCATGCATTCTGATACAAATTAGTCAGTGCTTCTGTATGTGAATGTTTTCCAGTTTTTCTTTGTCATGAAAATTCTGTGAAGAAAACTCAAACTTCTGCTGAAAGATGTGTGGGTCATCAAGTAAATGATGACCACGTACTTGACTTCTCTTTTCTAATTGTGGATATAAAAATATATGCTCACTGGGATGCGATTGTGTGGGAGATCTCAGAAATACATTGCTCAGGGGATTTGTCACTGCTTTTCCTTGAGGCATTTTGTCGCTTGGATAGAAAACCATCCCCTCACTGTTGACGTATCCTAAGCTGAGTCCTGATGGGGCTTCCAGAAGCTTCGTCAAAAGTTGCAGTTCAAACAATAGAAGCAAAGCATTACCGTTGATTTCCTCTGAGAAGCAGAATGGAGAGTTTCAAAGGACAACATTGATCTTTTGCTTCATATAATTCCCCAGGTTTATTTTTTCTGTGGTGAGTCAATCCTATTTCATTTTTAAAAAACATAAAAAGACATAGTAATTCCTTGTAATTATGTAAGAAACCTTGTGCTCCTTGAGCTGTTGGTGGTATTGTAAGTACTTAACACTCTCCAGATTCAGGAGTTATGCTAAGAAGCTATTTGAACTGCATATTTGAAATGCAATCAAAATACAACCATGACACAAAGCACAGACAGACTCCACTGGGCACTTCTTTCCACACACTGGAAGTGGTTATGAAGTGTAAGCTTCAGTCTCTCTGGCTGGACGTTTTCTTCACAGCAGTCAGTGCCCATGTGACGAGGCGTAGATGCCTCCCAACGCGATGAACACGGTCAGCTTACGGCTATATCCCACCTGGAAGCATCTCCAGGGATGGCACTCTCTGTCCTCCGTGGTCAGGGTGAAGACCCAATATGGCATCGGCCACAGAGCAGGCTCCACACGCACCACTGACTGGGTTTGACAGTGGGTGCCCATCCGCACAGCAGCCCTAAAGCAGGCCGTGGGGATCCCTGACCAACGGATGGAGCACAGCAGCCATGGCCGGTTTATTCTGGCGGGGAGCTACTGGACTCCTCAGAAACCTACTTCCTTTCAGTGTCCAAGAGGAGACACAGCTAACTGGCCAGGACAAGTCAGGTTTTCCTGGCATTTCCATGTGACATTTCCATATGTCACTTTGGGCCTGGCTTGAAAAGGCTGCTCTCTGTGCACATGAGCCCCAGAGAGAAAGAAGAACGTCCAGCCTCAGCCAGGAGGCCCCCTCCTCTCACTCAGAACCCAGCCCCATTGCCTTGCTCAGAACCGACAGGCAGAGCTGACAACGAAAGCTTTAAATTTGGGCCTAGAAGCTGGAATCTATCGGTAGCAAATATACACACACACAACCTTTTCACATTCACCCCTCATTCTCGTCAGTGAGAGGCTGGTTTCAAACCTCAATGACACACAGCAAAGGTCAGCTCTTGGATAAAAGAGAGGCTCGAACCCCTGCTGTGTCTGCCTGCCAGGGGCTTCTCAAAGGTGTTTTTCCTCCGAACTGTGGAGAAAATGACAACCAAGACTGGTGCTGAGACACGGGTGATGATGTTGCACAGAAATCCCCGCATGGCTGAGGGGTCTCCTCCTAGGAGGGGACCGGCCACCAAGAAGCATGTCCTCCACGCCTGAGCCCAGTGATCAATCCACAGCGGCTTGAGTACTGGAGAGAGAGAATTGTTTTTCCTTCTTCATATATCAGAGACTGTTGGGCCCTCATAAATAAAGCTCTCTTAAACTCTCTAACACTTCATGATGCATAAATCACTCATTGATACAGTTGTGAGTCATAAAAAAAAAAAAAAAAAATATTGCCTTTGTGATGAATTTCCACGATCTGGACGGTAGGGGGTGCAGGAGCTCCACTCCAGCCCCGGCTGGCGGTCTCCGTGGGTCAGACCCCACATTGAATAGGCCTTTATCACCACAACAGAGCTAGCTTTTCTATGGATCCAGCCCTATAAGAAAGAGGATCAAATCAGCATGCGTTTTGACAGTGTAAGCTGCAATCTTAAACTCAAAGCTGTGAGTGAGAGCTCAGTTGCCTGCAAGAATTCCCCTCTGCCAAATCTGTGGGATCAGTTCAGTTGATTACAAGAAGACTTCCTCACCCTAGACACGAATGCACAAACGGGCTGCTTTTGTGAAAGGAGACATTGCTGTAAAAACACAGCAGAGAGGCTCTCTTTCTAAAAGAGAGAGATGATAAAAGGTTCTTGGACATGAATCAGTGCCGTGATCTTAATTAGGTCTGAGAGAGGGACTGAATTTTTTTTGAGCCCCTGTTTGACATTTTTAAGACAAGTTATCCACAGTAAGAACCTTCCAGAAGGTCCGTGATTACCCTTGATCTTTACAGGCCTACTCAGAATGGAACACCATCGTGAGGCCTCATCCCTGCTTGCTATGCGGAAGTCTCTAAGCAACTGGGGCAAAAAGATGGAAGAGCAGATGGTGGGTTCCTGAACCCACCTCTGCCTGAAATTAAGTGAACGTGGGCCTACAGGAGCCTCAGGGAAGTCTGCGGTGGGGAGAGTTTACGCCCACGGATTGCAAGGTGAGACAGTGGTGCATTTGTGATCCTGTATAACAGGTTGCTGGCTGCATGAATGATTTCAGCTCCTGTGCAATTCTCCCTTCAGAGGTGGCTACTCAGCACAGTTGAAGAGCTGGGGCCCTGATGAGTGCTTAAGTCCTCAGAGCACTTAAGAAAATGAAGAAAGGCTTTATCCACTCTTCAGCCTTAAATAATGAGTCAGAAGGGATTATGGTCAAAAAAGAGTGAACCCCAGTGGCAAAGCTGTTTGTGGTGACACAAATAAGAACTTAAGCAAAGAGTCTTAACTTACACTTCTCTCAGATTCTCAAACTAACTGTGTTGTAAAGGGAAAAAAAAGGTTCAGAAATGGTCTTTCCACATAGGGGTAGGGGGTTCTGACAGCTGAGAAAATGGGTGTAAATCAGTGTGACTAATATTCAAAGCAGAGCCAGGTGATGGTGATGTTTCTTGAGCACCAAAGTGGCAGTGCTAGAAGTTTTAGGGTTGTGGGCTTTGCTATGAGGGATCATGTAAAGAACATACAATAGATTTATGTTCTCACAGATTGTCCTACATAATCTTCATGGCAAGACTCATAAGTTAATCTGGTAACTTGCTTTGTAAGAAAAGAAAGTAATAAGAAAGCCTTTACCTTCTTCTCATCAAATCTTTCTTATGTGCCTTTGAACAGTCACTAAAAGAGAGGACAACCAAAAATCATTAGAACTTTTTTGGTTTGGGCCCTCTCATGATATTTTCCCTCTGGTTTACCATAATAATATCAGCAACTTCTTACTCAGACATCCAGATTGAAATGAGAGAAATATGACTCTGACATGTTCTAGATACATAAGATTTCTTGGGTGAATACCAATATTTTTAGGGTTCACAGCTATAGGTTTGATGGGCACTAACGGGCAGAAATGGGATTCTCTGCCCAGTGGTCTGGCTCCGTCATAGAAAAGTGACCCCCTAACTGTGTCCAATCAACAAATTGACGCAGAACGAAATGCCTGCACCTGGGAAATTTCCTTTATACTTTTCATAATCTACAGAAGCATTGATTCTAAGGGGACTCTCTACATCATGCTGACATTCTTTTCTCAACCTAATTATTTGTTTTATTATCTGAGAGGTGTCTCAATTGAACACTGTTATTTTAACCCCTCCATGACCATAGGGCCTGTCATTGAGTTAGATCTCATCTACCTAGCTGTTGATCAGTGGGTTTGGATAAAGACTGGTTTCTGTCCCCAGGGAAAAGGTGGATGCCAAGCTCTGGCAATCGCTGATCTAAAAGCTGAAGCCAATCTTACCCTGGACAAGGAGAAAAGTGCTCATCCTCCTGTTCCTTGAACATTTGTGAATCTAGCCACTTTTAAACCCAGAATTTAAGTGTATTTCTATTCCTTTTTGCAACTGTAAACTAAAGTGACTTACACTGGGTTGTTAAGAACAACCCAATTGGTTCTGTGGAAATCAATTTTATATACTTTATATATAAACTGGTCTTTGAATTTGTTTGCATTCCTATAAAACCTTTTATACACTAGGTAGCCTAAAGATCCAAAGGTTCTATTCCTAGTTCCAAGTGCCGTGACTCCTGTAAGGTGATATGTGTGCTTTTGTTTTTTAACTCTTTCAAGATTGAATTGTCATTTAAACCTCCTTTCTGTATTTCACCTAGTCTGTAAAGAAGAATGTTAAATAAATCAACAACTGTGGGTATTCTGGTAAAGCATTAATAGAAATGCAGTCTCTATTAATTTCTAAGTATTACTCTAATAACTTAATTGCAATGCAAGTTCACATGCTGTTGGGCATCCACCATGACTTAGACAGTTGGATAGTGCACATTTATAATATATTACCCATCATTACGTTACCCACTGGACACATCATTTGTGAGTTTTAAGCCTTATATGCATTCTTCAAATGCAGGTGTTCTTATTCTCCTTGAAAAGCAGTTGGTAAAAGTTTGCAAATACTTTGCTACTACTTTGCAAATATTTTGCAGATAGTTGGCAAAAATTGCTTGCAAATATTTCTGAACATAAAAAGGAGGGCGATAAAGCAGAGGGCAAAAGAGGAGAGAAGCGGTGAGTAAGACAAACAGTAGAAGGAAGACAATGAGAAGAACAAAGCTGCAGCTGGAACAGGGCTGCGTGGAAGGAAACACAGAGAGCGTGGTAATCCTCACGTTGCAAGCATTCTTTTTCAGACTGTGGCTAACTCAGATTATATAGACCATATTAGTGTTGTTTTTAATGCGGAGAGAGGTAGGCATTTGATCACTGTGAGTGAAAACCAACCAATGGCAACACCTGGAATATGCTGGCAGGTGTGTGCTTGACGGAAATTAATAGAAAAGACTCGGCCACCACTGGCTGATTCAGCCTGGACCTGAGCCTGTGAGAATGCTGTGGAATTGCATGCGCATCTCAAACATGCCGGCCCAAAACAGTCAAATGGAAAAGGCCTCCCGAGGTGGTCTACGTCATGGTGCCAAGACAGGGTGGATGTGCGCAGGCCACAGCATCACAGCAGCTTTCAATAAGGGCCACGTAGGAATTAACAAACCCACAATGGGGAGCAAGACCCGAATGTTTGCATTTTCAGGTTTGTTTCTCTTTATGGTTCCTGGACCATTATGCTGTCCTGGCTAAGCAGCCTGCCGGGGTGCCGTTCTAGTTTCTGGAACGGTTTTAATGAAGTGCCACACACCAGGCAGCTTTGAAGAACTGGAATGTATTATCTCACTCTTCTGAAGGCTGAAGTCCAGCATCGGAGTGTCAGCAGGGCCCTGGGGAGAACCTGTCCCCGCGGCTTCCTTAGCTTCTGGTGGCTGCCGACAGGTCCTGTATCATCTGACTTGAAGATGCATCACTACAGTCGCTGCCTCATCTTCCGGTGGTACACTTCCCCTGTAACTGACCCTGCTAGAAGCGGACCTGCGAGAATGCAGGTCTGTGTCTGTTTCCCTTTCTTCCAAGGATCCCACACGTAATTGGATTAGGGCTCATCAGAATGTCCTCACCTCAGCTTGATTATATCTGCAAAGATCCTGTTTCCAGATACGTTTAAATTCACAGGAACTTGGGATTATGAAATCAACATATATTTTGAGGGGACACGATTCAATCCAGAACATGTACCTCCTCACTTTAGAAGTAAGCACTGTGGCTGCACCACGCTTCATGGAGCATCTTCAAGGATGCTGGGCAAAACTTTCTGAAGGTCAGCACCCGTTACCCCACACTGCCCACTCCCATGCTCTCTGCCTTGCCCTTAACTCAGAGCTGCACTGTGTCAGCCCCAGAAGTGACAGCAAAGTCAGAAAAAGTTCTAAATGACAGAGGAGAAAGAGACAGAGAATTGTGTTTCTGGGTATGTAGACTCAAACTCAGTGTGTGTGTGTGTGTGCGTGTGTGTGTGTGTGTGTGTGTGTGTGAGAGAGAGAGAGAGAGAGACAGAGAGAGAGAGACATTTGCTGTAACTTACAGTTTAAAGAAAAATCAACTAGACATTTAAGATTTATGTTATTGAGATAAATCCCTCACTCTTAATATAACACCCTGATAAGAGAAAATAATTGTTTCTACAAAAATGAAGAAACCTAAAAACCATTTTGGTAATGAGTAACTGTTCCTAAGAGATGTAGAAACTTCGGAAATGTATGTTGATGAAATTTCCAGAGATAAAAACAAATGTGTATGGGAAAAGATAATCAAGTCATCATTCCTTATGATAAAACATTTTAATGATACAACATTCACATCCAATATTAAAGGCTAAATAACCTCAATCTACCTTTACAAGATACTACTATTTTTGAGCTAAATTACACTTTTAAAGCATATTTCCGTACAGTAGGAAAAGTCTTTTGCAGATTACAATAGTATAAAGCCTCTACATAAAATCTGGATAAACATATTTTCAAAAATGTGTAACCAGGTCGGGCGCTGTGGCTCACGCCTATAATCCTAGCACTTTGGGAAGCCGAGGTGGGCAGATTACTTGAGGTTAGGAGTTCAAGACCAACCTGGCCAACAGGGTGAAACCCCGTCTCTACTAAAAATACAAAAATTAGTCAGGCATGGAGGCACAAGCCTGTAAGCCAGCTACTTGGGAAGCTGAGGCAAGAGAATCACTTGAGCCTGAGAGGTGGAGGTTGCCGTGAGCCAAGATAAAGCCACTGTACTCCAGCCTGGGTAACAGTGAAACTCCGTCCAGAAAACAGCTATATCTCCAGAAGTAACTGAGTATTTCTCTCGATGATAGAACTACAGTTAATTCTGATTTTTATCTGTATGCATTTCTAGTAGCCTTCAGGTATTCCGTAAAGAAAGTCCATTGCCTTACACTGAAAACAGAAATAGTCAGGTTGACCTGATGAGGTGCACAGCAATGGTAAAAATCTGTAAGTGTCAGTGGCTTACCGATGGAGTTCGTGGAGAAGGTGCAGTGATGCCACGTCGGGGCAGAGGTGCCCATCGGAGATTTGCTGGCTTTGCTTTGCTCTACATTCTTAATGAGAGGTGGAGGCAGTTTTCACAGTGGAAGACTTGAAAGGAAACCTTTGGCAAGGCAGAAATAAATGTTTTAACCATAACATTGAATTACAGAGAAGACTGAAACACAAGGAACATCTTATGTGCCGTGACTGTCATAAAAAAAGATAATTAAGACTCGGAGAGAAGGCTTCCATCTTAGTTTCTGATGATACAAAAACGAATGAAAGAATTGCTTAACCAAGTGTTAAATCAACCTAAATTGTCTTTAATTATAGACCTCATCTTATGACAACTTTCTAACTTTTTATTTCCAGTGCAGCATAAGGAGGAGAGGAAGATGCTTTCTTTCCATCTGTTTTCCTGCTATCAAACAACACGCTTGGTGAAAATTACCTTAAAGATTTAAGCTGAATATTCTTCTTTTTGACTTGCAAAAAAAAAATATTCTTCTTCTGAAATAATCTGTGAGTTTCCAAGGAACATTTGAGTTAAATTTGAAAAGAAGCAGAACAGCCTGATGCTAGAAATGGAAAAGTGCTATGCAACATTCACTTGCCAATAATCCTAATTGTGAGATATTTTCAAGTATACATCCTTAGACTGACAGGTATACACAGCAATCATTTTGTGATGGTGAGGTGGTGCATAAGCATTAGGACTTTATCCATTCATTCAGCGCACGTGTCTTGAGTACCTGTGTTGTGCCAGGCACTGCTCTAGATGTTGGAATCCATCATGAACTAACAAAGATTCCTGCCTTTATGTAGATTGAGCTCTGGTTAAGTCAGAGAAACAGAAATTAATTCATTAATTCAGAAGGTTTTTTTTTAATACCTATTATTTATATTACATTATGTTCAAATACACCTGCAGTAAAGGAAATATCATGAGGGTGAGGACTTTATTCTCAATCTTCAGAAAATCACATTTAGATAAATAACAAAGAGAAGGAAGGTTAGAGAGGGGATGGAAATACTGCATTTGTGAGACACAGAGAGGAAATCAGCACATCAGACTTTTTCATCATCCTCATATCCTGCTCACACCCCCACAGACAGCCTCGATTTAAATTTAGGTTTCTAGACACTATTTAATCTTGTTTTCTTAACAAATTAATTAGATCATGTTACTATGAACCAATATGCATGTATATGTCTTGAGAGGCAGGTATCCACCAACTGAAAGAGCACAGAAAACAGGCTATGGTACAAACACAGTGATCCCAACCTTCTCTTTATTCTTCATCACATCTCCTTTCTTAATATCCACTGGAAACTTCCTATCAACCCATCAGGAAGAACAGCTTGTTGAATTTGAGAAGTCTTGATTGCCCTACCTGAGAGGGAATCATGGCTTCCCGTAAATATATTCATAGGGTTATCTTTGTTTTTTCTTAGATTTTAAAAATAGGTCGTAAGTCATCTCCCTGCCTTAAATCCCATATCCCCTCTAATCCATTCATGACAGCGTATTTTTCTAAGATGCCAGCTTTACAGTTTTAAACACACACCCTACATCCTTCAGAATGTAATTCATATTCCTTATTATTATTTATTATTGATTTTACTTTAAGTTCTGGGATACATGTGCAGAATGTGCAGGTTTGTCATGTAGGTATACATGTGCCATGGTGGTTTGCTGTACCTGTCAACTCATCATATAGGTTTTAAGTCCTGCATGCATTAGGCATTTGTCCTAATGCTCTCTCTCCCCCCGTCCCCCATGCCCTGACAGGCCCCAGTGTGTGATGTTCCCGCCCTTTGTCCATGTGTTCTCATTGTTCAACTCCCACTCATGAGTGAGAACATGTGATGTTTAGTTTTCTGTCCCTGTGTTAGTTTGCTGAGGATGATGGTTTCCAGCTTCATCCATATCCCTGCAAAGGACATGAACTCATTTTTGAAGAGCCATTGGGATCTACACAAGGTTTATAACTGTAGCTTCATCTTTCCTTCAGCTTCTCTTTGTATCTAAATTTAGTGCCAGTCCCTGAAGAAACCCATCTTCCACTCTATCTGTTCTTGCAAGCATATTGTTCTCTGCTAAGGATGATTCCCCTCTCACAGCTACATCCTGTCTAGCTTTAGGGCATCAGCTTGGAGATTTCTGGGCCCAGCCACAGAAAAGTAAACTTATGTGGAACTTTTCTACATGGGCACCTAGAAATGCTGAATGGAGTTTTGTGTTTTCTTGATAAATTCATTGCTAAACTAGCAAAACAGAAATATGTCTGGGTATGAAAATGGGAATTTTAACTGCAATAAGGTGAGCCATGTCCATGGCAGCCTGGGGGGATCCAGTTGGGTGTGAGGGTGGAATGCATCCTTTAGGAGATCAGTGCTTGGACCTGAGCGCCCACGAGGCTAATAGGGGGTGAAAATGAGGCCCTTGCTTGAATTCAGAACATTTGGAAGCTTGTACCATAGACGCTTGTTCAGCCAAATAAAAGGCAGATAACCAACCCATTATACACCCCTGCTGAAATGCCACTGAAAGAATGCAAGGCAGAAAGAATTAAATTAAATTCACAAGGACAGAGTTGATGCATAAACATTGTACTAAGACAAATCTGGGTAAACCCTAGGTGAAACGACTCACCATAATCATGACTAAATAACCTGGGTTAAAAAGGTGGTTGAATAGAATTAATAAGAACATAGGAAGAAAAATCTATTACAGAGCAACAGGCAACTCAATGGCCACGATGCAGTCTGTCCATGGCAGGAGGTATGGCGGAACGTTTGCTGTGAAGATGAGTCTGGTGCATGATTCTGAAGGAGGTAGCTGGTAGGGGAGCTCTGGGGAGTTCTGAGGGAAACTTATATTGAAGTGTAGCCCTCAATATCCCTCCCTAACTCTTAAAGACAGTGGTAAAATTTATCATTTCACTCAATTTACACATAAGGGGACCCAAATTTGGATTAGCTGAGAGAATTCTTCAACCACACAAATAGGTAAGTGTGGTCTTCTGGCTCCAATTCCTATAGGCCATTATATGGAAAACAGGAAAGGAGAAGGCCTTTCAGACAAGACTCAAAAATGAATCAAGAAGGAAACCCATGGGAATAGGATTGGCCAATGTTAATGTAGAATGAGAAGATAATGTGAGAAGATTTTAAATGGGGGTTGTCGGGTTAACTGAACTTGATCAGCTAGGAAAAAAAAGCTCCTGAAGGGTTAAGAAAAGTGAAGAAACTTGATTTAAAAACAGGCAGTATGTTACTTGTTGTTTTCATAGTGCTGGCATGCTGGCTGAGTAGCACAACAAACTGAAGCTACACAGACACTCGTCCCAGTGGCTTTAACAATATAACATATCCAAAAGCAAAGGAACCAGCAGAAAATAATTTAATGATAATGATGGCAGGGCTCTAAATAAGCATCTTCAGAATACTAAAATACACATTTTTAGATTGTGCGATTTTTAACTGATGAGTCCCCATTCTCTGTCAAGTCCCCACTGTGCACACCGCCATGCAACTTAAAGCAATTCGACACAGTTGAAGAGAGAATTAGTGAATATAAAGACATGGATAAGAACACCTGAAAAAAGAAAAAAAAAAGTCAAAAATAGTTAAATAAAAACAAACAAAGATATGATGGAGGTACAATGTTTGAAATGACAGCAGTCATGAATTTTTCCATGGTTTTAGACACTGAGCATATATGTGGTGGTGAGAAGAACAGATAAATCCATATTAGATATATGTTAACAAACTACATGAAATAAATTATAAAGAGAATAATCATAGAATGTATTAACAATCTAAAGGAACAAATTCATAATTATCAATATAAATAACCACATTGACATTAGGCATTGACTTCAAGACATCTGCTGGAAAATCACGTAAAATCTTTAACATACTGAGGAAAATAATGGTGGACCCATTTTTTTCACCAAATGGTGGACCTATTTGGTCTATTTTTAAACTGTGAGGGCAAAATAAGGACATTTCCAGGCATGCAAAGATGATAAGAGTATGCCACTTACGGGCCCCACAGTAAAGAATTAAGGTAGTTACTAAATCATGCAATTAATTAATCACATATTCTGAAAGGAAGAAATGAGATAAAAAAATGATCACAGAAAAACAAGCAAACTGATCAAATTGTACTGATAATGGAATCAATTATTGACTATTAAAGGATTTTTTTTTCTGCTTTAAAATGAAACAAAAAAAATGTAGAAATATGTGAAGGAAAAAGTGTTTTTGGAGGAAAATTAAACCATGCTAGGGCTTTGCCTTCTTTTGAAGAAGGGCAGCACTAGTTAGTAAGTTTTGGTAAGTAAAAATCTATTTGAAAATTTGAAAATACACATCATAATTAGAAGATCAACAAACAGATGGATAGCTTAGAGACACATGTATGGATCAGAATCGCATTCAAAATTCTTGATCCGCTCATCTCTGAGGAGAAAGGTAAAGCAGTAGTTGAAATGGAAAGAAAAGCAGAGAAATGCAAGGTAATCAGTGATGTCTCATTTAAGTTTATTATGGTTTAAGTTATTAAAAGAGTCTGAAGAAAATAAGATAAAATATCACTCAGTTATTTTGAGTGTTTGCTTTATAATTACTGGTTCTTTTTGTATTTTTCACAATTTTGAAACAAAATGCTGCAAATGCATGTGTATATAAATATATGGACATGCATATTATATACACATATGCATCTGCATGCATGTATGTCATATTCATGCATATAAACGCGTGTTTAAGTGTATGCATGTCTATCTACATACATATATTGTATACATGTGCATATGCATGTGTTACATACATATATACATACATGTTACATATGTTCACATTTACACATGTGTTTATACGTGTGTATATGCATATTTGTGTTTATATACGTGTATGTATATACATATGTATGTATGTGTTTAGATATGTGCATGTGTGTGTATATATATATGTAATAAAACCCTAGGAACATATTAACACTAGCTCAGTGCTGACTTGAACCGTGCAGTTTTCTGAGCACTTCGGCTTTATTAACAAATTCAGCCCTGTGAGAATGCTTTCCTGCGAGATAGGTGTTGCTGTTATCCCCGTTTGCCAGAAATGGAAAGTGAGTCACCAGCAGGACAAGCAATGCACCTGGGGTCATGCAGTCACTAAGTGATAGAGGTGGGATTTGACACCAGCTAGTCTGGTTTCTGAGCCTGTACTTTTTCCTGTTTCAGGGTTTCTCACCCTCTGTCCTGCGGCCATTTTGAGCCAGATGATTCTCTGCTGTGAAGAGCTGTTCTGGGTGTTTTATGTTTCACCGCGTACCTGGACGTTATCCACTGTTTGCCAGCAGCATGTTGCTGCCCCATTTGTAACAAGTAACCGTGTCTCCAGATGTACTGATGTTCCCTGGGGCCAAAATTGCTTCTGGTTGAGAAGGCTGCATTAAAAAATATTGCCCCAATGGTTATCAGTCTAAAGAATCAAAACGTATTGTAAATAAAGTAGCATAATTTAGAAGAGTATAAAAAAGAAAATTACACATAATTCCATAACCTAGAGATAAGCACTTTTAATAATATGATGATTACCTTTTAGTCATTTTATGCACATGTCACACAAATAAAATAACTGTACAAATAAAATAATTATTCTTCACTAGTTATTTTGTGATGGATGATTCTGCATTTTATTTATTTATTTTTGAGACAGGGCCTTGCTGTGTCACCCAGGCTGGAATGCAGCCAGGATTACAGCTCACTGCAGTCATGACCTCATGGGTTTATGCCATCCTGCCTACCTCAGTCTCCCAAGTAGCTGGACAACACACCGCCATGCACAGCTATTTTTAAAAAATTATTTTTCTGTAGAGAAAGGGTCTCCCTACATCCCCCAGGCTTGTCTAGATCTTTTGGGCTGCAACAATCCACCCACCCTGGCCTCCTAAAATATTAGGATTATAGGCATGAGCCACCATGTCTGGCTACTAATAGATAATTTGTATGCCATTAGAGATTTTGCAGATGCTATAATTTTTAACAATTTTTAGCATTTCATCTTATAATTATTAATTAAATTTTCATCATTATTACAATTTAGGTTGTCTCTAATGTATAATATAAATTACATTGAATTAATAATATATTTATTCTTATATTTTTATATATCATTAAATGTTTCTTTAGGAAAAATGTCTTAGAAAAATAGTAATTTTGGGGTTAAAAGATACTCCTACTTTTAAAAATGTCTTTGTATGTTTTGATAAACAGCATCCTTGAAATTTTGTTTCTAATTAAAATCTCACTAGAAATGAACCAAATACTAATACTACTAAACCTATGGATCTTTCTCTGTATATAAAGTAGTAGACAACTTAGGACAGCTCCTTTTAGGTTTCAGAAGTACAGTTCCATAACCATTTTAGACATTATATGCCCACAATAAGAAATACTGCAGAGGCTACTATTACCCTATTACCCTCGACTCTTCTACTAAGATGTGTTCATAGCTGGGACTGAGCCAAAGAAAGTTCTCAAGGGGAAGAAGAAAAGAATACAGAGAGAGAAATTCAGTACCATAGTGGCATGCTGGCTCATGCCTGTAATTCCAGCACTTTAGGAGGCCTAAGCAGGAGGATCACTTGAGCCCAGGAGCTGGAGACTATACTCGGCAACATAGTGAGAACCCCATCTCTGAAACAAATTTTTGAAAATTACCATTCAGGAAGCTGAGGTGGGGGAGGATTGCTTATACCCTGGAGGTTGAGGGTTTGATGAGCCAAGATTGTGCCACTGTACTCCAGCCTGGAGGACAAAGCGAGACCCTGTCTCAAAAAAGATGCAAAAATTTAAAAAGCGAACATATAAATATAAAATATTCTAATTGAAAACAATAACAACAGAAAAAAATAAGCTTAGTACCATTAAGGACCCACTCTATACGTATAAGAGAGTCCAAAGAATTTTTATTTAAATACTTGCATGATTTATTGCTTTGTTTAACGTGCAATATGTGTGTGTGTGTGTGTGTGTGTGTGTGTGTGTGCGCGCGTGTGGGTACAGAAGTTTTGTGTATCTTGCTGAATGGGATCTTAACTTAAAAAAAAATTGAGGCACATAAAGTCACCTTCAAGAAGAAGATCTACCTTATCTCTGACAAGAAGTTTTATGAAAATGTATTGTAGGTAGCCACTTCCTACCTGGTGTGAGTCTGACCAAGTCAGCCTCCCTCTATGGCCCTGGCATGTGGAATGGTTATGGTGGGAAGACAGGTAGCATTTGACACAAAGGTTTCAGGGAGAGGTGGAGATGTCCCCAATTCTGCTCTGCTCAGGTAAGGGTCACCATAAGTAGGTAAGTGTGTGTGGCTTGGGCTGATTCAAACTATTATCTTGGGCAGACAGGAGGCTAGACACCAAAGGTGGGCCTGCCATATAAGTAAGGAGGGGGGTGGCAGTGGAGATCCAGTCTTGACGCTGCAACTGTGTGCTTATGGGGCAATCTGGTTCCCGCATGTTGTGGCTAAAGCTGTAATATTCTCTGAACCCGTCACCTTCACATGTCAATCATGCTTTGGGAAGTCTGTACCATACAACCTGGAGGAAAGCATCCCTGTGTCCAGAGGACAGAGGTCTTTGGGGGTCACAGCAGGTGACAGAGCCAATAAGCAAGTCAGCGTCATGATGGACAAAGGCTTAGCAGACAGTAGATGCAAAGGTGACTCCAAACACATGTTCTCAGGCCAATTTCTGCTACTCTACTTTTTTCCTCCAACTCACCTGTGAAAGCAGAAGAGATGGATCCAGGGAAGTCAGGGGTGGGATGGAGGTCTTAGGAAGGAAGTACTAAATTTCTTGGTAATTTGGTAAGAGCAAAATTTTATGGAACTCTAGACTTAATTGAATAATTCTGCACCTGATACAGTAAAGGTGTATGTGTGCCTCCTCGTGTGTGCGTATGTGTGTTTGTGTGTGTGTGTGTGTGTACACATATGTGGGAATTGCAGAGGTAAACCATTATCGTATGGTTGAGAAGCAAGAAGAAAAGAAAAATCAGGAGATCCATGCAGGTAAATTCCAACCATAATTTCACTGTCAAATATGGACAAGGTTATCTACCGGGATGACATATCAACCTTTGGCTGAACCAATATTAGGGTACTGCTCCACTATTACTGCAGGAGAGAAAGTTATAGACTTATTAAACTGTTAAGCCTTTGCGTGATTAAGTGCCAGGGTGCAGAACTTATTTTCTGCTTCTCTGCATTCACAGTCCATCAACCATGATAGGCAAGCACTGGAACAGATTTTGTGGTTCGTTGGGTCACAGTGATCTATGGTGCCTATGGCAGGGAAGTCACTTCTGAACTCAGAGAAATCCTGAGATGGAGAAGAAAGCCATTAGGATTGGACTGGGTCACACGTGTACACCTTTAATGTGTATTGCATGAAGATTTCATGCCTTAATCCTCCTTCTGCTCCCCTGGGGAGCACAGGTGACCCCTCTCCACTAGGTAGCCATCTAAACACTAAGCGTAATGGCTGTGCTCCCGTCTGCCATTGATTGTGTTAAACAAAGAGAAGGGTTACCCAGTCCAATCCTAATGGCTTTCTTCTCCATCACATTTATCTATTCATCGTTGTATATTCTTTGCTTACATTTTTCCAAAAAATCCACACACCCTCAGCTGTTTTACTCCATCCATGTTCAATATCTGAAAGCTCTGCATCATATGAAAAATACCTGAATATTTAGTGTCTCTGTTGCTTTTAATTTGAAACCTTGTAAGCACGACATGAAGGTGCGAGAAGTCAGAGAGCAGCCGTATTGGAGCCAAGGCCCCGCAAAGACTACAAAGGCGGCAACTCACCTGCACATACCTTGCTCATTAGAGGGGAAGTTCACCCACTGAGAACACAACATGGCGTGAATGCAGGATGAACTTCATCTCTTCTGAGCAATGTGTGTGCAGGCGAGAATGGTTGCATTATGCACTGTTAAACACCAGCCCCCAAATTCCCACAGTAGAACACATAACCCAGTGCCAAATGAAACCAATGAAGAATGTTGATTGATCAGTTTTCTTTTTATATGAATTACATGATGTCAACCATGAAATGTCTTATGCAGATAATTTTTGTCAAATAATCTTCTAATTCTTTAAATATAAGAGAAACCCGATCAACTCAACAACAGAAGAAGAGAGTGATTTTTATTACTTATATCTAGGCTAAATTAGCTTCCTCTACCAACAGGGGCTACACATTTCAAAATAAAATATAGAATGCATAAACTTTAGAGAAGTTTACGTGTACCAGAACAATTGAAATTGAAATATAGGAGTTCGAGTCCAGCCTGGCCAGCAGAGTAAAATCCTGTCCTACTAAAAATACAAAAATCAGCTGGGTGTGGTGGTGCATGCCTGTAATGCCAGCTACTCAGGAGGCTGAAGAGGGAAAATTGATTGAACCCAGGAGGGTTAGATCTATCTATCTATCGAGACACACACACACACACACACACACACACACACACACTCTCTCTCTCTCTCTCTCTCTCTCTCTCTCTCTCTCTCTCTCCATATATATATATATATATATATACATATTTCCTTTCTATAATGACTGGCTGTAAGTCCTCCTAAAACCCACAGTCAGCCGCAAGCCCTCCCAAAAGTGGCTGAAGAGACCCTGAATTGGGAATGGTGAGTGTTGACATATAGTTGTACCCCTAAAGAAGTGTCAACTCTTGGGACAATGTCTCAGTGCTTTTGCCAGAGACTTCAGTGACACACTTATTAGTGTTTATGCTTTATTTAAAAGAAAACAATCACAACTACCTTTTAGTATCGTGTAGCTAATTAGTATGTATCATTGAGGGCCACGCCAGGACCCTCAGGAATAGACCAGGAACAAAGCGACAAACTTTGCATGTGCGTTATGGGGAGGTGGTTTGAATTGTGCACTTTCATGTCTGTCGGCTCGAAAGCTGATTGTCTAAAATGATGTGAGCATAAGGCTATTAACTACTCTGAGTGGGAGGGTCAATGGGAGCCTGCAGATAAGAATGCTCACCACCCTCTGATCCTGGTCATTTCACTGTCACAGAGGACAGGTCCCTCACTTGTCTAGATTTTGTGACACATGGCTAATACTCTCTGCTTCAGAGACAGAGAGGGAGAGACACTCTAACGAGGCATTTAAGGCTCCATCCATATAATCCCGGTGATTAAAAAATGCTGTCTCTCCACGCCACTGGCTAGGCATGGTGCAAACAATTTTGGGAAGCTGAACTCATACACTTTGAAAGTGAGACTTTTTTAGATATGCCTGAACTTAGAGTTGGACCAGTTTGGCTGTGATTGGCTAAGAATAAGTCTAAGTTACGATTTTTCAGATCTAAGAGGTAATATTATATTTCACATTACTTTCCCAAATATTTATATAAAATAATTATCAAAGTTTCCCATAAGTTTTGCTTATAATTTGCTATTTCTCAATTACATAATATCCATTAAAGTCATTTAGTAGCCATAGCCTTAAGAAACGCCTTGAGGGTTTTATCATTTAGGGAATATTTAAACAAAGAACAAATGTAAGTGCTAATGCAACAACCCAGCTTAAAGATGGAATTAAAATAAACTTAGAAATAGTGATTGGATCTATTAAGTTAGACATTGATAGATGGAAGCAGTTGAACCTTACAATTTTGAAAAGGTTAATACAATAAAGAACAAAGTCCTATCAAGGTTTTAGGCATAACTTTTTTGTAATATATACTCTAAAATATTTTTAAACTAAGTAAAATAGTAAAATAAAAATATTTGAAGTAAAGATAAGAAAAGCAGAATCTGATATGAGATGACTTCATGTATTAGTTGTGAAAGTTTCAAATAACTAAATTCAGTAGAATTTAGCATAAATCTTAATAAAACAAAATGGCAAATAAAAATATAAATTGGCTATACATAGAATATGTGCAATTTTTATATTCTAATGGATTTTAAACTATATATAATCCCTTTATAAAAAATAATTTATCTGTATAGACTAGAGTTGAAGGACCAAATTTCCATCAACATCTCATTAATTAATTTCTTTTCGCACCACACATGAACCAAATGAAAAATAGATCGAGACACAGAAACCCTGAGTGATTTGGCCACATTACAACATATTTTCAGTTATCATGTAGTTTTTAAAAACAATTTCTACTTCACATAGCCTCAGCCTTTTGGTAGTGTGAGAAGAAAATTAAAAATACCCTATTATTTCTGGCTGAAAATAAAAACAAACCAAATATAATGACATACTTTCTGCAACATGAGAATCTTGAAAGGACCTAAGGTTACTCTATAACCTAAAGTTTCATATAAAATGGGCTACCTCCTATTAATATCCAAGATTATTCTCAGAGCAAAAAATATTTACTATGATTAACTGACATACAGCATTAAGAAAAGAGTACTGTGTGGAGTAAATTTTTTATTTTTAATTTGATAAAAATCACCAATTGAAGACAGTTAAGAGTTCAGGGACAGCACAGTGGATAAGATTCACAGGGCAGAGGGGAGAGGTGGGAGTGTGGTATGCACACTGTGTGAATGCATGGCAGATGGAGAGCCGCGTACCCTGAGTACTCGGCAGCATCTCTGCATGGGGTGAGGAAACCAAGTACAGACAAATAAGCTATCCAAGAGGAAAGCAGAAAATAATACCTACCCCATCTAAGGACCCAGGGAATGTATTTGTTTCTGTCAGGCAGAATGAAAAGCCTAATAGCTAATGAAATATTGGGTGGAGAACTCAGAAATGCCCAGCCTCACCAATGGGAAATAGCCCTAAAGAAAGCACCAAGTCCATTTTAAATGCAAGACCCAAAGAGATCAACCTAATTCTTGGTAATTGAGCTACAACTCAGAATAAAATTCAATCATTCTTACAAGAATACAAATTTATCCAAAACTCAACCAGGTGAAGTTCAAAAAGATTAGCATCTAAAAGATACTCATCAAGCACACAAAGAACAGGGAAATATGACCCATAATAGAGAAATAAACTCAACTGACACAGAACTGACACGTGTTAGAATTAGTAATAAAAAACACTGAAATAATTGTTATAATGGTATTTCATATGCATTGAATGGTATGTAGCAACACAGAATATGTAAAAGTCAAACAATGTAATTGAACATCTATGGCCAGAAATTGCAAAGTCGTAGAAGTAAAGTTCTGTGGGTGTGATTAATGGCATGCTAGACATCGCAAGAGAAACTGTTGGTGAAGTTGAATATATAGCAATAAAAACTATTCAAACTGAGACAGAGGGGAAAATAATTAAATAAGTGAATAAAACATCTTCCAGTTTGGGGGCAGATTCAAATATACCATTATGGTTATAATTGGAGTCTCCAAAGAAAGGGGAGGTAGAAAAAAAACAACCTGAAGAACAATGACCATACATTTTCCAAACCTCTCATAACTATAAACCCACAAAAGTATAATTTGACAAAAACCATGAATCCCTGGAAATTCAAATGGATAAAATCTATGAATTCACAGAAGTTTAATGAACCTTAAATATAAGAAATATAAGGAAAACAACACTAAAGCATATTATGTCACATTTCTCAAAACCAGTATATATTAGTTATATGTGCTGCATAAAAAATTCTCATAACACTTAGTAATGCAAAGCACTTAATACCACAGGTGTGTTTTTGACAGATACTTTTGGTGAGTATAGAATACTTGGTTGACAGTTCTTGTCCCCAGTACTTTAAAGGTGTTGCTCTGCTGTCTTCTCACTGGCACTGTTTTCAACGAGGAAAGCTCCTGTCATTCTTATCTTTATTCCTCTTTGCATGTCACATCTTTTTAAAAATACTTTCCTACATTGCTTTTATGACTTTTTAAAAAACATTTTTTGGTAGGCAGCCTCTAAAGTGACCCTCAGTGATTCCACAACCTTCTTCCCTTGAGAGTAGACTGGACTGGCTTACTCACTCCTGATAAATATAATATGGCAGAAGGGATTAAATATCATTTCTAATATTTAATTACAAAACTCCTGTGGTTCCTGTCTTGGGTGTCTCTCTCTCCTTCACTCTGATGGAAGCCAATATGTGTTATGAGCTATCCTACAGAGAATCCCAAGGGGCAAACTCCTGATGTTCTCAGGCAACTGCTACTGAAGAGCCAACGCCTGCCAATGGCCATTGTGTAAGTGGGTTGGGAATTAGATCCAAATCCATTCCATCCTTGAGATCACTGTAGTCCTGGCCAGCATTGTGAATTCTGCTGCAGAGGCAGGTCCCTCATGGATACCCTCTGCTAGGGCAGTGCAGAAGGGATATACTGTGTCAAAGTACCCACACACAGTCCTTACTGGGGCACTGCTTAGTGGAACTGTGAGAAGAGGACCACCATCCTCTATACCCCAGAGTGATAGACCCATTGACATCTTGTACCAGGCACTTGGAAAAGCCCCAGATACTCAAAACTAGCCCACAAAAGCAGCCAGGAGGGAGGCTATATCCTGCAAAGCCACAAGAGTGGAGCTGCGCTGCCCAAGACCCTGGGAACCCACCTTTTGCATCAACGTGACCTGGATGTGAGACATGGAATCAAAGGAGATCATTTTGGAGCTTTAGGATTTGACTGCCACATTGGATTTCAGACTTTCATGGACCCAGTAACCCCTTTGGTTTGGCCAATTTCTTACATGCAAAATGGCTTTATTTACCCAATACCTGTACCCCTATTTTATCTAGGAAGTAAGTAGCTTGCTTTGGATTTTACAGGTTCATAGACAGATGGGACTTGCCTTGTCTCAGATAAGAGTTTGGCCTGTGGACTTTTGGATTAATGCTGAAATGAATTAAGACTTTAGGGGACTGTTGGGAAGGCATGATTGGTTTTGAAATGTGAGGACGTGAGATTTGGAGGAGCCGGGGCAGAATGATATGGTTTGGCTCTGTGTCCCCACTGAAATCTCATCTTGAATTGGACTCCCATAATTCCCATGTGTTGTGGGAGGGATCTGGTAGGAGATCATTTGAATCATGGTGAAGGTTTCCCCATGCTGTTCTTACGGTACTGAATAAGTCTCATAAGATCTGATGGTTTTACCAGGGGTTTCCGCTTTTGCGTCTTCCTCATTTTTTTCTTGCTGCCACCATGTAAGAAATGTCTTTTGCCTCCCACCGTGATTCTGAGGCCTCCCCAGCCTTTTGGAACTATAAGTCCCATTATACCTCGTTTTCTTCCCAGCCTTGGGTATGTCTCCTTATCAGCAGTGTGAAAGCGAGCTAATACAGTGGCCCTTCATGGAAGTTTCCAAACGTCCCTGTGGAGTGAGGGCAGTGAGTAAAACAGACCAGAGGGTTGACAGCGGCCAGAAAAGCTCAAGGCAAAGCCCATGTTTCCTTTGAAGCTGTGTAGAGGAATACTGGGAAAACTGAAAATTTCCCAAACCTCAGCATATGGGGACATGGCTGAGAGGCAGCTGGTCATCTAGACATGACCTGAGAAGAGTTCTGTCAGGAACGAGGTTAGGAAGTCCTATAACTTTGTGGTTAAGGATATGGGCTATACAGTCCAAAGGTGGTGGCTGAATCTCAGCACAACCTCTTCCTTGTTTCGTGTGGCCTTGGGTAAATTATTTAACCCCTATCTTCATGGGACAAAGAGCAAAGTAAAAGTCCTGTCTCTCAGGTGAATGTCGACTGAAAGTGATACCTTGAGTCCAGCTTTTAGAAAGGTGCAAGCACATGCACTGATTCATGGGTGATGCTATGGTGACCTGAGCCACTGTCTTAGTAGGCCTGGAGGCCCAGGGTAGTGGAGGCCAGCAAGGGAGATGGAAACTGGAGACAGGACCTGGATTTCTCAACTCTTCTATTTGAGTAAAGAAGAGTGGGCACAGATGAACATTTTTCATCTGGTCAGGGCTCTTGGCTGCAGGGAAATCCTCTGGTTGGTGTCCAGCAGCATTGTGTGGAGGGCCTCAGCCACCCGGAGTGTGAGCAGCATTCATTCTTCCAGGATCCTTAGTATATTAGATGAGCCACACCTGGATCCGATGCCCGACCTGCAGCATGATGAGGTGGAGCAGTTACGCTTTTCAGTTCACCAGGGTCACAGGAGAAGGAGGGAATCCAGAGGACTCACAAGCGTCCCATTGACCATCTTGTTCTGCAAACAGCACAGTACATTTTCTGTCTAAGCCACAAGCACCATGTGACACTGTGTATCACCTCTGTACAAATAATAGAGAAGAGCAGGTAAACCAAATTTGTCTCATGTAGGAAGCATTTTTGTTTCATGGACTACTTGTTTTTCTAATAAGGACTTCTAAAAGTAATTTTTAGTTCTACCATCTCAACTCAAATGCTTTCAAGGAAAATCTTCAGGGTTTCACCGACCATGTGCTCAGCCACAGTGTCCACTGGCCTAGAGGCAGAAGCGATGCCCTCTTCTGTGTCTAATGATCTCAGTGCCAACCTGAGCCCAAATGAGGAATGATTGATTGTTTATCCCTGGTTTTATCCAATTACACCTAATGCGATTTTCCACGAAGACAAAGAAAAATTCATTTTTCATCACGATCCTCAACACATTTGATAATCATCGTGTGGTTCACAGGAAAGAGAATATCAGCGTTGAAGCAATTTACACACGCAGTTATTTGCTAAGTGCCACAAAGCAGGGTGAGAGTAACAGTTTGTGGTGATCTCTATCCCCACCTTAATTAAAAACAATGCAAAATATATTGCTTTTCAGAAGCAAAGCTACCACCTGAGTTTGGTGAGTAGGACACATGAGATAATGATTTAAACTAAAAAGCTGTAACAAAAGTGTTTCATCAGAAGAGCACGCTTAAGATGCTATGAAGCACGGAAGAGGGACTGCTAGGCATGTGTCCCTCAGGCATGACCGGGTTCTATTCCACATGCCAAAAATGTAGACAAGGGAGTGAAATGGGGAAGCTTTGCCATTGCAGAGAAATCTTGAGCTGAGGCTTTGCTATGCAGACTGAGGATGCCTATTGGTCTGCTGAGTCTGCTATAACCAAATCTCAGACTTGCAGGCTCAAGGGATCAGTGTTGATGGTGTCACAGCTCTGCAGACTGAAAATCCGGGATCAGGGTGCTAGCATGCTCGCTTCCGGTGAGAACTCCCTCTCTGGCTGACAGATGGTCCCCACCTCACTGTGTCCTCACCTGGTAGAGAGAGAAAATGATCTCTTTCTCTTCCTCTTCTTACAAAGGCAGCAGTCCTATTAGTTGGGGCCTCATTCTTAGGACTTGTTTAAACTTAATTAATTACACTCCTAAAGATCCTGTCTGCAGATAGAGCTTCAACATACAACTGTTGTGAGGACACTGTTCAGCCTGTGGCGATGCTTAGCTCATTTTGTGCCTCCATCCCCAGGGCTTGTAAATGCCTCAGGAAGAACACATTGATAATTAGATAGTCCAGTTTTGCATTGTTGAAAAGGCCTTGTTCAGTTGCTGATCTCCAGCTGGTTCTTTCACACATTCTGGATAAACACCTCCATCGCCTGTACCAGTGATTAGGTTAGATATCTCTAACTCTTCGTTTATCTTGAAAGATTATACTGATTTCAAATTACTCTGGTATTGAAAATCCTTAAAGAAAGCCTAACATTCGACCTATCTATTTGTCCATTTAAGACGCACTTGGACCTGATGTGAGATAGTCATGATTCCTGCCTCAGGAATGCCAAGGTGATTAACAGAAAATAAAAAACATAAATTTTTTTTATTGCATTTTAGGTTTTGGGGTACATGTGAAGAACATGCAAGATTGTTGCTTAGGTACACACATGGCAGTGTGGTTTTCTGCCTTCCGCCCCCTAGCCTGTATCTGTCATTTTTCCCCATGCTCTCTCTTCCCACCTCCCCACCACCACCCCCCCGTCCCTCCCCCATTTCCCCCTAAGGGACCCCAGTGTGTAATTTAATGGAATTTGTGCTATAAATTGAGACGGCTCTGGGAGTCCCTAGGAAAGGCACAGGGTGCAGACTTGGATGATGCGGGCTGCTGGTCCAGTGTCGAATCCAGGAAGGGAAGGATGGAGACAGCGAGTGCCTGCTGTGGGGGTGGGAAGGGAACTGGTGGGGCACACAGGAGAAGCAGCAGAAGCAATCCTTCCTCCAACCTCCAGGCACCTCAGGGCACAGGCTCCCTCTAGGTTCTGAAGGAAATAGCAGCAATTCAGCTAGGATGAGCTTGGCTTTAGAGATTCAAATGACACCTTTCTGAAAATATGCAGGAAATGCTTTAGAATTCAGAAGTTAATGTAGGTCGATCTTCACAAGCCTCCCTTGCTTCGTCAATGATGGGAGGTGCTGAAAATACAGTTGATGCTGGGCCCACAGTTTCCAGTGAGCTGATTTTTAAGCTACTGAACCAACTAGGATACAAGTTATAATTAAATATTTAAATGCTCAAGATAGATCTGAAATACAGAGCAGTCATTTTCATGCAAGATTGTAGAGGGCATCATCCCTCTGCCCCGGGCATGCTGTTTTCTTACTGTGGTTCATCATGTTCTCCCTTGCCCTGGTGCCTGAGGCATCCTCTTCCTTTACCTTTGTTGTGTGGCTTATCCTTTAGGTTATTTCTTTTCAGCCTCTGTGTCCCGGCCCAGCCCTGCTTCAGCTACATGAAGCCTTTGCCCAGGTTGCCTGTCCAGGTCTGAGTGGTTCCCTGGCATTCCCTGCTCAGCCACTGACTGGGCTCTCAGGAGGCTCCAACTGAACCTGAGATATTCAAAGATCCGAGCTGCTCCCGCCCTGCCCACAGGGCGTGTCCCTCTCCATTGCGGATATGGGGTACTCCCAACTGCTGCCTGGAATTTAGCCCACACAGGCACACAATGAGATAGGGAGAGGCCAGTGATGCTGGGGAATTGCATGAGGAGTAACCACCCTGGATGACAGTATGAGAGGGTCAGGAGCCCAGATTTGCATGAATGGTAGTGGAGCACTCAACACTATGCAGGCTGCTCTGCCAGGCAACTAACCTTATCTCTCCCCAGGACTCAGTATCTCCATCTGCAAGATGGGTCTCATACATACTCCACAAGGAGTTGATTGGATTACATGTCTCATCGTCCATGAATTGCCAACCTTACTGCCAGGAGATTCAGGGTCTCCTCAGGATGTGTGACCAAGGCCCCTTGAAAACACATGTTCCTCACCACTGGGGAAAAGAAAACTAAAGATCAGTTGGTTTGTTACCTGTAAAATGCCGTTGGCTTAGCCAAGATATGGGCATGATAGAAAAAAAAGAAAAGAGCAAAGTTATGGTCTATAAATAGTCTACACTCATTGGTTTTTCTAGTCCGATTCTTTTTAAATACCTCACAGTGTAACCTGATGAATAGCTAAGTCGTTTCAGGTTTCCTTTTGATTTTGAGCGTCCTCACAAATGAAGACCAGGTGAAGAGTTTTGAACGCTCTTAATCTAATATTAGTTGGTGACTTCTGCGATTTGATGTCAATGACTTGGGTTTTCTTTCAATGACATTTTAGATGGTATGGGTGGCAGTGCCTGCAGGAGCCCTTGGCACCTCCGCTTGGCCAGGATACACATCTGCCACCTTTGCCCAGCTTCACTTCTTTGTCTGCAATAAAGGGGTCCAGGTATCACACCTGGAGGCAGCTGCCCCGAGGATGATTTTTAGGGCCGTACTGGACTACTGGAGTCTTCTCTTGGGATTTCTAAGCAGAATTCCAGGGGGAGGAGTGAGTTCCTCCCATAGAGCTGCTCACTGGCGTGAGCATCTGTGCTTCCTAATGAGATGGCAGCAGTCATCCTGAGGAAGGACACAGTGACATGCCAGAGGCGCAGAGCTGGAGTCATCCTGTCCCACATGAGGCTGCCCTTCCTCGCTGGAGCCCCAAATCCATCAGTCTCCTGCAGCACATGTTAGTTTGTGTTGCGTTTCTCTGGCTGCCACTCAGCCTCACACACGCTGTCGTCACCCAAACTGCTGACCAGACGTCCCCTGAGATTTTCTTCTTTATTTGTTGGAAGCATTGTCTAACTTTTCCAGACACTTTTACTTCTTTCACTATCAGTGGAGAACATTTGTTTATGTGGTCTTTTTATCCAAAATTATTTTCAGTTACACATTCAGACAGGGTCAACTTCTGTGTGATGGATTTTATGATCCCATTCGCCAGTAAACCACACTTATGCTTATCAGGCCCATCAAAGACATGGGCGTGATGTGCCTACGTGCCAGACGGAGGTGGAGGTGATGGCCATGCAGTCATGCTCTGTCCCCACTGCCATGAGACTGTCCTCCACAGTTGGTGACATGTGCTTGCTCAGCACCTAAGACTGAAGGGCATTGATTGTCCCAGTGCCTTTGGAAGATGTGGAGAGAATTCTTTCCAAATACACTTTGCATTGATTGAAGAAGAGAAAGTTTGCGCCTGGGTAAGGTGTGACTGCCAATTATAGGATTAAGAACAACCTTGGATGGCTGAGTGTTCCAGAGGGGCTGTGCCTGCCCTCTTCACCATTGTAAAAACTCATCTGGGAGAAGTAAGGATGTCATTATTTCTGATTTTCCAGTTTCTTCCTACTCTTTGCTAGACAGATGATATGAAACTTTCTATGAAATTAAAGGAACAATACAGATGAAGAATAAAGACGCCTGGAGACTGGGGTAATAACAAAATACCTAATCGACACACTGGCAGGGAGAATATTTGCATTAGCTCTATTCTAGGGAGCAGGTAACTGGGAGCCTGCTGGGTGAGGTTTACTAGGACAATATCTGACGGTTGGTTTACACAGAGACAGAAAGAGCCAATGTGAGCATGCAGAGTGAGGGGAGGTCCAGGGTCAGGATGTTCCACAGTCATGCTCAGACCTCAGTCTGTAGCAGGAGCTGGGGTCCAGGGAGCACCCAGGGACCAGAGACTTCCCTAGTAAAGTCCACCACGAGCCACGTATGGACATCCATGAGATGATGTAGGCCCCAGAACACACCGCCACCTCAAAAAAGCCCGGTGCCTGCTGTTGCCAATTCCATTCTTATTCTCATTTCACAGTTCAGATGCCCTGAATGGACGTTCAAGTTTCTTATTTAACTTGAGGCCCCTGTGTCTGCTCAGAGGCACCCATGCTTGTCTTGATCTGAGGACAGCCATCTCCTCTGTGAAAGCTGTCAGTATCACCAAGCTCCAGGAGCACTGCAGTTCTTTGTGGCCACAATCCTGAAATTTGGGATAGGTAGTGAGTGTCTATCCTTCTGCAATGGGGCCAGGTCATGTGAAAGCTATGGTGTCATAGTTTTGCTAAGCTATGTTTTTATCTCTAAAAGCCAATAGTCTCAAACACTGTGGTAAGCAGAAGTTATCTAAGAGAGCTAATTAAAAATAGAGATGCCTAACCCCTCTCTCCCGAGAGCACTGATTCAATAGGGCAGGGTGGGACCAGACAGCTCTATTTTAACAAATACTTTTCTTTTGTCCCTCAAGACATGAAATACCAGCTTTATAGGGAATAAAAATAAAACTAGGGAAATAGCTGAAATGGTGAAATTATAGTTTCTGTATAACCTACATGATGAAAATAGCACATAAAATATAATTTTTATAATATACTTATTTAAAGCCACATTCAAATATTACTGTTTTTTTATAGTTATGGGTGTATTTACTTTTTATAGAAAAACAATTACTTCAAAAATGTTTATTACAACAATAAAAGGCAATCATCTGTTTAACCATCACCAACACATCACTGTTTATGACTGATATGAATTTCCAAAGCTTTCAAGAGTCTGTAAATAAATCTAACCTAAGCCTGTAGAGTGGTTTGTATATTTGCTAAGATATACTAAACTATGTCAATAAGAGAGCTTTCAGATACTTTAGAAGTGAAAAAAAAATGAATTTGAAAAGTTGATGCCTGGAAAGACCCCTGATATATCTGTACTGATCTAGGAGAAACTCAAGAGCTAGGAAAGCTAACAGAATTTCATCATTTCCTGGACTTCAGTGCATATTTCCATGTTTGCTGCTTGAATTTTGTACCAATAGGTGAATACATGAGGCCAGAGTCATTGGCAAGTTTCTAAAGAGGGAAGTTATTAAAAGGTTCAATGCCAGGCCTTGTTCTCCATCCGTCTTCCTTCCACGACTGTCTCAGCCTCCTGGACTGACTCTTCATTCTCTGCCTTCAGCCCACTTCCCCAGGGGGTGTATTTGTTTTTCCTCTTCACCAGCCTCCCAGTTCTGTCCCTGGATCCACTCCCTTCATGTCACGGCCTCACAGCCACCCATCTTGAGCAACTCCATTGTCGACATCTTTGTGGTCTTCATCTTGGATGTTTCTCATGAACGCCAGGCCTGGAAGCACCAAAGCATATCATCTGAAACCTGAGTCCTGTGCACCTGGGCTCTGCCTGCCTCCTCCAGCTCCCCTTTTCTACTGCATCTGTATCTTCTCTCTATGTATATTCCAATGGCTTATCCACCTGCTGAGTTGCTCACTCTAGCTACCTGGTCATCCCCTATTGAGCTTCTCCTTCCGGAATCTCACCTGTTCCTCCTCCTTCTATAATAATTTGACTAAATTATTGCTTTAATTTTGAAGGGCTACCTGTCTTGAGTCTACACCTTTCAAAGTCAGCTCTATGGTGCTGCAGGAGAGTGTAAAATATATATATATACACATATATATATATATATATACACACACATACACACACACAAACACATATTACATATAATATGTGTATGTATATTACATATATAACATGTATATATTATACATATACAATATACATTTTACATGTATATTATATAGTTATATGTATATTATACAGATAGAAATATCTACATATATATTATATCTGATAGATATATCTATATATCTTTCTACATATTATATAGATAGAGCTACATATCTATATTATATACATTATATAGATAGATCTACATACCTATATTATATATATTATATAGTTAGTTAGATATACATATATAGATATATCTACATATATATCTACACATATATATCTATATCTACATATATATCTACACATATATTATGTAGTTATATCTACATATCTATATAATATATATTATATATAACAATACATATATAAATTCAATACTATATATTTTATATATAATATATATTATACAGATGTATAGATATATCTATCTAGTATACATATATCTATCTTATATATATATTAGATATATATATAGATATACATATATATTTATAACCTATATACATATCTATATAGCTTATAAATATATATTTTTAATGCATGTTTGAGCACTTAACAGCCCTGCTGAGTAACCTTCCTTTGCCCCCTAACACTAGAGAATGACGATGTGTATTACATTAAAAGGCAAGGCTCTCTACAATTTCTTCTTTCCTATTTTACATTCTCATCCCACAGCAAACAGCCTCTTAACCCAGCAGTGTTAGTTTGCTAGGACCGTGTTAACAAATCGGCACAACTGGGATCAGCAGTTCCAGCAGTTCAGGACGCTAGAAGTCCAAGATCAAGGTGTCAGCAGGGGCGTATGACTGCAGCCTCTGTTCCAGACCCCTCTCCTTGGCTGTCTTCCCTCTTTGTCTCCTCACCCTGTCCTCCCTTTGTGTGTGTCTGAGTCCAAAATCCCCCCTCCTGTAAGAAATCAGTCATATCAGATTAGAGTCTGTCCACATGACCTCACTTTAACTTGTTACCTATCTAAAAATCCTATCTCCAAATAAGAAAACATTCTGAGACATTGAGGGCTAGGACTTTACCACATAAATTTTGGGAGAACGTAATTCAATGCAGAACATTAAAAACTCAATCCAGATCACCAACAGTTCAACCCAGAACACTGACAATAATTCAACCCAGAATGCAGACTGTCCTGCATTTTCTGCAAGAGATCTCAGGGGAACAATTGCCTCTCCACGGGAAGCTGCCTCCAGGTGGCCGCTGCTTGCCTCCTCTCTGTGGACACACACACCATAGTACCTGAGCCTTGTCATATTTCTGTTGTGTCCCTTGGGTAACACACCTGCGACACTGAATACTAATGACTTCTAGACCCTACTGGGCCCCACCTTTTCCTGCCAGGGGGTCTGCAATGGCCATTTCTCTTCTCCAGACCTCAGGTTCTCACCTGAGTGACACTGTGGATAAAGTGATTCTCAACAACTTCTAAAGCCCCAGAATTACAGAAAGTTTGAACTATTTTTATCTAAGAATCAGTCTACCTTTCTCCTAAATCACAGTTCTGCCAACTGTGTGTCACAATAGAATTGATGAATTTAATGAGGGTGTTACTATGAATCTGGATGAAAATAAATGATAGAATAAATTACAGGGATATGTTTCTAGAAAACCTATGATGCTACTAAAGGTAGAATATTCTTTTTGTGACATACACACAAACCATGAGTACAGAAAATTGTCTTTAGAGTGGATGATTTTGGAAGTTTTCTATGGGTTGCCACTATTCTCAAATAATGTTTTCTCTCTCTTGTTCTGGCAACCCAAGTGTTGAAATCTCTATATCATTTCTGATATCTAGTGTTTGCTTTGAAAATAATTTGTAAAGTTTGAGCAGTTAAGAAAAATGATATCTAACTTTTCTTACCTTGATAATACAGATTCTTAATGGGAATCCATGCAGAACTTTGATCAGCCTAGATACTTCTTAAAATGAGCTTTCAGTAGAGTCAGCGGTGAAAACTCACAGGACATCGTAATTTTTCATATTATCGAATGTTTTCCTTTAGATAACTGAAAACAAAGCACAATAATTATCAGGCTGATTGTTTCCAGAATATTCTTGCATTCATCAGTTGCTTCTAGATTGATAGGCAGAAACAATGATTTAAAACTGAAGTTGCTAAGTTGACCGACAATTTGAGTGTGAGAATAAATCATCATTTATTTTAAAAATCAAAATGAAAAATAAAAACAGTAACTCAAACGAAGGGGATTTGGGCACTTGGGTCTGATAAGCTTTCCACCTGCAGGGAGGCAGCGTCTGGCCTGCGGCTCTTACTGTGCCCACCGCTCCACCTCCACCATCCTGCAGCTTGCACTGGGGAGGGTGGGGAACCCGCAGGATAAGTGGAAGGCAAGAGGCGGCCCTCATTATTTTGGAGCAAGAAGGTTCCATCAGGCCAGACTCCATGTTCAAAGAACAGCTGCCTTTTGGAAACTCAGCTTAGGTAGAGAGCACCTTTCTCAGAATCTCACGGTGATTATTGCTTGGACAAATGTACTTCAGGTCAGAGAAGACTGAGTACATTAACCTAAAATAGGAAATGAATGTGTTTAAAGTAGAAATTCCTGCTGCTGCTTCTCCTCTATGGGGTTAACTTCTGAGCTGAGGCCTCAGGACCACCTGAGGAGAAAGACTGAGAGGGCTAACATTTCTTCATTGAATTGCAAATGAATTATCTGGTCAGTTCAGCCATTAAAACTGAACTAGCCACCCTGAATCAGGCTTAGTAAACCTAAGACCAAGCTGCCAACATCAGTGTCAATACAGTCATGCGTCACATAAGGAGGCATTGCATGTATCAGAGCTGTCCCGTAAGATGATCAGACCACATTCTTAGTGGACTTTTTGTATGTGTAGACACATAGTACTTAGCCTTGTATTACAATTGCCCGTAGAAATCAGTACAGTCCTGTGTTGTGCAGGTTTGTAGCCTAGGAGCAATGGGCTAGACCACAAACCTAGGTGTGTAGCAAGCTAGACCATCTCGGTTTGTGTGTGTGTGTACTCTGATGCTTGCACAATGACAAAATCTCCTAAGGACTCATGTCTCAGAACATGTGCCGGCCACTAAATGCATATATGACAGGAACTGGTTTATCAAACTGAAGCTAAAGGAGGAATTCACAGCAATACACTGTGTGAAACTTGTGCTTTCAGACTAAAAATTGGTCACAATCATCAAATGAATTCTGCCAAAGGAGGGGTCTGAAATACAAAAGGGTGTTTCTAATCAAAAACACATAACTAGATAGCGGGATGTTTTGCAGTCCAATCTTCTTTATAACTGACAGAGAATTTAAAAGTAGAATGAATATCCTTCTTTTCACTTGGTGGCTTCTGGAAAACATGTTCCTTAGACTCGTTTGAGTCCTGGTCTTCATCAATGTCGGAGTTAAACTGAAATCAGCAGTTCCATACTCTGCATTCCTGACTCTCATGCCATCGTAACAGAGTGGACACATTCTCGGCTCTTCTGCGAGCTCCTTTCCTCTATGTCTGTAACGACTGCTTGGCTTAGTCTTCAGTTATTTTTTTTTTTTTAATTTAAGACAGAAATGGATAGAGTGGGGTGCTAGGGCCTGTTGCCTTATGAAAAGATAAAAAATGTCATATCCTCTTAAGAGGCAAAAGCCACTTTTGATTGTGTAAAGGGGTTAATTAAGCAGGGAAAGATAGGCAAAGGCGTGGTGGAAGGAGCTGCAGATTTCCCTGTGTTTGCGCTTGGAAAGACAGAGAGAGGAAAGAGGCATCACCTGCCTGGATTTCCCTACCTCTATGTAGGTTTTGTCACTGAGTAAGCTCCTGCATCCTCTTTCCTCTTTTCATTTTATTTGTTATGTCTCCCTAGAAAGTCCTGCAATGGAGCTATGTTTAGCCCACACAAGAGCATTCTGAACATGAATACAGCATACATTATTGGAACAATACTCCCATTTTTTTCTTTCAATCTATTTCATTATAAACTAAGTACATGATAAAATAGACTTAGAACAAATCCTCTTGGAGCCATTACCTCAGCATAGGAGACTTTATTTGCCACCTACTTCTGAATGCTCTTGGGCTGGTTAAACACCCGAGTTTGAATGGAAGTAAATCGAATGTTACAATGCACTGTGCTGCCCAATAGACATGAAGTGATGAACATCCCACAGTTTCCATGGCAGGGGAGTATATGTTTCTTTTCATGATGAGTCTCTTAAATTGATAAATAAAATTCAATTTTTACCTTATCTGGAGCCAGAATGAGTACAGACTGGGTCCAGACTCCCCTGGACTCCTCACGAGCTGTGTAGAACTGCGCAAATTACTGCTTGTCTCTCTCTTTGACTCGATTTCCTCATTGGTAAAATGGAGAGGAAAATAGTCCCTAACTCACAGAATTGTGATGAGGATCAAATATGTTCATTGACTCAGCATAATAAGCTCTCTTTTGTAAGCTTAATTGTTATTTATTATTATCATTGTTATTTATCAGCATTATTTATTGTTATTATCAGAGTCTAACAAGTTTTCTTTAGCTTAGCTTGCCGTGAGATAGGGGCATTGCTGAATTCATTTATTTAACAAATATTTCTAAAGTACTTACTGTTTCACAGTATTAAAGACAAGACAAGAATAAGCTCAGAAACCCAAAGTAGGATTGAGATATAGAAGGGCACTGCCTAGGACAGGGCTGGAAGGAATCCAGAGTCAGTGCAAAGAAAGCCCCGGCATTTCCAATGAGAAGGGGGCTCACCCTGCTGGGGATCGGCAGGGGAGCCCAGAAGGGTGTGAAGCTGAGGGGCGCTTGCTCAGCGTACCGTGTGATCTTTCTCACAGGGTGAGTGGCCAGTGGCACACAAAAGATGCCCATTTCTTGAAGCCTCCAAGTGAAAGGTGGCTGTGGCACAGTCTACAGGACCTCAGCTGAGTCCACACCCAAGTGTCTCCAAAACCCAATTCAGAAACGTGAGTGTCATCTGGGAGAACTGCAAAGGCCATGTGAGCATCAGGCCTGGGAACGGATATGGAGGGAGAGAAACCGGGAGGGCATCCAGCGGGATGGCCCTGGAAGGTGTTGGTGTGGATGCGATTCTCCCCGCACCAGGGAAGAGGATGGTTCAGCTGACAGGGATGGACAAACAGGCCAAGAACAGGAGTGGGCTGCACTCGCAGCGAGCGTGCCTGTGTGGTCCCTGCACTGGACACAGGACTTTGGGTCAGAGGATGCAACAGGCTGGCTGGATCGGGGTGGGGGAGGGGGGCCGGGGCACTCAGAGATGTCCTTGGACTTGATTCTTAGACAATGGGACCATGCTGGGGCTCATCTGCAGTCCTGTGTGTCCAGGCTTATGCTTTAGAAAGAAGCGGGATGGGAGGGAGAGCAGAGTGTGAGATGCTCGTAACACACTTTGGGTTGCATACCTGCTCTATTCTACCCTTTTTCTGCAAATATGCTCAGGCCTTAGGGATTCAACAGTGACAGTCACAGTACCTGCTGGGTTGCACTATCTCAACCTCCTTCCACTGTCAAATTTCTTCAAATAAGTCCTTCTCATTTTCTGCCTTGGCATTGAATAACTGCTTCTACATCAATTGCTTTCACTAAAAATGCAATCTCTAGTTGTCAATAGGCACCCAATACTGAGCAGGACCAACCACGTTTTTGTTGTCTGAAGTGGCTGATGCTCCCTTTTTCTTTGAGTTTTCTCATCACAGAATTCTCCAAGAGCCCAAGGTACTTCCACATTCCTTCTGATCCACTTCACACTTTCCTGTGTCGGGGATGTGTATTGGGCACAGTCTGAGAATGAAAACACACAGAGAGAGAGCCATGTTCAGCCAGGCTCAAGAGGGGCCACCTTCATCCTTTAAGATAAGCAGGAGGTCTTGTCTCGGCTCCACAGAACCCAGGTATATGCAACCACTCCCTCCGGCAAAATGCCCCTAAGCCTTATTCAGTATGTGTTTTGTAGTTTATTGTGATTATTGTTTTAAGAATCAAGAGGGGGTGCTTGCCCGATGGCTCACACCTATAATCCAAGCACTTTTGCTGAGGCCGGTGGATCTCCTGAGGTCAGGACTTTGAGACTAACCTGGCCAATATGGTGAAACTCCATCTCTACTAAAAATACAAAAATTAGCCGAGCATAATGGCAAGAACCTGTAATCCAGCTGAAGGAGGAGAATCTCTTGAACCCGGAGGCAGAGGTTGCTGTGAGCCGAGATCAGATCATGCATTGCACTCCAGCCTGGGCAACAAGAGTGAAACTTCATCTAAAAAAAAAAAAATTCAAGAGAATATGTGAGATGATTACAGCATAACTTGGCACCATATGAAGAAATCAGTGTTTAGTGAGTGATACCTGCGGTAAAGGGTAGATTGCTGAGCTATCACTGGGTGATTTTAAAACACATGCACACACACACAGCTTACCGGCAGCCAACATTCACGGAGGTCTCTCTGACCACAACAGATGTGCCGGCCTCCACCCTCCCTTCCTGGCTGCCTCTGGCTTCCGTCTCCCCTCACCATCTCCATCTCTGCTTCGCTTCTCAGAACCCAGATGGCAGTCTTTGGGGCACATTGCCCTTTGTCCACAACACTAACCCCTTTCGAAGCCACAGAAGTTTTCAAGACATAAGCTATCACCTACGCATGAGAGATTCTCAAATGGACTCTGAAGTTTGACCAAGAAATCACATAGTTGACCTCAGCAGTTAGAATACGTCAGCTGGATATTTTCAGTCGTTCTCAGTTAAGTTGAGTCTGGTCCTAAATTCTCACTTCTCGATTCCTCTCACCAAACCGATCTCCTGTCTAGATTTTGCTCTGCATCCACGCTTGATCATTCCAAAGTATTACCCATTATCTGCTCCTGTTCACTTTCAGATCAATTCATGCTTCTGTCTCTGTTTCTTGGGTATTTTTCACTCCTGCTGGGGTAACTCAGCCTGTTCCTCAGATCGCAACTGTCCATAAAGAACACCGCCACCACACCTTTTCACAAGGTCCTGCCTCCTAAAGCTTATCATGTTTCTGTCTTTCCTCTGGTAGACTTCCCATGCAGGTTGTCTTACTACTTCCTTCTTCCAGTGTGATTCCACTGGCTTTGTCACCTTCTCCCTCCTCTCCTCTCATCCTACAGAATGCAGCCAGATCAGTGCTTCCACCCTAAAGTGCTTTGCGAGCAACTGTGGTGCAGCTCCACCGTCCATGGACAACCGTGTGCACAGATATACATACGTGAATACAAAGTACAGTGTAATATGGTGTAAAATAGAATACAATGCAGCCCTTCACTTGTGGTTTTCTGCAATCTGGGGCTCAACCTACATTTTCAACCTTATCATCTTGGGGATTCTTATATGCACCCTCGACTCTGCTAAGTAGGTCTGATCACCTTTCTTCTCCCTCTCTAGAAAGTCTTCACTGTTTATTGCTGATTAGCTGAATGTTAATCATCCTTTAAGGTCTATCTTGAAATGGGCTATCTCTTTGAAGCTTTCCTACTGACCACAGTGAGGCTAACAACTTGTCTACACCAATATGTTTTGCTAATTCTTAATTTCTCATTTGGATACCCTCCAAAAATTGTTCTTTTAGTGAGGGTTAGTTGCTCTCACATAATCCAGATATGAGATTGTAAAGAAAACAAGCCCCAAAATGGCTGACACAATGTATGCCCTAGGTTTGATGAAGCCCAGTTCTTTACTTTTTGAAGTTCTCTAACCACATTTTACGTGGAATATCGACTTATTCAATCATATCCTGGAAACAATCTCTGTTACCTTAAGAATTAGCACCAGGCAAACAAAACTCTTTGACCTGATAGCTAAATGTAAATCTCTTTAGGGGTTACGACTCAGACACTGTCTTTAAAGATGAAGACCATACGATTTTCACTCCCTGCTTATGCAAGAGTAGAACATAGCTCCAAAATATTTTCAGTTCATGTGCCTTGAATATTCCTAATTTTATTAATGTAAGCACAATACAAACATTGACCTGAACACTGTGTGGGGGCTGTGTGTACTTCTT
This sequence comes from Saimiri boliviensis, assembly GCF_048565385.1. Classification (NCBI taxonomy): domain Eukaryota; kingdom Metazoa; phylum Chordata; class Mammalia; order Primates; family Cebidae; genus Saimiri; species Saimiri boliviensis. The sequence goes on from NC_133449.1 coordinate 297,753,029, forward strand.
AAAGTATTGCTGTGAAGCAGTTCAATGAAGTGTTGGAGAGTATTGCCTTGGCTACATTTTAGTAGATGCAGAGAGAGAAAATAGAAGATGACCTGAGAGAGGGAGACCTGTTGCAGAAGGAAAGTGATGTGGCCGTTGTAAATGACCTATTGAGAAGGCTACAAAAGGAATAACTAAAAGGAGAGAATAGCTTTTGAGGAGATAGGACCATGTAACGTGGCTAGGGATGATTTTTCAGAAGAGGAGATTCTATGGAGAGCTCATTACCAACATTAATTATGGTGATTAACATGACCCAAGCTTCACCAAATAGTTTGACAGTCAGCACTTAACTTAGCAAATTGCTTGGTGTTGTTGACTGAAACAAATGAAATCTTTCCCTGCAAGGGACCCTCTGGGGTGTGGTCTTTCTGGTTGTAAGCCTGTGCTAGCAAATGGCTTCTTGTATGTAGATTCAAGATTAGAGATTCAAGATCAGCCTTCCCTAGAATACAGCTTAAAGTAGCTAACCCACATTTAGTACCCTCTCTACCCCCCAGCACTGTGGAGTAAACACTGAGGTGCTTGGTGGAGTTTCCCTTCGATGTGAGCAATATGGTGGCATTAATTAAAACTTGATGGAGCTGCTGAGTGCAAATTTTAAAAGTGGCATTAAGTTATGTGCTGCCCTTCTGTGTGTGTGGTTTTTACATGAAAGTTGAAGCTCACCTAGCAGCACTGGCACACTGCCTAGATTCCTGATCTTGACTATTTTGTCCAGAGCTTTGAACTGGATGGGAGACGAATATTATTTGTTTTTGTGAGCCCCTCCTGACCTCCAGAGAAATGGCATAGCAATGATGATGACGACAGATTACTACCTACTGTGCACTTTAAAATCTGTGGTTAAAATCTGTCTCCTTTATGTTTATTTTCATTCTCCCTGAATTTATTTTTCAAACAAAGAGCTTTGTTCATATTAGTGCATATAAATTATTCTAGCCTTGAATGTATATCTATCGGGAGCTCAAAGTAAACTAGCAAATATTTATGGAGCAGCTGATAGGCACAGGACAGTGTGCTACCTGTCCTCAGGCAGCTGTGGGATAGGCCTGAAGTACCCAGAGAAATGTAGCTTGGATAAAATTCCTACCTACTTACCTGGCTCAAACAATAAGGTTTCCCTTCATTGGGAAGTGGAATTAACTACCATAAGTAAGAATGCATTGTAAATTAAGGAGGCAAAATGTTTTACTAAACACATAGGTCTTGAAAACTATTGGTCAGGCACTCCCTGAGGGTTGTAGAGGAAGCTGAGACCTTTCCACTGCCAACAAAGAACCCAGAGCCCCAGAGGAAAACAGGAAAAATAGACAAGCATATAGCACTTCACAGAACAAGTCATGGAGAAAAATAACACTAGTATGGGGACGCCACTGACGGCCTCCAGGATAGGCTCACAGCATCATCTTTCTGCAGCTGGGAAAGGGCCATTTTCCTTCTTTAGGAATGGTTTCAAAAACACATGCACTAGAGACAGAAGCCTGCCTCAGACGCGCCATTTTCGCTTCATTTGATGGTCATGATGGAGTCTTCCCATGTGGCTTTGCTGCAATGTCTTCCCAGTCCATGAGATACCCTTAACCCAGGTACTCCTCATGGGATATCCTAGACCATGGAAATAGTGATGGAAGAGGGTTTCTCTTATTCAATATAGAACACGAGACTTTTTAAAGGTGAATATAAGATCATTCCATTCAGTTGTCACAAAACCACAACAGAAATTTAAGAAGTAATATATCTAGTCCTATACTAACTAGTTAGGCAAACTCGAATACAATACTTACTTTGCATTTTTCCCCTTAAATGTATTATCTTTTACTCTTCTTAAAATTGTTTATTCCAATAGGTTTTCTGGAAATAATGGTGTTTGGTTACATGGATCAGTTCTTTAGTGGGGATTTCTGAGATTTTGGTGCACCTATCACCTGAGCAGTGTACACTGTACCCCATGTGTATAGTCTTTATTATAATGAGCCACTGTGAAGTATGAGATGCTCAGGGAACCCTGTCCACTCCTTTCCCTCTGATCATGGGCTGGGCCATATCCCTGTTCATGCATAGTCATCCTTCTGTTGATCCAGAGGTACCTGAAACAGGATGTTACATATCTGAGTCTATGTACGATAAACCACAATCACAGCCCATTAGTATTTTGCTGTATGAAAGAGACTAGCATAAATTTCAGCACCAATTACATGTGTTTGTCAGGGCTAGGTGTTTTGCTCGGGTTATTGAATCATGCAGAAAAGAATTTAGTTGGACTGTTTCCACATTACATAGTAAGACAACAGAGTTTAAAGGAGTTTTTATTACTGGTTCAAGACTGTGCCGCTGGTGTCTAGAAGGCCTCACTCTTGAACACAGAACTGGTTCCAAAATTGCAGCTCTGCCAACTATAACATAGAACTTGGTGAACGGGAATAACAAACGGACTGTTCTCTCCCAGTGAATGCAAAAGCTGTACCGTGGTGCTGTGAGGTCTTCAAAAAAGTCTTTATTTAATTTGAAATTCAAGTCCTAGTGCTTTTACACTCCTTAGATTGTCACTACTCATTTTGTTAATCCTAAACGCTTTAAAAATCGGTATTTTATATATCTATCTGTCAGCATTTTCTCTTAAAGGCATATTATTCTCTAATCCTCAGGACAGGCAGAACAAGAGACTCATAAACATTAAAAATACGAATTGAATTTTAAAAATAATGAATAATAAAGTGTTGTATGTGAGAAGTTATTATCTTTTTTTTTTTTTGAGACGGAGTTTTGCTCTTGTTACCCAGGCTGGAGTGCAATGGCGCGATCTCGGCTCACCGCAACCTCCGCCTCCTGGGTTCAGGCAATTCTCCTGCCTCAGCCTCCTGAGTAGCTGGGATTACAGGCACGCACCACCATGCCCAGCTAATTTTTTGTATTTTTAGTAGAGACGGGGTTTCACCATGTTGACCAGGATGGTCTAGATCTCTCGACCTCGTGATCCGCCCGCCTCGGCCTCCCAAAGTGCTGGGATTACAGGCTTGAGCCACCGCACCTGGCCTCAAGAAGTTATTATCTTGCTGCCTATTTCTGTAGAATTGAATCATAACTCCACTCTTTCATTGTAGTCCATTTTCACACTGCTATAAAGAACTGCCCAACACTGGGTCATGTATGAAGAAAAGAGGTTTAATTAATTCACAGTTCAACATGGCTGAAGAGGCCTCAGGAAACTTACAATCATGATGAAAGGTAAAGGGGGAGCAAACATATCTTTCTTCACATGGCAACAGGAGAAAAAAGTGCAAGCAAATGCAGGGTCACCTGCCTTGTGAAACCATCAGATCTCATGCAGACTCACTCACTATCACGAGAACAGCATGGAGGAAACTATTCCCGTGATCCAATCACCTCCCACCAGGGGCCTCCCTCAACACCTGGGGATTATAGGGATTACAATTCAAGGTGAGATTTGGGTGGGGACACAGATCCCAACCCTATCAGCCTTTTAGCTAAGTAATTTGGTTTCATAAAAATATGCTCATAGCTTTCTGAGCAAATAACAAAATTCCCTCTCCTGTTCTCCATTCTATACCCACTTCTCTTCTCTCTAACTGAAGAGAATTCTGTGCAACCAACCTGTTTTTAAAGACTGGTTGCGAAGAAGAAATATTTTCTAAATGAATCATGTTTAATAGAGGAAATACTTAGGACAGTTTCAAGTCAGTCTAGTCTGATAAACACAAGGGGTACTATGAGTGACTGTTTTCAGGCAGAAGGGGGTTATATTATCTTCTTTAATATAGATGAACATATGAGTCAGGAAAAGGAATCATTACGCTTTTGAACAGTCATTATTTTTAGTGAGCTAAAATTTTATAAAGCAGAAAAAAGCCTATATATAGTTACAGAATTATTTTCCATTCACTTTTGTAATTAGTAAAAATGATTTAGTTTGTTATTATTCAAATATGAGCACTATTGATATTTTGAATTTTTTATTGTGGGGTGGCTGTCCTGTGTTTTGTGAGTTGCTGAGTTGCACCCTTGGCTTCCCTCTATCCAGTGCCACAGGACTCCCCCTCCAGTGATGAGGGTCAGAAATATCTGCACAGTGTCCCCTTCAGGTCAAAACCCACTCTCCCCACCCCAGTTGAGAACCATTACATTAGGGTAATACTGGCTTCCAATATTGAGTATTAACTATATGCCAGTTCTCAACACTTTAAAAAAAACCAACTCACTTAATAGTCAGCATAACCTCATAAGGTAGATATTATCTTCCCATTTAACAGATAAGGAAACTGAGGCACAGAGAGGTTAGGAATCACAGCTGGTAGAAGACAAGGCATCCAAGCCATGTTTCACTGTCCAGTTCCAGGGTCCTCGCTCTTGGACCTTGCCTAATGCTTCCACTCTAACATTCACAAAATGAAGTATCAGAACACAAGAACTGAACCCAGGAGTAAGATCACTAACTGTTATGTAAGTGCACCTGAGTACACAGTGCATACACAGATTTGCATAAAGAAGCATTGGAATGACGAGCCAAGGCCAGTAGAATTATTGTGGGCGGGGGAATTTGGGGGTTAATATACACTTGAGGTTCTTCTGAGTATCATTCTTTATACAGCTTGCCATTTAATTAGAGGACAGGCAACACATTAAAGCAGAAATGATAATCTCTAAAGTTAAAACAAACCAGATCATACGACTCCAATAACATGTCTGAATGACAACACAACCACTCGGAGAAAAGGACTCCAGATGACATCCGCATACTGTGCACTAACATTTCATCTTCCGTGAAACTTATTCTAAGGACAACAAAGGAATAAAACATATTTTAACTTCACTCATTGGTTGAATTGAATGTATTAATAGCAGTATGTGATTTTAAACTATTTTATATATTTTGGATAAAGTAAACAAGCAAATATACTAACATTAGAAACCATGACTTCAAGTTTAAGGAGAAGAAGTCGTACAGACGGGGCTTCATCATGTTGGCCAGGCTGGTCTCGAATTCCTGACCTCAAATAATCCACCTGCCTCGGCCTCCCGAAGTGCTGGGATTGCAGGCATGAATCATTGTGCCCAGCATAAAATTTTATATTTAGATAAAAAGAATCTATCTTGCCATGTTTGTTTGTTTAGGAAGAAAAAGAGTAGCTTGTCTGCAATTGAAGGAAGAAAGTTCTTTATAGAAGAATGCTATCTAATAATTATTTTAATGACAGTGGTAGAAAAATCACCATTGTATAAATACCCTAAAAGTGATTGGTGCCAGGTAGAGGCTGTCAATAGACATAAAATCATTATTTGCCGGGCACAGTGGCTCAAGCCTGTAATCCCAGCACTTTGGGAGGCCGAGGCGGGTGGATCACGAGGTCGAGAGATCGAGACCATCCTGGTCAACATGGTGAAACCCCGTCTCTACTAAAAATACAAAAAACTAGCTGGGCGTGGTGGCGCGTGCCTGTAATCCCAGCTACTCAGGAGGCTGAGGCAGGAGAATTGCCTGAGCCCAGGAGGCGGAGGTTGCGGTGAGCCGAGATCGCGCCATTGCACTCCATCATGGGTAACAAGAGCGAAACTCCGTTTCAAAAAAAAAAAAAAAAAAATCATTATTTGTGAGTTGCTGATGAAAAAGAAATGCATTTGCAATGGAGAGGTTGGTCTGTAATGACTTTAAGGAATCAAACTAAGAAATCAAAATTAGCATTGCTAAAAATGTAACCACAAGGCATTGTGCCCCCTAACATGGGCCATTGAGAAGCACATGACTGGGAAAGTGTTATTGACAAAAACGTCTGATCTGAAGCTCTTTGAGCTCTTAGCTCTAGTTGTGGCTTATTGGGAAACACGGGGGAAGAAGCTGATACCCAAATCCCATAACTAATTAGGTGGTTTCCTTACCCATGACAGTCGAGGAAAAGGATGTCTCCTGGCTCCTCAACACAAATGAATGGACCTGGGCCAACCTGCTCACGTGCTGGCTACTGACTCACCTGTGGTCCACGCCACGAACACTTCCAAGCTAGTCACCACTCTCTCTCTCTCCCTGCCTATATTTTTGGACTTCAGGTTTACATTAGTAACTATTGCACAAAATCCCACAGGCATTTTAGTTCAGCAGAAGAGATAAAGCAATGCACTGGCAGTGTCTCTGCCACTCCACATGCTTCAACAGTACGCAGACAATTTCTTCTGATTGTGAACAGGGGATGGACCACTGGGGAAGGGGACAGAGATGAGACCGATGCCCATGTGGGCAGAAGGCTGCCCTGAAGCCTGCCCTGTGTATAAGTTACGAGCTGCAACACTAAGGCCATCCTACACTTTCAGGATGTGATCGAAGTGCCTTGTGGACAGTGATTTTCATTTTTGCAAAGATGCAAAAGCCATGACAGCGATGGCTTTTAGGACTGATCTGGGGTAAAAATTCAACACCCAATGTCTGCTTACCAGTGGAATTCAGATTTAAGTAGAAGGAAAATTTGTTTTGCAAAATGGGGGTGTCGTGTGAATTTGACATGAAGTGGTAGTAAAAAATCATGGGCAGAAAACTATGAATACGTGTCTGGGTTCTACAAGGGAAAAAAGTCAAATAAAGTGGGTCCCACTGAAGACAGGACAGCGCAGACTTGGGGAGACAGGAGACGTGTGGAGTTCCGCCTTTGCACTGGACACGTAATGAGACGCATCTCTCTTCCAAGCCTCGTAAAGTCATCAACACATTCTTCATCACTAATCAAGGGTTTTAGGGAAGGGGCTTCCTGGGAAAACCCAAGGAGGAGAACAAGGTCAGGCTGGAACAGCTGCTAGTTCTGCAAGCTCTGCCTGGTAATCCTGCTCTCTAGTCTCCTAGCAGAGGAAAAGCACCATGCTTTCATTAGATCCGTGTCCTCACATATAGTAGCTCTAAACAAGGGCTTGGTGAATAAACAGAACTTCGTTCTTCATGAACGTGAAAAGTTACGAGCCCATGAGCATAGCCAGACCAGAAGAGGCAGAGAGCAAAGGAGCACCTGAGTTTCAGCGTGTTGATCTGCCCCTGGGTGTCTTCCATGGTTCTATGTACTTTGGAACCCAGGCTGCATTCAGCTGTGTTTCTCATATGCATGGTGAAAAAGAAAGCAGAGAAAGGAAGGAGGGAAGGAAGGGAAGGAGGGAGAGAGGCAGGAAGACAAAGGGAAAGGGAGAAAAAGAGACAAACAGGAAGGAGAGGATAAAGAAAGAGAGGGAGGGAGAAGAGGAAGAAAGAGAGAGGGAGGAAGGAAAGCAGGAAGAGTGGAAAGGGGACGGAGGAAAGGACAGATGAAGGAGAGAAAGAAAAAAGGAAGAAGAAATGGAGGAAGAAGCAGCAGAATGAGAAGGAAGAGAAAGGGAAACAGGAGAAGAAAGAGAAGGAAAAAAGGGGGAAAAAGACAAGAAATCTGTGCTTTTAACGAGTTCAGATTTCTACATTTTCTCTCTAATTCAACATTCACCATGAAAAAGAAAAAAAATAGATTTAAAAAAATGTCTCAAACTCTAATAAACCACTTTCATGGTTCATATGATAATTTTTTAGATGGCTACCATATTGTGGGAAAATATAAAAAAAAAAAAAAACACTGTCTTTCTTGATGTAATGAACATGTTACCATCCCATTAAAAAAAAAGTAGACATTATTTTCATTCACAATTTAAAATAACCATAAAATAGTTTTACAAAATGTTTCTGTGTTGTCTATATGGAGAAACAATCGACTTAAAACTTCATTAATTTTAAATAGCGAATAAATTCTCCCCCTGCAAATTTAACTAGAATAAATTAGATTGCTCTAAGTTAGATGGCTTCTATATAAGGAAGAATGAACAAAACCATTCCACATAAGACAGTGGTGGTTTGTGCGCTTGTTTTAATCAGCCTCTCTCTGTCTTCTCTCTTTTGCCTACATAATCTTGGGAGGAAAATGTTTCAAGTAAGCGACACTGAAAACAGGAACCTGGAAGCAATCCATCCTCAAACTGCAAGACCAATTTCTAAAACTGGCTTCCTTGTTAAGGGTTGCTTTGTAAACATCTGGCTTTACAAATGGTGCGCGGCTATAGAAAGCTCTCCACAGCCAGCCCAGCTGTGAGCCCCGTGCCCCAGGTGACTGTGTCGCGCGGCTCCCCGTGCTCCTTTGGTGGGCTCATCCCTCGCTCGCGTTATGGCGTAAGGCTTGGAAAGAGGGTTGATGTGGGGTGTGCATTTTCTTGGGAGTGTGTTGAGCTGCAGTTCGACAGGCAGAGCTGGAAACCAAATGGCCTCCGAGCAAGGGGACAGGGAGCTGAAGATGAAGGACAATTTCCACATATAAATTTCTCTTTTTGATACAACCCCCGTTTTATTTCTGCATATTGACTTGGCCTTTGTAAACATGATAGAGCTCCGATTGTGTTCTATCCAATTAGCCCAACCTTTGCCTCAGTCATAAAACTTTATGCAAACTACTGCTCGCAAGTTTGCAGTCTCAGGGAACAATGATAGGCTTATAACTCTTAAAGATGTTTTTGGCAAATAGCTAATAAGAGCTCCTTTTTTATATATAAGACCTTCAGCTGATGGAAAAGTAAAAGAAAAAAAAAAGGACTATTGTCTCATATAAGCAATGATGATGACAGCCCCATTAATAACATGGATCATTAAAATTTATAAAAAGCTATTCTTAATATAGGATATAAAATATATTTCTCAGGCAGAGCTATGAAATTTATAACCTTTTTATTGTCACCAGAGGACTTTCCTACTGCTCTACCCTGCCACTGCCTGCCCTCTATCATAAATCACTGTGTGGTTAATAACCTAGATTACAACTACCAGTTGCATTTACAGAATTAAATATTGACTATGTGAAAATGTTATTACATTTTTACTGATCGGAAGACCACAGAACAGCCCTGCAGGACATGGAGCTGGACAGAGATATCTGTGTAATCTTTGTTAGAAATACAGTTATGGGCTGTTCAGTAACAACTGATACCGTTTGGAGCAATGAGGAAGGAAGGGAGAAAATGGTAACTCCTTAATTTTACACCAGGCCAAACACATCAGAAGGAGGCCATTATATTGAAGCATTGCATCTTATTTTCAATTTAGGAGTCTCCAGGCCAAATATATGAAGTGATTACCAAACCCCAAATGGGAAAGCAACATGTGGAGAGCTATAGAATCCACACGGATAAAGTTGATTAAAAATATTGGTAAAACAAGAATCATATACTGTTCAATACGAATTTCAATTTCTTGTTATTTAGACAGGACTATAGATCCCTCAATCTCCAAATATTTGAGAGGCATTTGCTATTCACTCAAGAAATAATCAGAACAAAAACTTTCATCCCTAAAGGATAAGAGTTTCCATAATCGCTTGTGAGTGCTGACTATCTCCAAATGCTCAAAGTGTGGTTTTATACTTCAGAAAGGGCTGGCAGCCTTAGCTTGGGCATTCTATCCAATGATACACTTGGTTTGACGGCAGTTTGGCCAAGTTAACTGAAAGAGAACAGAGCATACTCTTACACACACACTTGCACAGAACTGAAAATGAGAACTGGATACACTCAGGATACAGCATGGAACCCTCACTGAGTTCTACAGGAATTCCAGCTTCCTTCTGGCCTCTTTCCTTAAATCTAGGGAGGAACATTCACTTATCAAAAGTGAAATGGCAAGACTTAATGGCATTTTTTGGGACTATAAGTTTTATATGGCATCATTTTTCTGCTTTAAGAATACTAAAGTCGGCCAGGTGTGGTGGCTCTCACCTATAATCCCAGCACTTTGGGAAGTCCAGGCAAAAGGATTGCCTGAGGTCAGGAGTTTGAGAGCAGCCTGGCCAACATGGTGAAACCCTGTCTCTACTAAAACTACAAAAATTAGTCAGGTGTGGTGGCGGTCACCTGTAATCTCAGCTACTCAGGAGGCTGAGGCAGGAGAACTGCTTGAACAGGGGAGGCAGAGGCTGCAGTGAGCCGAGACTGTGCCGTTGTACTCCAGCTTGGGCAACAAGAGGGAAACTCCATCTCAAAAAATAAAACTAAAGTCAAGTATTCTGGGAAAACCCTTTATATGGTTGTCACTGAGAACAACATATTTTAATAAATAAATATGAGATGTTTAATGAAATACATTTACAAAGTTTTCAAATTTACAACCTTGAAGCATTAATGCATGTTATTAAATTAAAGAAATAAATATATCCTGCTAAGAATTAGACAATGACTACCTTATAAAATATTAATATTACAAGTAATTTATAATTTTTTACAAAGAAAATTAATGACTCCTACTGGAAGACAATTGGTTACATAGCCACAGAGAGGAAAGGATCATCTCAACGCGTTAGAGGTGACAAAGAAGCCAACTTCTTTCAAGAGACTTTATTCAACCAAATATGCTTAACAGAAGGTTTCCTAAGAACGTATGGAACAGACTCCCTCACTATTATGATTTTTAATACCAGAGTTTTTATCTTGTCGTGGGATAAATAATAATGTTAATGTTATAGAAATAAAATGTTCAGTGAAAAGGGAAGTATAACAGCAGAAGTCCTATCATGTAAAATTTGAAATGGAAATATTCTTGTGAACTCATGTTCTTCATCCCACCTATTTCAAAAAACACGGATCTTCTGGCTCTGTCTATGGAAGGGACCTAGAGGCAGTGCCAATCCAGTAGCAATGAGCTCACATAGTGCACACAGGGCTGTGGGCTTCCAGCTCTCCCCGGTTTAACCAAACACCATCCTTGGGAGACTCCTGATTCTAAGTGCGGGCAAATTAATTTACATGATGCATTTGAGAGATCTTTTGTGTGCAAGCAACAAGGAAGCCACCAAAAACTTGTGGAGTTGTTTCCAAAAGAACCAAGAGCCAGAGGAAGGAGTTTCCTTTGGTCAAAACTGGGACAGTTGAAGCATCAGAAAGTGAAGGTATAATTATTCCTTCTCAGTTTCCTTGAAGATTCTCAAACAGGTTTATGCCTCTGTTACTTTCCAAAAGTCTAAATGAACCAAAAACCTACATACAACCTTCACTGATTCTGGTTTTTATGGAATGTGCATGATAGGATAGGATTTTATGTGATTCTTTGTGTGTCTGCTGAGAACAGCAACCTTTTCTTCCTGAGCTAGGGGCTGTAAGGAAATAGAGGCTTGGGAGAATGGAATAGAGATGTGTCTGCGAAGTGATGTTAAAATCTCCCTCAGCCTGGCTGAAGAGGGAAATGTGAAGCATTTGGGGGCCCTGGCCCTGAGGTCCCATGTGCCTGGAATCACTTTCCTCTCACTTTCCAGTGCTGCCTCTTTGATGGTGGCTCTGCCTGCAGCCCCCAAGTGCACACGGGGTACCTGCCCAGCCCAGCCTTCTTGCTGGCCTTCCCAAGCCTCAGGGGCTCTGCACAGGCCAGGTGCCCTCCAGAGTCTAACCCTGGCCACATCCTGTGAATGACTGTGAAGCAGGGACTGAGGTGAACCTGGAATCAGAGGTGGGACCCCCAGACTCAGATCCACCCCTCCCACATGCTCACAGAGGAAGGGATGGCTCCCGGGACAGGGGCAGGGTGTAGGTGTCAGTAGATGGGCATGGACCATGCGTGGCCAGTCTGAGTCTACCAGAGGCATCCAGCACTCACCCAGTGCAGGAGGAGAACCTGGAACAAACCCCTGTGCAGCCAGCCTCATGGTGCCGCTGTTACAGGATCTGTGGCAGCCTCAATTCTCACCTCCTCTGAGGGGCAGAAGGCAGAAGGAGAGACAGAGGCAACTTCTGGAGTAGGAGTGAAAGTTTATTAAAAAGCTTTAGAACAGGAATGAGAGGAAAGAAAGTATACTTGGAAGAGAGCCAAGTGGGTGACTTGGGAGTTTCAATTGCACGGTTTCACTTTTGACTTGGGGTTTTATATGTTGGCATACTTCTGGGGTCCTGCATTCCTTCTCCCCTGATTCTTCGCTGGGTTGGGCTGCCTGCATGTGCAGAGGCCTGCCAGCCCTTGGGAGGGGACGGGCAGTGTGTTTACTGGAGTTGTGCACTCACTTGGGGCATTCTTCCCTTGCCAGTTCAGTATTCCAGCTAAATGCCACTGCTTTGCCTTGTAGTGTGTGTGCTTGAGCCCACTTGGCCAAGTCCTGAGATCTTATCTGGAAGCTGCTGATCACCAACTTCAGGTGTTTTTTATCTGTTAGGAGCCTGCCTTTCTCTGGCACTAGCTGTGACCAATTATTATTTTATTTTTATTTTTGTTGAGTCAGTTTCGCTCTGTCGCTCATGCTAAAGTATGGTGGCACTATCTGGGCTCACTGCAGCGCTATCTGGGCTCACTGTAGCCTGCGCCTCCCAGGTTCAGGTGACTCTCCTACCTTAGCTTCCTGGGTTGCTGGGATCACAGATGTGCACCACCATGCTTGGCAAATTTTTGTACTTTTAGTAGAGGCAGGGTTTCATCATGTTGGCCAGGCTGGTCTCGAACTTCTGGCCTCAAGTAATCATCCTACCTTGGCTTCCCAAAGTGCTGGGATTACAGGCGTGAACCGCCATGCCCGGCCTCTGATTATTATTTTAGAGAAGCAGTTAACAATCGCCTGACCACCACCTGGTGGTCAGCTGACATTCCCTGTGTGCGGTGGGGATTGTTTTGTCTGCTGAGGACACAGGATGTGCCTGCTTCTGAAATGAAATAGAGACCTTTTGAAATTACCTTAGTTTTTAGTAGGACAACTACAGAAACTTTCAAGATACACTGTCTTATGAATAACCTAGACCACTAGAAGCTCAAAATGCCTTCGAGCCATAAGAGCAGAAGGGGAGATTTTGTGGAGGGCTTTCATTTGAGCAAGTTGTGTTTTGTTCTGTTTGAATTGCTTCTAAAACTATAGCTCCTCATTTAATAATTTTGACGATTGTGTTTCTCTAAATTCAGTCAAAATTAAGAGTAAGAAAAACCTAAAAGAAAAATCCTGAACGAAACAAAAACAAAAGAAGCCTCATGAATTAGCCTTTGTCTCTCTGTGTCTCTCTGTCATATTTGTATGGAACAACAAAAGATCCCAAACAGCTAAAGGAATCCTGAGCAAAAAGAACATAGCTGGAAGCATCACACTATCTGACTTTGAACTGCACTACAAAAGCTATAGTAACCAAAACAGCATGGTCCTGGCATCACATCAGACACATAGACGAATAGAACAGAACAGAGAACCCAGAAATTAATCCACAGGCTTACAGCCAACTCATCTGTGACAAAGTTGCCAAGAACATACAATGGGAGGAGGACAGTCTCTGTAATAAAAGGTGCTGGAAAATCTGGAGAGCCATATGCAGAAGGAAGCAACTGGATTCCCATCTTTTGTCACATATGAAAATCAACTCAAAATATGTTAAATACTTAAATGTAAGACCTGAAACTATAAAACTACTTGAAAACAACATTGGAGAAACACTACAAGTCATTGGTTTCAGCACAGGTTTTGGGGATGAGACCTAGCAGCACAGACAATAAAAGCAAAAATAGAAAAACGAAATTAAAAAAAAAAGCTTCTGTACAGCAAAGGAAGCAATTAACAAAGTGAGAAGAACATGTACAGAATGAGACAATATATTTACAAACTATCCATTCAATAAAAGATTAATAACTGGAGTAGCTAAGGAACTCAATTCAGTAGCAAACAAAAACACCCAAATAATATGATTAACACATGGGCAAAAGATCTGAACAGACATTTCTCAAAAGAAGACATACAAATGGCCAAGAGGTATATGAAAAAAATGCTCAACATCACTAATCATCAGAGTAATGCAATCAAAACCGCAATGAGATATGAGCTAGCTCCCACTTAGAATGACTTTTATCAAAAACGCAAGAATAACAAATATTGGCAAGGATGCAGAGAAAGAGGACTGCTCACTCACTGTCAGTGGGAATGTGCACCAGCACAGCCATTATAAAAAAAAATGCAGGCTGGGCGTGGTGGCTCATGGCTGTAATCCCAGCACTCTGGGAGCCCGAGGAGAGCAGATTACTTGAGGTCAGGAGTTCGAGACCAGCCTGACCAACATGGTGAAACCTCATCTGTACCAAAAATACAAAATTTGCTGGGTGGTGCATTCCTGTAATCCCATCTACTTGGGAGGCTGAAACAGGAGAATCACTTAAACCCAGGAGGCAGAGGTCACAGTGAGCTGAGATTATGCCATTGCACTCCAGCCTGGGCAATAAGAGCAAAACTCCACCTCAAAAAAAAAAAAAAAAAAAAAAATTGCATGGCGATTTCTCTGAAATCTAAAAATGTAGCTACCATATGATCCAGCAATCCCATCCAGATATCTGTACATCACAAAGATAGATACAGTCCATCTTTATGAGAGCAGTATTCACAGTAGCCAAGAAACAGAGTCAACCAGAGTATCATGGATAAATGGATAAAGAAAATGTGTTATGTATATACAATGGAATATTATTCAGCCATAAAAAAGGAATAAAGTCATACCATTCACAGCAATGTGGATAGAACTTAAGGTCTTTATGTTAAGTGAAATAAGCCAAACAGAAAGACAAACATTGCATGTGCTCACTCGTGCGGGAGCTAGGAAAGTGCCTGGGATCTAGTATGCACCTAATTAATGTGATTTGAAACGCCTGAAAACAAAATTAAAGGAACACTTATCTGCAAGGAGGTGGAAATAGGAAGCAGAGTGTGTTAAATAGTTGATGTGGCCAGATTGTGGAAGAGTCGACTGAACTCTATGGGAAGTTACCAGAACTGACTTCAGGAAGCTTATAGATGGTCCTTCCTCTGAACTAGTTTTATTTTACTCTGGATTTAAAAAAAATAGGAAAATAGTCTCATATGAATGGAGTTATGTATGTTTGTGCATACATCTGTAAACAGCTGTTTCCCCTTTAAAATTGAGTTATTTGCTGCCCACATTAAGAAGCTTCTTTAAAAGTGGCAATATTTTTGTTTCTGTCTTAGCACAGAAAAAAAAAATACTTATTTCAAAAAATTACAAATAATACTTTTCATATATAAAATAAAGATTTCAATTCAGACAGAAACTATTTCTAGAAAATTAAACTTCTTTTTATGGATCATTAGGATAAAAAAATGTTAACTTCTTTATACTGAGAAGCTTCAGAATGGAATAATAATCCTCAATTATGATGAAATTAAATTTTATGTTCGATCATGGAGGGCCAGTCCTTCATATCATGTAAATATAGCATTTGGGCAAAACATTGAAGCTTTTGTTGGGATATTTGCAGTGATAAAAATACAAGTTAGGGCAATAGAAGAATATAGCTCCCGTCCATACTTTAACTTCCCCTTTTACTGCTGGGACTTCCCTCCTGTGGGGCAGTAATAAAAGGAGAGCGTAAAGCTGGAAATTACACGCCATAATTGTAATGTCAGTTACACTCTGTGTATTTAAAAATTGTACTGAAAGCGATGGCTCACACATGTAATCCCAGCACTTGGGAGACCAAGGCAAGTCGATCACTTGAGGCCGGGAGTTTAGAGACCAGCTTGGTCAACATGGCAAAACCCCATCTTTACTGAAAATACAAACATTAGCTGAGCATGGTAGCACACACTTGTAATCCCAGCTACTCAGGAGGCTGAGGCAGGAGAATCATTTGAACCAGGGAGGTGGAGATTGCAGTAAGCCAAGATCTCACCACTGAACTACAGCCTAGGCAAGGAAGAGAGATTCTGTCTCAAAAAAAAAAAAAAAAAAAAAAAAAAAGACATTTAGAATTGCCCAAGAAGATGTTCACCTTTGTCCTTGACTTCTAAGAAATGATCTCTGAGAGGTCTGGTAGAAGTGTCTTTGTTTAGGATGGTAGCTGGCCACACCGTATCTGGGTGGGGACTGGCTATTAGAAGAACAACCATGAATATGATTTAAGATGAGGGCAGCTGCAAGGGCTGCAGGCTGGGGACTGAGAAGAGACACATGGACAATCAATCAGTCTATCATGCTTACACAACGGGGTCCCAATAAAAACTCTGGACAGGTGAATGTCCCTGGTTGGCAAGGCTTTGTAAATATTGTCACACCTCGATGCCAGGAAGGTAGATCACTTTGACTCCCTAAGGAGATGAGAAATGGAAGCTTCATGCTCGAAATCCTCCTAGATTCTACTATGGGTGCTCCTTAATTTGGTGAATTTTATTTTATTATTTTATTTTATTTTATTTTATTTTATTTACAGATGGAATCTCACTCTAGCTGGAGTGCAGTGGTGTGATCTTGGCTCAGGGCATCCTCTGCCTCCAGGGTTCAAATGATTCTCCTGCCTCAGCCTTCCTAGTAGCTGCGATTGCAGGCATGTGCTACCATGCCCCAGGTCAACCAGGTCTTTTTGTTTTTGTTTTTATTTTTGTTTTTATTTTGCATGGAGATGGAGTTTTATCATGTTGACCAGGCTGATCTCCAACTCCTGACCTCAAGAAATCCTCCCACCTCAGCCTCTTAAAGTACAGGGATTACAGGCATGAGCCACTGCACCCAGTCCCTTTGGTAAATTTTAATCTGCATCCTTTCCCTGTAATAAATTCTAACTATGAGTATAAGTTTCAGTGAGTTTTGTGAGTGTTTCTAGTGAACTCCCAAAACTGAAGATGGTCTTGGGGATCCCAGAACTTGCAATTGTGTGAGCAGTAAGTGTGGAATATTCCCTTAAAATCTATAGTTGGCCTAAACTCTTGCACAGTCTAACTCAAAATTTCTCGAAGACTGAGTCCCTTCATTTTTATTTTTCTATTATTTATAACTTATTTTTATTAAAATAAATAGCATAAAGACGAGGGTTATAAAACCAAATAGTCAAGAAAGACTTATTACGAATAAGGCATTTCCCCGCCCTACCGTTTTTCTCTCTAATTAGAACTCTGACAACAGTCACTTCCAATATTTTCTCTCTTTTGCTTTGTGATATGTACTTCATACATATCTAAATGATATACATTTCCATTATTTAACTTTTTATTTTGGATCTTAACTATTAATCTTCTATATGAAAGATTAGAATTAATTTTATTTATACCACACATCGTTTCATTCCTCACTCTGCAATCCTTCTGATATATGCTTCCAAACTAATTCTGTTTCAAATGTTGGTAAAATTGCATTTGGTGCTTATCTTAATGTGTTTTCTTCTTATCTGCTGCACAGAATATACTATGGTTATATTGCCTTTGTTGCACAACTTTTTATGCTTTTATTTGAATTATCAGTTACTTTTTCGTCTATATGTTTTATTTTCTACATAGCAATTTGTCAAAATTTTAAAAAAGGTCCTATATTTTCCCACTTTTTAAAATGTCTGACTTCCCACCAAACCCCTCAATTTCCCTGCTTCAATCCATACTGTTTTCTCTCTGGGGTGATCCTACATCATCCTGGGACTTGTATCTGCTTTCCTCCTACATCAAACCCTGTTTCCTGAATCCTGGCCTATTTTCTTGACTATACACAAGTTTTAGTCGAATACAGACTCTATGCAGCTTCTGAAGGAGTGCGTATGAGTAACAGGCTGAGGTCTTGAATTTCTGAGAAGGCCTTTAATTATTTTTCCACCATTGATTAGTACAGCTAGTGCAGTTGAGTATAGAATTCTTGGTAAGGAATCTTAGCACTCAGACCCTCCTAATCACGCTCATCCTTAGTTCACGAGGATTATTCTCAATCCTTTCCTCCCCTCTTGGAATATTTTAGAACCTTCTCCTTACTTTCAGTGTCCTGATATTTGATAACAAGGTGCTGTGTGTGTCTTAAGGAGGTTTCATTTACTTATTTTTGGTGGGGTATGTATGTCTGTGCTTGTGCTTATCTTTTAATCATTCGTTTTTCTGGGTGGTCATTGGAAGCTTTAACTATGGAACCCTATATAATCTACAGTTTCTTTAATTTTCTTATTTCCTATGATCCATTTTTCTATTTTGTCAGTTAGTAGACAGTAAAACTTGTGAATTGATCTTCTAATTTTCTCATTTCCCTCCGCTTTTCACCTCTTTGTCTTTTGGTCTGCTGTATGAAAGTCTTCCTCAAGTCTCTGTTTTCTCATTCTATCTATTTTTAAAATTTGTACATAAATGCATACATACATACACACACCTATGTAATTTATATGCTACATACAAAACATAAGCATATTTATTACATATATATAATTTATGGAAAGTTAAAAGTGTTCTGAGATGTTATTTTATGTAATATTTGCATATTACATAAAATGGGACATAAAGTAACTTCCCAGAACTTTTTCCCGCTTCTTAAATGTTTATTTTTATAGCATCTGGTTCTTAGCTCATGGATGCAACATATTCTCTGAGTCATCTGCTCTCTGCTTTCTCACTGTTCTCTTCATGTTCCTTTCGAGTCTGTTGATTCTAGTCTCTGACTTTCCTTTACTGACTGATGCTTTTTGGCTCTTCCTTCATATTTGGGAAAGGGATGTGGAAAAGTCTTTCTGAGCTCAGGTTTCCACCCAGGATCCAGCAGGTGGACCTGCTGATGTGGTTTTCCTGTGGGGTGATAGAGAGTGGATGAGTATGTCTCTAGTAACGCCAGATGTCAGGATCTGTGTGTCTTTTCTCCCATTTCAGTGTTTTTCCTTGGAAAAAAATCTTCAGTATCTTCTAGGGAAGGAACTCTAGCCTTGGAGAACTGATGGGGAAGATGTTGCACGTCTCCAGGGTCAGGGATGCCAACTTCCACTTAATCACCACTTTGGGTACAGTGTCTGCCTTCTGTTCTCCTGCTCCCTCGAGAACCATGACCGCTGCTGTCCACTCAGGATCCCAGTGAGCCCCCCGCTGACACTGCCTGGGAAGCAAGGGGTAGACCCTCATCCTTCAACCGCTCTTCCACCCCCTTTTCAATTTCCGGTATTTAGTTAACTTCATCTTCCATTGCCATTGAACGTTTGACTTTTTAGAATACAGAAGAGAGGAGGAAATAAAAGTAAATGCTGTGTTTAATCGATCAAGTTAGCTTTTCTTTATTTCTACATTCTTGGAGTATATCTATAGTAATTAAGGCTAGCATACATTTCATGTGCTCACTTTTTTTTTTTTTTTTCTGAAAAAAGGAAGAAAGGACAGAGGGATGGAGAAAGAAAAAAAAAATGCCTCCTATGGTCACTCAGTTAAAATTGCCTAATCATAGCCTATTTTATATGAAATGTTGGAAACTGTAAATTTTTGTTTGTTTGTTTTAATCAATGAGGAGTTTATGGAGATTGAGTCTCCCGAGATACAAGAGCCTCCCCTTGTTATAAACCCTTTTGGGAAATTTTACAAATTTCCTGAATACTTACACCCCCACCCTTCATTATCTGATCCCAGGTGGACGTTTAAAAAATGGACCTCTTCTCTCTAGTTCATTCCCCAAAGTTCCCATCTACTCCTGCAAAGACAGCAGATAAGAACCAGCTCGAACCCTTTGCAAACATGGGCTCCTCTGCAGCCTCCGTGACTGATGAGGGCGGATGCCTGATAGATGTGGCTGCAGCCATCTATGTTAATCGGGAAGACTGACAGGGGGACAACAGGGACTGTGTTTGCTGTACCTTGATTTGTTTTCCAGAGTGTACACAGACATGACCTTACACCCAGGTATTAACTTACATGCTGGGAGAACACGGCCCCTGTTAAATTATGTCAAGTGTTTGATTCAAGTAACACGTTACAAGGGATTAATCCCCCTCCCCAAATGCATGCCAAAGTAGCATCTTCTCTCTATCTCATAAAGTTTCAGTTAAATACTATAAGTGAAGTTGAAAGAAAGAAACACAGAATCTCATCAAAACCACACATACATGATGATACTAACAGGTATAAGCACACATGTACAAATCAGACAGATACATTTAAAAACATTATTTTATATATTTAGCATTTTAACTAAATAAGACTTGAGCTAAGTATAAACTATACAGGTGACCTTTCTAATGAAGGGCAGACTGCTAGCTTTGCGGTTTCTTTCTTAATTACCTAGACTTTGTTCATAAAGATTTTACATCTAAGGTAATTTTTACACTTCTTACTTGCAAAATACATTTGAACTGGATACTGAAGAATGTTGCCTTTCTATGCATAAAAAATGATGCACTTTCTGAATAATCATCATGTTGAAAATTTCTTTCATTTCTATGTTTTTATCTTTGGGAATTTTTAGAAGAGAAGAGAGGGTTCTAGGAAGGCTATTGAATGTTCAACGTATTTTGTAAGACGAACCCCTCTTCCCCATCCAAAGCCCACAAAATAAAGTGTTTAAACATTGAAACTCAAAGGAATCCTTTTTGTGTTAAAAGGGATTATAAGTTTGGCTCTCATAATTTGCCAGGGAAATTTCACAGGTACATTCCAACTTAACAATGTTTTACTTAATACTTTTGCTTCCTGGAAGCCCTCATTAACCCACTTGAAATACACTTCAAGACATAAAATATTGGGTGATTCATGAACTGATCTCTCTCCAGTTTCAGGGACACTGCTGGTGCAGTTCCATCAAAGAAGCAGGCAGGCAGTGGGAGGACCCTGTCACTCCATCCACCCAGCGAGCAAGGCGGCCTCCTCTCCATTAGGAATTACATAAATGTTTGAAGATAGCAGCCCCCACAAGCCGTCTCTCTCTTCCCTCTGAATCAAGGGAGTTTCGGTTATACTGGGAATCTCTGGACAACTCAGTGGTGAAGGCGCAAACCATCCTGACATTGGGAAGGAAGATATCCGCCCGCCTGGAAGAGAAAACATAATACGACTTGAAATGAAGCTTTTTAAGTCTGACAATTTATGTACAGCCCTAAATCTCCCTGACCACTTGTTCAACCCATGATGTGGTGTTTAATTTGAGTCACAGCTGAATACACAACGTGAAAGCCGCCGGGAGCCCAGCTAGAAAGAAAGCCCCTCCATGCGCCAGGGGGACTTCCTAGGCCGTTTGTGCCTGTGGAGTTCCGTGCATTCTACCCAGAGGCGCGGCCAGGGCGAGTGTGGGAAGCGGGGAAAAGTTGAGGCATCCGGCCACTGGCCTGGCCTGTGTCGGGACGCATGGAAGCCACCCAGAGCAGGCGCTTCCCCGGGTGGCGGTTGTGTGTGGCTGGGAAATTTAGAAGTCCAAGAAATGTGTTAGTTTAATGAAAGGACAAAATGAATCCGATTCTCTGTTTCCCTCTCCCTTTCTGCTGGAATGGAACACTCGGGCCATCTGCCTTCCCCAGTGACAACATGCTGCTTATTCAAATGAGGCCCCGAGCACAAAGGTGGCTTCAGTGTCCAGTGCAGCTTGCGTCCTCGGCGGGAGCCCGCACTTGATCGAGGCTTCGAGGCTCTGCGTCAGGGGCAGGGGAGAGTGGACGCGCAGAGCACAAAAGCCATACAGTCCGGTCTAATGTATGCGTCTTCCCTGCAGAATCCTAATGCCGCCGCACTGAGGGGAATTTACGCAAACCTTATAGGAATTAAAAAGAGACATTTATTTCATTCAGCGAATGCAGTGACTTCCAGTGCTTGCGCGGCTCGGAAAGCCCCGCTTTCAAAGGGCCTTTTATTGTGCAAGAAGAAAGCGCAGCTCCAGCGCCGAGGGGACACTTTGGAGGCCGGCTCCCCGTGCCTAGCAACTCCTGGGAGCGCTCTGCTGTTCCCAGTGCCCTGGGCCGGGCCTTTCCGTCCATCCTTAATTGATTGGGTTAATATAAACCCTGGCACCGCCGGCGTTTGTGCGGCCCCCATAATAAGACTGTTGTGGACTTCCCTCTGCCCTTGCGTCCCCCACTTAGGGATGTGTCACTCCGCCTAGTTCAAAAGTGTGAGCACGTGAAAAGGGCTACAATCACTTCCTTAATGATTTGTAAACAGAAGATCCACAGCTCCCACCACCTGCGTGGCTGGGGAGGGTGGCGGGCAGGGGGTCTGCGGAGGCTCTGCCCGAGTCACAGTGGAATTCGTACTGCAGGGTAAATAAATGCTCCAGTGAATACGCTTACACCATCCCAAATGGCTTTATGTGGAGGAAGCAATATCTTTTCATTTTCGAGAGGGCATTTCAAAAGAGACATGAGATTAGGATTTTTTTTTTAAAAAAATGAAAATAAAAGTAAACCTTATACTCATTCAGCCAGCAGAGGTTAACATTTTAAAAGTCAGATGGCAAAATGCACAGAAAAGGGTCTGTTCAGAGCAGGGAGCATGCCCGGCGTTTCTGAATAGCAGCGAGCCGGTGCCTGAGTCCCATTGGCTGGGTGCAGCCCTCTGCCTCAGGACACCCAGGCTGCCTGCTGCAGGCTGCCAGCCTGGCCAGCCCGGCCCCCGGTGATCACTCTCCAGGGTGAACCTGAGGGTTAATAGGACATGATTACATCTGTCTAACCATATGGCTACTGTATCGTCTCTCTTTTTTTTTTTTTTTTTTTTTTTTTTTTTTTTTTTTTTTTTTGCCTTTTGTCAATGTTTTTTCAATGCTGTTCCTATAGGCCCAGCTACTCCCAAGGAGTAGCAGAGGGTACTGGAGTTTTTAATTTTTGTGAGTTGTGGACACATAGTCTTATGTGTTTCCTAAACACATAAAGCTTATTTCAGGGACCCAACTGTCAAAGGAAACCACTCACTTCTTCCTGGCCTCCTGCCCACCATGGGAAGGCCCTGTTCCCCTAAAGTGCCCCTAGGCCTGCTCACGCAGCATGGAGCAGGGGCTCCCCAAGGGAGTAGATGGTACCCACTTCCCAGAGAAGGCTCTAAGAGACAGAGAGCGTGGAGAGGTCAGAGCAGGAGGAGGTGAGGGAGCAGAGGAAGGGCAGGGTTGTGGGTAGGCGAGAAAACAGCAGCGGAAACAGACCTTCCAAATGGACAAGTGGGATCATATTGTCACCTCCCCTGAGGAATGCAGATGAGGCTGCCCTCTAGCAAGGCACCTTCACCAGCAGAGGGGCCTGAGTGTGTTCAGGGACAGGCCAGTGGAAAGCACTTCCATGTCCTGTGCCCTCTGTACCAGGAGCCGCTGAGCAGGAGGTGTCAAAGGGTGGTTTTCTCCTCTTCAGCCCCAGCCTGGCCACACAGGATCACAGGTTCCTGTTCCTGATGACAGCATCCAGAGAAGTGACCTGGGAGCTGTAGCCTTGAACAAGGACAGGAGGGTGCTGCTGTGACCATGGCTGGTCCTGCTGTGTGGACGGTCTTGTCCGCTGCAAGGGGGCTAGTGGCCACACAGCAGGACCCAGCCACGGTCACAGCAGGTCAGGACCCAGGTCACCTGCCATCCATGGCTGGCCTTGTGCTGAGAGCTTATCTGATGACCCTGTGCAGCCTGCTTCTTCCTGACCCAGGGCTCCACTGATTCCAGGGGCCATGCATCCTGGGTGGCTTTCGTGAGGCTGTCCTGCTCCCTCCTGTTAGAACAACCATTGCAGATCCTCACTTCATATGCACGCGCTTTTCCTCACAAGTAGCTTCTCATGAGGACTCAAGTCATGCTAGAATGCAGTAACAGCCCACCTCTTCTGAAGGTGCACCTAATGCCAGTCATTCTATTCCCCGCATTGTTTGACCACAGCAGAGCCACTCCATAGAAGGCCAGGGGATTTAGACTTCTGGGAATGTTGGTGCCATACTTCTAATTCTTTGTTTGGAAGGGACATATAAATGCTTTGCATAGCATAAATTTGAGTTTAATATGTGTATTATCTTAGTATCTCAAATGTTTAAAGTATGCTCCATATTGGTGCTCTCTCAATGAAGTTTTTGTAAGTGTGGTGGCTGCAGAGAGTCTTCAGCACACATGCACCATCATGATCTTGTTAATGGTGAGAAACAGTGTCTGACGTACTGAATTCTCACTGCTTGCTGGACACCCTGCTCAGTGCCCTCTGTCACAAGCTTATCCTCACCCAAACCATGAAAGACCGAGTTACATGCTGCTTGGGGCAGTAGAGTGAGTTCGGCGGTCAGGAGCACAGAACATCAGACTGGGGAACTCCAGCTCAGACTCCAGCTCCCCTGTTTCTGTGAAAAGGGATGCAGGTGGCCATGATTCATCTGGCTCCCGGGAAGACTGGAAACCACAGAGAGCTCATGGGTTCTTACACAACCAGGCATCAAGGGTGTTTCTCACTCATTCATCTGTGATTTCTAGGACACAAGCCCCTGAGCCAGGCACTGTAGTCATAAAGACTGTTTAGTCAAATATCTCATCCAAGGGGCACACGCAGTTTAGCTGTGCATCAGAGATCAGTTCCTCTATGAAGTGGGGTAACCTGGAGTTAAGGGCTTAAACTTAAGCTGGGAAGACTTCTGAGTGGATGCTCTTCCGCAAATGA
Source organism: Saimiri boliviensis (assembly GCF_048565385.1). NCBI lineage: Eukaryota > Metazoa > Chordata > Mammalia > Primates > Cebidae > Saimiri > Saimiri boliviensis. The sequence goes on from NC_133449.1 coordinate 297,777,390, forward strand.
CTTTACTTCCTGATACAGTTTGGATGGCCCCTCCAAATCTCACGTTGAGATGTAATCCCCAGTGTTGGAGGTGGGGCATGGCTGGAGACCTTTGGGTCACGGGAGCAGATACCGCATGGTTTGGTGAAATAGGAACATGAAAGAAAAACAGGCATAGTTGCTGGTGAGGAATACATTCAGTGTGTTCTTAGGTTTTTGCTGAGTTCTGCCAGGTTTCTACCTAAGCTCAGAGACCAAGTCTGCACTTAGAAACGTACGTAACCTGGGACCAGGGGGGCTGGTTGTCCTTGTGCCAAGACAGATGATGAAATGCACTTTCTCCTCAAATTTTATAAGTGTCTGGGTTCTTAAAGCCTGTATTCTGCAGGAGGAGGAGGTCCCATTGCTACTTTTTCTCCCTCTTCCTGGAGTAGGAGACAGTGGTGTTCAGGGAAAGACACTGAGCTGGAGGTTGCTGAAATCAGGACACAGAGGCAGGCAAGTCTGAGGTAGGGGCGAGACTTCATGAAAGCTTTAGCTGTGTCTCCAATGTGCATGGGATTCAATGTTATTTCATTAATTATCTGACATTTGATATGAAAATACTGCACAGAATACAAAAATAAAGCGTATTTCCGGAGGCTGTTTGCGATCTCAAAGTCCTTTGATGATGTAAACTTCCGATTTCTTAGTTTTCTCAGCAGCATCTTAACTCTGCAAACCTTTAGCCCTGCCTGCCTGGCAGGTGAAGGGTTTCCATGGAACAAGTAATGAGCTTCAGCGCTGAGAGCCTCCACCTCTGCCTGTGTCCTCCACTGGGTACAAGTCCGTGAATAAACCTAGGGTGTTTTGTCTACCTGGAATATCTTTCTTAGGAAGATGACTCTTTCCTCTCCCTTGTGGTTGAACAACTCTGTCCATTAGCGTGCCCCTTCCCTACTCATCACTTCCTGTGCAGGGATGTGCAACATGCTCAAGGCTTGGGCCACCACAGGACCGCTCTTCAGGGCACTGCGACTCAGCCAAGAACGTACCATGTGACCCAGCAGGGGCAATCTGAGGTCCTGGCTAGCACTGGCAGAGTGAGGCTCAGAGAAAGTGCCTCCCTGTCCATGTGGGTTTATGAGCAAGGCAGATGGGTGTTTCCAGCCACTCTAATAAAACAAATGAGTGGAATAAAGGGATGAGGGAACACACACTGGTGAAAAACAAAGAAAGAAATGGAAATGGGGAAGAAATCCAGCCAGGTATCATTCGCACCCCTGGAAACCGTCCTGAGGGGGCTTCCGTTCCTGGCTATCAGACGATACTTTTTGTTTTCTTTTTTTTTTTTTTTTCACATTTGTAATTATTTACTCTTTGTATTTATAAAACTGCATGGCCTTGTACAGCTTACTTAAGGTCTCTATACATGCATCACCATTAATATAAATTTCTGAGAATGCACTAGAGTATGCAAAGATATATTTGTCAAATTTTTAATTATTTTAAAATAAACTTGTGAAGTGGAAAATGGAAGAAAGATTATTATTTTTTTTTCTTTTTGTAGACAAAGTTTCACTCTTGTTGCCCAGGCTGGAGTGCAACGGCACAATCTCAGCTCACCACAACTTCCACCTCCCAGGTTCAAGTAATTCTCCTACCTCAGGCTCATGAGGTAGCTTGGACTACAGGTATATACCACCACACCTGGTTAATTTCACATTTTTGGTAGAGACAGGATTTCTCCATTTTGGTCAGGCTGGTCTCGAACTCCCAACCTCAGATGATCCACCCGCGTCAGCCTCCCAAAGTGCTGGCATTATAGGAGTGAGCCACCTCTCCCTGACAAAATGAGATTAAAAAAAAAAAAAAAACATGTCTTGGCCGGGTGAGGTGGCTCATGCCAGTAATTTCAGCACTTTGGGAGGCCGAGGCATGTGGATCACCTGAGGTCATGAGTTCGAGACCAGCCTGGCCAACATGGCGAAACCCCGTCTCTACTAAAAATACAAAAATTAGCTGAGCATGGTGTCATGTACCTGTAATCTCAGCTACTGGGGGCAGGGGGTTGAGGGGGGAGAAGCACTTAAACCTGTGAGGCAGAGATTGCAGTGAGCCCAGATGGTGCCACTACACTCCAGCCTGGGCAACAGAGGACGACTCCATGTTAAAACAAACAAACAAACAAACAAAAAACAAAACAAAACAAAGTCTTAAATCACCTATCTAAATGTAATAAGCACTGAGAAAGTGTGAGATAAAAGCATCATATATACTATATATTAATAAGCATGCTATTTATGATTGCATATATTAAATGTCTCTTCTTTGAGCAAATACTCACATCTAGAAGTCTTTATTTACATATTACTTCTGGTAGTTTACAGTATCTCTTGCATTATAGTCATTTATTCAAGTATGTAACTTTCCCTTTTAGTAATTTCTTTGAGGACAGGAACCATATCTTAGTCACCTTGGTATGACACAGCTCTTAGCCTTTCGCAATGCAGTTCAGCAAACATTCCTTGAGCCATGCTAGCAAATGCTGGGGACACAGAGGACGTGGGCTTCTGCCATTAAGAAGTCTAATTTCCCTGCACTCCTTTGTCGATTCCAATTGCGAAACCGATCTTGGTTTGGATACTATTGAATGAGAAGGGAACCGCTGATCAAGGACTCCCAAAACATCTAATAGGAGTGCACTTTCTCCTGAATTGTTCTTCTTAAGGTAGCTCAGGAAGTGTTTTAACTGGGTGTGTGATTTCCTTTATATTTCTATGTTTGCTATCTTGGATATTTCAGCTTTAGATTAAATAGCTCAGTGATAGTGAAAGTCCTAGCCATCAATGAATTCTGAAGCTCACCTCAAACATGAGACCTTGAATTCCTGTGAGTCCCCATTTAAATTTCATCACAAGAATTATCTTCTAAGTTAGCCCTTTAACAATTTGCAAATAGTAGTGGTGCCCTTCATTTTAACTCATGTTTTAAATCAGACCTTGTGCTACACTCAATTATATCTTAAGGACTTATTTGCCAAAAGTATTTAGAGCTGGAGGGCTTTCACTTCTTGAATATAAAGGATTTGATGTCTATAGTACTTAATAAAGTGGGTAGCAATTATTAATATAGTAATACTTTATTAGTTTAACTGAAACCAGAGATATAAATGTTTCAAGATTTAGACTTATAACATTAAAGCCAAATTAAAATAAGTCCAAGAAAAAGTCTGTGAAATTCATTTAGCTGAATTCTATATTTTTAAAGTAGAACGAGTGATTATTGTTACTCCCGGTGGTTAAAACTAAAAGAAGTGTGCTTAAATTTGAATTTCTGGAATTATTAGACTTTCATTAAATCAAAAAGCCAAAGCCAGCAAAAATTGTTTTGAGTACAGAATGGAGCACTGTGCCCCTATTACAGGCCTCCACTTGAGCCAGTGCCATGGTGCCCTAGGCTTGGAGCTTGCCAAAGCCTTCAGATCCCTAGTGGATGGAGAGAAACCGTCATTGTGGGATTCCAAATTACAGTGAAAGGAAATTGCATGCTCACCCTTCCTTATGCACAGGCAATTAGCAAGCCATATAAATTTAAGTTGGAAGTAAAGGGCTCCAAGTCTTTGAAAAACAAAACTGCTCTTGGTTATGCAGCCACAGAGCCTGGCAGAGTGTGACGGCTCAAGCTTATCCCCACCCCAGCGGGTCCTGCTGACAGTGGTAGGGGAGGGAAAAAAATTAATCAAAACTCACTTGCTGTAATCATTCCATCGTCAATTTCTGAAATGGACCCAGGATGACACACCACAGAAAGGAGAAACAAGAATTCCTGCGAGAATGAAGAAATACAGAAATAAACTCTGTAGTCAATATCTTAATTTTTCCACCTCCTTCCAAAAGGCAAATTAAAATTCTCTGTGGGGGGATTATTTCCTAATACATTATTTGAGGTAAATGGAAAATTACAGATTTTTCCATCCAAAATGGGCACGATGGGGTTGTTTCTGGTGGTTATACAAAGTCTCCACCAGGTTCTCTACCCAGTCAGCACCTGCTTAGGGGCCTTTTAAAGTCACAAGCATGTAAAGAGGTGAAGAGATGACCACGATTTTTCCCTGATTATTTTCTAGCCTTCAACAGGGCTCGTATTTATCCACTTTTTAGTGCTGTAACCTTTTTTGTCTTTGTGAGATGTCTCTTCTCTAAGCAAAGCCCCCCTCCACCCCCCAACTCTCCATCCCCCCATCCCCCCACCCCACCTCGACCGCCCCGGCCAGAGTGAAGCCAGCATCATCTCTCGGGTCATCTCACACATGGGGCATAAAGTGCCTTCCAAGTTAGGAGGGAAAATTGTAGCTTTGGGTGACCAAAGTTAAGATTTTAATAAATAAATATATTTTTTGATTTCTCGAAATTTGTATATTACAAATATATATATTTTTTGTTTTTCAATTTATCTATATAACAAGCACGCACCATTTCTTATATTCAGAAACAAAAGTATGTCGTGGGTGTTGGTCTGCGGGAATTAACGTGCATTGCTTTAGTGCGGGGATCACAAGGCAGCCTGCTCCGGCCCCGCTGCCTGCTATGAGGAAAGGAGACGTGCTCCCTGTGCTAGGACATGAGTCTCCAGGACCACCCGCATGGCTTGGAGAGGGAGAAGGGCAGCTACGGGTCCAAGAGCAACACCCTCCTGGGGAGAGGAGTTCAGTGAGGGGAAGGCTGAGGCTGAGAGCTGGTGGCACCCGAATGGGTGTCTCACACCCGACAGAATGAGGTTGCACTTGCAGGGGGGCAGGGGGGCGGGAATCTCTTGGAGTTCCCAGAAACACTCCTTGGGGTGCTGCAAAATTCCTTGTCTCTTAGGTGAAATTGGGAGCTGCACCCTTCAGATTGATGCTGCCTTCAAAGGTGCTCCCTGACAGCCTAGGGAGGAAGTGAGGGCCTGGTGGGACCCACAGAGGGTGAAATGTTACGACTTTTGCAGATGAGGCCGAGGGATCTGAGGTCTCCGAACGTTGTCGCGCTACCAGCCCACTTGAAAAACGCAGTCTGTGATCCCCACCCTGCATGAAGACGTCTTTCCAGGCTGTACCTGCAGCAGTGAGGGCTGGAGAGTCACTTCCCCGGCCGGGCACAGAGGCCTGGAGAGGGCCCAGGAGGGGTTCCCTCCTCATCTCCCTGGGCCTCCAGGTGGCCTCTTTGCTGCCCACGTGCTCATGGTCACGCTTTCTTCACTTGAATCCTCTGGTGGGAGATGTCTCAAGGTGCTGTTAATATTGTTCATCTGTTTGTATTTTGCAAACGAGCCGCACTTCTTCGGGGAAGGTATCCTGTGAACTAACACCGTGTTAGGAGCCACAGGGGCGGCTGGGTCCAGGTGGATGTGGAAACGTCACTCAGCCTTTCTCAAGTCGGGCCCGGCTTGGAGCAGATTGACAACAGGATTGACATCTCTTAAAGTCTCTGATGGACCCAGGATTTTCCCAAACTGGTTGCCAAGACCCAAGGGGCAGGACTTAGGCTGGAACCACCGCGAAACGCTCTCTGGCGAGCAGGTTTCTCCTTCGTGGGATGAACCCCCTTCCCATGCCCATGGCCCTGGCATTCCTGTGGACTCGCCCGACCTGAGTGGCATGGACTCACATCGGCGCTGACGGTCTCTGATCTCCGAGCAGATGATCATACAGTCGGGAACATCGTATGGATTCATTTTCGTTCCAAAACAAAACATTAAATACACTTTAGCTTCTAAGAGGCATGCAGAGGGCTCTTCACTGGAGGCAGAGCAGAACCACGGAAATTACGCTGCGGGCTACTTCTGTTTTGAAACCGAAAGTCTTCTCTCATGAAAATTTATGGTAAATTTTCCAGCCCTGCAAATGCATACTCTTATAAACCCTTCCAGACAGACTAATAAAATAGAAGCTCATTCAAAAAAAAAAAAAAAAAAAAAAAAAACCTCTCTGCTTTCATGAAAAATGATCTACCATTAAGACTCCTGAGATTCTATGAAGAAAAGCGGCTAATAAATTCTGGGTGAAGACCTAGGTGTCAGAGATGTCAAAGCTGAATAAAATGGACAGCTGAGCATGTGAGTAAAACGAGAGCCCGCGGGAAGACAGGGAGGGTGGGGGCACCAGGCGGGCAGCACCAAGTCCGAGTCCAGAACCAGCGGTGAAGTCAGAGCGCGCCCGGCCTGCGCGGCCGCTGGGCACTGCCACCGTGCCAGGAAAACGAGCTGCTCAGTCCACACTGGCACAGCCTGAGGGAGAGCTGCGGTGGACTGCTTTAAGGTAAACAAAATCAGCCTACATACTCCCATCCTATTTAGTTACTAAAGAACACACCTTCTTTCTTCACTTGTGAAAAGCTAAGGACAGACACATTTTTTTTTTCTCTTTTTCAACAGAGATGGGATCTCACCCTGTTGCCCAGGCTGGTATGCGTGGGGCACGGTTTGAACACGGGTGAAAAATGAAGAAAGAATTGGAAATAGGAGAAAAGGTCCAGCCAGGTACCATTTGAGCTCCTAGAAACAGTCCTGAGATGGCTTCCATGCCTGGCTATGAGACGATACTCTTTGTTATTTTTTTTCTTTTTACATTTGTATTTATTTATTCATTTTTTTGTATTTATGAAACTGCAAGCCCTTGTACAGCTTACTTAATGTTTCTATGCATGCATCACCGTTAGTATAATTTTTTGAGACTACACTACAGTATGTAAAGATTTATTTTCCAAATCTATAATTTTGTAAAATAAATTTGTGGAGTGGAAAATGAAGGAAGATAACATTAAAAAAAAAAAAGTCTAGGCTGGGTGCTGTAGTTCACGCCTGTAATTCCAGCACTTTAGGAGGCCATGGTGGGTGGATCACCTGAGGTCAGGAGATTGACACTAGCCTGGCCAAAATGGCAAAACATGCCAGAGTCTCACTCTGCCAGTGCTAGCGAGGACCACAGATTGCCCCTGCTGGGTCACATGCCATGTGCTTTACTCAGCCCCAGTGCCCAAGGGAGAGGTCCTGTGGTGGGCCAGGCTTTGGCCATGTTGCCCAACCCTGCACAGGAAGTGATGAGTAGGGAAGGGGACACCCTAATGGAAAGATTTGCTTAACCTAGATAAACCTTGGCTCACTGCAACCTTCGCCTCCTGGGTTCAAGAGATTCCCCTGCCTCAACTTCCTCAGTAGCTGAGATTATAGATGCCCCCCACCACACCTGGCTAATTTTTGTATTTTTAGTAGAGATGAGATTTTGCCATGTTAGCCAGGCTGGTCTTGAACTCCTAACCTCAAGTGATCTGCCTGCGTAGGCCTCCCAAAATGCTGGGATTACAGACTTGAGTCACCATGCCTGGCTCATACACAAAATATTTGTAAGAGAAATCACACATACCCATGGTATATGAATATCTAATTAAGCACATAAAATATGTTTTCATAAATATGTGTAATGCACAGTAAATTATACACACTACCTTATAACCACATACTCATGGGAAGTATATCACATTTTGTCAAGATTTAAAACATATTGATCATTAGATATTGCAACACAGGAATCATAGTACAACAGACACCAGTGCAAAAGAAATGCAAACAGTAATACTTGGTATTTAGGCACAGATGGACAGTCATAACCAAGGTCACTGTACCAAATTTTTAAACAGTTTACTTTCATTAACTTAAGAGAAGGAATTTCCCTTTGAAGTCTTGCCAACGAAAAATGATTTACAGATGAGAAGCGGATATAAAGGAGTAATAATGAGCCCATGATGCCTGATGCTTTGGAGGCAAAGATGCTTATGCTGAATGTACTCTAGCAAGGTGGGGCCACAGTTGGTGAGTATGGATGGCCGCCTAACTATGGACAATCAGTAAGTGTAGATGTGTTTCTGTCTGTGCCACGCTGGTGGTATATTTTAAATCGATACTAGTAATACCAGTTGACATTCATGCCAGTTGTTGGTATTTAAGTCTCTGCTTAACTTTTGGGGCATGGAAACCTCCTGGTTAGGGCATCACCTTGTGCGCACAATTGTCAGATAAATCCTGGCGCCCAGAGGTGCCTGCAGCTGTGTAGAAATGGGGTATTTTTATTGAATGCTCAACACACTTGCTTTTGTAGCTTTGCTCGAGTGGGATCACAAAAATGTGGGAACATGCAGCGCCCTTCCCCCCAGCATCCTGATCACTATCGGATTCCCAACTTCCTCCAGGTCCCTGCACTCCCTTGGTTCTCAGAAGTTCACACCCCCGAGTGCTGACTCACTGGTGTCTGGGATCAGGTCAGCCCACGTCCAGTCTCACAACACTGCAGCCCACCGTGGCTCGGCCCCATGCCTGGATACCTGAAGCCCCTCACACTGAGGCCACAGCCCCACTCATTAAAACAGATGGGCTGGGGGTTTCCTTTCTTTTCAAACCGCGTGCAAGCACAGGTCAGACACTGCCCGAATTCCACGTGAATCCACTGCCCCCTGCCCATGCTGCTAGAAAGGCTTTTCTGTCCATGTATTTTCCACATAAAACTAGGAAAGGTGAGAAAGCAGGTGCCAGAGTCCGATGAAAGATGTGGCTGCCATGTGCTCTCCAACAAGCCACACAACCCCTCCGAGCTCACCCACCAACTGGGGAAAACAGTACCTCCCAGCAGAGTTTAACGGGCATGTCCAGCCAGACTTGCATAGATTCCTGACGCACAAAACTGTGGGGAAAAAAAACGCTTCTTAATTTTAGCCACACAATTTTGGGATATTTTGTGTTGCAACAATAGCTAACACCATGCCCTATAGAAATGTGTGTCTACGTACACCACAAAGCCTGTATGAGAACGTTCATGGAGACCTCATTTGAAATGCCCCAAACTGCAAGTTATCCAGTGTCCCTAAACCACAGAAGGAATAAATAATCCGTGGTGCATCCATTTATGCAATACCATGTGCTAGTGAAGATGAACAGACCATAACTGTGCATGTCATCATGAATACATCTCAAGATGTAATACTGAGCAAGAGAAATAATAAATAACAGGGTTCATACCACTCACCTAATTTATAGAAATCTTAACAATACAGAAAATTGTCCTACGCTGTTAGAAGTTGAGAAAGGTGAGTTAACTTTAGAGCTAAAGTGCCTGATTTGTAAAATAAGCAGGTTAGATTTGCTCTAGTCCAAAGCGGGGTCAGCTGGCCCTCCTGTGAAGGGCTGGGTGGTGACTACCTCAGGCTGTTTGGGGACACATGGTCTATGTCATGACGAATCAGCTCTCACTGTAGCACAACAGAAGCTAATAGTACATAAATAAGTAGGCCTACCTTTCAGTAAAACTTTATTTACAAAACCAACCAAAGATCAGATTTACCTAAGGGCCATAGGTCGCAAAACCCTGCTCTAAAATATAACAATTGTAAAAATGGTGACTGTATTCATGTGATATGTTATTTTAGAGCTACACTAAAAGAAAAACAAAATGGTACCCGCAACTTCATTTTAGTACTTACTAGAATAAAATGGGGGGAGAGAGATTACATTTTCAAAAGCATTAAGCACTCCCACTTGGGGTTCGGTCAGAATGACAAAGCAGTCTGGCTCCCTGGTCTCAAAGTTTCCAAGACCTTTGAAGAGCCAAAATGTATTGTCTTTATTTCTTAGCAAAAGCTGTCTAGAAAAGGTACTGTTCCTGCATATCCCAACCCCTTTTCAAGACCACTGTTTGGAAGGGGTGTGGAGAATCTGAGCTGGCCTGGAAGAGCACCCCTGGGCTTCTGGGCCTCTTGTTCTGAGTAGATAAGTCGAAGGTTGTGGAATCACCCTCCACAAGTGATGGATGGCAGCAAACACTTTCACTGTTTCCACATTTGCTGAACCTAAACCTTATCTGATGAAAATATGCATGAGTTATGCAGCCACAGTCATCCCTGCATATATAAATCTGAAGATGTTCACCAGTAGCAACTCCCAAACAAAGTTCAGAACACCCAATATTCCATTAAAACCAGGAACATGCCCTAAGCGTTCCCCAGCATGAAGGAAACAATGTCTTGCCACCAGTGCAATAGAATGTGGTTATCCTAAGTTTAGGAAGAGTGGCTACAGACAGCGCTATGCCCATGTTCAGAGTCTATCCAGAGAAGGGCTTGCATCACCACACACTTGGTGCCAGAAGATGATACCCAGGCCACTTTCCTCTACCCACTACAGGTTGTTGATGTTTATCCAAATGAATAACACAATTCAAAATCCTGGTGGCCAAAATGAATGAAGCTTTAGGTCTTTGTAAATTCTGGATATCAGCCCCTTGTCAGATGGGTAAACTGCAAAAAATTTTTCCCATTCTGTTGGTTGCCGATTCACTCTACTGACTGTTTCTTTTACTGTGCAGAAGCTGTGGAGTTTGATTAGGTCCTATTTGTCTATTTTGGCTTTTGTTGCCAATGCTTTCTGTGTTTTGGTCATGAAGTCCTTGCCTATGCCTATGTCCTGAATGGTTTTGCCTAGGATTTCTTGTAGGGTTTTTATGGTGTTAGATCTTATGTTTAAGTCTTTAATCCATCTTCAGTTAATTTTAGTGTAAGCTGTCAGGAAGGGGTCCAGTTTCTGCTTTCTGCACATGGCTAGCCAGTTTTCCCATCACCATTTATTAAACAGGGAATCCTTTCCCTATTGCTTGTTTTTGTCAGGTTTGTCAAAGACTGGATGGTTGTAGATATGTCATTTTGCCTCCAAGGCCTCTGTTGTGTTCCATTGGTCTATATTTCTGTTTTGGTACCAGTACCATGCTGTTTTGATTAATTTAGCCTTATAGTATAGTTTGAAGTCTGGTAGTGTGATGCCTCCTGCTTTGTTCTTTTTGTTTAGAATTGACTTGGTTATGCGGGCTCTCTTTTGATTCCATATGAAGTTTAAGGTGTTTTTTTCTAGTTCTGTGAATAAGGTCATTGTTAGCTTGATGGAAATAGCTTTGAATCTGTAAATTACTTTGGGCAGTATGGCCATTTTCACGATGTTGATTCTTCCTAACCATGAACATGGAATGTTTCTCCATCTGTTGGTATCCTCTCTTATTTCGTTGAGCAATGGCTTGTAGTTCTCCTTGAAGAGGTCCTTTACGTTCCTTGTTAGTTGTATTCCTAGGTATTTTATCCTCTTGGTAGCAATTGTGAATGGCAGTTCGTTCTTGATTTGGCTCTCTTTAAGTCTGTTACTGGTGTATAGGAATGCTTGTGATTTTTGCACATTAATTTCGTCTCTTGAGACTTTGCTGAAGTTGCTTATCAGTTTTAGGAGATTTTTGGCTGAGATGATGGGGTCTTCTAGATATACAATCATGTCGTATACAGATAGAGACAATTTGACTCCCTCCTTTCCTATTTGAACACCCTTTATTTCTTTTTCTTGCCTGATTGCTCTGGCTAGAACTTCCAGTACTATATTGAATAGGAGTGGTGAGAGAAGGCATCCTTGTCTAGTGCCAGATTTCAAAGGGAATGCTTCCAGTTTTTGCTCATTCAGTATAAGAAAAAAACAAACAAGCCCATTCAAAAGTGGGCGAATGATATGAACAGACACTTTACAAAAGAAGCCATACATGAGGCCAACAAACATATGAAAAAATGCTCATCATCACTGGTCATTAGAGAAATGTAAATCAAAACTACATTGAGATACCATCTCACAACAGTTTGAATGGCGATCATTAAAAAATCTGGAATCAACATGCTGGAGAGGGTGTGGAGAAATAGGAACACTTTTACACTGTTGGTGGGAGTGTAAATTAGTTCAACCATTGTGGAAGACAGTGTGGCGATTCCTCAATGACCTAGAAATAGAAATTCCATTTGACCCAGCAATTCCATTACTGGGTATATATCCAAAGGATTATAAATCATTCTACTATAAGGACACATGAACATGAATGTTCATTGCAGCACTGTTTACAATAGCAAAGACCTGGAACCAACCCAAATGCCCATTGATGATAGACTGAACAGGAAAAATGTGGCACATATACACCATGGAATATTATGCAGCCATCAAAAACAATGAGTTCATGTCCTTTGTAGGGACATGGATGAACCTGGAAACCATGATTCTCAGCAAACTGACACAAGAACAGAAAATCAAACACCACATGTTCTCACTCATAGGCGGGTGTTGAACAATGAGAACACATGGACACAGGGAGGGGAGCACTACACACTGGGGTCTGTTGGGGGGAAATGGGGGAGGGATGGTAGGGTGGGGAGGCGGGGAGAGATAGCATGGGGAGAAATGCCAGATATAGGTGAAGGGGAGGAAGGTAGCAAATCTCGCTGCCATGTGTGTACCTATGCAACAATCTTGCATGTTCTTCACATGTACCCCAAAACCTAAAATGCAATTATATATATCTCTCTATATATATATAGATATATATATATAAATGAATAAACCTAACTTTTCCATAACTTTGTCATCTCAGTTTTAGGACACTCAGAATATGACATTTTTGGATTTGAAATGTAGTTTAGAATTCATGGCCAAAGGTAATGGCCATTAAAAAATTAAGACTCCTCAGGCACTTGGCAGCAGGCAAAGGAATGAGTGGCTTTGGTCATTACCTGACCATGTGTGAATGTGACCATGCTTAGCTTTCTCCTCCAGGGACGTGTCTATACGTGGTAGAATGCCAGGCTAAAAGTTAACTTAATTTTGATTTCATTGTCACTGAGTGACTTCAAAAAAGTCATAGTACAATGGAGCACTGAGCTAAGTCACTTACTGCATGCACAGAAAGATGCCTGTCATTCCATAGGCCAAGCAAATGAACACAGAAGAAATTGCAAATCTCTTAGATTAAGCCACAAGAATATTCAAAGCTAGAATGGGTTTCGTCTAGTTAACATACTGGAGGAGATTGCCAGTGAGAAACCAAACACCTCTCTGTCTCCAGTTCCTAGCTGACTCTTAAGGAAAAACTGCTCCCGAAGTAAGTAAATCAATTATGGCATTTGTTGGGGTAGGGGAGTGGGTAGGCAAACACAAACACAGACAAAAATCCGGCACTCTCCTACACATCCCCTCATTGTATGGCCAGGTAAGTAGTCAGGATGGCAAGTGTGGTTTTGAAAACGAGCTCGATCCTGTGTTGTTCTAAATATCCGCCAATGACCAAAAGTGTTTAAAATTACCTTTAGTCTCTAAAAGTAAGTGACACTTTTATGTCAACAGGGATTTAGACACGGATGAATAATCAGGATTACTCTGTAATGGATGTTTGTGTAACTGCAGAGTCTCTGTCTACACCATGAGGAAGTTGTAGTTAGGCTCTCAATGCACCCATTTATGCCTCAGCCTAGCCCCTGTGTACGATAGCCCCTCACCCTGGGGGTGAGGCCTTGCAATCCACCTCCCCTAGAACACAGGTGACAGAATCCAGTTCAGAGACACCTGTGGAAGCTCGGCCAAATGCATTTTACTTCTCAGTTGATAAAAGGAACAGAGTTAGAGGAGGAATAAAGTTGGAGCTGAGACAGCTATTGGTGGTAGGGAGGTGGGATGCTCAGGGAGGAGAGTGGGGTGCCCAGGGAGGAGGGTGGGGTGTCCTGAGGCTTCTGCCATTCTGAAAGCTTCGGTCTTCCCCCTTCACTCAGTGTGCTTTCATTTAATTGCAATGAGAGGGGACAGAGTTGAGGGCATGTCAGTGAGTTGGCTAGTTTTGTGTAACACAAGGAGCTTTAGGCAACCTGGTCTGCCAGTGCCTGGCCTCAGCAGCCAATCTTAGGCTGTGGGATCCATTGTTGTCTCCAAAATGAAAGAGTCTCCTCATACAATATCATCCCTAAAGTGTGGGAACAGCCCTTGTCCCCTACAACAAGGCAACGTGGCAAGTGCACACCTCCTCCCACTTGCCAACCCCGGCTCTTTGTGCACGAGGACCACAGACATGAGGTTTTACTGCAGCGTTCAAGTGATTTCTGGAAGAAATTCCAGTAGGAAGGAAACAAAATGTGATGTTCCAAGTCACTTAGCCTTCGCTAACAATGATTCGTCTCTTACCGGCTGTGACTTCTGATTTTTACCTAACTAATAGATCCAAGCCAGGAGCACATCTCACAGAGATGCCCTCCTACCTCCAGCTACAGCCTGTGTCAGATGGAAACCCTGGGTTAGCCTGCTTAGTGCACCCCACACACACAATTGTGGACTTCCTCCACCCTTCACTAGGCTGTTTATCCTGAAGGGTAGAAATAGCGCCTTCTAGCTCCAGGACTTACTCCCTGGTTACGTTGTGAGAGGTTGACCTAACACCATAAAAACCCTAGAAGAAAATCTAGGCAAAACCATTCAGGCATAGGCAAGGACTTCATGACCAAAAAGCCCAAAGCATTGGCAACAAAAGCCAAAATAGACAAATGGGACCTAATCAAACTCCACAGCTTCTGCACAGCAAAAGAAACAGTCATTAGAGTGAATTGGCAACCAACAAAATGGGAAAAATTTTTGCAATCTACCCATCTGACAAAGGGCTGATATCCAGAATCTACAAAGAACTAAAACAGATTTACAAGAAAAAAACAAACAAGCCCATTCAAAACTGGGCAAAGGATATGAACAGACACTTTACAAAAGAAGACATACAGGAGGCCAACAAACATATGAAAAAATGCTCATTATCACTGGTCATTAGAGAAATGCAAATCAAAACTACATTGAGATACCATCTCATGCCAGTTCGAATGGTGATCATTAAAAAATCTGGAGACAGCAGATGCTGGAGAGGATGAGGAGAAATAAGAAGACTTTTACACTGTTGGTGGGAGTGTAAATTAATTCAACCATTGTGGAAGACAGTGTGGCGATTCCTTAAGGACCTAGAAATAGAAATTCCATTTGACCCAGCGATCCCATTACTGGGTATATATCCAAAGGATTATAAATCTTTCTACTATAAGGACACATGCACACGAATGTTCATTGCAGCACTGTTTACAATAGTAAAGACCTGGAACCAACCCAAATGCCCATCGATGATAGACTGGACAGGGAAAATGTGGCACATTTACACCATGGAATATTATGCAGCCATCAAAAACGATGAGTTCATGTCCTTTGTAGGGACATGGATGAACCTGGAAACCATGATTCTCAGCAAACTGACACAAGAACAGAAAATCAAACACCACATGTTCTCACTCATAGGCGGGTGTTGAACAATGAGAACACATGGACACAGGGAGGGGAGCATCACACACTGGGGTCTGTTGGGAGGAAATAGGGGAGGGACAGCAGGGGGTGGGGAGGTGGGGAGAGATAGCATGGGGAGAAATGCCAGGTATAGGTGAAGGGGAGGAAGGCAGCAAATCACACTGCCATGTGTGTACCTATGCAACAATCTTGCATGTTCTTCACATGTACCCCCAAACCTAAAATGCAATAAAAAAGAGAGGTTCTCCATATTGTTGAGTAGAGGCAAGAATTAATTGCCTCTGCTCTGTAATGGATGTTTGTGTAACTCCAAAGTGAATCCCTTTCTATACCACAAGGAAGTTGTAGTTACTCTCTGAATGCACCCACTCTTCCCTCATCCTGGTTTCTATATACAAGGGCCTAAACCCATATCTACACCCTATGGAAACCCCTATCTAAATCCCTGTTGACATAAAAGTGTTACTTGCTTTCAGAGCCTAAAGATAATTTTGAAACACTTTTGGCCATTGGCAGATATTCAGAACAACACAGAATCAAGCTCATTTTTGAAACTACACTTGCCAAGGCAGGAATTACTTAATCATTTAATTAAATCTAGCCTTTAAAAACTCAAGACTATTAAATGACAACTAGAATGGCAGGCACCATGACCTAGCCAGCACTTTAGGCACCCTGACGCGGCAAGACAGATTAAGGGGATGAGGACAGGAGGATTCCAACATGAGAGAAATGTAAAGAAAGCCTCTAGAGAGCAGCAATGGTGAATCCATGACAACGGTGTTAAGTGAGTGATGGTGAAACTCACTAACCAACTGCCTCCCACGTGGCCTGGGGCTAACTCTGGTTAAATTCGTTTAAGTAAAATAGAGACAGTCATCTGTGGTTGAAGATACAAGCTGATGGGCAAAAAGTGAAGTAGGTAAAATAAAACAAATCAAAAAAGAAAAAAGGAAGGAAAGAAAAAAGAGAAAGAGAAAGAAACGGAAGGAAAGAAAGAAGAAAGAAAGAAAGAGAAGAAAGAAAGGGAAGGAAGGAAGGAAGGAAGAAAGAAAGAAAGAGAAAGAAAGAAAGAGAGAAAGAAAGAAAAAGAAAGAAAAGGGAGGGAGGGAAGGCAGGCAGGCAGGCAGGCTAGAGAAAGGTAACAGAAAGTTGAGAAAAACACAGTGGCCACTTTGACCCACTTTTTAGCAAATGACCTTGGGCTGTATTGGGGAAGGCCACTGGAGCAGGCAGGCTGGGGTGGGTTTGGAGAGCACATCTCATCAGAAGCAGGGTTCCATTTTGTTTCTTGTGGAACATCTGGAAGCAGGGGAGCTTCTTTCTGTAAGTCATTTCTAAGGAAATTGAGATTGTTACTCTTCTGTGAACTTCTCAAAATTTCATGCTTCAATAGGAAGAATTCATACATCAAAATAAAGGAAGCAGCAGTCCCACGAAGATCAGTGACTACTGTCACCAGGCAATGTCTAATAGCATTGGTTTCTCGGGAAAAAATGAAATCTTAAGTGCGTAAGTGGCACAGATGTTTCACGGGGATCTCCCGGTAAATGTTGCACTTGGGAGACCAAACCTCCTGCGTCTTAAAGGACCACATGGACTTGGATACGTGGGCTCAAGGATTTCACGTACACACAGCACACATGCGGACATATGCTTGTCAAGATGGTGGGGAGGACATTTCACGTTGTGCAAACCACCAGTGTGTGGGTAAGGCCATGTGTCTCATTTGCTAAAAAACTGCTCAAGCGTCACGTATCAGTATTTCTCCTGTGAATTTGATAGTGGCATTCAGTCCAGGAGAGAGGCCAGCAGCTCTCAATATAAATACTAGGAACCGTGTTTCACTGAACAGTCGTTAACGTAGCAGACACAACCTCTACACGCGAGGTAGTGCTTTGTTTCTGGATTTACGGCCACAGTCTGTGGGCGGTGTGTTACACAGACAGCCCTGGAGGGGTGCCCCATCCTCTGCGCCGGTCCAGTATCTTGAGTAGCCTCTGAACTGGATCCACCATTAGCAGCAAACGTGCTGAACGAAGTGCATTGGATGGACAGCGTGTCAATCTGAACTTAAGTTGGACTTGAGAGAAGCCTTGGGGCCTTCACCTTGGCATTTGTGTTTGTAGAAAACGCACCTGTCCTGTGCATCTGCTACGGAAGATACAGCGGGGCTGACCCACAGGGTCCCAAGGCCCTTAAGGCCACTGCCTGAGCAGTGGGAGGCATCTTTTCAGCAGTCACTTGCATGCTGTGTGACGTAAGTCACCTCGCTTCTCAAGGTACTAATGCATTCATCAATATTAAATGCTAGTCATTGTGATCTTGGTAAGACATAGGAGCTTTCAAGCTCAGCATGCTTTGTTGACATTTGAGTGTTTTCCTTCCCCCAATAAAACCACTTCTTTTTTTTTTTTTGAGACGGAGTTTCGCTCTCGTTACCCAGGCTGGAGTGCAATGGCGCGATCTCGGCTCACCGCAACCTCCGCCTCCCGGGTTCAGGCAATTCTCCTGCCTCAGCCTCCTGAGTAGCTGGGATTACAGGCACGTGCCACCATGCCCAGCTAATTTTTTTTTTTTTTTTTGCACTTTTAGTACAGACGGGGTTTCACCATGTTGACCAGGACGGTCTCGATCTCTCGACCTCGTGATCCACCCGCCTCGGCCTCCCAAAGTGCTGGGATTACAGGCTTGAGCCACCGCGCCCGGCCTTTAAAACCACTTCTTAAAACATACACAGCTTTCTTCTCCCCCCCCCCCCCCTCCTTTTCCTTCTCCTCCTCCTCTCTCTTCTTATGGTAGATGTTCTGCTTCCAAAGATGAGGACTCAGAGAATTGGATTTGCTCTCTCAGAAACAGGCAGGGAAGTCTCCCTCTGTGCGAGAGCAACGTGCGGGCCTCTACGGGAAGCAAGGGGAAGTCCGCGCGGAGAAGACAAAAACACCCCGCCATCTCCCCATTCAGCAAAGACAAAACGTTTGTCTCAGATGGGCAACACCAAAAGGCATCCAGTAACAAATCAGGCTAATGATCTGATAGGAAAAACCCTAAACCCAAAGTCACCATTGTGCTCTCCGGTCCGCCCCGTCAGGCCCCTTGCTGAAGTCATTTCGACCTCCAGCTGCTGAAGCTCTGCACGCAGTGCCTCGCGGAAAGGCGTTTGTCCTTCTACTTGCTCGAAGACTCTTTCTGAAAAGCTTCTGTCCCTTGGTTTTTTTCTTTTCCAGAAGAAGAAGGAGGAGGAAGTAGGAGGAGGAGGAGGAGGAAGAGGAGAAGGAGGAGGAAGAGGAAGAAGAATAAAAGGGAAAGAAGGAAAAAAAAAAGGAGAGAAAAGGCTAGGCAGAGTTAAATGGATTAATCACCTTTGCAGTGTAGAGACTGGCGAGAAGAAAGTTGGAATTTGGTCTTTATCCCACTTCTGAGTGACTGAGCTGATGCCTTTCAAATGCATATTTCCCTTTAATGACTTAATCGCCTAATTAGCTGACTGGCAGCGGCTGTGGGTAATGCGTGCTGGGCTCCCCTCTAATTCCACTTACCTTTAAGTGATTATGGAGGGATTCTGGTGAGAAAAGCTGCCCCTTGGACTTTAAGATCCCTGAGATAAAACACAGGAGGAAGAAAAACCAAAATAAACCCATTCAGCAGGAAACGTGAAGCAACTTTTGTTTGAAATCCCGTCTTTGAAACCTAATGCTGACTGGGGGATGCGCACATTTACAGTCTCTGTGGGGCTTTTCAGGTTTCCTCCCTACTGCATTCATTTGTATTTCTTTGATCCCTTGTTGTTATTTTTAAAGATTTTAACATTGCTTTCCTTAGCCTTTCCCAAATAAACCACTCCCGGCAAGTGATACAAAAAGCGAGACTTTGTAGGATAAGAAATGAGAATTAGCACGCAGATCGTTTCACCTGTGAACTCCTCTGTGTCGGGGAGTAGGAGAGAGAAGAGGTTTCTTCTGTAGAAGGTGAACTTTGGGGAACAACAGAAGACTCAAAGGATGTCCCCAAGTAGGAAGCAGCCCACGGAATGCCAGACGCTCCAGCTCCAGGGATGGGTGGGAGGAGGAGGCTCGGCTTGGGGAGCACACGCTTCCCATGTCCATTGTGTCCATTGGTGCCTGCACGTCCCAGCAGGTCTCCAGCACAGACAGGCACTCACACTCACGTGATGTCTTCAAGCAAGTGTGGAGGATGAGCCCGGATTCTGTGTCACTCCCTCTTGACCACCATGGACAGGCAGGCACCTGGAGAGGAAGCTGGTGCCGGGGCTGTGCTGGGGCTCAGCGTGTAGCCATGGGACAGAGGAAGAGGACAATAGATAGATCCAGCTTCCTCCTCAATTTCCTGAGGTTGTGGGCATCACCCCAGTGAATACCAAGGAATGTTTAGTCTATTGGAGGGTAAGTTTACTTGAGACAAGCACGGTGAGACAAGCACCAAATTTTCTCACTCCAGTTCTCTCAGCTTAGTGCCACACTTTCACATTGTAAGATTTTTATTGTCACTTTTGTAGGATTAAAACATTAAAAAGCAGAAAAAGGACACGTGCACACAAATGTTCATTGCAGCACTGTTTTCAATGGCAAAGACCTGGAACCAACCCAAATGCCCATCGATGAAATGTGGCACATATACACCATGGAATATTACGCAGCCATCAAAAATGATGAGTTCCTGTCCTTTGTAGGGACATGGATGAACCTGGAAACCACCAGTCTCAGCAAACTGACACAAGAACAGAAAATCAAACACCGCATATTCTCACTCATAGGCGGGTGTTGAACAATGAGAACACATGGACACAGGGAGGGGAGCACTACACACTGGGGTCTGTTGGGGGGGAAATGGGGAAGGGACAGGGGGTGGGGAGGTGGGAAGAGATAGCATGGGGAGAAATGACAGATACAGGCAAGGGGACGGAAGGCAGCAAACCACACTGCCATGTGTGTACCTATGCAACAATCTTGCATGTTCTTCACATGTACCCCAAAACCTAAAATGCAATAAAAAAAAAAGAAAGCAGAAAAGCATTCAAGTCACTTCTACAGTCAAGCATGCTTCAAGCTCCACAGACATGCTCTGCGGTTTCCATGCCTTGCATTTCAAAGGAACGTCCCTGAAAAGAGTGGCTTCCGCCTCCTTCAGGAGTTGTTCCAAGAAACTCCCAGCACGGAATGGAGAGACACCGTCACGGCCATGCTGTCCCCAACAACACTCTCTTCCAACTGTGACAGGGAGAAACACGTCTAAGGGGGACCCAGGCTCGGGGGTGGTGCTCAGAATGAGCCTGAGCTCCAAGCATCCTGGAGTAAATCCGATGAAGACACTCAGTCCAGAAGAGGGACTGGCAAGTGTCTATAAATACGTGGAAAATAGTTAAGAGAAATGTGCTTCACGTGAGAAAGGGCGATCTGGTTCTGTTTCTGCTTGCAGGGTGTTGGGCAGATATTTAATGACTCAGGGACCAAGACATTCAAGGAACAAGACTTACTGGTCTTGAAAGCCATTCCACCAGGGACAAAGCCATTCCTAACGGAATCACCATGAAATGGCTAACTAAGAATTTCCATTATTACTTAAAAATGTCACTGGTACCTTTACTCAAGTGAGCACGGAAAGAAAGCCAAAATTATCAACTTTTAAGCAAACCAAAAAACTCAGATGAACCAATCTGTAAAATAACAAAATAAAATAACTTCTGTTTTCCAAAAGGCCAGTTATCACCAATAATGCAAACACTGAGGTGAACTTTTGTGATTGCGTGAAGTTACTCTAGTTGCACATATAAGTCATTTATAAGACAGGATATGAGATATTTCACTAAATTCTTTTTGATGTTTCAAATACCAGACAAGGGAAGAACTCATCTTTTTTAAAAATTGCAAAATTGGCCTGCCACGGTGACTCACACTGTAATCCTAGCACTTTGGGAGGCCAAGGAGGGCAGCTTACCAGGTCAGGAGTTCGAGACCAGCCTGACCATCATGGTGATACCCCCTCTCTACTAGAAATACAAAAATTAGCTAGGGGTGGCGGCAGGTGCCTGTAATCCTAGCTACTCGGGAGGCTGAGGCAGGAGAATCATTTGAACCTGAGAGGCGGAGTTTGCAGTGAGCTGAGAGCGTGCCATTGCACTGCAGCCTAGGTGAAAAGGTGAGAATCCATCTCAAAAAAAAAAAAAAAATTGTAAAAGTATAGTGATTTTCACTCAATTTTATGCTGGAAAAGTTCTAGCTTGTATAATAAACAGCTGTGGGAGATAAGATATTGTCTATCTCATCTTTCAAGGAGAATTATGGGAAGTCACTTATTTTGTTACACACAATGCACATCACAACTCCTTGTAGTTCTGAAATAACTTGGTTCCAAGGAACAAGAGTGAAACCTCGGTATTACTTAGCAAAACTTAGAAAGCTTAGCCTCACCTCCAGGTGGTAGGGCATTGCAGGTTTCATGTCCTCTGTAGCCTCCAAAGCCTTCCCTGACATCACAGCTGCCCTTGTCCCTGCTGACGAGTTTGCCTTGAACTAAAAGGAGCCTATGTAATAAGATCTCACTCAATTTGCTTTCTTTATGCCTTAAAATGTCTCTCATCAAGAACAGAAATGTCTCCTGGGTAGAAGAATTCCAGGGGGAGGGTTGGATCCTAATTCCCCACTTCATGGTGGACTACGCATAGTGATTTCCTTCCACAGACTACAACATGAAAAGGGGTTAGAGTGAGAAGGAGTAGCCTTACAGGGACAAGCACTGCTCCAGCCAAATGATCAGGGTCAACACCAGTGGTAGTGAGTCATGCTACATGTATGCAGTCTTAACGTGATAAGACGGAACTACCACTTTACCTCTGAGTCTTTCTCCCAGGAACCCATAGCCCCAGCCAAATCACGGTGAAATATCAGACGAGTTCCAGTTGAAAGGCAATTTTACAAAATACTTGACTAGGAGTCCTCAAAACAACTGAGGTCATCAAAAAACAAGTCGGAGAAACTGGAACAGCCAAGGCAAGCCTAAGAAGACATGTGAAATGTAATGTGGTGTTCCGGATGGGACTCTGGAGAAGAGAAAGAATTTTGGGAAAAAAAAAAAAACTAAGGAAGCCCAGATTAAGTGTGGACTTGGATAGTAATAACACACCCATGATGGGTCATTTAATTCTAACAAGTGCACACAGGTAATGCCAGCCATACAGAAAAGCAAGCGTGGGGCTTGCAAGGGGTTCTTCCTTCTGGCAGCTTCCATCTTCACTTCTTGCTGCAGTTGTTGCTAGCCAATGGGAATGCTGCAAAAGCTTTGTTTCTACCTGTCCATACTTTCCCTTCTGTCTCTCTGTTCACTCCTGTAAGCCTCGAGAGCCTCAACAAAGATGACTCCAAAGTCTTTTGCAAATTCCAAACTTAAAATTTAACTGTTGGCTTGGCAACCAATACTCAGAAAACAAACCAGTTACCTTCAACTCAAATATCCTAACACCCCTCAATAGGTTACCTTTCCCATGATGCCTCTCCTGACTCGGTTCCTGGTCCTGCCAGGCTCAGAGGCCCAGCAGCATCTTGGCTTCCCTTCTTCCTCATCCACGTGGGTGTCAGTCGAGCCCTGGAGATGCCACTGGTCTTCCTGTCCGGTCTGCACCTTCCTCCCACCCCCCACGCCATCACTTCTCCGACTGTCTCAGACTGTAAAGTGCTAATTCAGCTCACTCTAGGCCACCCGGAACCATATTGCCAAATGACCTCCCTGACACTGAGCTGTCTCATGGCTCTTTCCTGTTCCATAAACATCTCCATTCCTTGACACTTCCATACCACTCACAGGTGGTGTGAAGGCTCATCATCCGTCTCCCCAGACCTGACTTCTCACCTTTCCATTGGGGTACAGGGGGACCCCTGCCATCTACGCATGCATCCCTCATCTATCACAAGAGGTCCCTCCTCCTCCTCGGCTGGGAGAGCCCTGTGCTCCTCCAACGCAGAGTGAAGCTTCTTGTGATCCCTCAGCCCTTCAGACCCCAATAACGGGCGGTGTGCCTCTCAGGACCCTCAATTCCCTTTTTGTAGAGCAGCACGTTGTTCATGTTTTATCTTTCCTATCAAAGGTCTTAAAATCAGGAGTCATGTATGTCTCATCTTCCTTAATCCATGAGGGCCTCTGGGTAGGTGTTCAACACATCTGTATTCATATCTGTATTAATGCGTATCCAGTCAAACACAGGAGCTACTTGCTGTCCATTTCCAGTATCGGATGGCAAAAGGGTCATACAGATGCATCTCTGTGCATGCCTGTGTGTTTGTGTGTATACATATGTGTTTGTGTGCATGTGTTTGTGTGTTCCTTGGCATATTCTATTGTAGCAATAAAAATGTCATCGTAGCAGATGAGTAAGTGATAAAAGATATCGTTGTCTCATAATCTCCTAATTATTTAGAAATTGAACACTGTCTGAATCTACGATGCAAGGGAGGTTTTGAAACAGGGTCTTCATAGGTGGCTACACATGCTGTTGAGGTCATCTTAACACCAGGCAAGGGCTAAGATGAGTACCCCTGGGGTTGCCACATAATTCAAACAGAGAGAGAAGTTGTCATCAATCAGCCCAGCTGAATCACATGGCAACACTTGGAATTTATCTGCAGATGTGGGTATAGTGTCATCGCTTTTGTCTAAATTTGGAGCAATCACTGTGTCCTCTTGCCTTCCACTCGCTTTGGAGAGGAAATTTCCATTCCTGAGTTCTGCACCATGTCATGAATTAGTTGAAAATAGTGTGCAGCTGTGCCTGCTTTAAGATGAAAACGTATCTGAATGGATTAAGGTAACATATGGTGGTTCTTGCGCAGTGAGAACATCTCAGATTTAAATAAAATCTCTGCATTTACAGCTATAAGGAAATACCTCTAAAAGTTCTTCTCATTTCCCCAAGACTTGGAGGAAGCTTGGCAAGCCCACAGAGGGCAAATGAAGTTTTTCTCTCTGTGAGGTGCTCGGGTGACACCACCGAAACCTACTGCCTTTGTTTCCTATTGAAGATCTGTGGAGCAGGAATGACCACACTTGTTTGAAGGGTCTAATATCCGATGTGAAACAAGAGGCACGTCCATTGTGCTTGTCACCAGTGGCTCTATCAGACACATTCAATGCTTTTCCAGAGCTACATGGTGCGTGATGTAATACCATTTTCTCCATGACCGCAGGAAAGGGAAATCAGGTAATTAAATGTGAGAAATCAGAGGCTGGCTAGGGAGTGCTTTCTGCTTAGTTGGCTTTCCCAGTGCAGCTGCTCAGCTGTGGCAGCCCCGGCAGACAGGACACCCTGCACAAAGGCCGGACGCACCGCCGAGCACACGGGGTGCCGTGTCAGGATCCCGCAGGCCAGCCATGTCCTGCTCCAGTGCCACCGCTTCCCATCAACTTGAAAGCTCTGGTGGGTGGGGCCTCTGTCATGGGACATGCTTCCTGCTTGGGGCTCCATTGTCTGGGGGCAGACATAGTAGGCCTGGAGGTGGGGCTGGGCGCCCAAAAGTGTACAAGAAAGAGGGCAGGAAGGAGGTGGGGGAGACAGAGGGAGGGCAAAGAAACGCTCCTTGAGCAAGAGAGTCATTTCAGATAAGGAGTTTGCTCGGTGCTTTGGGGTAGTCGTTTTCAGGACGTTTTAGATCTATGGATGGTCTTTGGTGTATCAGCTCTATATTTCAGGAAATATCAGCTCTATATTTCAAGGTGAAAATAGTCTAGAAACCGTTGGAAGTATTGAAAGTACTGGCCCTAGGATTTAGACCTTCAAACTTGACGTATAAAAATAAATCATACACTGAACTTCAAGAATTATGAGAAACTGGGGGAAGTGGACCTGTCCAGAGAGGAGCCCACAGGGAGGCCGAGAAGACAGGAGTTGTGGGGAGAGCAAAAGGAACCTTCTGTTTTCAGCAAACAGCTTATGAATGGTCCATCACCTGTTTTGCTGGGCTGTGCTGGGTTTTAATATAAATAAGTTTGACGTTTCAATTTAGTTCTTACAGCTTTTAATACATTTTTATACTGTACTTTTCTGCAGATAATTTACTTCCCAGTGTTTTAATAAGAACTATGATGGGAAAGAATGCTCTCATTTATGTTTAAATTTTGTTAACACTGTAATTTGCATAATCATATTCTGCCAATGCTGTTTTTAAGTTGGTATTTTTAAATTGTAAAAGTGATCAACTATATCTCCTTAAAAAGGCCATTACATCAGAACGGACGCGTCTTAGTCATGTTATTTTTAAATCAGTTGGCGTACAGAGGTAGTTCAAAATGGTGAAAAATAAATGGAGTCATAGGATATCGAATTGGTTAAGTTTGAAAATATTTGCATTTAAAGGACGACAGCCAAATTTTACCTGAATTTGGTTTTGCGGTCATGGAATCACTCTGCCTTCCTCTCCTTGGGGAACTGCTGGGTAACGAAGGGTCTGTAGTTATGCGGTGTGGAGCCACAGCCACTGTGGTGCTAGATTCCATGTTCCCGGCAAATGGATTTAAAGAGGCTGCAGGCTCATTCTTCCCTCTGCTCTCAATGTGTTCTTACACCTTTGCGTAACAGGTCCCTGTGGTGCCTCCCTGAAGCCCTGGGCCAGGCATTCCTGTGCACTTCACTTACCTAGCTACCTGATCACACCCTGCCCGGTGTCCACACAACTGCAGGTACCTGATCACACCCTGCCCTGTGTCCACACAACTGCACCCTCTTCTACTCAGTGTGATCCTTACGGTCAGAGATAGAGGTCTTGTGCTCCAGAGCCCGGCTGACCAAGTCTCCTAAATGTTTGCAGACAAAGATGATTTCTGCTTTCCCATTGCTCCTGCAACCACAGAAGGATATTCTCTTTCTACAGCCTGAGAATAGACAGAAAGAGTCAAAACAGGAGAATTATTTCAGGACTCTCAGTTTCAGAGGTCTGCTTTTAAACCTGGACTGTCCCTCAGACACCAACTTTTCATTTGCTGTGTTGGAGAAATTAAAGATAAGCTGTTTAGCATAATCCCTTCAAAGCCAACTTTGTTTTCTTCTGCTGTAACGTCTTACAGCAGAACCTCCACTTACAGTGGAGGTTTCCAGGCTGTGGCTCCCCGGGCAGGGTCAGTATGGCCCCAGAGTTTGGTTCAGCTGCCTCCCTGCCACCTGTCCACAGGCACACATCTCTGAGTGGAACGCCACTGTGGAATGTCTGAATTCAAAGCTACCAAGTAGTGACTATTTTTAAAAGACAAACAGACCTGCTTTCTGATATTGTTAATATGAGATGTCAGCTGGGAGCTCCATTTTAAGGGTTGAATACAATTCCTTGTTCCTGTTTGACTTGACACTTCACAGCTGGGAGCCGAATTTGGTGGAGAAAACCAAATTTCACGTAGTCTTGCCTGACATGAAGTCAGAACAGTTTGTTTATGAAATCTGTTTGAAATGTGCAGTTCTTGTTTTCACTTGTTGTACATCCAAAGCCGAAGTTCACATGGCTTAGCTCAGAAAACCAAATAACAGAGAAAGCGGAGCAGGAAGCAGATATAGTGAATCCTCCAAAGGAATTCTGAATATTTATAATCTCCCAAACTCTTGCAGCACTGCCAGAAAATGATGTAATTTTATGCTCTTCCATGGAAACATGAAGCATTATGGGTTGCAAATTCATAGGTTTGTATATAGAATGGTGGCCGAAAATGATATCTTTAATAGTGCTGTAATTGTTTTCCTCCATTTTTATTAAAATGCTATCTTCAATGTAGGAACACTGCACACAGCTGCCTGGATAAGGATTTATAAGAGAAGCACCCACTACATGCTATGTAGGACACTGCTTTTTTTTTTTTTTGGAGGTGAGAATGAATTTAGTTGTTCTCAATATAAAATAATAAAATCACAACTGTGCCTACGGTGATGAGGGGAAGACAGGGCTTTTATTCTATAGCTTTAGCAGTGAAATATTTTTTTAAAAATAGGTTTTCTCTCTAGCTACCTATCTGAAAAGAGATTGAAGCTGAAAACCTTATGAAACCCACTGTAGTCTCGGAGTAGTTGAATGAGCCCGGAGTGAATATCAGCCTGGAAGAGATCCAATCACCTGCCGTGTAATAAAAGGACAGAGGACCACGAGGGCACTCTGGCCTTGGCTGGAGATGCTTTCTACTCACACTTCATTCTCCTCTAAACTCGTGTCCCACGCAGCCGTGAGGACAGAAAGAAAAGGATTGCTGGTAACCGCTGAAAGGAGTGCAGGCCACCTGGATGAGGGCTGGGGGGGACGTGGAGTCAACAGCACGATTTAAAACCCAGGAGGGGGGTGGTGCTGGAACGCGCAGTGAAGCCCTGTGTTTATCGTCCATGCCAATAACTCTGTGTTTTCTTCCTTGGAGCACAGCAAAACAAATGGGCAGAAGAACAAGAGACCAGATCTCCCTAGGTCTGAAGAAACATCGTGAGAAACACGGAAATCGTAAAGTGGTGGGCAGGTGTGTGTACTAAGAACAGCGGTAACCTTGTCCTGCGAGCCCTGGGCTGTGATTTTCCTTGGCAAGCTTGCCACCCCTCCCACATCTGCACGTGTCCAGCCTGCTGGGCTGGGATTAGCACAGCTAGACACGGGCTCTGAGGGCTGTGAATGGGGTGCAGATAGTAGGGAACATTGTTGGTCCACAGTGCATAGGGAAAGCTACAGGGATGGCAATCTGCTTGATTTACTCACCCAGGACAGTCACGCCTGTTTCACAGGCCTATTGAAGAAAGACAAAAACAAGAAGCTTAGATGTTGACTCAGTGTATCCAGATGTAGGGAAAACGGAATGCTTTAGGAATAATTTATGGTTATAAAATCCAAAATCAAATACCTGTTACTAATCTGCATATTAACAGATATCTTAGTAGCTAATGACAATTTAGATTACTTTAATAACTTTTTTGTTTTATAATGAGGTTAGATATGCCCTGAACAAGCAATACAATGTATGAATCTAATAAATGATTGAGGGTAAATAAATACATGTGGCCTGATAAGAAATTTTTATGTTTTCAAAAAAATGTTCTTTGCATGACAATCACCATCACTTGCAAGATAAAATTTAAACTTAAAATGCATATTTTTTTAAGGTTCAAGTTGACTGAGGATACTTGGGAGAAACTTTACTACGGAACATGCTCACTGATGGAATAAGAAAGAAAGATTTCTATTTAAACAGCCAGAAAAATAAAACTTCTCATTCTCCTCTCCTCCACGAGATTCCTTCTCAAACGTTTCAAAAATAACTTGTTATTACCAGTGGATACAAACAACCTAAAAATCAAATATTATTTTTTAAAGAAAACCTTAACATCACTGTGTCGAAAGATTTGCAACGGAGGCAAGGGGTCAGCGCTGCAATGTGGCTGAAAGTCGCCGTCATGGTTGAACATCAGAAGAAGACCATCCCACACCCCACGTGCTTTACCTCCCATCCAGGCCGGCTGTGCTCTGCGAGTCACTTCTGCAATGTCTCTCTGATTGCCCCTTTTCACTTCACCTGTGTGGCTGCTGCCTCAGCTTGAAGCTTCAGCATTTTTTTTTTTTTTTTTTTTTTTTTTTTTGTGATAGAGTTTTGCTGTTGTTACCCAAGCTGGAGCTGGAGTGCAGTGGTGTGATCTCGGCTTACGGCAACCTCCTCCTCCTGGGTTTGAGCGATTCTCCTGCCCCAGCCTCCCGAGTACCTGGTATTACAGGTGTGTGCCACAATGCCTGGCTAATTTTTTGTACTTTTAGTAGCAGTAGGTTTTCACCATGTTAGCCAGGCTGATTTTGAATTCCTGACCTCTCAGATGATCTGCCCTTCTTGGCCTCCCAAAGTGTTAGGATTACTGAAGCTTCAATTCTATCGCCTCCCCCTTAAAGTGACCACCCATCCACATTTGCACAGGACCGGGTGCTGTTTCCAGAGGCCAGACATTGAAGGGCGTCATCAGGAGATTCCCAGGCAGACAGGGACGGCTGGGCACCCTGTGAGTCAGCCTTTCGTTCCCCTTCTTGCCATCTGTCCTCTTCGTTTTCGACCTTTTAGAGGTGCCCTGGGTAAATCTCATTTCACCCCCTTCCACTGGATAGACAGGCTCCAGTTGGATATCTGGCATGAGATCAGGTGGGAGTGGAGTGTGGCTGGGCCCCTCGCTTCCTGCTGGTCCAGGTCCCCAATGGCCTGAGCCTCCAGGACAAGTTTGTGTAGTACAAACTTAGTGTTCTGTATGTCTATTGTGAATATCCCATTGGCCCTCTCACCACCACCACTCAGACCCGGAAACTCCCTCAGGGCACAGTTTTTAGGGGTCTCCTGTCTTAGTTCCTTTCTCGACACAGAAGACACCCTGCATGTGCTCAGGACTTTGGTGTCCACACGGTTCAGCGTGCACCGCTGTGCAGGGATGCTTCAAGTGCCTGAAGGACTTGCCATGCAGCTTAGGGACAGGCTGGACCAACTGACCCTGTCCCAAAGACCCTGCCCTGGAGCTGTGAAATCTGAAGGTTTCCATCATTTTCCAGGAAGCTAAGGGGCCAGGCTTCTGAATCTTCTATGTTCACAGCTCCTTTCCAGGCTCTGGAAAGGTGACTCAGAAACGTCTACTTGAGCATAGATTTTTATGAAGTTGTGAAATGCAACGATTGTTGCCCTCTTTGTCTTTATGTAGATTCCAGCCCACAGCGTGTAAGCTTCAGGGCACTCAAAACCTAGTCACCTCACCAACTGGGGTGGGATTTGTTCTCACAGGAAATCCAGGAATGTCTTTTGAGCAGTAGAATTTTAAAACTTCTGCAGAAGCAACCTCTCTGTGTGCTTTTCCTATGTGCGGCAGTGCGTGGGGTTTGTCCTTTTTCTGGTACACAAGGTAGAGAATGGGGAAGAGTCCTGGCCAGTCCCTGGTCGGATTTTTCTTCCCTTGAATGATGAGCCCAGATGAGCAGTGAAGCTGAATAGCTCGGATTCTGTGTGTAAGGCCCACCGAATCCCCCTTTCCCTGAGTCTGGAAAAGTGCGTTCACATTTTGGTCTTCCTCAGAGGCAGGACACCCATCGCTCTTACTCCAAACAGAAACAGGTGACGTCATGCCGAATGCACACACCAAGCCCACCTCTCCACCTGGCAGCTGCCTCAGACACCGTTCTGACCTCACTGCTTCTCCCACCCATCGGTATGCTCACTGCTGTATCAGCTCCCTCTAGATGTTGAATTGGTTTTAAGTGTAGATATCAGTTCCAAAATTCAGAGAAAACCAAATCTAAATAATTCTGTGTGTGTGTGTGTGTGTGTGTATGTGTGTGTGTGTGTGTCTGTCTGTCTCTCAAAAGAAAAGCCTCAGGCATATACAATGACCATTTTACCCCTCAGCAATCTGAGAACTTGGCATGGTGAGCTTGTAAACGTGTTCTCCGTGGTGGCGGCGGGGGTGGCGGGCAGGATGTGGGAATCTGAAGCGCAGTGTCCACCAATTTCTAGGATGTAAACCCTCATTTCATGGTTGATTTCAAGCCTCCAGTGGTTTAACAACCATCTTGTGAATTCCTGAACTTTTACCCATCAGTTCCCATGAGCCCGCTGGGCTGGTGTGGCACCCGCCTGAATCTGCTACACAAATATCAACGGAGGCAAGCCCTCTTCTTACCTCTGTCCATCTCTTCTCCTCATAGAGGACCATAAGCTGGCTTTTACACAGCCATCCTGAAGCCCCAGGAGGGGTGACTGCTGTCTTGTATCTGTATTTTTTCGTGTTTACTCATTTACTATGAAAGATATTGCAAAGGATACAGATGAACAGCCAGATGAAAGATTGAGACCAGAATGGTCTCGATCTCCTGACCCTGTAATCCATAATAAATGTTTTACTCATTTACTATGAAAGATACTACAAAAGACACAGATGAACAGCCAGATGCAGAGGGAAAGGTATGAGCAAGTGGGAACAGCGCTTCCGTGCTTTTTCTGGGCACAGCCCCTGTCAGACACCTTCATGTGTTCAGCAATCCAGAAGCTCCCCGAGCTTTGCCCTTGGGTTTTATGGAGGCTTCATTCCATGGGAATGGTTGATGGTGTCATTGGCCATTGATGCTTAATCCAGCTTGCCTCTCCTCTCCCAGGGGTGCCAGGAGGGATGGGTTGAAACTTTCAACCCTCTAACCAAGGCTTGGTGTTTTGGGTCATTTGCCTCACCCTGAAGCTATCTAGGGGACTCCAGCCACCAGTCATCTCATTAGTATACAAAAGACACTTTTTTTTTTTTTGAAATGAAATCTCCCTCTGTCGCCAGACTGGAGTGCACTGTCATGATCTCAGCTCACTGCAATCCCTGCCTCCCGGATTCAAGCAATTATCCTGCCTCAACTTCCCGAGTAGCTGGGACTACAGGCATCCACCACCACTCCAGGCTAGTTTTTTGTGTTTTAGTAGAGACGGATTTTCACCTTGTTAGGATGGTTTCAATCTCTTGACCACATGATCCACCCGCCTTGTCCTTCCAAAATGCTGGGATTACAGGTGTGAGTGACCGCACCTGGCTACGAAAGAGACTCTTATCCCTGCAGAGATTCCAACTGTTTCAGGAGCTGTGCGATAGGAGCCATGGGCAGAGATCAAACTTATATTTCTTATTATATGACAGTATCACAATCACTTTCTTTAACAGGGGTGCCTAGTTGACCATGGGACGAATTCCCAGCTTCATGAGATCTTTTCACCATCTTGAGGTAGATTAAGTGCTGGGCATCAGCTTTCCACCACTTCCTTGCCACGATCTCTGCGTCTGTTTTTATTTGTGTCTTCTTCTTCATTGCCAGCACTGACTACTTGTTTTCCTTCTCAAAACCACCCTTTCTGTTTTAGAATAAATACTTGCACCACAGATTTTTTTTATACTCGCTGCCCATGCTTCTAAGTGGTTAAAATTATGTCTGGAGTCTACAATTTCTAAAGTTCCCTTCAGAAAATATTGATAAGCTGGAGTCCTTTGAATTCATCAAATTCAAATTGATTAGCGATAAAACAATTCTAATGTGAAATTATGCACGGATGGCATCAAGATTCAGAAACTATGCAATTTGTATGTGGGAGAATGTTTAGGATGCATCAACTGATAACCTGTGGTAGATTCACTTTCATTAGATTCTATGATGTAAATGTAATTAAAAGGAGAAATGGGACCAGTCCTCTGGCTCATTTGTGGGTTTGTTTGTTTTTATAAGTAAAGCATGACGGGAAGTCTACAAATCTTGATTCTAGCCAGACCACTTTCCTTTGGAACTGGTATGCACTTGGTGTCTAATATATTAATCTAACTTTAATAGTGATTTTTCAATTATCCATATGAATCGACAGTACACATATATATACACATAAGAAAATAAGTTCCTCTCTCCTTTCTCACTTGTTATTATCATCCCCTTTCTTCTCCTCCCTGCCACGCTTCTGACACCTCACTGAAATCAATCCAGATAAACAATAAACATCTTAAAATATTCATTAGAGTTACTTGTCACTGACCCAGAAGCTTGGAGAATAATTAAAAAAAAAAAATGAAATTCTCCTTTGAAGGTTGTACCGTTGTTTTCTAGCAGAAAAATCATTCTTTAAAACTTCAGCAATGTCATTGTGTTTGAAGACCCCCTCCGTCACCCAGCAAGGCCCTGGAGAGACACATGTCCGCACGGCCACACGCGTCTGCTGGCCCCATTTTGTTCATCGTCCGGATCCATCCTCAGCCGCTGTCGGGCAACTTTGGAATCACCGTTCATACGTTTCCAGTTGGTTACAAAGAATCTAATGGATACTCGAAAACAATTCCTGAGCCCACATTGTCTTCACCCTCAGAGCTGTCTAATTAGGGTTGAAAGAACCGTGTGAACCCGGGCCTGGAAAGCCAGCGGCAGGTGTACTTAATCGCCCATTTGTTTTTATATCACGTGTCAGAGTTGCTGCCCTCGATGTGTTTCAGGGAAAAAAGTGTAATGATCTTTATTTATTTATCATAAAACAAAGTCTTGGTCTGTCACCTGGCTGGAGTGCAGTGGTGTGATCTTGGCTCACTGCAAACTCTGCTTCCTGGGTTCAAGCGATTCTCCTGCCTCAGCCTCCCGAGTAGCCGGCCTTACAGGGGCGTGCCACCATGTTGGGCTAATTTTTTGTACTTTTAGTAGAGACGGGGTTTTATCATATTAGTCAGGATGGTCTTGATCTCCTGACCCTGTAATCCACCCGTCTCAGCCTCCCAAAGTGCTGGGATTACAGGCACGAGCCACCACGTGTGGCCCGATGATCTTTTTATTTGACTTTTTAAAATTTTTGAAGCAAACTCGTGCGAATAAATGCTTGGGTCTGAAAACCCAGAAGACTGTGTCCTCCCTTCCTCCCACAGTGCCCCTTGCATCTGAGAGAGGAGAACGTGAGGCTTCTGAAGGCAAGGAGCAGGACCACTGCCCTGCACCTCTCGCCGTGAGCTTGAGACAAACAGCCCTCATGGAGCCTTCTGGGGAGCACATTGTGGTTTATCTAGAAACACACACCCAGAGTGAAACTCACTATCCCTTGCTGGAAAACTTGTTTTTCTGGTATGGAAGCTTCTTAAAAACATAAGAAACACCATTTTATTTCAAAATGCAAGTGGTTATCATCATCACGTGACTTCTTTCCAGAGGAACAAGTAATGAGCATTTGCACGTGGCCACATTTACCTTCTTATTTGTTAACTCAGTTAATTTACAGATGTCAATGAAGTCTGATCTTGGAGTGCAGAAGTCCCTCCTCTGAGGGGGAGATCCTATCCCAGAAAGCAGGGAAACCGGTCGGTTGGCTGCACCATGGTCAGGACAAGCCTTGCTCTGTTCCCAGGCCTCAGATTCGTCCATGAAGGTATCTGAAAGGAAGAATGTACATAGGGTTTGCTATGGAGTGAGGTCTCAGGGCCAGGAACCCACTTAATTGTTAACTCAGTGTCTACAGGCAGCATCTGTTGACACCGGTAATGTAATTGCAGCGATAATCAGCTCATTGACTTAGTATCTGAGAAATCATCAGTCAGGACATCACATTTGTCTTGCTTTATTCGACAGCCTGTCTTCCACCCTGAATAGACAATGTCATACAGAACATTGTTTCAGAGAAACGAAGCAGCAGAAACCTTGCTATCCTTTGCCCTCTCCCCCAGCCCCAGCACCCCTTTTCCTTCCAATGAGTAGGAAAACAAAAATAAAAAATAAAACAGTTTGCTCCATCTGACTGTTACTGGAAAAAACTAATTTTCAATAAGGTCAGGCACAGACAATGTGTCTGCGAACCTGCACACTCTCCGTCTCAAGGAGGGCTTCCCATCTGTGCCCACTGACAGGTGCAACTCCCCCTCTGATGAAAGAGCGGAAGCAACAGAGGCTTGAGGTAAATTTTAGTTTTAAGAAGGACGGGACTGAAACTGACAGTAGAGGACCTTTGTTGCTGTGGGTCAGCTGCCTAGTGCCTTATATTTTCCCTGAGTAATTCAGCTGAGGAAAAATATAATGAAAACTCTCTTTACTGGGGTGAAGAGCCATATTTATGGCAGGCAGCCCCATTTACAGCAGAGGATCTTTCGTATAATAAACAAGAGTTGGACAAGAGAAGGCAACGTTCAAACAAATCGTGCAGAAAACATTATTTGGCCTTTCTTCTTTATCTCTTTCCTCTCTCCAACTTCGTCTGTGCTGATTTCTCACTCATTGATGTGGCCACTCAATCCCCCCAATACCCAGGTGCCTCATGACCCGTGGAGGGTGACGGCTCCTGGACCAGCCCCAGGGGACACTGGCACAGGGAACTGCCAACACCACCAGCCCACACACTTCAGTGCCTGGCACTCTCTCCTGGGCATTTTGACCTGGTGGCTTCAAGAGTATGAAACAGAATCTACTTTTTAAAACTCATTAGTCTGGAAGTAAAGTTCATTTATTCTAACTCTGATTCAAATTAAGAGTTTGTCATTGTTTTCTTAATTCTTTCTTTGTCCCTGTCACAGAAACACACAGAGAAAGACAGAGAGGAAAAAAAAAAAAGGTATAATATAAGCCCCTTATCCTTAAGATTATTAATAGTCCAAGCTGGCCATGTACTCATAACAAAAGAGAAACTGAAAGCCACATTGCTATCTGTCTGTTTCTAACCCAGTTGCAGAGTGACGGAGGTGCTGCCTTACAGCTAATAGGAATTCTGAATCCTGCCAGCCCGACAGCTGGTCCCTTTCTGGTCATTTACAAACATGGGAAACATTTTTATTGTGCTATTTTCTATTTGTTCCTGTGAACAAGGAAACATTTTGGCAGCATTCAAAGGTAAGCCTAAGACCGTAGATACAGATGTAGCTGTGGCTGTAGATACAGATGTCGATGCAGCATGGTGTGTGTGTGTGTGTGTGTGTGTGTGTGTGTGTCTGTGTGTCTGTGTGTGGTATGTGCATTTACGAGAGAATATTATTTAAAATGACAATATATGGGCTTAAATCTCTATCACTGGTATGTCATGAACAGTGCCATAAACACTGCTACATGTCTGAAAGTCATCAGTTTCTTACAGTAAAACTCTGAAAGCCCTCTTCTGAAAGCAGAATAAAGTAGCTTCCCGCAGGGCCTGGGCATTGTGTGGGGGAAACAGTGGAGTGAATGAGGCCCAGGCTGCACAGATCCCCAAAGGCTGAGACCAAGACATGCGTCTCTGGTGCCAGAAGTGCATCCCACCGTGCAGTCCTGGGCTTCGTCCCGCCCTTCACAGTGGGAGGGAGTCCACCTCTTAGATGGGTCCAGTCAATCTAGGTTACTCTGAGTACTTTTGAATGCACAGCCAAAGACACATGAAACCTCCTTTCTCTACCAATAGGATGACTCTGCTCCTCTTAGAGGAAATACGAGGAAATACAATGACAACAGAGGAAGATAATTATTATATTAATTATGTTATGTTACGTTGTATTGTCAACACATCTCCCCTTCCTTGTGGTTATCACCACATAATACATTTGAAACATAAATTAAAGCTTGAATAAGTTTTGAAAGGCTTTGAGATTTCTAGTAAACTTTGAGATTGACTTTGAGGGACTGGGTGATTGAAATGAATGACTATTTTAAATTCCTGCAATATTCATCAACTCTCGGTAGATTAAGTGCATGGTTCTCCATTCAGATCATTTTGCCCCAATTAGGTAGAAACCCTCCATAAGCTATTTAATAGCTTAAAGAAGAGTATCCATGAGATGTGTGACATCCTCTCCTTGCAACACTTTAAACACAGGATAATTTAGACAAGACTTTCTACAGTCAACATTTTTCTTTCAAAATGTGCCAACCAAATATTGATCTTAAAAAAAGACAAAAGAGCAGATAATTTTTACTGATTTGTCAGGGGTTTGCACAGTGTTAAGAGGAGGATTGCATCAGCAGTGCTAACGGGAAATGACCTGTACACACACAGGGCCAGGAGTGCCACAATGCTATGCGACTTCAGAGAGACCAGTGAACCCATTGCCAAACAGGGGCCTTATTTCAAGACCTTGAGCACATAAAAAGTTCCTTAAAATAAGAGATTTTATACTAGGCTTCACAAATACAAATGTGAGATAAATATTAAGCAAATACTAGGAACAATGGCAAAAATAAGCTCGTAACTCTTCGCTTAACTGTTTGCCTTTCTGTAACAGATCCTTTAGCTGACGCGCTAAATGCATGTGAAATTATTCCAAAGGCAGTACTGTGTACCAGGGATATTGGTAAGGTGTCTATTAGGAAAGTTGCTTTTAACTCATTTTACATGCATACCACACACAAATATTTTAAGAGTAATAAGATTAAAGGGCTTTTAGCTAAAAAAGCAACTGCAATACTTTTAAAAAATGGAGAGGCAGTTACAATGTAATTAGAGCCATTAGTAGCATTGGATCACTAGTGCTACATAGCAAAAGAAACTTTCTAAAGTCCTTAGGATTCTAAACAAACGTTTTGATTTTAAGATGGCAATTAATCTGGCCACTTGTTCTCATTTTTTTTTTAATGTTTTGGTTTTTGTCTATTTCAGCGGGTACCACTGTGGCTCCTGGAAGGGTAGCAGGAGGAGGATAATGCATTTCTTTTTCCATTTTGTCATTAAATGATTAGATGTGTCACATGGGATCAAAGCAGTACAGGGTACAAAGAAGAGGCCTTTTCTGAATTTCATAACCCTGGAGGAGCAGGTTAAAACTGCAGTGAGAACTGGCCCCTTGAGGTCTCTGGGAGCCTGGGGAGGGACTGCAGTGCGGGCTTAAACAGGCAGGAGGATTCTAGGCCATTGGCTCTTGGTCCTATCCACTACTATAGTGAAAAGCAAAAGTCCTGCTCGCCCTTCCTTATCCTTTTTCCTGTTTTCTTCTTCTCTCTCTCCTTCCCATTCTTTTTCTCCTTGTATGCCTCCTCTTTTGGTTTCTTCTCCTCCCTCTTTTATAATCAATTTTGTTATTTCGCATCTTCATGTATATCTATATGTAAATATGTATAATTTCAGCAAAAGTTTTATGCAAAAACTAAAGCACATATACACACAAGTGAGCACCTCTGGAAGCACAACTCCAGACTAACTTCAGAGAAAACCCCTTCAAAGCTGAAGATTAATCCGATTCTCTTTACACATGGAAACCTGTTACAATAGCCTTAAGGAGCAGTTGAGTTACAGAGAATCCAAGGTTCAGCACTGGGTTACTGATTTCTTTTAAGCCACAAAAGACATCAGGAAGGAGGAGTTCTGGAGTCTCAAAGCAACACAAGCTCACCATTGCTGTTGCAAATTACAGTGTTTGGGAAGGGAAACCATAGGATTGAGGAAAACCATTCTGGAATATAGCTACTGACATTTACGACTGCTGCAAAAACACAGTTCCTGGATCCAGAACCAGGTGAAGTAACTTCTGCACGGGAATCTCCTAAGACATTTGCTAAACTACTTATTTAAAAAAAGTAAATAAATAACTAAAAACAAATGATGTCACAGAGACAGTGCAGGATTCCCAAAGGAAATTTCAGCTTCTTCAAAACCTAAGAAAGAATAAAGGAAACAGGAACTTCATGTGTTACTTTGGACTACAGTAGATTCATTAGCTTTTCCTTAGGCTGGAAGTGGCTGAATTCAGGAAAGTCAAGGCAATTAGGTCCATGTTATTGTGTGAGTTTTAATGTCAGCATGTTTTGAAAACACTGAGTAATGAGTTCAAAGACATAGGACTGTGATTTAATAAATGCAATTAAAATTGCAATTTGAAACTCTGTTAATATCATCAAAGACATGGATTTTGTCAATATAAATATTTCTGAAAGTCGGATGATCTGAGCCCAAATCTTTATTGGAACACTTACTAGATACATCGTGTTGTTTCACTCACATCTGAGTCTCATTCTCCTCTGCGGAGAAGTAGGAATATCACTTACTCCCAAGGATCAGCATGTATCCCTCACTCCTCAGCAGCCTTTGCCGGCAGCTTCCCATTGATTACTTCCTGTGTCTCAGGCACTCTGATGGGCATGGCGTGGTTTAGTGCCATGCATTACAGTAAACTGCATGGAGGCAGGGCAGGTGCAAACAAGCAGCGGCTGGTTCATGTTCTTTTCAAGAATCAGTTCTTGCCTGTCTTCATTTCTACTCATCTGTGAGAAACAAAACGACTTGGATAAAACATGGAAATGATATCACCTTTCTTTCAGCAGAATTGCACCTATCCATTTCAGTTTTAAATGTCTCCTGGCCATCTTGGGATAGTCACCTGACTGACTGGTGTACCAGCCTCTGTGATAAAGTTTAGACTGACATCTAATCTGAATGCAATCTGTTTTATATAAAGTCAAATCACCTGTTAGATTTTGAGTGGAATTGTTGAACATCTGGTCAACCCCGGGTATAAAGATTAAAGATTTTTAAGGGTAAGACCGTAAAAGAAATTGTTACTCAATGTATGAACAAAGACTTCTTCAGGGGCATTTAGACGGTGATGAGTTTGGTTGTTTAATCACATTTATGAGTGTAAATTAGAAAGAAAAAAACACACACATACATAAAGAAAACGGCACTCTTGATAGTTCGGGTTTGTGACCAGTGTTGGGTGGGGCTGTGGGCGACTGAGCCTTTGAGGACTTGAATGAAGAGCCAAAAACAAGGACTCCGAAATCCATGAGAGTGTCATTCTTTTATCATCTTCACAAATAACACCAAAATCCAGGAAGATTGAATTAATTAAGTTCTTTTACTTGAATCAGCCAGCAATACAGGGTGTATTGCCATAGAGGAGGACTTAATTTCAGGGTCTGTAGTTCAGGATAATGGGAGCAACCAGAATACATCCACTGACAATATACTCAAACAAAAGGCGAAGTTAGCGTTGAGGTGCTCATGGCTAACTGTACAAAATGCTGAGATCTTTGCCGCTGCGACTCTACAGACGCACATTTGTCTCTGCAGGCTAGGCTAGAATCAGGACAAATCAAACGTGCTCACAGCAGAGGTGGCGGGGGGCAGAGCACTCTGCACTCATACCGAGCAGGACAGATGAGGCTGCAGTCCGGGTCCTTCTACTCACAGCTATGTGGGTCTGCACAATGGAGTCCCCCTCCCTGAGCCTCAGAGGCATCACAGGAAAGACAGACATTGGTCACAACCTAGTCCAGGGTGTGGAGTACACAAAATTAAATCACTTACATCCCCACCACCGTGCCTAGCCACCAGGTAATTTCCTTCTTTCCCTGTGCTCTGCAAGGCTCTGCCAGTCTGTTTTTCTATAGTTCTACCTTGACTGTTCTCTTAAAGCAACTTAATACTATTTTCTATCATTCAATGCCTGCCTGGAATTTTATTCAAAAGGAACCTTGAGGATTACGTTGGGTGGTTAGAGAGACCAATAAAATGCTTGGCAGGTGGTTGAATGCGGTGGTGAGCTAATGTCTCGAAAGTTCTTCTAGGGGGTGAAAATAATTCCCAAGAATATTCATAGTGTTTAAAATAGGCATGGGCAATAATTGGGCCTAGAAAAATTATAGCTGGTTCTCTGATTATACAATTTGATGACAAATTCTGACATCGCAATGATCAACAAGACTTGACATTACTAAAAGTACATATTTTTTTCCTAAATATCTACAATTTCCTTCTCCTTCCACTTCTTGGCAATAAAATTTAGGTAATGAGAATGCTCTTGTAAAAAGGGCTGGCTGGGACTATTGGATAGTAAAAATTTTTTCAGACTCATTACAAAAATGAAAGGCATTTTGCTTTAACGTTTATTGAGGTCTTTAATTATTTTTTAAATTTTTTTGGAAGTACGACAGACTCTTTAGGCAAACAAAGCAAAACAACAACAACAGAAAAAACAACAACCAGTTTTCCATTTAAAATAAGTCTAAAACAGTTGCGATGACAGGACCCTGGGGCCAGAGGTCTCCTTGTGTTCCTGTGATGAGTGGCGTTTGGTGAAAGAGCTTTCATGGACGGCATCAGTGAAATCTGGAGAGGGCTTTGGGCATGACTTAGAGCAGCCTCTCATTTTCTACATGAAGAAAGGGTGCCCAGAGAAGGGAGCGACCGAACCCCAATCTTTCAGCTAAGGAGATGGCGGAGAGGATGAGCTGGCAAAGAGGATTCACCATTCAGGGTGTCTCTCGTGGATGCGCATGGCCACCTGCAGGACAGGGAGTCGATTGTTTAAACCCACATTGGATGGTCGTCTTCCATGCCAGGCATCCTGCTGTGGGCC
The DNA here is from genome assembly GCF_048565385.1 of Saimiri boliviensis. NCBI lineage: Eukaryota > Metazoa > Chordata > Mammalia > Primates > Cebidae > Saimiri > Saimiri boliviensis. The sequence goes on from NC_133449.1 coordinate 297,818,308, forward strand.
ATGCAAATGGAAGGTGCGCTTGCTGCCCCTTCTGCAAAATTGCCCTGTACTCGACCTGGTTGCCTTGGTCCACATGATCACCCATCCCTATGGCAGCTGGCAGCTGGGGTCTCCGCGTCCGGCCCCATCCCCTCCTCGGGTCCCCTGCACGCCTGTGTCTGGCAGCACCGCTCACACCCCTCCCGCCCCTTGCTGCCCCCAGAGCCTCACCCGGCTCCTGGAGCCCCTGCTCTGGCTCCCTCCTCAGCAAGGCCTGGCACACGGTGGTGTCTGGATTAATTAGTTAATTTGTCAAGTATCTAAGAAAATGCTTGTTCCTAGATGAAAGCATAGAAGGCTTTTTCACATAAGAAAATATTGTCTTCACAGTATAAAATGACTGCATTTAGAGTATAACTGGTTTTAGAGTATGAGCAGTGGATGATCATCACATCCACAAGCACATGCTGAATTCAACAGAATTAGACCCTGGAGCTGCCAAGGAAACTCTTTTTTTTTTAAAAAAAAAAAAAAAAAAAAAAAAAAAAAAAAAAAGCAAAAAAAAAAAAAACTGGCTTTCTTCATGTTTCCAGACATTTTTATTCTTGAGTTCAGCCAGTGATGGATACCAAATGCCAGCTAATCCAATTTTTTATTTTTTTTCTTGAGAAAGCACACTATTGGCTCAACTTTATTATGCAAATACTTTTCTTCGAATTATTATAGCAGGATGGCCTTGCCCTTGTGATTCCAGTTCTCAGAATGTAACAAGCATGTACAGCTCTGTATTTAGAATGAGATTAAGAAAGAGTACAAGCTGCCAACTAGAAGTGTGTGTGAAATTCCCTCTTCTTAGATCTTTTGGTGACACCCTCATGGCCAGCGCTGCCTCCGGGGTGCACTGGGATCTGTTTCCCACCTGCGGGTGGGGGATGGCCTCGTGTTCCTGCGTCTCCGATTCAGACCGGCTGGACTCAGCTGTGTTCTGACCCACTCACTGAAAACAAACAATCCAGTTTCCTCTAACAAGTATACATATACTAAGGGCTTGGGTTTACTTTAATACTGTTTTTAATGATAAGGACTTAATCGCCATCTTTGGCCTGGCATTAAATTTGATAGCAATGAAACTCTAGAGGCTGTTTTGTTTGTTTGTTTGTTTGTTTGTTTCACTTTGTTTTGCCTTGCTTGTTTTTTTTTTTTTTTTTTCTGCCTTGGAAACCCCTGCAGAGATTCCACAGTGTACAGAGTCCTGAGTGGGAGTGAACACGAAGTCCGTGGTGACTTGGGGACATGCTTCCCCTTTCCAGTGTAGACGCGTATCATCTCAGCATCATGCAGATTCCCTGGATTGCAAATGTGGAGCTCTGGTTGATGGGAACAGAGCAGATCAGTTCCCATCAGACAGTGTCGCTGTGCTTTGATAGAGGCCTAGGGCTTGCAGACTCCTGGCCTGGGCCTTTATGACGCACACCTTGAGGCAGCAGGCCCTTGTGGCTTCACAGGCAGGCCAGCGGGCATCCCTCTGAGGCCCACAGATAGGCTGCCTTTGTCTCTTCTGCCCCTGGACAGACCTTCTCTTCACAGTTAGATGATATGAGCTTGAATATAACTCTGCCCCCTGCTTCACAGTTTATTTTCTAAATGTTTCTTTCAGGCTTATATTTGATGCCTTTAGGATTTGAGTGTTTTGTTTTGTTTTGTTTTGTTTTCCACCAGTTGTTAAATGACCTTTATTGAAATATATTTTCCTTTGTGCTTTTTACCTAGCTGGGGATTCCACAGCACCACTGTTGATGTCACCTATGATGTCGTGAAGGTGGTGACCATCAACAGTGTAGCCCACAGACCGGGCAGTTCCCAGGATCTCTTTGATGGTTCTAGAGAGTTCTCTGGCTAAAGATTGGTGCCGCCTCTGTCGAGCAATGTTGACAATCTCATTGAAAGTTATATTCCCGCTGTGTTTAATGTTTCTCTGTTTCTTTCTGCCACTGGTTGTTTCCTTGCGGGCTTTGATGATCCGGGCACAGGCAGAAGGCACCACCTCAATCTGGGCCTGTCTGTCCTGAATGGTCAGTTTCACTGTAATCCTCAGGCCCTTCCAGTCACCCGTTGCCTTGGCAACGTCATCGCCAACGTTTTCTGGAGAAAGACCCAGGGGGCCGATCTTGGGGACAAGCGCAGAAGTGGCATCGACTTCACTCCAGTGCATCTCAGGTATACGACTTTGATCTCATTGGGGTCAAACTTTGGCGGCATGGTGGAGGCAGCTGGTGTCGGATGAACCTGGATTCTGGACGACTGAAGAAAGTTGCACCTTGGCCTCCTCTGAGCCTAAAGCCGAAAGCTTAAGTGTTTGTTTTTTTTTTTTACACTCAATTGCTTTTCTCACCCAATTTCATCCCGTGGAAGGTTCTTGTGGAGCTAATTCCAGATTCTGTGTTTGTCTTCCAGGCTGAGACCTGCCTTTCCAAATGCTTGCTGAGCATCTCGACTGTGAGTCCTTTCATGGCCTTTCTAAATTCATAGTCCCCTTTCCTTTGTGTCTTTTCTTGCTCTATTCTTTATTTCTGATATAACACACCATCCTTCCCGATACACATGCTCAAAACCCTGTGGATGTCCCAGACTCCCCCTCCTCCTCTCCCGAAACACCCCACATTGATCCAGCCCTGCACGGCTTCCCCCTATCTCAATGCAGCCCTGGGACCTCCCTCCGTGGCCAAGGAAATTGCTTCCTAGTAATGTCCCTGATCGAGATCTCTCCCTGTACCTCCTCCAATCTGCACACATTTGGGCAATTAATTTTCCCAAATTTCTTGAAATACATACTGACTGTGTCAAATCAGATAAAACCAACACTGACTGCCCATTTCTTTTCTAAGATATTAAGATACATGGCTTCACCCAGAATCCAAAACCCAGGGACTACCATCCTTGCCACTGCCCCTCCATTGCCACAAATCATGGTTGGTGCCCAGAAGGATGAGCTGCTCTGGGCTCTGCGTCTTCCCCAGCCTGTCGCGTCCAGAGTTCTACTCGCAGTTGCTTCTACAACGGGGGAGCACTGCCAGCACTTGCATGGCTCTCACTCTGTGCCCAGGGACAGGGAAGACAGAGGACACACCTGGAATTCGAGCAGTCACTATTCAGGTTTATCTAACCCCTGTATGTCAGCCAGGTGCCAAACACTCTGCCTGTATGACACTAGGTAACCCCTGCAACAACCTTGCAAAACAGGCATTCTTATCCCTAGTTTCCTGTTGCGAAAACCATGGTTTAGATAGATTGAATACCAAGCACAAGGTCACAGAGCCATGAAAGTCACTCAGAGGATGCCATGTGATATGGTTTGACTGTGTCCCCACCCAAATCTCATCTTGAATTCTCACATACTGTGGGAGGGACCTGGTGGGAGATAATCGAATCATGGGGTGGGTCAATCCTGTGCTGTTCTCGTGATAGTGAATAAGTATCACAAGATCGAATGGTTTTAAATACAGGACTTCCCCTGAACAGGCTTTCTCATTTATTGCCTGCTACCGTCCACGTATGACGTGACTTGCTCCTCTTTGCCTTCCACCATGATAATGAGGCTTCCCGGCCTCAGGGAACTGCAAGTCCAATTAAATCTCTTTCTTTTGTATATTGCCCAGTCTCGGGTATATCTTTATAAGCATATGAAAATGGACTAATACATCGTGGAAATTACTTAATAGGGAAAAACTCATATCAAATCTATATGGAATGGAAGGATCCATGTAATTTCCACATATATTGAGATGATATTGCTTGGGTCTGGAAAAAAAAAACTTTTAAAATATATTCTTAGAGTAGAATTGAGTGGCCTAACTGAAAGTGAAAAAAGACATTTAAATAAGAGAGGGACTGAGTAAACTCTGAAGTGATGGGCAGACAACATCTGGTACATAAACCTCACATAGAGAAGACAGGTGCATTTCCTGGCCCTTCCACTTCTTCAGTCTCAGACCACTTTCACTGCTGGGCCCACAGCAGGTGCATTTTCCTGGTCATCTAAGGTCAGCCTTTGTGACACAGTTTCTAATAAAAATCAGAGCTTACACGAAGTCCTCATGCTCCTGACTGATCTCCAGCTCCTACAATGCTGATCACTCAGCATGTGGCAAGCCTCTTTTTTGCCATATCTCCATGCACACTGGAGCTGCATGTCCCTCTGCTCTGCTGATGGTTCCTTCTGAGTCTTGGTCCCTCTAACAGCCCCCCTCATTTTTGTCCTCCTTGTCACCCCACATCTCATCCTGACCCAGGGTTCTATACCTGTTGGAGACAGCAAGTCACTACATCTGCTTGAACTGTTTCTAGAAGACCCAGATGCACATTTTCAAGTTCCTACTGGTTATTTCCAAGCCATGGCATGAGAAATGCCAGACAGCCTATCCACCCAGGAGCCTGCTCTGTCCCCTGTATTTAGGATCCGAGTTTAAAAACAAACAAACAAACAAACAAACAAACAAACAAACATCACATTCTCTTTGTCTCCCATTGCACACATTTCAGAGCCAAATCTCCAGCCAGATCGTATTTATAATAATTGCTCATACAGCCTTCATTTTCCAAGACTCTGTGCTTAGAAAGTATTGGCATCTCTGGGCTGCTCTCTCCATCTCCAGCTCCTACAGAGCCATGGAGAAACCTCAAGCCCTCATCAAGCCTCTGTTCACTCAGCTCCTAGAGCCTTCTGCTCATTTCCTCCTGACATGTGTGCAGTTCACTTGAATCTTATGTTCACATGTGTCTCCAACACTAGACCGTGGCTGTCTTGAAAAAAAAATAGCTTTGTTTAATGTGTCTGTATATTTTGATTTACTCCATGATTCACTGTATAAAATGCAAAAGATGCTCAATGCTTGTTGGATCACTTTTGTTAATTGCATTAGTGGCAATGAATTCGTTGTTAAATGAAGTCAATGCAAATGCACTTTTTTTATGAAGAGAGAAATTTTCTCCAGTCTTTTTAAAAAAATTATTCCTTGGCTCATATTTTAGAATCAGAATGTATATGTGCAGGTTTGTAACAAAGATATATTGCATAATGCTGAGGTTTGGGGTATGATTGAACCTGTCACTCAGGTAGTGAACACAGAACCAGTAGGCAGTTTTCAGCTTTCCCCTCATCCTTCTTTGTCTGCTCTAGTGGTCCCTCACGTCTATAGTTTCTTTCTTTGTATTCTTGTGTTGAGCTCCTACTTATAAGTGAGAACATGATATATTCAGTTTTCTGATTCTGCATTAGTTTGCTTGGAATAATGGCTTTCAGCAGGATCCATGTTCCTGCAAATGACATGATTTTGTTCTTTTTCATGGCTGTGTTGTATTCCATGGCATACATGTACCACAATTTCTTTATCCAATCCACCATTGATAGGCACCGAGGTTGATTCCCTGTCTTACAATTGTAAATAGTGTTACAATGAACATATGGGTCCATGTGTCTTTTCAATAGAACAATTTATTTTCTTTTGGGTATATATTCAGTAATGGATTGCTAGGTCAAAGATTGAGAAATCTTTAACTGTTCTCCACAGTAGCTGAACTAATTTATATTTCTATCAACAGTGTATAAACACTCCCTTTTCTCTGCATTCTCACCAACATCTGTTATGTTTTGACTTTATAACAAAAGCCATTCCAACTCATGTGAGATGGTATCTCATTGTGGTTCTAATTTGCATTTTTCTGACAATTAATAATGATGATACATTTTTTTCATATTTTTGTGGGACACTTGTATGTCTTCTTTTGAGAATTGTCTCTTCAGTAACTTTGCCTACCTTTTAATGGAGTGGTTGGATTTTTCACTTGTTGATTTAAGTTCTTTTTAGATTCTGGATATTAGAAATTTGCTAGATGCATAGTTTGCAAATATTTTCTCATGTTTTATAGGTTGTCTGTTTATTCTCTTGATGGCTTCTTTTGCTGTGCAGAAGTCCTTTAGCTTAATTCATTCCAAATTGTCAATTTTAGTTTTTGTCGCAATGCTTTTGAGGATTTAGTCATAAATTCTTCACCAAGGCCAATATCAAAAAGGCCTCTTTCTAAATTTTATTCTAAGAATTTTATACTTTGAATTTTTTTACTTAAGTCTTTAACCCGTCTTGAGTTAATTTTTGCTGCGTGTGGCTAGCCAGTTATCCCAGAACCAGTTATTCAATAGTAACCAAAAAGAAAACCTCTGGACCAGATGGATTCACAGCCAAATTCTACCAGACATACAAAAAAGAACTGGTACCAATTCTACTGAAACTATTCCAAAAATTTCAGGAAGAGGGACTCCTCTCTAACTCATTCTATGAAGCCAGCACTATCCCAATAGAAAAACATGGCAGAGACTACAAAAAAAGAAAATTTCAGGCCAGTATCATTGATGAACATAGATGTAAAAATCCTCAACAAAATACTAGCAAACCAAATACAGCAGTACAGAAAAAATTAATTCATTACTATTAAATCAGCTTATTCCTGGAATGCAAGGTTGGTTCAACACATACAAGTCAATTATTGTGATTCACAACATGAACAGAATTAAAAATACAAACTACAAGTTCATCTCAATAGATGCAGAAAAGGTTTTGATAAAATTCAATATGCCTTCATAATAAAATGCTCAACAAACTAGGCATCAAAGTAACATACCTCAAAATGATGAGTCATCTATGACAAATCTACAGCCAACATCATACTGAATTAAAAAAAAAAATGCTGAAAGCATTCCCCATGAGAACTGAAACGAAACAAAGTTGTGCTCTCTCACCACTCCTGTTAAACTTAGTATTGGAAGTCTTAGGTAGATCAATCAAGCAAGAGAAATAAATAAAAGGTATTCAAATAGTGAAAGAATAAATTGAGCTCTCTCTCTTTATTGATGACAAGATTCTACACCTAGAAAACCTTAAAGACTCCATCAAAAGGCTCCAGTCTTCTTAACCAACAATTTGATAAGTGGGGTGCTCATTAGAATACCATGTATAGGTGAGCAAGTAGAAGAAATTCAGGGAACTTAATAGGAAAATGTTAGAAACATTAGTAATAATTTCCTAGATTGATATAAATAAAATAAATTTAAAAATTTTGAATATCTTTCATTTCAAATTATTGGAAGAAATTATAACATTTCTCCCCACAGAATCAAATCATATTGAAGATTGAACATTTGCATTTATTTTTTAAAAATTATAATTGAGAAAAAGTAAAATAAAGCCTTTATGTGTAAAGTACCTTTGCAAAGTGATAGTTTAATAATTTTGTATATATGGATAAGGTACTCAATGCTTGCTTGTCTATTTCTCAAGTTAGTCTGTTATAAAACAGATGACCTTCAAATTTCAAAAGGGTCATTACAGTGGGATAGCTCTAGCTTTTTATTTTTTTTCAAAATGGAGAAATAGACAAGTATTACAGTTCCTGGTCATCATAACAGAAGCTGAATTAAGCCTAACATGGGATTAATTAATCCAAAAGTGTTTAATTAAGTCTATGAACTAGGCAATGTTGAGATAAAGTCTCTACAGAGCTTGGCTTCATCAGTTTCATTAGGAAACTCAGGGATAAAGGAGATAAAATAGTGATTCTGTTGGTACAAGAAAATATGCATGCTTCAGAGAACCTATTTATCATAGATGAGACTACATTCACATAGACGTAAAAGTTCCACAGTTTATATATTTTATTACCACTGTTAAATTACTACAAAATTTAAAAAGACATTTGTTGCAAAGGATAAGGAAGTCACCTTTGTAAACAAAAATTCAACAGTGAACATATAATTTATACAAGGGTGTGGATGCAGTCTCCCCTTTATGTAGAGGGATTTTTTTCAGAGGGTAAAAGGAGACCCTTAGAGTCTTCCTCCTGCCAGATAAGTGAAAACCAATCCCATGACTAAAGCAGAAAGCCCAGTGTTTGAAGGGATCACTGCCTCTGCAATCACTTCTTCTGAAAGTACTTACTGAATAGTGACTAAGCATCCAACATTAAATTAGATACCATGAGTGGACAAATAATAAAGTGCATCTCTATCTAAGGCTCCTGGTGAGGAATGAGTGAAGGAATCATAAAGAAATAATACCTTCAGAAGTATCATGTGGAAGGCTTACATTTGGGAATCAGACAGATCGAGAATCTCATCCTACTGGCGTTGACCTGCAACCTCTAGAACCTGCTTAGTGTTTTGTCCATGGCCGGCATGAGGTGCCTCCGTCTCAGTGGTTCACAGTGGCTCTATGCTGTCTCATAGCCACTGTGCCATCCGAGTCAGAGACAACACCACCTGTGCAAGGTCCCAGGAAGGACATGGTGGAGTCACAGGCAGGCTCAGGCAAGTGCCACTACTGGGACCCTTTCTTAGTCGATATTTATGACCCTGGGGAAGGTACAGTCGATCGCTGAGGCTCAGTGCTTTGATCTGCAAAATGGAAGAGGCTCTCACATCTGTCATGTGGAAACAGATGAGGGCTCCAGACCAGCATGTTTTGCCTCTGTTCAGAGATGTGAGATTCTCCCTGTGCCCCACACTCCTGAGCAAATTTTGTAAAGTGAGAAAGTAAAAACTGTACTGAAGGTCCAGCAGTCCAACATGACATATAATAAAATATAATATACAGGTTAATGGTACAACTGTACAGTCTGATTGATAGAAGAAATATGACACAGTATTTGGTTGATCAATAGGTGACTAGTTTGCAATAATCTATTGCAAATTTCAAAATAGAAGAAAATAATTTGAATGTTTCTAGCATAAAGACAGAAAATTTGTGATGTATTTGTAATGGATACAAAGTAGATATCCCAATTATACTTATTTGATCTTTGCAAATTGTGTGAATGTATTGTTATTACATGCACCTTGGAAATATGTGCATCTATTGAGTATCAATAAAAAACAAAATTAAAAACATATAATATGCAATATGAAACATATAATAAAAACAGTCTGTTATGAATAGTTGAAGACTGGCTTATCTCATTCAACATAACGTCCTCAAGTTCACCATACTGTAGCATGTGCCAGAGTTCCTTCTGTCTCAAGGCTGAAAATATTGAACTGTGTGTATAGATACCACATTTTATCTATCCCTTTATCCATGGATGGACACTGGGCCACTTCACTATTTGGCTATCGTGAATAACAGCACTGAAGACATGTATGTACAATTAGCTGAGTCCTGATAAATTCATTTTAATTTCATTACATTTTAGTTATTTGAAATGGAACCAGTCACATGTGGCTGGTGACTGCCGTATCAGACAGTGCTCGCAAAGGTTTGGCTGGACACGGAACTCCTTGAGCTCCTAGTTTGGCAATCCCATCTCAGATAAGACAGTGAAGAAGGGAAGGCTGAGGACAGTCTCCCATCTTTATGGTAGATTTCTTCTCTCGTTAATTTGGTAGATTACATTTCGAGCTGTACTGAAATACTGAGAAAAGAATGAAAATTGCCCTCATTCCGGAAGTCCACAGTGTTGCCCCTACTATGGGGAAACACACTTTTGTTTTTGACTGTCATTCCAGCCGAATCCTCAGACGTCTCAGCTCTCGGGACTGTTCTGCTTCTATTGAATGAAATGCCTGCAACTGCTCCACCATCAGGATCAATATCCCGGCCATTATGTTGGCAAAAGAAGCAGCAAATCACATTTACGTGGATTGTCAGACTCATTATTATAAGCAGATGGCAGCTCATGCACTACAATGCAGGCCCGAAAAGACTGACATTATTTCAAATTAAAATCTATAATGCTAATACACATCTCGGAGTCTTTGTGCAGGCTGGAGTGCATTAATCTTCTGAATGATTTGCCAATGTGCATGCTGCTCTAGCTGTTTTCACATGAGTGGATCTAAAAGGAGGGCTTTTAACTGAGAATGGTTAACATTTATTCATACAGATTGATAAAAGCTAACGTGCAATTTTCTTTACTAGTAGCTCCCTAATAGGAATTAATGGGACATTTTAAAGCGAAATTCCAAGTTGAGAAGAACCAGAAAGAAGTACTGTAACAAGAGAAGCAATGTCATGGTCCTCTGCCTAGCACGACTTCATCAGGTCTTTATATTTATTGTAAAGCTCTGCAGCTGGTCTTTCCTTGGTCAGATGTGAATAGGAGGTGCTGCAAAGTGCTGCTCTTAGAAGCAGAGCCGTGCTTTAAGAAAGGTTTTTCATAAATGATTCTGGAATTTATGTTTTCATACATGAAAAAAGGTGAATAAAAGTATTTATAAAAAGATTGTTTGTGGTCTTGGAACTTTTCTATGAAAGGCAATGTTTTATGCTTTCAAAGACCACATTTATTGAACTATATAAACTAACTGTTTCTTTTTTCCTTAGAATGTGCTATGTGAATTTTAGCCATAAGGCATCTGAACAGAGGAAAGTTTAATGATTTTTGTGTGTGTCATTATTTGGATTTTCCAGTTGTTTCTTCAATGTGTTTTAGGATTTATAACATTTAAAGAATATATAGAAAGAACATGGTAAACAGAATGGTCAGGCAGGAAAATTTTTATATAAATACAGAGAGACCTATAGCTATGTAAGGGAATGGCTTAGTTGACATAAAGCACCTTCAACTTTAATTCATTAATAAGTGAAAATGTTTTTTCCCATTAGATTACAACCTATATTTTAGATACAATAAGAACTATGTGTTTTTTTTTAATACAGTAAAGGGTCCTGAACAATAAAAATAGATATCAGTGTAAGATATACTTCATTAATTGGGATAGTAAGGAGTGGGTGGAGTTATGGGCTTGAAGTGGCATTTGCTTTAAAAGAAGATTTCATTTTTGATTTTTTTCTTATGAGACTGGTCAGAGCCAAAGTTTCAATCCACTGGGAGAGTCTGTTCAGTGATACTCATAAGATAAACTAGCTTGTCTATATTCCCATTAACAGGGTTAATTATACTTATACACTTATTCAACAAGACCAAGTGAGATAATGTCTTGTTTACCCAATAATCCAAATTTTGGCAAGCCAGTTACCTACAGCACAGATACAAAATGTCAAAGAAGTAACACTGGCCTTACAGGTGCAGGAAAACTGCTTTAACCAAGTTCCTTCATGTAGTTTTACAAAAATAACAATTGTGAAATTTCACAAAATCGAGAACTTTAGGGATCATTTAACTAAACCTTTTAATTTTATAAATGAGGAAACTGAGGCCCTGAGATGCTACACATAGTACTGGGCAACATGTGCTGTACTGGTGTATTAGTCTGTTCTCATGCTGCTAATAAAGACACACCTGAGACTGAGTAATTTAGAAAATAAAGAGGTTTATTTGACTCACAGTTTTGCAGGGCTAGGGAAACCTCAGGAAACTTACAGTCATGGTGGAAGGGGAAGGAAATACGTTCTTCTTCACATGGCAGCAGCAAGGAGAAGCACAGAGCAAGAGGAGAAAAAGTCCCTTATCAAACCATCAGATCTCATGAGCTCTCACTCACTATCAAGAGAGAAGCATGGTGGTAACCACTCCCTTGATTCAATTACCTCCTGCCTGGTACCTCCCACTACACATGGGGATTATGGGAACTACACTTCAAGATGAGATTTGGGTGAGGACACAGTCAAACTACTTCAAACGGCTTGGATTCATGATACAGCTCCATTGGACGTCTCAAAAGCTTCTAAGGGCATCTCTATGCATCCCTGCAGGGATGGGAGCTTGGTGCTGAGATAAGAAGAGAACATGGCTATGGGATTTTAGAGAATATGCTGAGCAGAATTCCAGCTCCAAGATTTCCAGAATAGAAGACACGATGGGAGGTTTCCGTGAAGCCCTCAACTGGGCCATTTTACCCTCCAGAGTTAAGGGTTCGCCTTTTATCTTTTTCTACTCCATTTGCTCACCACATTAGATTATTTCTGACTTCACAGAGCTCCCAGCTCACTCTAGACACATGCGTGGTACTCTTTTCTTTCCTTCCTTTTCCTTCCTTCCTTCTCTCCTTCCCTCCTTCCCTCCTTCCCTCCTTCCCTCCTTCCCTCCTTCCCTTCTTCCCTCCTTCCCTCCCTCCCTCCCTCCTTTCCTTTCCTTTCCTTTCCTTTCCTTCTTTCTCTCTTTCTTTTTCTTTCTTTCTTTCTTTCTTTCTTTCTTTCTTTCTTTCTTTCTTTCTTTCCTCTTTCCTTCTTTCTTTTTCTCTTCTTCTTCTTCTTCTTCTTCTTCTTCTTCTTCTTCTTCCTCCTCTTCTTCTTCTTCTTCTTTTTTTTTTTTTTTTGACAGACTCTGTCTCTATCACCCAGGCTGGAGTGCAGTGGTGTGATCCCAGCTCACTGCAAAGTCCACCTCCCAGGTTCAAGTGATTCTCCTGCATCAGCCTCCTGAGTAGCTAGGACACTAGGCATGTGCCACCATGCATGGCTAATTTTTTGTATTTTCAGCAAGGACGGGATTTTGCCATTGTTGGCCAGGCTGGCCTCAAACTTCTGACCTCAAGTGATCTACCTGTGTTGGCCTCCCAATGTCATGGGATAACAGATGTGTACCTCAGTGCCTGGCCATACATGGTTCTTTCTTCAGGCTTGTATTTCTGTTTGAGCCACTGGAAACTTGCTAGTCCAGTCGATGAGACTGATGCCCAGGGGACTCTGCTGAGACTGTCAGGGCAGGAACGGGGACAGGATGGGCATTCCCAGACACAGAGGCAAAGGCCTTACATAAACCTCATGCTGATGATTCAGGCCTTCCAGGGTCTCACGCCCAACATGCTGTTCGTGCTGTTGTCTTGAGCTCTCTTCTGTGAAGTTTTGCCCCCATCTTACCCTTATAGTGCTTTCGTTAAGGTCAAAAATGATCTTCACATTGTGAAATCCAATGGTCAAGTCTCAGATCGCGTTTTCTTTGACCCATGGGTATCATTTAACATGGTTAATCAACTGCTCTTCCTCAGAAGCTCTCAATTTATGAGGTTCTGGAACCCATCCTGTCCTGTTTTCCTTTCTAACTTACTGGCTGCTCCTTCTCAGGGGAAGAAGCAACTTATTTTCTGTTTTCTTCTTATACTCCCAACCTCTTAGAGTCAGTGAACCTCAGAACTCAACCTTTTAACCCTTCTCTGTCTACATCTTTCCCTGTTACATTATTGAACCTCACGACTTCCAACACCATCCCCGCCTCAACAGCTCCGAGCTTCTATTCCTAGCGCCATCTTTCCTCTGAGCCTTTTACTTGATGAAGCATTTTATGTGGACCTAGTCCTCTCATCCTGATGCAACTCTAAGCTCGGTAGTCTTATCACCTTATTGTGCAGTTGAGAAAAGTGAGGCACAGGAAATAAGAAACCTAACTTTGGGGTAAAATCCCTATTGCAGGATTGGTCTTCTTCACTGCCTGCTAGTTAATCCCAAATGGCCGGTGGATGTCTTAGGAGAGACAAAGACTCAGGCTTTCTAAGTCTTCTCCAGTGGTGTCCTCTTTCCTTATGCTACCATCCATAGACTGGTTTTGTTCATTCAACAAATAATCACCAACCTCTTCACACACGTTACACACCACCGTGCATTTAACTAAACTTTGCAGTGTAAGGATGATTTCGGTATACTTTCTTATACGATTTTCCCAACAAATCTATAAGTAGATGAGACAGAAACTTGTGTGACTATCTCCATTTTTCAGATAATGTCTCAATCCACTTCATACTTTTAGAAATTTCCTCCCATAAATTGGAAGTGGCCAACGATCCCTTTCTAAGCCACCCTCAGTTTCCCTAAGAATGCCTCATCTCTCTCCAGTTCCTCACCATGGCCCACCCCACTACCTTGCTAACCTCCTCAAAAGCCTTTGTTTTGCAAACTCTACCCAGTGCCTGTGGAGCTCCACTTTTTGGACAGTGGCCCTCAAGGTTGCTGAACACATTTCCACCAGAGATGCTGCCTTCCCCAACCTCTTACACAGCAGGGAGTCATCACAAGTGACATTTGCAATTGACAGGCAGAGTGAGGTTAGAATCTGAGCCGTCTGAACACCAGTTTACCCACTGGGGTTTTTTCCTGTACTCTCTGCCTGCACAGTCCCTGAGTCACACTGATGTCAGACGTTGCTCTGCTATGTAAGTCTTTGCTTTCAGCCTTTTAACGTAGGTAGCCGAATTGTTATTCCATTTTTATTTTTAGAGCCAGAGCAGGCACAATCAATTTAATTTCAGTGCTCTGATCATAAACCTCCATGTTAATATTGCCCCTTTAAATCAAGTGTTTATGAGACCTATAAGCACCACCTGGAAATTCTACCTTAAGGTCCTAAAGTCATTTAGCTACAAATTACTGAACATTCTCTTGCCCCTACTTCCTTAGTATGGATTTGATTATTTCTAATTATCATAAATGCCTCTCTGCATTCCAGACATGCACTGTTACAATCACTCCATCAGCCGAATGGTTTATGTTCACGTTCGGAATCAAAGAGCAGAGTTTTAAGTCACCCACGTGTTCCCAGCCCAGGGGTGAGCCAGTTAACAACCTTCAAACCTCTTACTGTGCAGCAGAGAAAGACCACAAGCCTCTCCTGCGTTTTTCAGTTGGGAACGGTAAGGTTCTGACAGAGGTCGTCCTTTCTGTCTAAGGTGCCAACCTCACGTAGTACAAAGTGAGACTTCTTTGAGATTATTTTGAAAGCTGGCTCTTTATATGTGCATATATTTGAAAATCATGTGAACTGTACTCCCAAGTGCAATTTCGTGTTCTTCCCACCTTAGGAGATCGTGGGAGTCAATTCCTGCTGGACTCTAAGGATTCCAGGTGGCCTGAGGAGCTGGGTCCCGTGCTGGGCAGTGTTCCTGTGGGGACAGGGCTGGCTGTGGCTTCAATCTCCAACCCCACTCCTAAGGCTTCCCCACCTCCGCCGCTGTGCTGGTCTTCACCGCAGCTCATCTTGCAGGCTGAGCACTTGGAGATATTGCTATTCAGGGCTGTCAAAAGTGCAGACTGTGCAGTCTAGTTAGGGCTGCAGCCGGCATCAGGCCCACCCTTTGGACTTGGCTCTGACCTTTATGCAACGAAGGTCGCTGCTTCCTTCCAGAATGAAGAGAACCTGACAGAGGCAAGGCCTGGGCCACGGGCTCCCAGGCACATGCTTTCCACTCTGTGTTTCCACAAACTAGAGAGGCTTTCCCTCTGCTCCTCATTTTCTTCAAAAATACTGATGTGTTTCCTGGTTTAATTTGACAGACACCTCCGCTGGACTTGCTTGTTTTAGGTTCAGGAATACAAGGCTATTGAAAGAGGCCACTTTTCCCGACCCCTTTCTCCTTCCTTCCAGGCACCTCTCCACGGTGCCTGTTGTCCAAACTTAAACTCCAGGGATTTCAGGGATCCATAATGCAAGGCTGGATTTCTCACTTTGTGTTTCTCTTCTTCATCTTAAAAATCCAGGTTAAATCAACTGACTATAATTGAATGAACATCATCCATAATGAGAAACCAAAAGAAAGAAACAAAGTCTTTCAAAGGAGGTGGGCTCTGATGACTTCTACTTATGATGTAAGTTCAATGATTTCACTCTTCAGTTCTCCTAAGACCCAAAGTGACAAACTAGGGAAAAAAAAAATTATATTGTGGAAATAATTCGAAACTAGGCTTTCAGTAAATCAATTATTTATTAATTTATAACGAATTAATTATAAATATGACTAATAGTCAAATTATAGATTAAAATTTCTATTTGATCTTTAATCATTAGTATGATGAATACTAATAGCAATATGATTACTAATGACCTTTAAATGGCTTGCTATAGATGAAGAAAATCCAATATTAGTTTCTAAGGGTTTTAGCTGTAGATTTAATGGATCATCACTTTTCATTTAAAAACAATCAAAAAAACAAAAGCAGGACAGATGTTTGTGGGGTGACACAAAGCATTCTGGATACTTTAAGACAGGGACTGGGCCCCAGCTGGCCCCAAGGCACTGAACTCTGCAGAGGCGTGAGTCCCGTCACCACAGCTACAAGGCCCCTGCTCACCAGAAGCACCCAGCGGCTAACCGACATGGCACAAAGAGTTCCAAGAACAGGCAGCAGTGGTTTCTGAACACAGCATGGGAGACTTTTGATAGGCAATGCAAACAGCACCTAAACTTTTTCCCCGACTCCTCTCCCAGGACCCAACTCTCGAGCCACATGAGCAACTCACACATCTTTTCCTGCAGCCAACACACTTCTAAGAGCAATCTTCATGCCCGCACAGGTGACATATCACAAGGCCGGGCATTCCTCTCCCATCGCCACTCCTCAGCGACTGCAGCCTTCCTAAGCTCCAGGTCAGAGGCCAGAATTCCAGTTCCTCCTATACCATCTCTACCTTCCTCTCAGCCTCTGAATCCCAGCCCCTCCTAGACCAGCCTCCGTCTTCCTCTCAGCCTCTGAATTCGCGGCTCAGCAGGTTCAGTTCCATCACTTCATGCCTCAGATATGTCAGCTTTTCTCCACTGCCATAGAGAAGGACTACGTCCAACCTGCTCCTTGACCTCTGACCTCTCCTCTTTACCATCCATCCTGCTGCGTGCCTAGAGCGCGCTTTCTGCAAAGAAAATCAATTCAAGTTCCTGGCTTGCTGAAAACTCACTATAAGCCAAGTGTCCACCCACTTTCACAATAAAATGCACCTTCCTCCCTGGGGAATCTCGACAGCTGCTCCTTAGAATCACTTGGAGGTTCTGAGACTATTTGGATGCCTAGGCAACATCTGAGATCAATTAAACCTGAATACCTGTGGGTAAGATCCTGGTATTGGAATTTTCTCCTACCCCGGTGATTCCAGAAGGCAGTAAGGTTTTGCAAATGATCCTGCTTCCTCCACCTGGCAGACACGTTGACAAGATGAGCTTAGCTGTGCGGAAGTCCACCTCCCTCAGTCTGTGTGTCTTCCCTGGCTCCCCTCCTGCCTCAATTCATGAGCGCCAGAAAATCACTGATCTTACTGACTCATTGATTGATTCACTTATTCACTTATATTTTAAAGGATCTCAGATGCCCAAGATTGGATCATATGCAACTCTTGTTTATGGCAAGCTATCATTGGACTATGCCATCTTGCTCCTATTAAATTATTATTTTTAATGAAGTACAATCAACCAGGCAGGCTGGCTCACACCTGTGATCCCAGCACTTTGAGAGGTCAAGGTGGGTGTATCATTTGAGGCCAGAAGTTCAAGACTAGCATGGCTGACATGAAGAAATCTCATGTTTACTAAAAAAAAAAAAAAAAAAAAAAAAAAAAAAAATTTGCCAAATGGGCCAGGAGTGGTGGTTCACACCTGTAATCCCAACACTTTAGGAGACTGAGGGGGGTGGATCACCAGGTCAGGAGCTCAAGACCAGGCTGGCCAACATGGTGAAACCCTGTATCTACTAAAAATAGAAAAATTAGTTGCTGTGGTGGTGGGTGCCTATAATCCTAGGCTGAGGCACAAGAATCAGTTGAACCTGGGAGGTAGAGGTTGCAATGAGCTGAGATCGTACCACTACCAGTCCAGCCTGGGTGACAAAGTAAGACTCTGTCTCTCAAAAATTTTCTCAAAAATATTATATAAAATAAAATAAAATAACAAAATGATGTACAGTCGGCCCTTCATATCTGTAGGTTCCACATCAGCAGATTCAGCCAACCACAGATTAAAATATATTCAAAAATAATAATATATAATTTTACCACAAAATGTTACAAATAAAAATACAATCCAGTGTAACAACTCTTTTATAGCATTTACATTGTACTAAGCATTATACATCATCTAAAGGTCATTTAAAATATACAGGAGGATGTGTGTGGGATATATGCAAGTACTATGATCCCATTTTATATTTAAAAAACTTGAGCATCTGGGGATTTTGTTGTCCACGGGGTGTGCTCCTGTAGCCAATCTCCTACAGATATTGAGGGAGGGCTGTAACTAGCTTTCATGAACCCACCCTCAGAAAGCAAGTGGGTCCTTAATAAAAACATGCATGTAACCATGTGTCCTCCTCCGTCCCTTCCTTCAGTCTCCTCTCATCCTTCATAAAAACCACCTTTTAACCTGTGTTCTTTATCCTCTTGCTTTTCTTTACTTACAATTTCATTGCAGCCATATGTGCATCTAAAATTATATACATATATAATTTTAGCCATTTACGTTATCAAAAATTGTTGAATGAGTTTTTATTGCTGTTAGGAATGAGAGAGAGAGAGAGAGGGATTTCAATGAATTGGCTCACGGAGTCGTGGAGGCTGGCAAGTCTAAAATCTGTGGGGCAGGTAAGCAGGCTAGAAATTCAGGGAAAAGTTAATGCTGCCATCTTGAGTCATTCTACAGGGCACAGACTGGGAAGTTATGTGGGTATTCTATATTGTGGTCTGGAGGAGAATTCTTTCTACTTCACAACCTCGGTCTTTGCTTTGAAGGCTGTCCACTGATTAGACAATGCTGACCCATGTGATGAAGGGTAATCTGCTTTATTCAAGGTGTACTGAGTTAAATGTCATACACTTCTAAAAAGGATTCTTATAGCAACATCTGGACTCACATTTGACCAAATGACTAGGCACCATAACCTTGTCAAGTTGGCATATAAAGCGAACTGTCAAAGAATCTGTTGGGCTTAAAATTCACCACCTTGCTGCGTCACCGTGTTCATCGGTTTGCTTACTGTCACGTATTTCATTATGTCAATATACCCCACTTTACTTGCTGACTCTCAAGTTGATGGGTATTCAACATGGGCTCTAGGTTTCCACCACGTGAAAAGTGTTGGCAAGAACATTACTGCACACTTCTCCCTTAGCAACTGTTCCTTGGATATGTTCCTAGAGAGGGAGCATGTGACCATTCAACCTGATGAAATTATGCCAAACTCTATTCCAAAAAGTAGCACCCGTTGCCACAAAGCATTACTTCTCTTCATCTGCATCTTATTGGAGACTTCCAAAAGACTATTTGTATATATATATTTTTTAATATTTAAGATGGTGTTTCACCAAAGTCTTGGTTTGTACTTTTCTGTCATTAATATTAAGCTTTCTTTGAAGTACTTAGTATCCATTTGCTTTCCTCTTCTGTGAAATGTCTGTTTATATATTTTATGCATTTTTAATTGGATTGCTTGTATTTTTCTTCTAAATTTGAAGGCTTTCTTTGTATATTGTTAATTCCAAAATCCATTGGCTGTATATATTGCAAATAACTTCTTAGAGTTTGTAAAGTTCTTAAAGCAAAAGTTTGTAAAACTTCTTAAAGTTTTTTTTTTCACTGTATTTAAGGCATCTTTTGACATACAAAAGTTTTTCAATATAAATATGGTCAAATTGGCCGGGCGCAGTGGCTCACACCTGTAATTCCAGCACTTTGGGATGCCGAGGCGGGTGGATCACTAGGTCAAGAGATTGAGACCATCGTTGCCAACATGGTGAAACCTCATCTCTACTAAAAAATACAAAAAATTAGCCGGGCATGGTGGTACATGCCTGTAGTCCCAGCTACTTGGGAGGCTGAGGCAGGAGAATTACTTGAAACTGGAAAATGGATGTTGCAGTGAGCCAGGATCACACCACTGCACTCCAGCCTGGCAACAGAGTGAGACTCTGTCAAAAAAAAAAAAAGATAAATATGGTGAAATTTACTAGTATTTTCTTTTATAGTTAATTTTTTGTGTATTACTGAAAAAATATTTCATGGTATCAAGTTCTAAAATATATTAACATTTATTTTCTACTAAGAGTTTTAGTTTCTATTTTTGTTACTTAAGTTATTCTATTTGGAGATAATTTTTGTATGTGGAATGACATAGGTATCATACATGTATATATGCTTTATAGAAAATTACTTTTAAGCTCTAGTTATTGAATAATTATCTCTTTTTTGCACCAATCTCTCAAGCCACCAGTGTCATAAAGTTCCATGCTTGTATGGTTCTGTTTCTGAAATCTTTATTTTATTGTATTGATAAATTTGTGTCTGTGTGATTGTTTCATTTATTGAGAATGCCTCACAATGCCATAGAAATAAGAGAAATAAATACACACTCTGATAGGAACAACTTACAAATATAGATGGGTTGTAAGTAGTCACCTGTGTGATAGAGCTTTTCTTAGATAGACTATAAATGTGTGTTGGACACAGGTTTGAAAATAGATAAGGATATTAAAAGTAATGCTAATACAAATAAATGACAGCTATATTGCATGTCCTTTGATGACACCTATTTGGACTTTATGCATCTTCTGCCCAGAGCAATTATTGCTATTCAGCAGGAAAAAGTGAGTTGCAGCTGTGGCCAGTACACTTGCTTCTGCATCTTCCCATGGAGCAAGTGTTAATGATTCTAGGCTGCTTCCCTATGCTGAGAATTCTTGCTCATCTTCAGTCTGGTTCTCACAACCACATTATTACATTGCTACTGGAAAAGACTAATGTCAGCAAGAGAGGGGATCTTGTGTAACAATAAATTTAGATTTTCAATATGCTCCTTCCATTTCATCTTTTGCTTGCAAACTACTCTAGGTGTTTGAATTTCCAGTATATATTCTCCTACATATTGCTCAATATTTGTAAGTTCTTCAAAAACTGTGTGATTCTGATTTGTTTTGTGAGCCTCTATGGCTCCATGAAAAAGCAAATGCTTGCCTGGTAGTGTACTAGGACGTTGGAATTGCATTGGAGTACCTTCTTACCTTGCTATAATACACCTCTGCACTAGTACTACACACTTTCAACCATTATAGCTTTATAATGATAATGGCTTAACGTTTAGTAGGCTAACCCCATTCTAGAGTTCTCTTCATATCTTCATGGTCATGCACTCTTTCAAATACATTTTAAAAATCACCTAGATTAATTCTCCTTATTGATAAATGTAGTATATCTCTATGTATTACTGTATTGTTGAACATCTCTTAACAAGGTTTTGTATTTTCTTCTGTGTATTTATTGGGGCATTTTAAGAATTTGTTAATATTTAATGATGTGTTTCATTTAGTTAAACTTTCTAATCATTTGCCACTGAGACACAGAAATTAGATTACTTTTGTATATTAAGCTTATATCTAGCAACTTTAGTAATTTCTACTGTTGTTTTCAATAATTTTTCTGGAGATTAAAAAAAATTCTAAATAAAACAATTATTATTTAAAAATAATAAAAGTATAAGTTTTCTACATTCTGGTGAGTATTTCATTCTTATAATTTCCTTTGTTTTCATCATATTTTACTGCTGAGGACCTTTTGTACAAATTTGAGTATAAGTAATAACACTGAGTATAAATTATTCTAGTTTTAAAATAAATGCTGTTAATGTTCCCCAAATTTTTGTTAGCTTCCTCTATATTTTAATGCATACATTGTTTCAAATCTACTTTATTTCTTGAATTATTGAGAGTGTTATTATCTTATCCTAAATGTGTATTGCATATGCTTTCTGTAACTACTGAGATGTTCATATGATTTCCTCTTTTGTTCTGTCAATTATAACTTATTTTACAAATTGCAATTATTAATAATTATATTAATTATTATATTAAGCAATCCTTATAAGTTAGAATAAATCTTTCTTTTTCTTTGCGTGTTGTTGTTGTTGTTGTTGTTGTTGTTTGTTTGTTTGTTTGTTTAGAGTCTTGCTCTGTCACCCAGGCTGGAGTGCAATGGCATGATCTTGGCTCACTACAACCTTTGCCTTCCAGGTTCAAGTGATTTTCCTGCCTCAGCCTACCAAGTAGCTGAGATTATAGGCTTGTACCACCATGACCTTCTAACTTTTTTGTATTTTTTAGTAGAGACGTGGTTTCATGACATTGGTCAGGCTGGTCTCGAACTCATGACTTTGTGATTGCCCACCTCGGCTTCCCAAAGTGCTGAGATTACAGGCATGAGCCACCACACCCAGGGTCTTTTTCTTTCTCTCTCTTTCTCTTTTTTTTTTCTTTCTCTTCTCTCATTCCTTCTCTCCCTTCTTTCCCTCCCTCCCTCCCTCCTTCCCTCCTTCCCTCCTTCCTTCCTTCTTTTCTTCCTTCTTTCCTTCCTTCCTTCCATCCTTCCTTCTCCTGCTTCTTTTTCCTCCTCCTCTTCATCTTCCTCTTCTTCTCTCTCTCTTTCTTTCTTTCTTTCTTTCCCTCTCTCTTTCTTTCTTTTTCTCTCTTCTTTTAAAAATCTGGGCATGTAAAGAGACACTTGTCAATCACAATATTAAATTCTTTTTATTACATGCATATAGTAGATTTTTCAATGTACATTAAATTAACTCACAGCTTCTTATTATTCGGTTCTTTTTTAATGAAGCCCCCAGGAGATAGAACTTACACCAGACTATGACGTCCTAGGTAAATTCAAACTCTGTTAATCTCTGCTTTGCCTGGAGAGCTATGATTGTTTCTGCACTGGGATTTTGTGATGATTGTGAGACAGTGCAGAAAGAAGGTTTAATATATGATATATGCTATATTATTACAACACAGATAAAAACGCTTATGTATTTTACTGCAGAAGTTACTTAGTCACTAATACTTTTAATTTGCAAATCTAGGGACCCAAGGTGTTTTTGTGTTTTATAATAATTTAACTCTGAATTTTTTAAGATTTACTATAATATGGCAACAACTTTATAAAGTTATCAAATATTTAGGTGTTTTTAGAAATGTATCAAAGATACTTTATTATTTAGAAATTTTACTTAAAATACTACCTACATGTTCACAAGTAGCTGATAAATTTTTCTTTAAAAATAACAAAAGGTTTTCTATGTTTAAAATTGTCATTAAAAATAGTACTGTTAGAGCAAACTAATTGCAAAGTTGTTCAATATCTCTAGCTTTTATTTATGTATAATTGCAGTGATCCAGGGTTTTGTCCTCTTAATTGTAAAAATATTAATATTGCTGCAGTTGTTACATGTGATGAAGAAACTTATTTCTCAAATCTCTGATTTCCCCCATCTCTCAAATGTGTCTGCCTAGTGAGCATAACTCTAACTCAGATTCATGAAGTGGGAACAGCCAGTGATGTGCTGGGAGATGTTTTACAGGCTGCTCTCTGGAAACAAGAAAACAAACCCAATTCTTAGTGTTTGCTAATTTATCTGGCATACGTAGTCCTACAATAACAATGCCAAAGCCACCAATGTGCCAACACTGAACAAAGAGTTGGAAAGATGTGTACAGTAATGACTCAGAAGATGATTAGATCCAGATGCAGGAGGTTTTTTTTTTTTTTTTTTTTTTTTTTTTTTTTTTTTTTTTTTTTCCCCTCAAGAAAAGGCAAAGGAAACTATAATTGCTTCCTTGTCTCAGTAGCTTGCCCATGCTCTTGAGTGAGAAGACAAGCTCTGGACATTGTTTTTTTTTTTTTTTTTTTTTTTTACATCTTGTAGGATGTTTGATTACACAAAATTCTGCAACACGTTATTTCTACCCAATATTTGTTCACCAATACCCAAGGTGGTTTCCAAATACATTTAAACTTTCTATATTAAATCAGTGCAGCTCTATTTTCTTACTGTACTTCACACTGGGGGGGGTCCATTGGAGGGAAATGGGGGAGGGATGCGGGGTGGGGAGGTGGGAAGAGATAGCATGGGGAGAAATGACTGATACAGGTGAGGGGAAGGAAGGCAGCAAACCACACTGCCATGTGTGTACCTATGCAACAATCTTGCATGTCCTTCACATGTACCCCAAAACCTCAAATGCAATAAAAAAATGCGGAAAAAAAAAAGAAAAAAAATTTTTTTCTAAGCATGACTCTTCTGCAGTCATTGGAGCATACATGGCTGACTTGAGAAATCATACTTTAGAAGCAAAGTTACTTGGAATCACTGTATCAGTCTCCTTCAGAAGGGAACGCTTGGAGTCTAATGGTAGCAGCCAGGGCGACTTCCCACACAGGCATGGGCCAGTAACCCTTTGTTTAGAAGAAAGAGTGTAATCGTCTATTTTGTACTTTGAGGATTTAAAGATTAGAGCTGCTTGAGAACCCCAAAGCAGGAATTTCTATGGTGGCAAAGAAAATGACTGTCCAAGGTCCAGGAGTGGATGGTTTTTGGATTCCATCTTTACTCAGGGCTCTTGGGCTGTCTCGAGTGGCTGGGTGGAAATGAATGAATTGAGAGCTAAGATGCAGCCACTAGAGCCCAATCATGGGCCAATTGTGTACCTGCTTTAATCAAGAGAGAGAAGTATTGATCCTACTCCATCAGTAACCATGGCAATGCACGTAGGCCTTGCATCCCAGAGCCCTCAGAATGGCTAAGTACTAGGTTGCTCTGAGCCTACTTTAAAGAGAAATGCTGGAAGAAAATCTAGGCAAAACCATTCAGGACATAGGAGTAAGCAAGGACTTCATGACCAAAACGCCAAAAGCAATGGCAACAAAAGCCAAAATAGACAAATGGGACCTAATCAAACTCCACAGCTTCTGCACTGCAAAAGAAACAGTCAGTAGAGTGAATCGGCAACCAACAGAATGGGAAAAAAATTTTGCAGTCTACCCATCTGACAAGGGGCTGATAATCCAGAATTTACAAAGAACTAAAACAGATCTACAAGAAAAAAACAAACAATCCCATTCAAAAATGGGCGAAGGATATGAACAGACACTTTACAAAAGAAGACATACAGGAGGCCAACAAACATATGAAAAAATGCTCATCATCACTGGTCATTAGAGAAATGCAAATCAAAACCACATTGAGATACCATCTCACACCAGTTAGAATGGTGATCATTAAAAAATCTGGAGACAACAGATGCTGGAGAGGATGTGGAGAAATAGGAACACTTTTACACTGCTGGTGGGAGTGTAAATTAGTTCAACCATTGTGGAAGACAGTGTGGCGATTCCTCAAGGACCTAAAAATAGAAATCCCATTTGACCCAGCAATCCCATTACTGGGTATATATCCAAAGGATTATAAATCATTCTACTATAAGGACACATGCACATGAATGTTCATTGCAGCACTGTTTACAATAGCAAAGACATGGAACCAACCCAAATGCCCATCAATGATAGACTGGACAGGGAAAATGTGGCACATATACACCATGGAATATTACGCAGCCATCAAAAACGATGAGTTCATGTCCTTTGTAGGGACATGGATGAACCTGGAAACCATCATTCTCAGCAAACTGACACAAGAGCAGAAAATCAAACACCGCATGTTCTCACTCATAGGCGGGTGTTGAACAGTGAGAACACATGGACACAGGGAGGGGAGCACTACACACTGGGGTCTGTTGGAGGGAAATAGGGGAGGGACAGTGGGGGGTGGGATGTTGGGGAGAAAGAGTATGGGGAGAAATGCCAGATATAAGTGATGGGGATGAAGGCAGCAAATCACACTGCCATGTGTGTACCTATGCAACAATCTTGCATGTTCTTCACATGTACCCCAAAACCTAAAATGCAATTAAAAAAAAAAAAGAGAAACGCAAGAAGGCATAAAGAATAAAAATCACAAGTGAGTTAATGGCATCTCAGTGCTCTCTCTCTGGGTGTGAATATCTGATTCTCTTTGATTTTTGCCTAAACTCTTGGAGCGCTTAGGAATTTGGGATGACAGAAAGCAAGAAGAGAGAGCTACTGGACCCACTGTAAGAATGCAGAGGGAGCCCCAGTGATAATGAGAAACAATGTAAAACTGACTACATTTTATGGAGCAGTTCATGATAATTACATGTGACAATTTTTTAGTGCTTACAATGGGCAAATACCATTAAATGTGCCTTAATAAACAAGAACATGTTACATAGATTGTGACTTTCCTAGGCTTATGCTTTAGAATAGGTATTTTACTAATCACAATTAATGCTGAAAAATCCATGACACTTAGGCTCCAGTGGTGACCAAAGCTGCAAATGAGCTGCAATACGGAGCTGGCAATGGACAGGTATTCTGCATGAAGGTCTTTGAGTTTCTTCCTCCCCAGCTTCTAGTTTGGCTGGTGTACGGATGGATGGAAAGCCTTCTCCTCATTAGGATTGTCTGTATGTTCTGCTACAGGCAATGCTGCCTAAGAATAGGGCCAAACGATGATATAAAAGATGGCTGTGGCTCTGATTAATCAATGGATTGAAAATGATTCAGAAAACACAAAGGGAGAATTAAATTAAGAGTGTGAAGGAAAGATAGACCCAGAGCATTAATTATATTGTCACTGAGCTTTTCCCAGAGCAGAATTTTAGAGTAGACTTTGGAGCATAGACTTATCTTATGCAGAATGCTTTTGCTTAATAAAAATTATTTTTTATTTAATTAATTTAATTTATTGTCTCCTTACACTCTCATTCTCTTTTAAAAACATTAAAAGTTAATATTTAGCCCCAAATACAGCCTTATCCACTTTATTTCCCATATTGTCCTGACCACATGAAGGCCAACATTAAGCCAGGCATGGCTCACTGTCACCTTCAACAGAGTCAGATCTAGCTAAAAGAGCCAACAGGAAGAAAGACAGAGAAACAGACTGTCCAAGTGGACAGTGACCAGACTATTGTGGCATATTGTCCTGACCACATGAAGGCCAACATTAAGCCAGGCATGGCTCACTGTCACCTTCAACAGAGTCAGATCTAGCTAAAAGAGCCAACAGGAAGAAAGACAGAGAAACAGACTGTCCAAGTGGACAGTGACCAGACTATTGTGGCAACAAACAGTTCAAATTTTCACCTTTAATTTTTGTCTCTGTAGGCATGCACATGTCATACCTTTTTGATTATTCTGGCAAAGTTCTTCCACTCTGAATAAATTCTATAGATTTTAAAAGTATAAATCGCATTATTGAGAAAAAGTATAATGAAACTCAACATACAAATGAATACAATCCTTTAAAATTAATGCTGAAATAGATTTTTCCCTGTATGACTCCTAGTCCTTTTCTCACAAAACATGGCCTCTCATATCAACATGGTGTTGATATCTGCACCTAGTAGAGTCTTTATTTTTTAGTTATGTAACTTCTCACTCACTCACCTAACCATGTTGAGGAGTGAGACATGGCTCTTACCTGTAGTGTTAGATGGTTTGATTCCATGAGTTCAAAGTACATCTTACAATGAGTGAGATTTATTTATACCATTGTAGATTAAAGTAGGCTTCTAGTTTGAGTTTTCTATGTTGCTTTGCCTCAGACAGAAAGCTTTGAGGGGATGAGGGCTACATCTGCAGTAGCTTTGAGTTGATAATCCTTGACTATAGTGCAGAAAAAAGTCAAAATCTTGAATCCCTGAGGACAAGATTTGATGCTCAGAAAGAGAAAAAAGTAGGGTCTCCACAGGAAGGTGCAAAAGAGAAGACCTTGCCATCCAGGGATCTATAATATCGGTTAGCTTGAGGAAGTAGAGAAAAAGCAAAAGTGTTTGATTTCGTATCCTAGGTCAGAAATTCTACAAGGCCCCAGCAAGACGGTTCTTGGTAAGCACAGCATCAGCTGGGGTAGGTAAGGCTGTTAAGTGTTCTCAGTTGGGCAGCCCAGCCGCACCATCACAAGGGAGATATTGATGCAGGGTTACGGACTGGGTGAGGGTAACGGGAAAAAAAAAATAGAAGAAAGAATTTGTTTTTTATACATAAAGAAGTTAAGTAATGACAGAATGGGTACAATGGAGTACACAGACCAGCAAAACATCCAGAAATGTATGTCCCCAGGTCCACTGCAAGGGCAATGGCCACCATTTGCCATACTGTCTCTCCCATTTGGTGCTGAAGCAAACTGGAAACTTCTACTGGAATGAACTTAAGAGTGAACAAAAGGACAGGTAAGAAACAAGATTTACTTCATAACTGCCAATAGTGTGGAGGTATTTGAAAATAAACATCCATTTCCCACCATACACTGTTTGTTTTGACATGAATAGTTGTTCAAAATTGTGTGACAATTGACACACCATGACCACAGCTGTCCTTTCTCATGACTCCCACAGTATCCCTACAACGTAGATGGAACGCTGGATGAAATGTAAAATGTCTCTTCAGCAAGAAAGTGACAGCATCCAGATTTGACCGGACTTGACCACAAATATTCTGTTTCTAAGACCAGTGCTCCTTTGACTAAAGGCTTATGCAATTCAATCCTGCTGCCTCATGGATTCACAGACACTCTAAAAGGAAGAGGACTAACCAGAATTATTATGTTATGTCACATTTATGCATTTTAGCTAGGTGCACTGCATTCCTCATATCAAACATGGCTTGAGAATGCTTTCCAAGGGAAAACAAAGAAAGATACCTACTGTGAAAGGTCTTCGACAATTTCAACAGCAAAGGCTTGGAGATCAAAGACAGTATGTTTACCAAAAAATAAAGGCATTTTGTTTTCTTTTTCTTTTTTCATATAATCCATTGGCACTTGAATATTCTTATGTTCTTCTCTCTTTAAAGTTTAACATTAAGAACGGTGATTAAGAGTATTATATTACACCCATTAAATATTCAGATTTTTCAATGACTGAAGTATTTCAGAGCTCATTTTTTAAATTAAATATATTCGCTCTGGAAGATGGTGTGTAAAAGAAAACAAAGGCAAAAAAAGAAGAGACACATTAAAACCACAAGGGAACGACGTGATTAAGACCGAAACAGTGCACATTTCACAGAATGCCTATATTACACATGACATCTACATTAGTACCAAGTAACTTCTGTTTTGATTCATGTTGGTTCAATATGTACAAAACAAATTAGTAACACTTGGGATATTATTTTAAAGTGGGAACAGAACAATGAATTTCAGTAAATGCTAGTTCTGTTATATTTAATGACAATTGTGCATGCCCTTATCTGCTTATGAACAATTAGGTAATTTCATCCAGGCTGTGAGTAAGCTTTCTTCTTCTACAATGTGACTGAAATGTTCCTGCCACTCTGTTCTCACAGCTCATGAGAACCCTTGACTGGAATGGCTAGATGTCTTGAAACCTTGTAGAACGTTCCGATTTGATGAGAACAAGAGTCATTGCATATAAATCCCCAACTGGGTTTGAGGGTGCTCTACCGGAACTCCTTCACAATGCTTTCAGTTCAGTAAGCAGAGACTTTCAATTTTGTTTCACATCTTCTTTGCATCTTGTACACAATTATAATTAAGAACAGACTTCTCTGTTAAATACATGATGCAGGGTCAATGTGTACATCACACTGGCATTTACTCTAAGTATCAGAACACACTTCATATTAAAATTCTAAACAGCCAAGTAGAATAGCTTAGTGACAACATGTTTTTATGATGTGCCCTCTTTTTTTCATGGCATCTTGTATCATTAAACAAACATTTACTGAGTGTTTGCTGTGTTCCAGGCACTGTTTTAGGTGCTACAGATATGGCAGTCAATTAAAATCAACGTGTTAGTCTTCTACTTCCACTTGCAATGTAGAAAGGAATAAAGGGTTCTGCTTCTAACTTAATAAGAGGAAGAAGCCAGGTGATCTATACAGACATATTTTTATTCAGGCCATAAGAGAGCTGATGTAACCGGGCAACTACAGAAACAGAGTACCAAAGAGAAATAAATCCCTCCAAGTAGAGGCAAGCAAATGAACACTTGCATCAGGAAAGGGTTCAGGGCAACCAAGTGGACTTATTATAAGTCGATGTTGAGAAATTACATAAATTAAGAAAAATTTCTACAGATCCAGTGATGGATACTATGTTAGTGTGGAGTCGCTGTGGGCTTCAGAAACAGGCAGAGTTCATACTCATGCATAACAATTTTTTCCTGGGCCTTCTTCATGGGCTCCTAAGAAAAGTTAGGGACAGGAGAGAACTCAGGAAGCAGCACAGGCATGCAGGAATTATTGGAGGCTCCTGGAGGATGAGCACAGAACTTAACTGGCTTCCCCAGACGCATTCTTCTACAAAGCAAAATTGAAGTCAGAAAGTTGGACCAAACCCTCCCACTTCCAGGACATGAACTAAGGTCCACTTTTGCTTGTGGAAGGTATAAGCAAATATAACAGAGCAAAGAAGGAGCAATAATCAGTCTTGGGCCAAGCATCCTACACCAGTACCAAGCACAGGACTAATACTATTGGGAGGAGTATCCGAAAACTCCTTCCCAAGGCCAAGGGGAGGCACAGGTACAGCTGTGCTGAAAAAGCACCCCTACCCCCACCAAGACTCAGGTGCATGAAGCCCACCTAAAACAGAAGCTGGACTTAGCCAAGAGATACTCACTCCTGTCCCCAGCATAAGCCTAACACTAAATATCAATCAAGAACTGTCTTCCCTTTGGAGAGGGGCGAAAATATGAATCTACCCCCACTTTCCACCCCACAGCAATGAAGTGCAGGACTAGCTGGAAGCTGAGAGAGAAATCACTGAGTAAAACTATTTAGCACCTCATCTTCCACTGTAAGCTCAAAGTTACTGAAACCTACTGCCAGGAGAATTCAAAACCTATGAGGCATCAAAGACAATGATAACACCAACAAAAACCCACTCAGCTCAACTCCTGATGGACTGACTTGGCATCTTACACTGAGCCTACCAGATGAGGCATGCCTCTCCCCAGCTACATATTAGTGATCACAGTCTCCATTCTTTCTTTGTTTATACACAACATTTGACATTCAATAATATATATGTAATTATGTATAATAATATATTAATTTTATATAATGTATATAGCCTGTCTATCTATCTATCTATCTATCTATCTATCTATCTATCTATCTATCTTTCTGTCTATCTATCTATCTATGGCTTATACAAAGGGAAGAAAACAACCCATGGTCCAGAGATAAAGCAATTGAGAAAGGAGAGTCAAATATAACAGGAGTAAGAACTATCATGAAGAGATGTTAAAATAACCATAAATGTTTAAAAAAAATCTAGGAAAAAGTGGGTGATATTTATAAACAGATGGAAAATTTCACAGAAATAAAAACAATACAAATAAGTAAACTGAGATACTAGAAATTAAAAAGACAATATTGGAGGTAAAGAGATTATTTGATGGCTTCATTATTACATTAGGAACAACTTAAGCAAATGAATATAGGTTAAAAGAAATTATACAGACCAATACAGAAAAGAGAGAAAACGTTAAACAAAGTAATAAAATAACTGTCAGACAATTTTACCAGATTAAGATGATAATTAAAAATGCAGAATAAGAAAAGGGAATGAAGCAGGAGTGATAGTGATCAAGAATTTTCCAAGATTAATGAAAGAAATCAAACTACGAATCCAAGAAGCTCAGAAAACTCCAAGCAGAACGAAATACAATTATTTTATAAAGCACTTAGACATGTCACAGCCAATCTACTGAAATCCAAAAATAAAGAAGAAAAATAGATGAAGACAGAAAAAAATCATATTACATAGTATAACAAAGATATACAAAACAGCACAGTTTTTGTCAGAAAATGCAAGATAAGAAAGAGGCAGTAGAATGACATCTTTAAAGTACTAAATAACTTTTGAAAAAAAATATAGAATTATTTACCCAGAGAAAAATATCTCTTACAAATCAAGATTTAAAAAAAATAAATAAAATGGAAACCAAGAGAATTCAAGGGTGTCAGATATGTATCATAAGAAATAATAAAGTCATTTCATCAGGCAGCAGAATTTTGACACCAGATATCAATTTGAATCTTTAGAAGAAAAAAATTATCACCAAAAATGGTAAATATAAATGTGAACATGCAATACATATTTTTCCAGAAATAATTTATTTTATATAGTAAAATGGTAATCATGTATTATGTTTAAAGCATAAGTAAAAATATGACAACATTATACAAAGGATAGGAGTTACGAATTGGAAATATACTATTGCAAGATTCTTATACTGTATATATACATACTTAAACTGTGCGTGTGTGTGTGTGTGTGTGTACATATATATGCTTAAAATTTAGGGCAGATTGTTATAGTCAAATATGTGCTTTATAGATTATAGGGCAGGCTGGGTGTAGTGGCTCATGCCTGTAATCCCAGCACTTTGAGAAGCCAAGGTAGGCAGATCACCTGAGGTCAGGAGTTAGAGACCAGCCTGGACAACATGGTGAAACCCTGTCTCTACTAAAAATACAAAAATTAGTTGGGCATGATGGCACACACCTGTAATCCCATCTACTCAGGAAGCTGAGCTAGGAGAATCGCTTCAACCTGGGAGGTGGAGGTTTCAGTGAGTCAAGTTTGGTACAGTGAACTCCAGCCTGGGAGACAAACTGAGACTCCATTTCAAGAAAAAAAAAGAAAGAAAGAAAGAAAGGAAGAAAGAAAGAAAGAAAGAAAGAAAGAAAGAAAGAAAAAGAAAAAAATATAGAGAAACAAGTAAAATAAACAGAGAGGTATAACTAATGAGTTAGCAAGCCAATAGCAAAAATTAAAATAGAATAAGGAGAGAGTGGAGTACTAAGCAGGAAGCAAGGAGATAAGGCAAATTGTGGCCCAGTGTGGCTATGAAGACATGAGCAGAGAGAAAGTCAAGGGAGATCTGAATGTGGACCACCTGTATGTGCCCAGATGGGAAGCCGAGAAGGATTCACTGGCCTTCAAGCTGCTACTGAGACTGTAGTGCTGGTCCCATTTGTGGAGGAGCAGAGGGCATGTCTGCGCTCTAGTGCTAGTACCTGGTACAGGGTCCCAGAGGCTATCTTAATGGAGAATATCAGCTAAGCACAGCAGAAGGCCTAGGCATCAGTGTCCAGGATGGCTGGCTAAAGGTACAGGACAGCCCAACTCCATGTCTCTAAAAAATTGTCTGGGGGCCGGGTGCGGTGGCTCAAGCCTGTAATCCCAGCACTTTGGGAGGCCGAGGCGGGTGGATCACGAGGTCGAGAGATCGAGACCATCCCGGTGAAACCCCGTCTCTACTAAAAATACAAAAAATTAGCTGGGCATAGGGGCACGTGCCTGTAATCCCAGCTACTCAGGAGGCTGAGGCAGGAGAATTGCCTGAACCCAGGAGGCGGAGGTTGCGGTGAGCCGAGATCACGCCATTGCACTCCAGCCTGGGTAACAAGAGCGAAACTCTGTCTCAAAAAAAAAAAAAAAAAATTGTCTGGGAACATTTTGGTAGAAAAATTACTATTGTTACAATATGGATTTAGGAGACAAATACATCCTCAGCTTTTACACCCAATCAATCACTTAAAGCATACCTTTTACCTGAAATTGTCCAAGATTCTAGAGAATTTACAAAGTAAAGTTCAGAAGCAGGCCACTTTCATGTCTAAATCAAGCAGAGGCTGGAATCCGATCTGTGCCCATCATCTTTGCTTCAAGCGACTAGGCCCCACTGTTTTAACAACGTTAGGCTGTGCCATCTGAAAGGCAGGCTGTCTGCTCCTAAGCCTGGCTCACTTGTCCAGGTTGCTGCTCAAGCCACCCAGTGTCCTTGATGTGGGGATGCTCCCTTTTATCTGTCCTTAATGTGGAGCTCTGTCCTCACTGCCTCTTTACCCCATGGGTGAGGAAGGAAGTCCCACCCTCTAGGTATGGAGACTGTAGAATACATGACCGGTGAGGTGGGCCACGTTTTAGTAGCTACATATGCTCTCAGCTTGAGGGAGGAGGACATCATACAGCAGGTGGGGCCACGTAGAGACTGCATGTGTGAACAAACAATGTCTGTGGGAGGCTTTAAGAAGGTGGAGTGGCTACTGGTTCCCATGTGTCTTAGTCCTTTTGGGTGGGGGTAACAAAATGCCATAAACTGAGTGGCTTGCA
Source organism: Saimiri boliviensis (assembly GCF_048565385.1). Classification (NCBI taxonomy): domain Eukaryota; kingdom Metazoa; phylum Chordata; class Mammalia; order Primates; family Cebidae; genus Saimiri; species Saimiri boliviensis. Next base: position 297,851,970 of record NC_133449.1, read on the forward strand.
AACAGCAAATATTCGTTTCTCACAGTTCTAGGGGCTGCAAAGTTCAAGATCCAGGCACTGGTAGATTTGATGTCTGGCAAGGGCAGTCTTCCTGGTGGATAGATGGCACCTTCTCACTGTGTTCTCCAGTTGGGGAAGAGCCTCCCTTAGCTTCCAGGGGCCTCTTTTATAAAAGCCCTAATGTCACTTAAAAAAGTTGAGGACATAACATTTATTGAAGAGACATTCCCAATACATTTGTACATTTCTTGAGACAAAGCACCTTGAAATAATTCCCTCCCCCCATAATAAAACAAAACTAAGGAGCTATAAAGTGTATGCTTTCTTTTATAACAAACTAGGCTTTGCCCTAATTTTTACTGTTTTCTATTGTCAGAAAGCTGAATTGCATAAGGTCCCTTTCTACCTCACCACCTACCAAGGTGGATCCTCCTAACACCATCAACTTGGGGGTGAGGATTTCAACACATGCAGTTGGGGAGACACAAACATTCAGACTATTGCACTGAAGGAAGATGCCATTGGCTTGACAGAATCATTCTGTGGGTGGCACGAATGTGAGACTCACCACTCAAGGATAAACAAAAATGTACCTGGTTCCCTTGACAAGGAAGGTTGTTTGGCCAGAAGGCTTTATCTACTGAAGCAAGTGGGGAAGACAACTTGCGGTTAGACATAGTGATACCAGTTTCATCAGAGTTCAAGGTAGCACGTAATATTGGGCTTTAATTTTAGTCCTCACACTACAGGATCCCAAGGCTTTAGGAGTCACAGTCTACCCCAAGGATGTTGAGTCAGGAGTAAGTCTTACATTTGCCATCTGAGTGACACAGAATTCGTGTCTCCTGTACTTCTCTTTGGGAATTACAACTTAAGCCTTCAGCAGAGTTTCTTCTAAAATTCTAAAACCCACACATTCCTATGATATTCTCTTGCTTAAATCACAGGACTCTGCCCATTATTCTCCAGAACTTTAGGGGGTCGTCCACTCACCCTTCTTGCCTCACCATCATCAACCCACCTTATCTGAAAAGTCCTCAGGTGATATCAAAAGGTCCACACCTCTTCTCTGATATTGCCAGATTCAAAGACTAAATGAAGATTTCTGGCATCTCTCACTAGAGAAGAAAAATAATAAAAATATAACCACAGCAGGTTATCTCATTACAAAAGATTCCCTCTTACTAATGAATAAATAGTATCGCAGAGGGAGGAGGCATTTGCAATATTATCATGTTGTTAAAAGTTAAGCCCTGAAAGTTTTGATTTTTTTTTACCATTATGCCTGTCAGTGCAATAATTTACATATGCATAATTCATACAATATTTACCCCATGTATTGAACAACCCACTCATTTGCTTAGGAGTTTGGGCCTAGCAATTTGGTATGGGCTTTGCGGGAGAATTTTTTTTTTCCTTTCTCTCTTTTTTTTTTTTCTTTTTATTATACTTTAAGTTCTTTTCTTTTGATATCACTTGAAGTCACATATCTGGTGTCTCACCTGAGATAAGATGGCCTGTGATGACCTCACTCACCTGTCCAGGTTTGCTACTGGTTTTTAATCCACCATATGTCTGCAGCAGAATAGCCTGGGTTCTTTCTGGGGTGGCTTAGTTATTAGAGCTAGAAGATGTCAGGACTCTTACTTCCTATGCATAGCATTTGCATAACATAATTTCCAAGATTCTAGAAGTCCAGACTAGATTCAAGGGGTGGGAAGGAGCTTCTTGAGGGAAGGAGCCAAACATTTGGGTGATACTCTATTATGCTGAATTTCTAGAAATGACGTTTTACAATAAGTAGGTAAAGAGTTATTTCATCCAAAGATGCAGTAGATGTTCTGATTTAGTTGTTTCATTGAATATCCATAATCCATGAGCTCATTGCAAACTCAAGAGATTTTTAAAAATTAAATGTTGAGCTCTTCAAAAATTTTACATAACATCTTAATAAATAAACCACTTTAGTCCTTATTCCACAAAGGGACCTATCAAAGTTTTCTAACTGGTTATGCTTTTATTCTTATATTGCCTGTTTGACAAGTACCTACCTGAGTACTTTAAGAAGAGGGTTAAATTCAAATTGATAGAAGCTCAATGACATGGCTAAATCTTGAAGCCACATGCTCCCTTTCAGCAAGACAGGATAGGACATTGTGGCTTTGAAAACTATGGATTCTGATACTGACACATCTAATGAATTTGAAATTCATTAATGATCTCTATGTCATTTAACTACTTTGTTTATTTACTCATTGAAATGGGATGTAATGATGATAATATTACTGGTTGTTGGGAGGTTCAAATTAGATATTTGTGAATAATCTCAAAATATCAGGATTCTGTATTTCAGATGTTCTGACACTTCTGATAAACTCATACTGCAAGCCTGCTTGTTTTGAAGGACGCTGCTCCTTCAGGAAAATTATTTTTGTAACTGAGCATCTAAATCCCTTCTAATCCTCTTGATTTTGCTTTAATCTCAGGAACTGATTTTGCCCTTAAAAGTTGAGTTTGTTTGAAAGCACTAGCAGAATGATCCCTGAATTAGGAAAGGCTCTGCTCTCCCTTCACCTCATGATGCAAAAATGATGGTTCTCCAACTACCACCCAGAGCACGGGCTAGAGACCACAGAAACTTCCCCAGCACAGTCTGAAAACCCTATCCAGGGGGAGCGTGACCTTCTCATCAGGCTCACTGTGGTGGTCACTCTTCTAGAATCCTGAGTCACTGCTTCATGGGGTGTTTTGTTTTATTTTTGTTTTTAGTTAAGAAAGGTCACGTAACACTTTCTACATTGCTTTCCACTTAATTAAAAACTAAAAATTGCAAACCATTTTCAAAAATCACTTAATAAAATAACAATTTTAAGGATGTCTAAAAAGGCAAAACACTAGTTTTACATATGTACCATGCATTTTTTTTGCCTGTATTATAACAATAAATTAGGGGATTTCTTAACCCTGTTTTTCTCTTTCTTAGAAACTTTGAGAGGATATCCTTTTAAATGTCTTTCTCTTTTTTGAAATGTCCACTTTCTCTCTGAAGAATATTGTAGGTGTTGATGATTTTAATTTTGTAATTTAATTTAGTGATATTAGAAAATGTTACTATGTTTCTTGAATAGACAGAATATCTGAAACAACAAATGTAAAATATTGTGTCTATGAAAGTTGTCAGTACCAAAATGGAATCTTTCTGTCAAACATACAAAATGGAGCTGGGAGTGATTGGAGAGTGCCCTCATGCACACCTGCCTGACAAAAGGAAGTGTCACAACATTCTGTAGAAGCCAGAATCAGCACTGAGATTATGTCCACCTGCTGCAGCCTAGGGTCCCTGGTTTTCCATCACATCCTGCAGAAAAGTACCCCCTTTTAACTGTTGCACCTTGAGTTCCTGTTATTTCAGAAAGTTCCAAGATGAAGCTCAGCCCTGAGGGGAAAAAAAAAAAAAAAAAAACTGGTTGGATGCAGAGATGCCTGAGTTGGAGACGATCTTTGGCCAATGCTCCTCACTGCCATACTGAAAACCCCAGGCCGGGAGGAACTTACCCACCAGTTTCTATGCATGTGACATATGTAGAAGCATGATTAGTGCTACCTGCACTGCCTTCACTGCACCTCTGTGTATGATGACTCAGCTCACCAGCCCAATAATACCCACGTCTTTACCTTTATTCAGGGAGGCACTGTTTTGGGGAATTATCCCCAGTGTCCTCCATACTTGGTGCAAGTAATGAAATCCCAGTGTTTAATCCTCCTTGGCTGTGGTCATTGAATTGTAACCCTCCAAGCAATAAAACTTACCCATTTTGTGGGCAACGTTATGAGGACACCTGCCTGCCAGCTGCCAGTTTCTTTAATGGACTAACACTGACACCGCCTTATTGACCTTGTAGCCAAGGATAATTGTTTCAGACAAGTAAGGTCACCTCTGTCATTTTGCTTTACACACCCTTGCCTTCCTCTGCCTCACTGGATGGACCTATGCTTTGTCATAGATGCCTCTACCAAATTGCAAGCCTCTGCTATTCCCAAACAAATTCTTGGTTTTGGAGAGTCAATCTCTCTGCTGTTTATTTTAGGTTGGTATATCCCTAATCAGAGAACATAGAACAAGTTTTGGTTTCTCAGTTGTAAAAACAACAGACAGAACTTTACACCTCACTCTTTGTCTCTCCTCCTCTCTTTGCTCATCTCTGTAAGTGAAAACACTGTGCCTTCTGAGGTTCAGGTTTAACTCAGCCTTGCTCTTAGATCTGGGCAAAAAGACAACCTCTCTCTGGCCTCTTTATGCTCTTTCTCCACAGTTAGAGTATACCCCTATCCAAGCCCATTCACATACCCAAGACCCCATCATTTCTGCCCCCAAATGACCCAGGTATACTTCTGAAACATGCATAGATTCTTTCCTGCATTGACAGCCAGTGTGTGAACCCCTGCAGGGATGGGTGGCTGTGAGTCAGGTGCTTGTGATGGTTTGAGGTGGGAGTTTGGACACGTGGCCCTGGATGGCCATAATTGTGTGAACTAGGTTCTTGTGTGCCTGTTGAAGACAAAGCAAGCAGGTCCAGGGGCTAGCCTCCAGAGGAGTTTGGGAATTCTGCCTTGAAACCTGGCTTTCCTGATCTTTATGAGGCTATGTCTGTCAAAGCTGAAAGTCGCTATGTGCGTGTATATAGATTATACATGCACACAAATCATGATAAACAGACTATTCAATACATATTAAATATATACTTATTAATTTAATGCATATAACTTATAAATTTAATAATTATAACTTAAAATTTTAATATGCATTTTTAAAACATGTTTACTTGGTTTATTAAATTTTAGATATTTATACAGATGGTAACTGGGATCTCCTTTGAGTTTCTGCTTTAGACCCTATAAATGGAGGGGCTTGGCTAAAAAAGAGTTCTCTCACTTTCTTCATCTAGACTACAAAGTATATATCTTACATCTCCAAAACGTATCGCAAATCCATTCTCTTTTTGATACTTCTCTGGCCCAAGCCCCTGTCTCCTTGCCTGGAGAAACCTCCCAAATTCTCTGCCTTCTGCTGTCTTCTGCATGTTCCAGCAGGATCTGATAGTAACGTTCCCCTTCCTTAAAATCCACAGCTGATTTTCTGCCACTTTGTGTTTCAGATGCAAGCTTTGTATTTTTATAATTGTTCCAAATGGACAGAAAAGTTGTAAAGATAATACAATGTCTTTACTCCTTATACCCAGTTCCCCCTAGTATTAACATTTTACATCAGGGAGATATTTTGTTAAAACCAATAAAACAACATTGATGTCTTCATGTTAAATAACTCTATACTTCATTCAAATTCCCTTGGTATTTACCTAACATGCTTCATTTATTTATTTATTTATTGTTCCAGTAACTCATCCAGGATATTATATTACCTTGTGTCCTCAGGTCTCCTTAAGCTCCTCTTGGCTGTGACATTTTCTGAGACTTTCCTTATATTTGATAACCTTGAGAGTTTGATAAGTATTGATTGGGCATTTTGTAGAATGCTCCCCAACTGGGATTTGTCTAGTGTTTCTCTCATGATTGCGCTGGTGTTATGGGTTTGGGGTGGAAGACCACAGAGGTAACGTGCTCTCATCAGGATATTATACTTAAACTGTCCTTGCAAAAACTATGACAGTGGGAGAAGTCTCATATGGCTGAATCCATCTTGCTTCTAGCTTCACAGGCTGGCTGTCCTCACTCATTCCCGGGCAGAGGCCAAGCTAACCAGGGAGGAATGTGGAGTTCAGCTTTAAAGCAAGGATGATAATAATCCCTCCCAAAATTTAGCCCCATCCTTGCTAATAAAAGTCCACAAGATTAGGATTATGGGAAAGGCTTGCATTCTGCTAAAATGTAGGCATAGTTCAGCCATTGCTCCAGAGGTCACAAAATTTATAATGTTCCTATGAATAACATCACCATTATGCAACCTAAGATTACACTTTTGAGATTTTCCCCAGATTTTCGCATTCTGATTCTGATAACCAGCTGACCCCACCCAGACTCGGGACTCAGGATTCAACCCAACCTTTGGCCTCTACCAAGACACTGACTCACACACAAGGAACATTTTCCACACTCCCATGATTTCTTTCTCAATCAATCTGCATTCTCCATTCCCTAGCCCCCTGCCCACCAAACTATCCTAGAAAAACCTTAGCCTCTGAATTTTCAAGGAGCCTGATTTGAGTAAAAACTTCAGTCCTTCCCTCAGGCTAGCTCTGGATTAATACAGCTCTTTCTCTACTGAAGTACTGTGGTCTCTGCAAATTAGTTTTGTCTGTGCAGTGAGTAGAAAAAATCCATCAGCCAATTATAAATTGGAGAATACAAACTATCAAGATGACTCACCGCTGTTGATACAGACATACAGGCATGGATTGACTTGTTAAGATAATGCTTGTTGCATTTCCCTGAAGGCACACTTCCTCCCCACCCCCACCTTTTCTACACTATTTACTATGGAGGTGAGTTGCTAAGTACAGCCCACATTTAAGGAATGGTGATTTATGCTCAGTCTCATTGAGGGCAGAATATCTACACAAATTGTTTAGAATTCTCTCGTGTGGGGGAAATTAGTCTCTTCTCCATCCCATAACTTTTCTGGATAAAACCAGAACTCCTCATTTTGACAAATAAAGCCACCATGTATGTGTTCCTGCTCAGCTCCCTGACCTCATTTCATTCCACTCCCCTCACCCTCCCTGCACTGGGATCACACTGTCCTTGCCTTCTCTCATCCATATTGAGCTCACTCCACCTCAGTACTCAGCAAAAGCTGGCCTACCTCCAGAACACTCTGCTCTTCCTCTTAGTGAAGGCTGGGACAGGCTAGATGAGCTGCCTCAATGCCTGCATCACCAGAGCATCCTCCTAATTGTCTTCAGAGAGCTTGTAAATGTTTGCTGTGTGTACACATTATCTCTTCCCACAAGAATATACATTTAGGAAACCAAGGTTTGGCCTGATGTTTAAATTGAAGGAGATTTATGTGAATATATATTTACATATACTGTGAATATATGGAATATATGAGATACACACACACACAAGTGTCCCTCAATATCCAAGGGACATTAGGTCTAGGATCTGCTACATATACCGAAATTCATGAATGCTCAAGTCCTTTATATAAAGTGGTATAGTATTTGTATATAACCTGCACATGTCCTTCTATAGATGGGTGCTTCAAATCAACCCTAGAGTACTTATAATGCTGGAACCTGTAGATATAGAGGGCTGACTGTGCGTGTGTGTTTGTGTGTGTGTGTGTGTGTGTGTGTGTGTGTGTATGCTATGTATATATATATTAGAATTCTCCAGAAAAACATAACTAATAGAAGATATAGTTGCATAGATATTAAGAGATGTAGATAGATAGATAGATACATAGATAGATAGATAGACAGATAGATAAATAATTAGACATATAGACACACAGACAGATTAAGGGAGAGTTATTATGGGAATTAGCACTCATGATTCTGGGGTCTGAGAAGCCCCATTACAGATCATCTGCAAACTAGGGAATCCAGGATCCCAGTGGTGTGGCTGAGTCCAAGTCTTAGGGCCCCAGAACCAGGCATGCTGATGGCACAACTCTCGGTGTGAGGCCTAAGAGCCTGAAAGGCTTCTGGTTCTAGTCCTAGAGTCTAGAGGCTGGAGAACCTGGAGTCCTGACTGGTTTTACAGCTCCACAAAAGAGAACAAAATTTCCTCTCCTCTTCTCTGTCGTCCTGTTCTATCCAGGCCCTCCGTTGATTTGTGGTGCTCACCCACCTTGGTTGGGGGCAGATCTTCCTTACTCAGTGTACTGATTCAAATGCTAATCTCTTCTGGAAACGTCCACCTCCGGGACACACCCAGAGATAATGCATTACCAGCTCTCCAACTGTCTGGGTATTGCCTAACCCAGCCAATTTGACGCCTAAAGTCAACCAGCACTATATGTGGCTACCATTTCCTTATCTGAAATTCAGAGACGATACTAGCCTTAGAACTTTCTCAAATGTATTATACTTGATTTTTCTTGCTGTGTCATTTGTTATGTCTAAAGCCTGTGTAAAATTCTTGCTTCTTGCTTCTTACTTCATGCATGAAACTGGGATATTCATGAGTCAATTGAAAATCACTCATCCAAAGATTTTTTTTTCTTGGTGGTCATACAATAGTAAACTTTGAGGAAAGAACTAAATCTAATATAATTGGTACTAGAAATTGGTCAATTACTATACAATGTAAGTACTATATCAGTCATATCTTCAATTTTATCTATTGCATGCTTTACATACAGAAACTATTAAAAAGTTGGAAATTACATTTAATCCACCTACCCCGTGATAATAATCTCTAAAAGTGTTGTGAATGTCTTTGCAGGAGTGTTTTTTATCCACATTCTTTGCACATAACTGAAGAATCAGAGATGAAGTCTAGAGCAATTTTATTTCCCTGACAAATTACAGTAGATCTGATGGAGTTATCAACCAAACATCACTTTCCTTTCTTGGGGAACATCTTGTCCCCAAAGCTAAGTTCTGGGCCAGGTATTTGAGGACCTGTCATTTACAGCCAGACCTCTAGAAAGCTATGTTTTCCAGTCAGTAAATCTTTTTTTTTTTTTTTTTTTTTCTGAATATAAGTGGCTGGCAAATTCATTTTGGTCTTGCATTTGGAAAATATTTCCATTTGTTTGCTTATTTATATATTACTAGGTGGCTTTACTTTTTGCTCCTGGGAGATACAATAAATCTGGGAGAATTTCTTCAAAGATTCCAATAGCACTATCCTAGGAGATGATCTCCCTTGCTCTACATCTGAGAAGAAGGAAGCCAGATTTAGTATTTATAAACCATGCTTTATATTCAAATAAAGTTTTCAGTTAACTTTTTACCTACCTTTCTTGCTGTGAACAAACCTGTAATCTACATCCACATAATGCTAAGGAAATTTCTCAGATTCCTATCAAAAACTCACTATTACAAATATAGTAAAAGAGTTCTATCAGAAATATAGTAAAAATAGCTAATTTTCATTACCTGATGAGATGATGGACAAAATAATAAAAGGGTTTTAGAGATGACCATTTGCACTCGAGTTTGAAGGTGCTGAATGGGTGATCCTTGCTGCCATCCCTGGGCCTCTCCTGTGTTTCAGAGCTACACAGATTGAGGTTCCCTCGTGTGTAGTAAACAGGGCTGTGGACAAAGGTTTCCTTGCAAAGCTGAAGTGAGCATGGAATGAAGTGAAAAGTTCAAAACATGATGGATGAGCCATCCCTGCTGAAGGTCACCCTGTTGCCAGCAAACCTAGGAGGACCGTGGAGAATAAGCCACTCACAATATATGAACCAAAGTGATAAAAAGTTAGAATGACTTTGTTTTTCAAGTTCAGTTCCCATGCTTCCATGGGGGCACCGAGTGTTATTACTGGTCTGTGTGCTGAGGATGACCACGACACACATCGCCCCAGAGTGATGCGAGCTCAGGCGACGGGCTGTGGGATGCATAGCTCCTCTCAAGTTTGCTGTTGTCAGTGTTGGTGTTATCAGATCTCAAAAGAAGAAAACTAAAATGGCAAACAGATTCCGACAACATGCCAAATGGTGATGATAAGCTGGTCAGTGCTTGTGGCTTGGCAGTCAAAACAAACATGTCATTCAGGATTTTTAAAAAGTGGATTATAATTTTGGATATGAAGATTCCTCCGGGAATATAAAATCACCCAGATTGTGTATTAATTTGCATATATGAAAAATGGGGTAAGTGTGGAATGGGGGCAGGTCTACCAGGGCATGTGAAACTATCAGGAGTTTCACCATGACCATCCTCAGAGCGTGATTACAGATGTCGTCTCCAGCCGCAGAGCAGAGGGTGGGAACTGCTGGAGACAGAGGCCTGACAGACACAGTTCATAATTGTTCAGGGAGAACTGCCATTAAAATACCAAAAACGAAAATCCAAGGAAGCGTTGGTTTAGTGAAAGGATGATATTAATTTCTACTCAGTGGGAAAGTGAGTAGTAATGGCTCCAATGCAGAAATAATTGCATGTATACATCGAGATTGCATGGTCCTCGTGAAGTAATTTCTCAACTTTTCTGAAGCGTGTTGCTTGTCATAATTGCCCCCATATGCAGAAGCAAGTGGAGGATTTCATACATGGAGTACTCATGCACAAGACCTAGTAAGGAACGTTTGCAACTCAACCGAATGTTGTTTTTAATTGTTGACTGTCATGGTTTCTGTGTTCAGCCATTCCTGTCCAGCATAGCTGCTGATCTATGAAATGTTCTTTATCTTGGGCAATTCAATTGAGTCGGAAAGAGGTCCATAGTGTCCCATGAAAATTAGCTTGAGAAAAATAGTTGCACGCAGAAATAAACGGAAAGTGATTGAAAGGGAGAATGCAAAGGAATCAGGAGTGAAGAGGAGAAACATAAATGGGGAGAGGTGCCCAGAAGAAGAGACGAAGACCCTGGTCTTCATGTCACTGACATCTCCTGTTGTACCTGGCAGGTATTCTGCATATGCCAACACATTGAAACGTGAGGACAGACAAAATGTCAGTGACTACCCCCAACTTCACAGGCTGCTGCTAGAGTTACGGAAAGTCCACTGTTAGGAGCAAATGCCAGGTCATGAAGATTGAGGCTGGACGTAGATTCTGTTTGTGACTCTTTCAAAGCTCTCACATTCGTTCTGCATGTCTGGAGCCATGGGGACAGTCCTCACTGGGACTCTTTAAGTTCATCGTTTGCACTGCTTGAGTCAAGCAGGTGTTACATATAAACAGAATTTCAGCATTTGAACTTCTCCTCTGTACCAGAAGAAACCTTTTATACACTTCAAAACACAACCAGTTACAAAATGAGTGTGCTTTTTATACAAACAATACCATATAATGATTATAATAACATAATGAATACCACCAAAGTTTCTTGGAAATAGCAGGCACACTATGTCTTTATGTTTACTAATATCTGCAAACTATCTTGTTTACTATAGTATTTAAATTACACATAATCAGTGTTATTTTATATGTGCTACATACACTTTGTAAAATATTTTGATTACAGAATAATTAAGACTTTTTAGCGATATTGGATATGTTATGAAATGACTTATAACACATACATAGCCATATTAAAATTTAGAATCCAATATAAATGGTAATAAATTGAAGCAATGGAGGTGACAAATAAAAGATAAGTCACTCTCAGATGCTCAGGCAGAGTGTGGAACGGCCATCTCACAGGCAGTCACATAACACAGAGTACTGTGGACGTAAACATCAGCTTGCAGATATGGCTGGTCGGCCGTCAGCTGGGATTGGCCAAGTTCCCACTTCAAACAATAGAGCTGTTCATGCTTGCAATACCTGTGGAACATGCTCTCTTTACCCATTCCCTTTTATATATTGCTAACTTCATAATTAACAGCTATCCATCAGTTTCAAGGTTTTTTTTTTTTTTTTTTTTTTTTTTTTTTTTTTTTTTTTTTTTTGTATATAAAGTCAGATGAAATCTTATGAGGAGTAATCCAATGAGTCGTTGAAGAGTGTCACTGGCCCTGACTCACATAAAGCAAAGGGGAAATTCACAATGTGTGTATCTCAGGCATATGGTCACAACATGGGGACTGGGGAGGCCAAGGAAAGAAAGGATGAAAGACTGAGAACAATTTCAAATACCAAGAGAAATCCTTTTGGCTAAGAATAATGTACCTTCTGTGTCTTTCAAAAATTTCCATAACAGATGGACTGCTGGGCCTCCCTCCCCACACAAAGTTAAAAACAGTAGGGCCGATTTCAATTACGCACTTGGATTTTGAGAAAATGGAGGAATCAGTCCTAATATTTTTCGTGTTTAAATGGACCAGGAAACTAAGTCATCAGCTGAGATGAAGTCAGCATTCCCCATGCACACAAGAGCACAGCACACAGGCCACACTCAGCAAGCTGTGGGGTCAGGATTCCCAGGGCACACAGAGCACAGTAAGCTGTGCTCTTACGAATGCTGACTTCATAGACTATCATGGCTTTGAGAGGACTTAGAAATGTGTTTCTTCACTACAGTCACCTTTTCTTTTTCACTTTACGTAGTGCAATTGTGAGAACTACAAGAAGTTGTGGATGGAAGTTTATCCCTTAGCGCGAAGCTTAGAAAGTCTGAGACACGCGCTGGTCTCCTTCCTGCTCTCTCAGCATGAAGCAGATCAAAACAGCTCCTTGTGTGACGCGAGTGTGTTAACATTGGTTCAGTTTTACAAATCTTTCTCCTTCTTTTTCCATCAAAAAGAGAGTGCCTTCCAATTAAGTCCACCTGACTGACCGAGTCTGCAACACATTTTCGGCAGGAGGAGCTGTCTTTCCAAGGAGGTCATGCGCTTTCCTTTCCTTTCCTCTTCTTTTTTTAATCTCAGTGGAGAAAATGAACATCACATGGTGGAGAACGGCCCATCACGGGTCTACTCTGGGACGGCTCCCTTCCCTTGACACCCACATAAGTTACTAAGTGCTTCCCTGCCTGCCAGCGTTGTGGGGTAATTTTCACTGCCTTTCTGACTATCCTTTTCCAGATGCTGGTCAGAAGGCACTGGGGAGGGGAGCCCACCTGCTCTCTCTGCACACTCATGGATTCAAATGCCATTAAGGAAACTAAGGACCCCTGAAGAATAAAGAGAAGGCAAGAAGAAAAGAATGAGTTAAAGGTTTGGGTCAGTTCTTTTCACAATTATTTGACTGTGGTCTTTATAAGCGTTTGGCAGTGGGGAGCGGCGGAGGAGTATTAGGCCAGGAGGCCCAGGCCGAGCTCTGTCTCCAAGGCCAGCACCGTGTATCAGGGGCCCTAGTGACCCTTGGTCCTGGCCTGATGGCTAAATAAGAATGACAGTGCCCACGTCAGGATGTGCAGAGGCCAGGAAATTCAGAAAGGTGTGCTAGTCTTTTTCTTCTTTTGCTTCGCTTTCTCCTTTTCCTCCTCCCTTCCTGGTTTTTGATGCTTGTTTTCCAACGTTTAAAGCACATTTTTTTTTTTTTTTGAGACGGAGTTTCGCTCTCGTTACCCAGGCTGGAGTGCAATGGCGCGATCTCGGCTCACCGCAACCTCCGCCTCCTGGGTTCAGGCAATTCTCCTGCCTCAGCCTCCTGAGTAGCTGGGATGACAGGCACGCGCCACCACGCCCAGCTAATTTTTTTTGTATTTTTAGTAGAGACGGGGTTTCACCATGTTGACCAGGTTGGTCTCGATCTCTCGACCTTGTGATCCACCCGCCTCGGCCTCCCAAAGTGCTGGGATTACAGGCTTGAGCCACCGCGCGCGGCCTTTTTTTTGTTTTTTTCTTAAGACACTTGGGAAAATGTCTGATACAATGTCATTAATTCTTAATGGTGTTGTTTATATCATTCTTAGAACTTTTCTGTGCTTTAAATATGTTCTCCGAGCAAAAAGGAAACTCAGCTTAAACAATGCACCTGAAGGTAATTTAAAAACTGCAGTGACCTGCAAAGGTAGAATCATCTGGCACAGGAAGGAGTGAAAAAGAAGGGTTTATCCAAATCCTAGTCTGTTAAAAGGATCTAAGTACTAATCTTCCATAACCACCCCTGAAAACGAAAAAAAAAAAAAAAAAAAAAATCACCAGGTCTCAAATCCAAAGTTTAGGAAACATAAATGCTTAGGTTAAAAGGCTTGAAACAAAGAGTTTCTGCATCTCATTGTAATGTAGCCTCTCTTTTCTCATATGTCTGCTGGTTGACTTGCTACACACACCTTCTTAGATTGTGATCTCATTTCATTATATCTGAGAAGCTTTTGTCAGTTTCAGAAATCATCCGTTTGGGAAATGACCTTGATCATGTGCAGAATCCTATGATGTAAAGGGTGGCAACGGGCATGATTAATATGGCAGAGATTAGTGGGGTATTAGATAGCAATCACCTCTCTGTTCTAGTATTGATAAGTGTCCGAAAATTTAGGAAAAACTATTCTTAATTTTTTACTGAATTCAGCACTCTCTTACCTCTAGTCACACACACAGAGTCACCTGAGGCTCACCGCACCACCTGAAGCTCAGGCTGCAGCATATTAAGTTATAACACATGAAAAATAATCTCTTTATTAGAATCATTTCTTTTTCTTTAATTTTATTTTATGTTCTGGGATGCATGTGCAGGTTGTGCGGGTTTGTTTCATAGGTAAACGTGTGCCATGGTGGTTTGCTTCACCTATCAACCCTTCACCTAGGCACTAAGCCCAGCATGCATTAGTTACTTTTCCTGATGCTCTCCCTCCCCCCACCCCACCCCCAACAGACACCAGTGTGTGTTGTTCCCCTCCCTGTGCCCATATGTTCTCATTGTTCAGCTTCTCCTTATAACTGAGAACATGGTGGTGTTTTGTGTTCTGTTCCTGCATTTGTTTGCTGAGGAGGATGGCTTCTGGCTCCATCTATGTCCCTACAAAGGACGTAATCTCCTTCCTTTTTATGGCTACATAGTATTCCATGGTATATATACATATACCATGTGATATATATATATCACACTTTCTTTGTCCAGTCTATCATTGGATTGGTGGGCATTTGTGTTGATTCCATGTCTTTGCTATTGTGAATATTGCTGCAATGAATATACATGTATCTTTATAATATATTTATATTCCTTTGAGCATATTTCCAGTATTGGGATTGCTGGATCAAATGATATTTTTGGTACTAGGTTTTTGAAAAATCATGGCACTTTTTCCACAGTGGTTGAACTAATTTACATTCCCACCAAAGTGTAAAAGCATTCCTATTACTCTGAAGGAGCCTCACCAGCATCTGCTGTTTCATGACCTTTAAATAATCACCACTCTGACTGGTGCGAGATGGTAGCTCATGTGATATTGATGTGCATTTCTCTAATGATCAGTGATGTTAAGCTTTTTAAATGTTTCTTGGCTGTATAAATGCCCTCTTTTGAGAAGTACCTGTTAGTATCCTTTGCCCACTTTTTAATGGGGTGGTTTGGTTTTTTTTTTTTTTTTCTTGTAAATTAGTTTAAATTCCTTGTAGCCTCTGGATATTAGACCTAGCTTCAGATGAATATATTGCAAAACTCTTCTCCTCTACTGTAGGCTGCCTGCTTGTTCTGATGACCATTTCCTTTGTGTGCAGAAGGTCTTCGGTTCAGTTTGATCTCGTTTGTCAATTTTGGCTTTTGTGGCAGTTGCTCTTGATGTTTTCATCACCAAATCTTCACCTGTTCCTGTGTCCTGAATGGTATTGCCTAAATTTTCTTCTACTGTTTTCACAGATTTGGGTTTTACATGAAACTCTTTATCTTTAGTGTTGTGGAAGCTGTAAGTTAATTTTTGATACAGTTTGGCTGTGTCCCCACCCAAATCTCATCTTGTAGTTTCTACAAATTCCCACATGTCCTGGGAGGGACTAGATGAAGATAACTGAAGCATGGGATCTGATGGTTTTATAAGGGGCCTGCCCATTCGCTGAGTACTCATTCTCTCTCCTGCCACCCTATCAAGAGGTGTTTCTACCCTGATTGTAAGTTTCCCGAGGCCTCTCCAGCGATGTGGAACCATAAGTCAATCAAAACTCTTTCCTTTATAAATTACCCAGTCTCAGGTATGTCTTAATTAGCAAAATGGGTCCAGTTTCATTTTTCTGAATATAGCTAGCCACTTCTCCCAGCATCATGCATTAAATAGTAAATCCTTTTCCCATTGCTTATTTTTGCCAGGTTTGTCAAAGATTAGATGGTTGTGGATGTGTAATATTCTTTCTGAGTTCTCTGTTCTGTTCCATTTGTCTATGTGTCCGTTCTAGTATCAGTACTATCCTGTTTTGTTTACTGTAGCCGAGTAGTATATAGTTTGAAGTCTGGTAGTGTGATGACTTCAGCTTTGTTCTTTTGACCTAGGATTGTCTTGGCTATTCATGCTCATTTTTGGTTTTATATGCATTTTAAAACATATTTTTATAATTCTGTGAAGAATGCAAATGTTAGGTTAATGGGAATAGCATTGACTCTATAAATTACTTTGGGCAGTACGGGCATTTTAACAACATTGATTCTTCTTATCCATGAACATAGAATGTTGTTCCATTTCTTTGCGTCCTCTCTGATTTCTGTGAGCAGTGGTTTGTAGTTCTTCTTGAAGCCATGTTTCATTTTCCTTGTTAGCTGTATTCCTAGATATTGTATTCTCTTTGTAACAACTGCGAATGAGAGTTCCTCGATGATTTGGTACTCTGTTTGTCTATTGTTGATGTACAGGAATATTTGTGATTTTTGCATATTGATGTCATATTCTGAGGCTTTGCTGAAGTTGCTTACCAGCTTAAGAAGCTGTTAGGCTGAGATGATGGAGTTTTCTAGATACAGGATGATGTCATTTGCAAACAGAGACAATTCGACTTCCTCTCTTCCTGTTTGAATACACTTTCTTTTTTTCTTGTCTGATTGCCCTGGCCAGTACTTTCAAAACTATGCTGAATAGGAGTGGTGAGAGGGGGCATCCTTGCTGGTCTTTTGGCTAATATCAGGTGTAGGACCTATTCTTATCAGTTTATTAGAATCACTTCTGAAATCACCTAGGAGAAACGTGCTGTATGGAGATTCACCACTTCTTCCTGTGTGTCATTGCTCGTATTTTCTAACTGCTCCATGCTCAGTCTTCTTCTGACAACTGGGCGTAATAATAGCATCGATTGTATAGGATAATCCGAAGCGTTGAATAAAGGAGTCAACTGTGGTCATCAGATGCAGTAATTTGAAGTAATTATTAAATCAGTGTAGCTGTGTTTTGGTGGTAGTTGATAGAAATCTGAAACCAAACAACATCCATGGATTTTGAAATTCTGTTTTACAAGGTAGTGTATAAAAGATGACCTGTGCAATGAAATAGTATTCAGCTTTAAGAATAAGGAAATCCTGCCATTTGTGACAACATGAATGAAACTGGGAATGTTAGGTTATATGAAATAAACTAGGCCCAGAAAGACAAATACTGCATTATCTCACTCATGGGTGGAGTCTAAAAAAGTCAAACTCAAAGAAGTAGGAAGTAGGCAATGGTCATCAGGGCAGGAGGGCAAGGTGGCACTGAAAAAATGCAGTTCCAAGGACACTGAGCTTCAGCGAGATGGATGGAATCTGTTCTGGAGAGCCATCCTGTAGCTGGGTGACCATGTGAGGAATAATGTATACTTCAGCACTGCTAAGAGACTTTGCCTTAAGTGCTCTCATCACATACACAAAAATGATTCAGTGTAAAGTCTAATTTTCTAAGGTATGCATATTTTAAAACATGTTGTATACCATAAATACATACAAATTTTATGTCAATTAAACCTTAATAAAGCTGACAAAGAAAACAAAAAAAATCACCTTAACAAGAGAGAGAAGGAAAATAAATAATAAGTAAAGGAGGAGGAGAAGGAGGAAGGGAGGGAGGCTTAGAAAAACAACCAATTTGGAAGTCAATGTACGTAACTGAATCAAGAAGAAATGAAGGCGGCCAGGTGCAGTGGCTGATGCCTGTAATCCCAACACTTTGAGTGGCCGAGCCAGACGTATAACCTGAGGTCAGGAGTTTGAGACCAGCCCAGCCAACATGGCAAAAAAACATCTCTACTAAAAATACGAAAAATTAGCTGAACGTGGTGGCATGCACCTATAATTACAGCTACTTGGGAGGCTGAGGCGGGAGAATTGCTTGAATCTGGGAGGCAGAGGTTACAGTGAGCTAGATTGCACCATTGCACTGCAGACTGGGCAACAGAGACTCTGTCTCAGAAAAAAAAAAGAAAAAAGAAAAGAAAAGAAAAGAAAAGAAAAGAAAAGAAAAGAAAAGAAAAAAGAAAAAAGAAATGAAGGTATGGATGTCCCACGGCCCAGGTGTTCTGACTCTGATCACAACAGCTGAGTCAGAAGTGAAGGTGTGCTCCTGGTTTCACCTCTGGTGCCTGAGGGTCAGCAGGACAGCCTTCCCAGGCCGGGCTGATGTGCAGTGCAAGCGTTGGCTCAGGGACTTCAGAAAGCCACACTCTTTTTATATTAATCATGGGAGGAAACATTCACCTATTAATACCAAGAAAACAGTTGAAGACATTTAAACGGCAGAAATTCAAAACCTTTTGTTGCCTATCAAAAGCAGCCATGGCATGCTCAGATGGCCAACTTGACCTGGTGTCATGGGGAGAAGTGTCTGAGACTTTGTTTTTTTAATTCAAAGTGAGCTTGAGAAGACATTCTCGCCCAGCACATTTGGACATGAGTAATATGTGAAAGAAATCAGTATGTAATTGTTCAGAGAAATACTTAAACATACTGTGATTATTAGGCAGCTGCTTAATGAGGTGGAATGAGAAAATTAGTGGCCAACATTCTACAAACACATATCGACCTCATCAGATTTTAGAACTTTTGTAACGCTAAACAGAATACACAGAGGATAAAATAGATTGTCTGCTGTCTGGCAGCTGAGAATCTTCTTAGGGAGGCAGAATTGAGCATGGGTGACACTACAGAGTAGTGTATATTACAATAAAGATACTTACAAACGGTTTGTCATGGGAGAAAAGAGGGTGAACATTTTCTTCTGCCTGTAGTGATCTGGAAGGAATTCCCAAAGAACACTGAATCTCAACTAGACAGCAAATGTTAGATATAATGAGAAAATAATTCCTCTGACATTTTTTTCTGTTCCCCTTTACCCTGGAAATTGGATAGGGTGGAGAAATTGATCTACAGTGTAAAAGTCTTAGGAGTTAGAGAAGAACTCTGTGATCAGAATTAGAAGTCAACATTCTCTAAGAGAGTTTTAGGGGGGCAGTGACGTGGTACCCTGAGGCAAAGATCCCGGGAACTTGGGTCTCTGCGTGTGGAATCCACACACGTTCTGCATCTTTCCTAGCTTTTCCCAGTGGACAAGGACATCCTGGATGCAGAAGATGGTCCAATCACCAGTAGGAGAGAAATGATTTTGCTTAGGGTGGTGAATTGGCTTTGCTGTGGCTGGGGTTATTAATTTAGATAGGAAGATGGACCACACTGTACTAAAATAATTTTGTAGATTGTATTCTTTTAGCTCCTAAGAACTCATAAAGATGTGATGGTACTTACAATGTTAGATCTGTTCCATCAGGCATAGTTTTGCCTTACAGAACATATGTAGACTGATCAATAAGCCCTACATCTTGAACCTTATACCTGAGAGTGGCTGCAGACCCATGGCGCCCAAGATCTGCAGCCCTGCCTTGCTGCTTTACACAAATGGTTTAGCCTAAATTGTCAGAATCTATCAAATAAACTACTTCCAATTAAGTAATACCTTAAAAGCTGATACCTTAGGTTTTCTTTCTTTCTTTTTTTTTTTTCCCAATTCCATAACAGGCACAACAAAACTGCAGTTCCTGCCAAAGGGTGGATGGTAATTGAAAACCTGACCTCCATTCTCACTGCAAAAATGGGCTACCCCGGTGGGCAAAATTGAAGGCCAGGCAGGTCACACCTTGCAGCATTGTGTGGTGAGTTTGCCTGGTACCGAGGCCCTGAGCTGTGTTCGGAATTCCAGCCCCTAGTGAGGCAGCATTGGAGAGCTTCTGGCTGCACCATCACACTGCTGATTGGGGTTCCTGAGCCACCTGATGCCCAGAGCCAGTTCGGCTGGTCCTTGCGGAGGTGGAAGGAGTAACTACACAGACGAACTACTTCGGGATGCCAGTTTGGTTTTCTTTCTGCAGGCAAAGTGTTATTTAATTAAAAGGTAACGTTTTCATGAGTTGCTCCTAATCCTAAGAATTAAAACAAAATGCTTGGCCATAGTATGACCCAGAATTTTTTATTTTCACAGACAGGACAAACAAACAAACAAACAAACAAAAAATAAATGCAAATGAAACCCACACCCAGCTCCCTCCTTCTAGTATTGTTCTGGTTGAATGGTCTAGAATATTTTCATAAAAATGGACAAAAGGCATCAACAAATAACAGAAAGAATTGTGGTCAGGATTCACTGGTGTGAATAGCCTAGTATAAATATTTCTTAAAGGATGAAAATGGTTGTATAATGTTTAGATAAAATTTACAAAGAAAAAGCATGAATTCCTTCTACGCCATTCCATTTTGCAAGCCTTAATTGCCCACTGGTGTGTTATTTTCATGTGTGTGCTCACAGCCTCGGAAAGGCCCTGTGTCTCAATTTTTGCTAAACTTATTATTACAAGACCTCAGTTTACAGTCTTCATTATTCTAATTTCCCGTCTGTCATCACGATCTCTGTCTGAGATTGACACCAAGGCTGTCCACCAAAACCTGAATCTCCAGGTGGTGAAGCCCAGTGCTGGCTCCTGCCTGAGTGTTAGGGCGGAGCTGTGGGTGGGTCAGGAAAATGGGCAAGTCTAGGTGGTATTGCAGAGATTACAACATCATGCTGTGACTCTACTTGACTGAGATTTCAAAGGTACCCCCCATGCCCCTCCCACCACGTTTCCACTAAGATAACTTATGCCACATTTCTGTGACTTGTGACATGTAATCCTGAGGCTGGAGGACAGAGAATATGGGTTAGTCAGCCTAGCTGAAAAAGCCCTGGCCTGAGAGCAGAAATGACCGCACTGCAATGATGAACATACAAAATACTTGGGAGGAAGAGAGTGATGAATGGAGCAGTGTGTTTAAAGGAAAGCTTCCTGCACAGACTCAACCCCTTGTTCTGGACAATAAAGACTCGGAAGGTGCTTATTCATTCTAATGAGATATAAACAACCATCATGAAGCTCCGGGGACCTGCATGGCCATCAGATTCCTAGAACTGGGTGACGTGGAAAAGGGAGGTCCTGGAGATATGGTGGGAAGGGAGAAGGAGAGAGAGAGAGAAAGTGGAGAAGAGAGGGAGGAGGGGGAGAGGGAAGAGTGGGATTCAGATCAAGAGAGAAAGAGAAGTGGGTAGGGAAGAGGAAGGAGGAAAGAGAGACAGAGATAGAGAGAGATATAGCAGAGAGAGACGGAGAAAGAGGAAAGAGAGCTGAGAAAGAGAAGAGAAAAGGAGGCAGAAGAAGACAGAGATAGAGAGAGAAGAGAGAGGAGAGGGAGAAAAGGGAGGATGAGAGGGAGACAGAAATAGAAGGAGATGAGAGAGAGAGAAAGAAGAGAGAGAGAAGAGAGAGGAAAGAGGAAGGAGAGAGGGAGGAGAGAGAGAGACTGACAGAGACAGAAAGAGAGAGAGAGAGAGAGGAGAGAGGGGGGGGAAGAGGGAGGAGGGAGGAGGGAGGAGGAAAGAGACAGGGAATGAGACAGTGAGAAGCGGGTAGAAGAGGAAAAGAGGAGAGGAGGGAAAGGGAGAGAGAGAAAACAGGTTTCACGTCGGAGACAACTTCGGCACAGTAAATTCCCTGGAGTGTTTTATTCTAAGGCAATCAAACTTTCTACAGCATTCCATCCCCATCTGACGTTGGAGGCAGCAGGAGCTGATCCAGGATAACTTAAGCAGAAGGAAATTTGTGGGAAGGAAATTACAGGTTTAGAGAATCTCTGAGAGGCTGGAGAACGGGCTTGGGGAGTGAAGAGAGGGGAAGAATGTTCCTGAGAACCCAGAAGCAGACACAGGGTCAGTCTGTGTTCCACGTGGATCGCCCGTGTCCATGGGCTCTGCCTGTGTGTGTTTGCCGGAGCCTCAGAGCACAGGAGCGAACCACACCTTGTCATGACCTTTGGGAAGGGGCCGGTGAGGGATGGTCTTCTCCCTGCACTGAGCACAGAGAGACAGGCAGCTGCCACATCCTCCTCCCAGCACTCATCAAAACGGGAGGGAGGTGATCCCACCGAAGGCAGCTTGGGTGCTGCTAAGAAGGGGGTTCATTCAAAAGGTTAGTGTCCCCCGAGGAAGTGTCACAGTTTATTCCAACACCATCAACACATTTGCCCATATTGCATGTGTGCAAATATGTATAGAATTACTACTTTAATTAGTAACTAAGGCCGTTTAAAAGGATTTCCTATGCTTGATTTATTTGATGCTGTTAAAATCTGGTTAATTTTGTTGAATTTAGCAATGAGATTTTTTTGTAGCTTTTTACCCTTTACCTGATGTGAATTATTTGCATCCTTTAGTATTTTTAACAAAAAAACATTGCTCATATTTCAGTGTCTAATATGCTTGGAAAACTATGCCATTCTCTTCTCTTGACATACAGGATAATATTTAATTTATGGAGAAACCTTTGAGGTGTTTTATATATTGGTCACGTGTCACGCTGGAGGTGATTTTGTAAGGCAGACATTTTTGGCTCTGCGGAAGAAAAATAAGGCAGTGCAGGTGACAACAAGACCAAATACAAACTTGAGCAATCTAGAAATGGGATGTATTTGAATTTATTAGTAAAGACTAAGAAAGCATCTTTGAAGGTATATTTTCATATATGTAGATCTGTGTGTATGCATGCACATTTAACAGACTTGTCAGTTCTTATAGAAGAATATGACCCCTCATTAAAATGTGTTTGTGCTCTTAGCTTCTTAATATGTCTTGACTGGAAGATTTTTATTTGTTTTTTACTAATTCAGAAACATCAATTTGAATGTAAGCAAATCTTTGTCACTTTCACGGGAGGAGTCATCATTTGCTATAATCTCAAACATTTTTTCTTTATAAGGGACATTACTGTGAGGCAGAGCATAGATTCAGAATCCCTGGGTATATTTCCCATTTCTACTTCATGGAGTCATGTGAACAAAAACCACAGACAAAAAACAAACCGAAGAAACCCTCTGCCTTCCACAGGAGTCAGGCTCCGCACTGCTTGAGAAATTTCACACTGTTTATGCATTCACATATTTCACCTTTGTTAAGCTGAAAAGTTGACATCTCTCCAGGAAGTAATAATAATTAAAATTACATTCTAGAAGCACATTCTAAATAATTATATTTACATGAAATACAATGAGCAATTTTTATCAGCCTTTTTATTCTCTGCAGTTCCCATTATTAATATAAATGAAGTTTTGTCTATGTTTCTGGAAAAATCATGAGATATTTGCTATGGAAGTCCCTAACTGCATAGCTGCAAAGAAGTCAGATGAGACTGGGTATGGTGGCTCACTCCTATAATCCCAGTACTTTGGGAGGCCAAGATGGGTGGATCATGAGGTCAGGAGTTCAAGACCAGCTTGGCCAGATAAAATCCTGCCTCTACTAAAAATACAAAAATTAGCCGGATGTGGTTGCAGGTGTCTGTAATCAAGGCTACTTGGGATGCTGAGGCAGGGAATTGCTTGAACTTGAGAGGCAGAGGTTGTGGTGAGTCAAGAATGCATCACTGCACTTCAGCCTGGGCTGAAGAAAGAAGTCAGATGTAACGGATCACGCACGGGACTGTGAGCAACCCTGGGATTGCATTAGACAGGCAAGGTGGACTCCCCTTTCCATCATCAATCCATGTCCTCAGTTCACTTAAATATACGCCACCCATCTGCCACACCACAGGGGTAGCACCATGCCAGGAACCTCAGCTAGATCAGGTGTGGCCCCTACCTGGAGGATTTACTCTCTAGTGAAGGAGACAGATGCCCCTGTCTTAATGAGACACCTTTAAAGCCAATGTGTGCAGTACTGGCCCTAGAAGCAAACAGTAGGGCGCTCTGGGGCTCAGGAGAAGACTCCAGGGCAGGCTTTCAGGCTGGACAGGGTCGGTGCCCCGTCCAGATCTCCTGGATCTCCTTTACCAGCTTTGCGAGGGTCACGCTGTGGCCTGTGTGTTTTGCTGCTCAGGGGCACTACTGGCCACCTTCTTCAGGGGGCCCTCCTTAGGCCCTTGAGCTGCTCCCCATGTCCCCAGAACCAGAAGTGGCAGCAGTCTGGGCGTTTCCAGGCCAGTACCCACCCAGGAGCCTGTATCCCGGCACTGGCTGTAGGGGAGGAACAAAGCCCAGGGGCCCAGCAGCTCGCTGTCCAGAGCTCCTGAGGATCTGTCTGTGTCAGGCTCCTTCTCCATGCCCGACCCCCTCAGGTCCTGCCCGGAGTACCTGCACCTGCTCAGAACGTGGCTGGCACTGCAATGCCACAGTTCTAGTTTGGGGCCTGAGCCTGTCCAGGACAGACGGGTACCCAGAGATTACTTCGATCCTTAGAAGAAGGCAGACGGAGGAGGAAGAGGCACTTGAGCACTGTCAGGTCTGGGGAGGACGTCGACGAGCCGGCTCTGTGCTGTGGCACGTGCCCATTCAACAGGTGCCTCCTCAGCCCCTGCTCGTGCCGGGCCGCATTCCAGGGACCGCCAGGCAGCAGTTGCATCGGTTCACTTGGGCTGTGGCCACGAAGTAGCCCGGACTGGCAGCTTAAACCACAGAGCTTCTTCTCCCTCGGTTCTGGAGGCCAGAAGCCTGAGATGAAGTCCCTGCGGGGTCAGGTCCTCTGAGACCTCCCTCCTTGTCCTGCGGACCCTGCACCCTCACAGGGCCTCCGGGCACGTCCGCAGCCTCATCTCTTCTTAGCGCACACCAGGCAGATTGGCTGGGGGCCCGCCCTGCGGCCTTATTTTAACTTAATTACCTCCTCCAACACCTATCTCCAAATCCACTCTCATTCTGTGGAATTTGGAATTAGGGCTGAGAAGTAAGATAGACAAGTAATAGAATAAATAGGTAATGTATACAGCATCTCAGACACTGTGAAGGCGTCGGAAGGAAAACCGAGCAGGGATTGATGCTGTGTGTGTGTGTGTGTGTGTGTGTGTGTGTGTGTGTGTGTGTTGGGGGTGGGTGATGAGGGCCAGAATGACACGGCCAGTCTGGGGGCCTCAGAAGTCTCCCCCAGGGCATGGCATTTGAGGAGATACCTGCCATTCCCAGGAGTTTCAATTATTCTCTAGACAACAAGGGCACATTGAATATTTCAGGTCAGAGGCTGATGTGGTGAAGGGGAAGATATCACATGTCACGTCCGCACATTTCCCACATAGTTCTACTCCTCCAGGTATGGCCCCATGGCGTCCTGCAGGCATTCCTGACTCTGGCTGGATTCCTGCTCCAGCCACGCAGGTGACCTGCCCACTGAGGCTCTCCATCTTCAGGCTTGTCCACACAGCAGCCACAGTCATCCATCTAAAATATGGATCACAGCGTGTCACACACATCTGATTAGAACCCCTGTTCACCTCCCCACCTCCAAAGCAAAGCTCTTTAGGGGAGATTCATGATATTTCAAGAGACACCCAGGTCCCAGGTGCTCATGTATGGTTATTCTGCCCTTTATAAAATAAGCAGGCTGGGAACAGTGGCACACGCATGTGATCCCAGCACTTTGGGAGGCCGAGGCCAGAGGATCACTTGAGCCCAGGGGGTGAGGGCAAAATCCCATCCCTACCAAAAATACAAATAATAGATGGGCATACTGGTGCACGTCTGTAATCGCAGCTCCTCAGGAGGCTGAGGTGGAACGATCACTTGAACCTGGGAGGTTGAGGTTGCAGTGAGCAGAGACAGTGCCACGGCTCTCCAGCATGGGCAACAGAGTGAGATCCTGTCTGAAAAAATAAATACATAAAATAAAAATAAAAAACAAAATAAGCATCATTTATGTAAGGCACTCACACACATGCACACACACATACACACATTGTGTCTTTCTTCATCCCATTCCCAACCCAGACACACACACACACACACACACACACACACACACACACATATTCTGGCTCTCATCATTCCACCCCCAGTACGCACACACACACAACCTCACACGCACATTCAGTGCCAAGGCCTAGATAGATACTTTGGTAGCTAGCTCCTCACGAATTCATCTTAAAGTCTTACCGGATTCATGGGGGTACTTACTATTACCTTTTATTCTCGAGTAATGGATAGTAGAAATAAAGCTGCCGCCTCAGACTGCACGAAGTCATTGCTGGTGAAGAGGGATCTTGTCTCGTATAAAAATCTGGCTCTACTGGCTGAGGTTGGATATGGTGCAGCGAAGGTGGCTTTGGGGTTCCCGCCTGCGTCTCAGCCTCACCCACCATGCCCACCCTCAACCTGGGCCCAGCAGTGGGGGGTGCTGCACATCCTGTGACCCACAGGTGAGCAGAGCATGGCTTTCCAAGGACCCTCCTGCCAATCCCCCACACTGCACAGATTCAGGCCTGCTCCTCTCTCACGACCAGCTAGCTCAGGCTTCAAGTGTTTCTGGAAGCGCCCCTTCCCTTCCTCCCTCCCTCCCAGATCAGGGTGTTGGTACCTGACTGTGGTTCTCATGAGCCACAGCCATGCTGGGTGCTCCTGTGCATGTCTGCTTTCCTCCCACTGAGGCCCACAGACGCTCTAGTGCCCGTCCCGCTCTGGATGATGACATCGAGGAGAGGCATTAAGCTAACCGGGAGAGCCCTGTGGCGGGTAGGGGGGAGAACCTGCCTTCCTGCCACCTCGCTGTCTCCAGGGCTCGCACTCCTGACATGCTCCTGGTGGGTTTCTCCAGGGGCATGTGGGCATCATCGGGGTTCCCTCACTGTGCTGTGGTGTGGCGTTTCAGTCTCCCGCAGGGGTCATCTGGAGAGAGGGGCTGCTTTACCGGCAGCAGCTCCATGCCTGGCTCACCCATGGCACTTGTTCAGCATCTGTGGAATAATTCACCCAGTCGTGGGTCACCGTTTCCTTCGCCTCTCAGGAGCATCTGCCTTTCGGTGTACATTCCGCCGTTTATTTATTTTTATGTTTTGGTTTTTTTTTTTTCTGACTTTAGGGATACAAGTGCAGGATGTGCAGGTTTGTTACGTAAGTTAACGTGCGCCATGGTGGTTTGCTGCCCTCTTCATCCCATCCACCAGGTATTAATCCCAGCATCCACCAGCGATTCTCCCTGATTCTCGCCCTCCTCACACTTCCCACCCTCTGACAAGGCCCCCTGTGTGCTGTTCCCTGCCATGTGTCCACGTGTTCTCATTGTTCAGCTCCCCCTAATATGTAAGACATGTGGTGGTTGGTTTTCTGTTCCTGCGTTAGTTTGCTAAGGATAATCATGATATGTTCAAATATTTCTCTGAACAATTACACACCGATTTCTTTCACATATTACTCAAGCCCAATGTGTTGGGCAGGAATGTCTTCTCAAGCTCACTTTGAATAATAATAATAAAAGAAGTCTCAGAGACTTCTCTCCTTGGCACCAGGTCGAGGTGGCCATCTGAGCACGCCATGGCTGCTTTTGATAAGCAACAAAAGGTTTGGAATTTCAGTCATTCCTGCAAAGGACACGATCTTGTTCTTTTCATGGCTGCATAGTATTCCGTGGTGTATATGTATCACATTTTCTTTATCCGTCTTATCACTGCTGGGTATTTAGGTTGATCCCATATCTCTGCTATTGTGAATAGTGCTGCACTTAATGTATGTGTGCATGCATGTTTTTACTGGAATGATTTACATTCCTTTGGGTATATACCCAGTAATGGGATTGCTGTGTCAAATAACTCTGTTTTTAGGTGTTTAAAGAATCGCCACACTGTTTTCCACAACGGTTGAACTAACTTACATTCCACCCACAGTGTGTAAGTGTCCTTTTTCTCTGCAGCCTCACCAGCACCTATGATGTCTTGGCTCTAGTAACAGCTCTTCTGACTGGTGTGAGATTGTAACTCACTGTACTTTTGTTTTGCATTTATTTAGTGATCAATGATGTTGAGCTTTTTTTTTCATATGTTCATTGCCCAAATGTATGTCTGCTTTTGAGAAGCATTTTTTCATGTCCTTTATCCACATATTAATGTCTTTTTCTTGTAAATATGTTTAAGTTGCTTAAAGATGCTGGATATCGGCCGGGCGCGGTGGCTCATGCCTGTAATCCCAGCACTTTGGGAGGCCGAGGCGGGTGGATCACTATGTCAAGAGATCGAGACCATCCCGGTCAACATGGTGAAACCCCGTCTCTACTAAAACTACAAAAAAATTAGCTGGGCATGGTGGTGCGTGCCTGTAATCCCAGCTACTCAGGAGCCTGAGGCAGGAGAATTGCCTGAACCCAGGAGGCAGAGGTTGCGGTGAGCCGAGATCACGCCATTGCACTCCAGCCTGGGTAACAAGAGTGAAACTCCGTCTCAAAAAAAAAAAAAAAAAGATGCTGGATATCAGAACTTTGCCAGATGCATAGATCTCAAAAATTTTCTCTTCTTTTGTAGGTTGTTTGCTTACTCTGACGATAGTTTCTTTTGCCGTGCAGAAGCGCTTTAGTTTAATTACATCCCATTTGTCAATTTCAGGACATACGGATGGGCAAAGATTTCATGACAAAGGTGCCAAAAGCAATGGCATTCCACCACTTAATCCATGTATTAAAAAGATGTTTAAGAAAAGCACAAGCTCAGAATCAGTATATTACCCAAGTTATTTAAGAAGCCTCTGTAAGCTTGCGCCTTACCCAGCACGCCAGTGACCATCTGGAAAGAAGCTGATGGCCTCTGCCATTCGCTACTCTCTGAGGACAGTTTTCTCTTCCCTTGAACCCAATGCACACACGGGCAGAACGACACTGAGAAAGGGTGTGACTGTAGCACTGAGCCGCTTGGCAGGACAAGCCACAGGTTCCCTGTGCCTGGCAGGCCCTGGAGACTTTTTTTCTGCTGGATCCACACACGTTCACACCAATGTGGATTTTCCTCTTCATCACTCATCTCCCATCACCCCTGTCATGCCGTCATGCGAAAATCTGAAATGATGATTATTCCTTTCCATAAGTTAAAAAAATACGTTTTCACACGATGTGTCCCATAGACTTGGTGAGGGCTGTTGTCAAGATGTTTTGGTTTGGAGAAGTCACATTTTCGCGGTCACTAGAGAGCCTGCATATTGGTATCTAGCCTAAACATTTTTGGTCCGGAATGTTTTATCCCCTCGCCAAACACACTTAATTGGCTTTTATGTCAAACCTCCTCTTCTCCTCTCTTGCATGGAGGATGCGACTATACGAAATGCCCAGGATTTCCCTCTAGCTTTGTTAGATGATTATACTCATTGGTCATTTGACAAAGTTGTATTTTTAAATTCAAGTCAATTCTTTACCAAAGAAAATACCATAAATCTTATCACTTTCAACAGGCTATTAACTAAGCTATTGCAAATATTTCTTATCATCAGATACACCTTTTCACCCACAAAATTATTGTCACAAAATGTAGACTTCTATGCCTCTCAAGAAATTAGATTGCATGTACAAGTATGACAGGAGAAGGAATTTCCAAGTTATCTGGTTTGTTTAATCAGAATAAACAAGCCAAAGGGACTGCTCCAAACTGCAAGATTTTGTGTGTGTTCTGCCCTCAGTTTTTCAATTAATAAAATAATATCTGCAAACATTTCGATACATGTATCTCCAAGGCAGAAGATAATAGCGAGTTTTCCCTTTGGCTTAAAATTGTGTCCAAACATTGCGGAGACCTGTGCACAGCTCTCTTCTCCACTGTGGAAAGGCTGAGCAATCAGCTGTAGAAGTGACACACATTTCAGGCCCCCTCGGGAGAGCCCCATGGCACACCAGCAGTCAAGCCCTGAACCCCAACATGCCCACTCTGCTTTGGGCCGTCTCCTGCCCCCTGTCACAGAGAACTCCTTGGAAACCATGGGGTCTATGTGAACACAATTTGTAGCTCAGAAACTCCAGTTCCAGCAGCTACACTGACCCCTGTGGCATCACTGGCATGGAACTCGAGGCTTGCATATTGAATAAGGGCAGCAATGGGACAAGAAATGTCGACGGCAGCACCTTCACAGCTACCATGACAAGTACTGTCATAATTTCTGTGTACCAAGTGAATTGTGTCTTTGGGCATCTTTGGTCAAGGAAAAGGGAAACTAAAATAACTTTCTAATTTCTCAGGGCATACCTCCTCCCCCGTATGGAATCATGGCCCAGCTCTCTGAAATTCAGCAGCCTGTGTTCAATCTCACTTTAGCCCTCCCTAACCAGACCACTTAGCACAATTCTCCATGTCTTATGACCTCAAAGGGTTTGTGGGTATTAAATGAGATCCTTTTTACCCGGCAGGCTTTGCTGTTGCTGTCACGTTATGAGTGGAAGTTCTATCTCTGTTCACGTGTCCCCTCCAGTGTGCCATTCTGCCTGCTCAGGCATGTGCCCTGGGTGGTCTGTGGACTTGGAATGGCATCCCACAGGTATGTAAGGAGCATTCAGTGGGATATTCTTGTGCATGACTTCCTGACACCCTGCTTGGGTACCCTCGCCAATCTGTGGCACATTGGTTTGCTGCATACATTTTAATGTTTCTGAGTTAGGGATGTTTATCTTAAAACACTGGAATTAAGTGAACAGGTTGAATCAATGATGTTTTAGAGTTCAGAGAGTATAGTGGTTGGAACTAAATCATTCAAATACTACTTTCGTTTGAATGATTTAGTTATAATAGATCTCCAGTCTTGTAAAGATTTTTCTGAAGAGCTAGGACAACATCAGTCCGTCTCCTCTTTTAGTTTTTCTGCCAAGAGTGTTGACCGGAATGCATGATGCGTGTGATAGGTTGTCACACTGCTAACTGATTTTCTGGTTTCCTCTAAAACAATTTGCTTGTTTATGAGTATATGCCACTATGATATATAATACTGTCTTTGAGCTTACTTCTAAAATTCTTATTTGACTAAGTTTTTTCCAATTTTTGTCAGTTAAACCTTAATACTATACAAGGCTTTACAGTTGAGTAAAAGCATTGTAATGATATGCAATTCAGTCCAGTGTTCTCATAGGCACCCATGGGTGCGTGGAGTCATTTTAGTGGTAGGTTTAGTGAGAATAAACTTTCACCTAGGAAGAATTTTCTCAAAATGTACACTCAACCTCATAGAAATCTTTTTTTTTAATACATTCTGAATGTAACAAATTATAATGTTTTATTAGTATTAAATTTCTTTTTTTTAAATTGCATTTTAGGTTTTGGGGTAAATATGAAGAACACGCAAGATAGTTGCATAGGTACACACATGACAGTGTGGTTTGCTGCCTTCCTCCCCTTCACCTATATCTGGCATTTCTCCCCATGCTATCTCTCACCACCTCCCCACCCCCATCCCTCCCCCATTTCCCCCCAACGGACCCCAGTGTGCAGTGCTCCCCTCCCTGTGTCCATGTGTTCTCATTGTTCAACACCCGCCTATGAGTGAGAACATGCGGTGTTTGATTTTCTGCTCCTGTGTCAGTTTGCTGAGAATGATGGTTTCCAGGTTCATCCATGTCCCTACAAAGGATGCAAACTCATCATTTCCCTGCCAGGGAGGGTGGAGTGGGAACTGGGCCAATGTCTACCATCTGAGTTATTGCCACTGGATGGGGCGACTGCTCATTACCCTGAGGACATGCTTTCCTTTTAGTTTTAAACAAACTTAAATGCAGAGCAATAATCACAAGAGCCAGCAGTGTTAGTTGCTACATTGTGTGTCCTTCTTTAAGCATTTACATACATCATTTACAGCCCAAGGGTCCGGCATTGCCTTTGTCTATGTTTTTCAAAACAGATAAATGGAGACTTGGATCATTTAACAGAATCCGAATCCAGGACAAGGCCAGGCATCCCCTCTCCCCACTTACTTACATTGCTCTGTCCTTTGCAATTGCTGATGGATAAGGACCCCAAAAATATACAAAAAGTCTATTTAAAAATGTTTTTAATCAACATGTTCTTTACTATTATAATGATTTAATTATAAATGATACAGAATTGCCTTTTAATATATAAATCATTAGGACCTACAGATTTAGCACACTTTACATTTTGAATTCTTTACATGCTTACCGACTCCCAACAAAGGGGGTCCTTCATTGTGGTGGTAAAGCCGTCAGATGTGAAAACTATAATAACAGAAAAGATCTCATCATCTAATTTATAAAAGCTGATACATGTTTCTGATCTTAGATGGCATATTGGCCAAATATAACATTTCTATTACTGTTTTTCAGTTTTTAGGATCCTATTCTCAGTTACGTAAAATTGGAGTGAAATCAGACCCTGGATATGGCTGGGAGACAGGTTCACCTCAGCACCTGTTCAGGGATCAGGCGTGTGAACTAGGGACATGGACTTCTGCAACGTGCTTCCTCCTTGATGGCGTCAGCTCTACCGGCCACCCCACAGATGCCCTCTTAGCTCCTCCTTGCATTGTCGGCACCTTCGATCTTACTCCTGCTTTTCCTCTCATTCTATACCGTCGGGCTTGGAGTCTGTGTTCCTGTGGAAGCTTGTGCTGGCATGGGCTTCCCTTTAACTAAGCATGGATGGTAAAAGTCACACGACGGGTGGGATTGTCTCACTGGATTCAAGCTTACCATGCATCTGAGAGCCTGCATTCTCTGTCCACTGCACCTGTCCCTGTCTACCACACCTGTCCCTGTCCACCGCAGTGCACTGTGACAGGCATCGTCCTATACCTGCTACAGCCCAGATGCCCCAGGGCGGCAGTGGCTACTCCTTTTTTCTGCCCCATTCCCTTTAACTGGAACTTTCTGGAAACCAGGAACTGTGTCTTTCTTGCTCTCCACTCCGTGCTCAGTGCTTTCCGTTCTGCCTGACACATAGTGGGCACTTAGTAAATAATTACTGAGTCAATAAGTGAATGAAGGAGTAAAAATTGATTTCTATTACAGAAAAGAAATGAGCTATGTTAGGCAAAAACTAGTCTAAATTTAAAATGGCAGAATTCCCCAAATCAGCAAATAATTACTAATCAAGACAATACTGAGTCCTACACCATCTTTAATGAGGATAAATGCCATGTTAAACAGTCTCCAGCTTTGCTAAAACTTTCGTATGCCATTGGACAATGTTCAGTATGTTTGCATCTCCACTGTTCTTTCACTTTGACCAGTGATTTCATCTGCAGATTATCAGGTCATTGTAATATTACACATGCAACCTAAAAAGCTATGTACTAGTGTAAGACGTCTCAGGCTACTTCTATCAATTTCTATTCTATATCAAGCTTCAATTACTTTATATAAATATGTTCTCAGGATTTTATCATAAACGATTTCCAACACACCATAAAGTTCAAGAAATTTAACACCAATATACCCATCACCTATATTCTACCAATAACATTTTCCTATGCTTGTGTTACACACAGCTACCCGTACATCCATTCATCCTTCATTCTTTCATTCCCATACATTTTACACTAGATTGTAAAATTCTGTGTTTGGAGGTCGATACTTGGTTTTGTTCAGATATAAAATTGATATTCAATGAAATACCAAAATCCTAAGTGCTAACTCACTGAGTTTGGCAAATGCATGCCCATGTAATCTAAACTAAAGATACAGAATATTATACAACCTCAGAACCTCAAAAAGTTCATCAGACAACCCCATCCCACATTCTCCAGGACAATCTCTATTCTACTTTGGGTTTTGGAGGGGTTACTTTTTAAACCATCAATTAAATTTGCTTGATTTTGACCTTTATATACATGGATTCTTACACTCAGTACTTTTTGTATGAAGTTATTTCACTCATCCGGAGGTGTCACTGAGCCTGGTGTACAGATGGTCTGTTGCCTGTATTAGGAGCTCATTCCTTTTCCTACCTGAGTAATATTCCATTGCTTGACTATCCTGCCATTAATTCATTTTCATGTTGATGGGCACTGCCTGTTTCTCGTGTTTTGCTATTATAAAGAAAGCTGCCGTAAACATTTATCTACAAATATTTATAAACATGTTTTCATCTCTCTTGAGTAAATGCCTACAAATTAGAATTGCTGAACTATAGGATCATTTTATGTGTAATTTAATAAGAAACTGCCAACATTTTACAAAGTGGTTGTGACCTTGTAAATTTTCCGTCCCCAACAATATCTAAGATTTATAATTGCTCCACATCCTCAGCAATGTTTTTATATTTATTTATTTATTTATTTTTGAGACAGAGTCTGACTCTGTTGCCAGGCTGCAGCGCAGTGGCGCAATCTTGGCTCACTGCAAACTCCGACTCTCTGGCTCAAGGGATTCTCCTGCCTCAGCCTCCTGAGTAGCTGGGATTACAGGCACGCGCCACCATGCCTAGCAAATTTGTTTTTGTTAGTAGATACGAAGTTTCACCATGTTGGCCAGGATTGTCTCAATCTCCTGATCTCATGATCTGCTTGCCTCGGCCTCTCCCAAAGTGCTGGGATTACTGGTGTGAGCCACCACGCCCAGCCGTTTTTTTTTTTTTTTTTTTTTTTTTTTTTTTTTTTGAGTCCTTCTAGGGAGCTTGGGGTGGTGTTCTGGTGTCACTTTGTATGCTGCTGATGGCTAAGGTGGCTGAGCACTTTTCCACGTGTTTAGTGACCAATTTTATATCTTCTTACACAAAATGTTATTTATCATCTTTTGCCCAATTTTATTAGATTGTCTGTTTATTATGAGTCGGAGGAAGTTAGTTTCCTCAAATACATATTGGAAGGGTAATGCCCTCCACACGTTACTCCTCAGAAAGAGGTTTTAAAGAATTTTATTTTCAGAACACCTTTCCCTAGCAGTCTGTCGGTTCATCTTTTTATTCTTTAAAATATGGGCTACATATTTCGTGTTATCATTGTTTTTGTTGGTTTTAAAAGCTGCAAGTCATTTTATGTATGAGTTCCCTGACAAAAGTCTTAAAAGTTTCTGATCTAAATTTTCTTCTTGTTCTTTACACACAAACTCTCTTTTTCATCTTTTGCACATGTTATAAAACATGCGTTTATAAGAGAGCCCACTGGGCACACTCATTTTTTTTCTCTCTCTCTCCCTCCTTTTTAGAAATAGCCACATCATATATCAAAATTATGCTTTTGAAACCCTTGAAATCTGTTCATTCTCTTCTGAGACTTTCAGAATTGCACGCGGTATGATGTGAGAGGCTCATCTCGTCCTGCTGGTGATCTCCTCTGGGGTCACACTGCAAGCTCCATGATGACACAGCAGCTTTCCCCAGGATTTCCATCTCTTCTGCTTCAACCCACAGCCAGTTTTGGTTACTCAGCATTAATTCCAGAGTAACGGTTTCCTTTGATTCTCTTTCCACATTCTGGGAGATAAAATTGTCAGCAGAGCAAGTTTGAAATATATCAGATACAGTATTGTAGCTGAATGAGACTTCCAGCAGATGCCTTGAAATGGGAATCTCCCATCAGAACGATGCCATTTCTCTCTATCATGCTTGTGATCTGTGCTACAAATGTGCATAGCTCATTTCTTCGCCCTTGCAAGCACGGTCTGTTATATTCCTCAGCCACAATGTGGTTTTTCTCTCGCTCCTTTTATCTTCAGACAAGTCCTTCAGAGCGCAGCTTCCCCGAAGGTTTTAGGGAATTTCCATGCAATTATATACCTTCTTTGCCACACGGAGCTTATCCTACTGCATTCTAGGAGATCTGTTCTTTTTACTTAACAAGTGCGTTAGAGCTTTCCCACAAATAGTTCATCTGGGTCTCGTGATAGTTAATAAATCAGAGTTGCCTCCATGTGTGAAAGTCTCCGGCCCCTTTGCTGGTAGCTTGAATTCCATGTTTGGCTGTGGGACCCACAGGTGCCTGTCCCTCACTCTGATGGCCTTCCATGGGAGTCCCAGTCCCTTCCTTGTGTGCCCTATGGAAGACGTGATATTGCTTCTCATTCAGAAAGTTCAGGCCTCTAGGAGAAGCTTCCCATGCCTGCCATAAGATTCAAACATCCATCTAAGTTACCTGAATTTCTGAATTTCACAATCCTAGGCACTTCTGTCTAGAAAGTCACCTGAGCTTGAGGATCACAAGGGCTGAGGCGCTGGCAGCTCTGCAGAGCCCAGGGTGTCTCTGTGCCTCCTGCTCAGTCCTGTGGCTGGGGACTGCCTTTCTCACTCCTGCTCTGGGGCCGAGGACTGCCTTTCTCATCGTATCAGGTCATGGGGTCCTGTTTGCAGAAACTTTGTATGAGCTATGAAAAATATTAGATATTTGAAAGAAATTGCATATAAGTTTAAACAAATAAACACCTGCTTCACATAAGTGTTTTGAAAACTAAAAGAGTATGCACAGCGTAAATGGTAATATATGTGTATATGAATACATATGTGTGTGCATATATCATGTGTGTAGATGTGTGTGTGTTCATGTGTGTATATGGAACTATAATAAAAGCATGTCTTCAAAACACTTTCAGGCATTTGAGCATCTTCTAGGCCTTGGCTTCCTCTTTCTCTGGAGGTATACTGCAACTCTAAGCCAGACAAAGCCAATTGTTTAGACTTCAGCCTAGAACCCCTGTTCCAATGATGGCACTCTGGTGCTACGTGGCCTCAGGCTGTGCTACAGACTGATGCAAAAGAAGACAACAGCAATAGTAATTCTATCTTTAGTTACGGTTTTATATTTTATTCATCAGGGATACCTTACAAACATTTTAATTTTTTTAAATGCATTAAAATAGTATTCATCTTGATTTTTTTTTATGCCCCTTAAATTTTCTGTTTCAATTTAGTTCCTCTTCTGCATCTCCTTAGCCCTGGCCAGTAAGCATTCTGGATATGATTAATGTTCAAATAGTCCACAATACATATAGAAATTAGAGTGTGGCATTTTTCCTGTCTCTAGATAACTGACAGCTACAAATCATCGTCTTTCCAGTATTCCCTGCCTTTACCCAGGCATCCCTGCTTAACATTTTTAAGGTTGTCATTTTGGCGATGAAGTCTGAAAACCAGTGATCCTGCTGTCAAAGCAAAGTTATGAAATATGCTAGTAAAAATTAGTGAAATGTGGCGCTGTATCCCAGAGCAATGGACTCAGGGATCCCCAGGAACGGGAGGTGGATGTTCATGGTCGAGGTGAGAAGCAGGTGGCAAGACTCCGTCTGTGCACATCCCCCAGGCCCTCATTTATTGCCAAGAACAGCAGACCACATTCTGCTCCCCAAGGCAGACACCCTCATCCATTATTTCCTGATGACACACACCTTACCAAAAGGGTTTTCTGCGTTATAACATTGTAATATTGTCACTTTAGGAGAATATTTTGTCTTTATAGAAGAAAAGGTCAAACCTGGAAAGTTTTAGATAGCTTTGATAGAAATCAATATGGTGAAGGGCACATTTTCAACACAATATTTTTGAATGTTTTATTTATTGGATGTTCAGCTGTACAAATTAGACACATGGGATCTAACACAATTGGAATCCAAGGGTGTGATTTTTATAGACTGTCTGCATCAGCCACACCACCCCCATCAAAATGAACTTGTCTTAAAGTCTGGCCGCAAATGTGCAATAAGACCAAGAAAATAAAAAATGGCTTTAACTAACTTACCATAAAGTAAACAAAAAGAGACTGTAACTAATTAACCCCAGTCATATTGAAGCTGATGGTTTTACATCTTCCACTTGTGATAGTCCAGTTTTGCTGGTTTTCAATTCTGTGTAAAATATAATTTGGAAAATATGATTTCATAAAACTGCTAAGAAAAACGACAAATACTGAAGTTGAGCTCCTCCTGGCGATTACAAAAAATCTGATTCTGAGGTGACTGTCTCTATGTGGACCGATGGCTGAAGATATTTTTTCCTGCATTTTTCACACAATCGAGGAATAGCAAACATAATTTTCCAAATTGCCAGGGTTTTTTTTTTTTTTTTTTTTTTTGTTTTTGTTTTTGTTTTTGTTTTGAGACAGAGTCTTGCTCTGTCACCAGGCTGGAGTGCAGTGGCGCGATCTCAGCTCGCTGCAACCTCCGCCTCCCAGGTTCAAACGATTTCTTCTGCTGCCTCAGCCTCCCAAGTAGCTGAGACTACAGACATGTCCCACCACACTCAGCTAATTTTTGTATTTCAGTAGAGACAGGGTTTCACCGTGTTAGCCAAGATGATCTCGATCTCCTGACCTCATCATCCTGCCGCCTCGGCCTCCCAAAGTGCTGAGATTACAGGCAGGGGCCACTGTGCAAGGCTGTGAATTCCCAATTTTAAAGAACTGCTAGGAAACATGTTCTTTCATCCAGCAGTAAGAGACGGAAGTTGGTGCTTGCAAGGTAGAAGGTGACAGGCCACCTCCAACCTCACAGGGAGGACATTAGCACACCTCCTTTCCCCTCTCCCAGGGACTTTTGTCTCCACTGCTCACTGGCTGTGCGACTTGGTCATTCTCAGCCAAAGTCTCCTTCTGCCAACTGGGTAGATCACACCATCTTCACAGGACTCAAGGGGTGACTTGAGATGTCGTTGATAATGTGCTATGGTACAGAAGTGCACAGAATCCCTTCCCAGTAAGTTAGCCACAGGGTTTCCAGGACCTGTCATTGACTTCCCGATGGCTGTTAGCCACAGAAGTTGAACTTAGGTTACCAAATAAACCTGAGTTAAAAGCCAGGGAATTGCAATGAAAGGCATGTGCTTGGCGATTGCCTCTCCCTAAATAGTCTCTCCATAACCGCCAAGACCACAGAACCAGTGGTGACTCACTTGTCCCCATGTGCTTTCTTTCCAGCAGTCTTCAAGAAGGAAGGTTCTCAGCGCACATTAAATGCAGCTCAGCCACTCTGTGCACTTGCTCATCATCATAAATGACAACACACATTTTGTTGCTTGTTACTGATATTTTTCAACTTTTATTTAAGTTTAGGGGTACCTCTGAGGGTTTGTTACATAGGCAGATTTGTGCCGTGGGGATTCGTTGTACAGATTATTTCATCACCCAGGTGTTAATCCTAGTAATCATTCATTATTTTTGCTGATCTCCTTCCCCACCATCTACCCTCTGAAAGGCCCCAGTGTCTGTTGTTCCTTTCTATGTGTTTATGCGTTCTCATCATTTAGCTCCCACCTATAAGTGAGAACATGTGGTATTTGCTCTTACATTCCTGTGTTAGTTTGCTGAGGATAATAGCCTCTGGCTGCATCCCTGTTCCTACAAAGAACATGATCTCATTCTTTTTTATGGCTGTATAGTATTCCATGGTATACATATACCATCTCTTCTCTATTCAGTCTACCACGGATGTGCATTTAGGCTGATTCCATGTCTTTGCTATTGTGAATAGTGCTGCAGTGAACATGTGAATGCATGCATCTGTATGACAGAACAATTTATATTTCTTTGGGTATATACCTAGTAATGATATTTCTTGTTCAAATAGTAGTTCGGTTTTCAGGTGTTTGAGGAATCACCACACTGTTTTCCACAATGGTTGAACTAATTTACACTCCCACCAATAGTGTATAAGTGTTCATTTTTCTCTGTGACCTCACCAGCACCTATATTATGCTTTGCCTTTTTAAATAATAGTCATTCTGACTGGTGTGAGATGTCTCGTTGTGGTTTTAATTTTCATTCTTTAATGATTAGTGATGTTGAGTTTTTTTCATATACTTTTTGGCAACATATATATCTTCTTTTGAAAGGTCTCTGATCATGTCCTTTACTCATTTGTCAATGCATTTTTGTTGTTGTTGATTTGCCACTAATTTTTAAGAAGCACTTTTTAGGCCAAATGAAGTGGCTCACACCTGTAATCCCAGCACTTGGGAGACCAAGGCAGGAGGATCACTTGAACCCAGGAGTTTGAGACAAGACTTGGTAACATCGTGGGGCCCCATATACACAAAATTTTAAAAAGGTAGCCGTATGTGGTGGCACACACCTGCAGTCTCAGCTTTTCAGGAAGTTGGGATGGGAGGATCTCTTGGGCCCAGGTGTTTGAGGCTGCAGTGATCCGTGATGCTGCCACTGCACTCCAGCCTGGGCAACAGAGCAAAAGCCTGTCCCTGCACCCTCCAACCCCCTAAAAAAAAAAGAAAGAAAAGAAAAGAAAGGAAACCAGAAGGAAGGAAGGAAGGAAGGAAGGAAGGGAAGAAGGGAAGAATGGAAAGAGAGAAAGAAAAAGAGAGAAAAAAGAATGAAAGAGAAAGAAAGAAAAGAAAGAAAGAAAGAAAGAAAGAAAAGAAAAGAAGACGTCTATGTTAATTTCACCTCACAGTTTCAGACAACAGTTTGTTGCTCAGAGAGATGGGGAAGGGAAGCCATCACCTTTGAAAGACAGGACCCTATCCATGTGCAACACCAGCGTTGCCTCTGCTCCCAGGGGTGGGGGATACTTTTCGGTGTTGGTTGTTGAGCTGAGCTGGTGCTGCTGTCCTCCTAGACGTTTGTATTTGAGGGTGAAGTCTTATTCCACCTCCCATTTGTGGATGACTCTGTAAGATGAACGCCTGGAACCAGGGACAGCTGTGCTCCACCTGGAGCTTCTGAGAACCACGGTGCACATCGCATGCGAGTTCCTGCTCCCCTCTCTTAGCACAGAAGACCCCAACCCCGTGGGTCTGTTTTCCTGCCCAGCTCCTGTGTACTCTGGCAGGACTTCTTCTGCAGCACCTCCTACTGTCTGCTCCTTAGGTCTGGAGGCAAAGGTTATCACACATCCAAGACTGTGTTGTTCAACCCTTGATTGTAGGAGAATGATAAAGGATACAAGTGTACAAGCCATAGTGTCACCTAGACATAGTTCACCTAAAACACCTGGCAAGGAGTTGGCACATGATGGGCACTCAGGGTGTCCTGGCTTTGACTTGCCAGAAATCCCAGGCAGCGCAGTGTCAATAGACTCCCCCTTACATAAGGAAAGAAGCTTGGAGTATGTCCATGTCTCGTCCCAGCAAGTATAGAGCAAGACTCACTTCAAATTATCTTTTTCTGTCTCTCTCCAAAACTCACATACCCGCGCTGAGCTCTTCATTGTACAGGAATCAATTCACAACGGCAGCAGGCAGAGGCAGGAGAATTGCTTGTCCGTGCTCGGTTTTATGGTAGAAATAGCATTCTGCTGTTGTTATCTGAAACAGAATCCTACGGTGATATTAATGTTTGAGTACCTACTGCGTGCCCAGCTCTTTCAGGCATTTTTCAATATGTTTCATTCTCCACAGAAGTCCCTGTGGGGTGGACATTGTGACACATTTAAAGGTGAAAAACCAGGATGGAGAGAGGTCAAATAGCTGCTGAATCTCACACAGCTGCAAAGTGATCACTCTGGTCTTCAAACCCAGGTCAGCCTGGCTCCCAAAAGGGAATTCTTTCCACTTTCCCTTCCTGCAGATAAGACCAATTACCTAAGGATGTTTTATTTTTCACCAATTTAGAAAGAGCAATTATTAAAAATGCATTGTGATTGGAAAGATAGAAATCAGAAACAAAGTGTAAGTCCTAAAGTTAAAATGCTTACCCTGACCAGAAATCTATTTTTCTTGTGTTAGTGTTGAAGATCTCTTTTGAAGATGGCTGTATTGATCTCACTAGCACAATGAGCCCCCATCACAGCAGCTAAAGAACAAACACAGTTCCACAAAGAACTAAAAGGGAGTGCCTCCCATAACCCAAGGAGCGGAGGGAGAAGGGCGAATGCATCCAGATTCGGCAAAACCAGCCTTCAGTAGAAGAAACCCAGCTCACCTGAGAGTCTTGCAAGTAAAAGAGAAAAAAGCACACAACTTGGCCACAGCAGACTGAACCAACTCTGAAATTCTCCTCGATTAACAAGCAGGGACTGTTGGATTTTGTCTTGCTTTATATTTGTGACTGCCACAGAAAAATGCCATCTTGAAGATGGTGCTCGTAACGTGCCAGGACACTCAGAGATGCCGAGTAAGCGCCCTTGTTTCTTTTGAGGGGGTCTGCTTGAATGGAGGGTGTTGTGGTTGTCTGTCCTCATGTAGAAAGCCTGTGGTGAGCACATCTTCCCCACCAAGGAGTACTGGACAGTCATCACAAAGACGTGTCTGTGAAGCGATTTCTGTGAAAAATGGAACCAGGCCTCAAAGGAGTTCCATGAGAGGATTTGTAATTAACATGTGGCAGAAGGTTCCAGAAATCAAATTTCATGCATAATCGTGGTGTTTATGACTGTTGATAATCACCATTACACAACATTAGGTCACACGTGGATAATCTGGAGACGGAAAGGGTTAATGAAATGACTCCTGCCATGTAGCAGCGGGGTCTGCTGGTAAAAATAGCAGCAATGTTATAGTAAGTGGGAATGTGTGTTCTTGTCCCAAAAGGTTTTTACACATACTTATTTTTAAGCATTTGATAGTTACAGGGAAAATGTCAGGAAGACATTTTCAGAATTGCTAAAGGGCAGAGTCCTCCAAAGGACAGCTTTGTTTCACTGCTGTTGTTTCTCTCTTACAGGCGGTAAGGCATAATTCCGATCACCAAAAATGAGTCCCTTGCCCTGTGCTAGCACTCACACACGGAATAGGCCAAATACATAAAACACGCAATTGTGTTTCATTCTACTTTCCTTCCTCTTGCCCTTTTTCCAAGATTTAATTGAATTATGAGACACCTCTCCTTGCCAGTATACATGTTTCTTTCTTCCAGTGGGCATATAGTGGTCATCTACAGTGAAAATGCATTCTAACTTATTTAATTCCCTTTTGATCTACACTTACTGTTTTCCTCTTTTTTTTTTTTTTTCTCAGCTGCCATGAATAATGCAACAATGGGCATCCTTGTAATGATAGCTTTGTACGCATGTCGGAGTTCATACAAGAGAGATTCTGGGGGCTGGGCATGCTCCCTTTGCACCTTGATAGTTACTGCCCAGTTCTGCACTAATGCATTTCTGTGAGGTTTCTTCAGCAGTACGCAACAGTGCTCACATGCCCACATTCTCATCACCTATGGCTGTACCCGTGTGAACTGCCATTCACAGGCATTCATCTCACTACCCTTTCTAGCTGCCTGTGCTGGCTGATCACTGGTGAGGTTGTACATCTTGTTCAATAATCGTCACCAATGTATATATCATTTTCTACACTTGTCCATTTCATTTCTTGCCTGTTTTTCTGTTTCTATTTTTTTTTTATCTGATTTGCCAGTACTTTATTTTGGGATCTTAGTCACATTTGTTGTGGATTTGTTCTCACAGTTTATGGTGTATCTTTTCTCTTAGGTGTGGTTTTCTTAATTTCCACTTGCTGCTTTTGTGGTAATAGCAGGGTAGCTAGGAAAATGCCTCATATGTCAAGATCTGCAGCCCTGGAGAGCCGATAGGAAGTAAGAGGTTTGAAGTAGTTAGGAGAGCAAGGCTTCCCGTTAGGAGTGCCTGCATGGTTGTGTGCCCCTAAACGCCCGCCTGCTCTGGATGCAGCACCCTACTTTTCTCTGGCCTTGGGAATGGATCTGGAGAACCAGATTCATGGAACTCTCAGGAGAGCCAAGCATTGCCACCCAGTCTAAGGAAAGTATAACAGCAAACTTCAGGAATTCCTCACTTTCACTATATTGCCTACATGTTAGGAAATTTGCAAGTGAATTTCAAGGGTACAGATTTGGAGTAATGCACACAGGTTAGGGATATTATGTGTTTTACTTGATAAGAGACATACATTAAAGTAGTTACATGAAATGTTTTCCAAGCTCAATTTTGACAACATTAGATTCAGAAAAGGATCATCAGGAATAATAGCTAAGTCTCTTCTTGGTTTCCACCAGGCGTGTAACAGGAACTGGTCACTCATGTTACCGACACTCGTGTGGTTTATATGGTCAGCGGTGCATCTGCTGTTATGCCAGCAAAAGTCATTCAGTGTTTGCTCTGTGGAGGGACCTTGCTGGTTGTAGTGAGGAATGAGAGATGAACAGACTTGCTTCAAGGACCATAATCTAAGTTGCAGTCATTTCAATGTGTCTGCCATTTTAAAGTTTAATGGACTTTTCTCATACATTATCTTATTTTTATCATCAAACCTAACTTTACTAAAAAAAAAAAATCAAAATAAAATTTAGCATCAGAATTGCAGGAAATATGAAACCCAGATATAATGTTAGAGTTCTTTATATTGTAGAAATTCAGGGATGTCAGTCATTGTGTGGCTAAAATCACAGCCTTGGTGACAAGTTGAAAATCTTCAGTCTCCACCTGGCCCACATTTGCAGGGTCTGAGAAGCTGCCTTTTGTGCCTCTGAAGACCGAACGCCTCCGACCCATTCTGCTGAAACTGCCACAGGGAGCTGGAATTGAAGCTGATAGAGACGGTGCCTGACTTGAGATGGTTTGACTTTCGTTCTTTTTACAATCCTGCAAAAGTGATATGATTTAGTGGAGACTATTTTAAATTTTAAATTTTAATTCAAAAATTTTTTGGAAAAGATTTCTTCTGGAGAGAGGAAGTCTCACACTTTGCTGCCCAGGCTGGTCTTAAACTCCTGGCTTCAAGTGATCCTCCTGCATTCCACTTAGTAAAACTGTATTTAAAATTTACATTTTAATTCAAAATTTGTTTGAAAAAAAATTCTTCTGGAGAGAGGAGGTCTTGTTTGCTGCTCAGGCTGGTCTTGAATTGCTGGCTGCAAGTGATCCTCCTGCATTGGGATTACAAACACAAACCACTGTGCCCAGCCCAAAATTCTTCATAATAATTATAAACTTGA
Source organism: Saimiri boliviensis (assembly GCF_048565385.1). NCBI lineage: Eukaryota > Metazoa > Chordata > Mammalia > Primates > Cebidae > Saimiri > Saimiri boliviensis. Next base: position 297,896,411 of record NC_133449.1, read on the forward strand.
CTTGTACTGGATGACTTTGCCCAAGTGTAAGCTAATGTAAGTGTTCTGAGCACGTTTAAGGTAGGCCAGGCGAAGCTAGGATGTTCTGCAGATTAAGTGTATTAAGAGCATTTTCAACTCTGATATTTTCAACTTAGATGGGCTTGTTGGGAGGCAACTCATCATAGGTCACACAGTGGCACACACATCACTAAGTCCAGAAGCATCTGTACCTAAGGATGCAGACTACAAGAGCCATACTTGCTCAGTTCATCAAACTTCAAGTTTTTGGCTAGCTTTGCTAACAGTCTTTAAACCATTCAAAGTAGAGGGTGCCCCATTCCCCCAGCTGACTGGTTCACTAGAATGTGCTCGAGAGTTTCATGGTGTGTGAGTGTGGCAGTGTGTGTCCCTGCACACAGAAGTGTGGCAGTGTGTGTGGTGTGCATGCCTGTGCATGTGTGTATCTGCATGTGTAAGTGGAACACTGTGTGAATTTGTCATCCTGTGCATGTTTGAGTACAGCATATGACAAAGTGTGTGTGACCTGGTCTGTGCCACCGTGCACTCACACAAGGCTGGTGACATCATGTCTGTAAGAACTGTGAACTGCAGCCTCACTGAACTTGTGGCTTGGGCCTCCAGGCTATGGTCCCGCTCTTGAAAATGCTCTTGGATTTGACCTCACAACTATAAGTTGTTTTAGAGGAGCAATCATATTTTTGCCAGCAAGAATTAAGCTACAAGACTAATTGTTACAAATGACAAAATGATCTCCGTCTCTGCCAATATATACCCTGTTTTATAATGGAAGCCTGAGTATCAATAATTTGAAATACTGGATAGAATATATTAAAAAAAAAAAAAAACCTTTGGAAAATAAGTAAAGCAGAAATAATAGTTTCTCTTAAACTCCAGAAAAGTGGAACTGTACATGTAATGAAAAATTCCTGCTGAACCAGGAAGGGAAATGTGATCACAGAGACACAGTGGAGTTATCTGTGGCTCGCCCTTCACAGGGAATGAGTGGCTCACTGCTCACGAGTGAGATATCAGCTGAGGCCACACGCAGATTTTAGGTTGCCCCCCACCCCACTCATCATCACGCTGACTCAGCATATTTTCATCTTAAGGCCTATGGGTAATCTTGGGCCTGACCCTAAGGACTCTATTGATAACAGAGGTCCTCAAATGAATGCAAGTAGCCAAGCACTCCTCATTGCATGCTCCAGTGTTTATCTCAGAGCCCCAGGCACTGAATCGACTTTGGGTCCCTGCCCTTCCACCTTCTTTGTGACACACGCCCGCCCCTTTGTTCTCAGGTGCCCGAACCCTGCCGACCACCTGCCCCTCGTTGTGCCCCTGAGCTCCCGTCTCCGGTTCCCTCTGCCTGATCCCGTACTGTCGCTTTCTTCTCTCAGCAGGAGCGGTATCAGCTCCCTCCATCTCTTTCTCAATTTCTCAATTATTGTCAGATTAATTTCCCAATTCTTCAAGAGCCAAGGGAGAGAAATCTCCAATTTAACATTACTAAATTGATACTTCAAGTATATGTCCTTAGTATTAAAATTCCGTCTTCAGGCTGGGCACAGTGGCTCACACCTGTAATCCCAGCATTTTGAGAGGCTGAGGTGGGTGGATCACCTGAGGTCAGGAGTTCAAGACCAGTCTGGCCAACATGGTGAAACCCTGTACCTACTAAATACACAAAAGTTAGCCAGGCAAGGTGGCTCATGCTTGGAGTTCCAGCTACTTTGGAGGCTGAGACATGAGAATCGCTTGAACCTGGGAGGCGGAGGTTGCAGTGAGCCAATATCTTGCCACTGCTCTTCAGCCTGGGTCAGAGTGAGACTCCATATAAAAATAAATAATAAAATAATAAAATAAAATTAATTAATTAAATTCCATGTTTAAACCTCATATATTCATTTTAAAAAACTCTTTAAGAATTAAGATATTTAAAACATTTTGTCCCAATACATATTCTTCCCTACGTATCAACTATTTTTAACTCTTAATTAATTACACTGAGAAATATAATGAAATGTAATTGAAGAGGCTGTCAATGGGGCCTTCACAGTTGCTGGCGAGTGATTTGAGCTAAGGTCATCTTTGGTTTTCCATCCTAAGTGTTATACTAACAACCTACTCCCAGTTTCTTGTTTCTGTTTTATGTCTTACAAACCTAAATCCAAAAATATGCAGTTTTCTCTGCAGCATGTGGAATGGACATGGTGAGCACATTGTGTCGATCGTATCGCGGCTCTGGGCAGAACCATGGACGCTTTTTTTCAGCAACATCAGAGGGATACTTTTCCTCCTTCTTGAACTTTTAGCCTTCCTTTATACTGTGAACATTTGTTTAATACAATGATTATATTTCTTTCATGTTATTGTTTTGAAGGGTGATGTGGTGCTAAATTGCTTGTAGTTAATTTTGAGAGCTCAATCGGTTGCTTTTGTATTTATATTTCTTCTAATAAATACCTTGCTTTAATATTTTTCTCATGTGTTAATACTTAACACGTTGTAAATACAAACTAGATCCATGCTGTATTTCAAGTTGTGAGTACCAGTTTATCTTTTTTATTTTATTTTTTTCCCCCACCTTTGCAGCATTCTTCTCTCCCTCCCACATCTAGTCCGACAGAGCCAAAAAGGAATCCTGGGTCACGTTTTCCGTTTCTATTTAGAAAGGATACTTCCTTCTTAGATTTTTTCCAGGAGCTGCCAGTTAACATGACATGCTTCCAAAGGTGCAATCATTCCGTTGGCTTGTTTTGGATCGGACATTGAATCTTATCACAAGACGATATTTTTCAACTTGCTCTCACCTTTTCAACTTCAAAGTTGCAGGCAGTACAATGCATGTAGTTCTCTTGCTGTTTCAGGGACCTTTGATAAGCCGTAAAGTGATATGTATCGACAGTATAATCGCTTAAAAATTTAATAAAAAAGAAAGGAAAGGAATATTATATTTTTCTTTGAATATGTCAACAGGGAACATATTTCATGGTGTTTTAAAGTTTAGTAGATATTTTGATAGAAATGCTTAATTTATCCTACACAGATATCATATTCATTATTTTCATTTTGTAATGTGGTCTCAATTCCAAGCTCATATGTGTTTTCAATATACTGACTCACCCTTTTTAAGGAATAGCTCCTTAATTCAACTTTAAAGCAAACTTTTTCCAGAACTACCCTCTCTTCCTGTTCCCCGTACCCCTCAACATTGATTTATTTTTATTACAGCTGGACATTAAGTGATCATTATGTTCTTTCCATGGGACCAAACCTTGCCTTGAATATGGACAGCTCTTAAAACAATGGCTAGCTAACCGATAGTCCCCATGTACTTGCAGAGACAACTCTATTAGAAGGGCTGAATTTCAGTATATTTGACCTACTTTGATTGAGGTAGGTTCTGAATCAAGGCTTGAGAGACTGGGAACACTGGAAAAAATAATAAACAAATCTAGTTGCATCTCTATAATTTGCAATAACATTGACCTGACAGGAAGGTTTGACAATTTCTTCAGTTCACAGGTTGTGACTGAGTCTCGTAAGCTGGGACCAAGATTCCCATTATAGAGTCAAATCTCAGTGACTTTGCTTTACATTACAGGGCCGAGACACCATGGCACCATTCCAACTGCCCAATCTTCCTTTTATAGACATAATTCCTTTATATTTCGTTAAGATTTATTTACCAGGCATGCTCTTTAAGGCCTTTGAACAGTTTCAGTTGATATTTGGAAGCATGACTTTAAATTCACCGAGTTACGAATTTGTTGACAATGAATCCCAGTTTCATTGCAATGAAGCAAAAGCAAAAGGCTG